>NC_134925.1:11722500-12347500 GCF_051014615.1 Bombus vancouverensis nearcticus
TTCAATACCGTTTTCACCAGGCATTCGTCATTGTTACACCGCTCGTGTTTGCGCATTGAAAGCGTGTCGAGACGCGTACTACCGATCATAAGTATCCGCACGCTTTGATCCATTTGTAGTTAACGGTATTCGAATTTGATCAAAGTGTACAAATTAATGGCGAATCGGGCTGTGGCTGCGGTACACGCGTGTTTTGATCAGTCGTCGAATTCTTGACTGGCGGAACGTTCGAATATCGACATGCTTTCGTAAGAATCTACAGTAGCTACGAAGATATTGTGGTACATATGCTCATTTTTCAATGAAGCATTTTTTATCACGTTCTATATATATATATATATATATAACATCGGTAGATGCTGCTTCTAGACGTGTTTATCGAATCGACAGCCTATAAATTTAAATTCCCTATTAAAAGGCACGGTATTACGGTAGGATTGCGTTTATGCGATCCAAATGTTAGCGTCTGGTTGAATAAGCCTCTACCGGTTGAATCTACTTGTTTGCCATACGATAACCACACGACACCCCAAACTTTTATCAAGTTCAACTCAAGTACTTATTTCGTAAAATCTCGGAGAAACACGAGGCTTCTTAAAATCATTTCCTAGAATTTTTAATTAACTAATATCGTGCGATGCGCAGTCTTTGAAAAAGTGGCGGCTTGTTTAAAGTGTAAATGACATTTTGTAACGGCTAAGTACGTGGAGGCAACCTTTGAACGCAATACCTTGCAAAAGCCGCAGGTACACGCGTGTAAACTATGTAGAAAAGAAGGGGCATTCGCAATAACGTTACTGCGCCGAGCTTAAAGGGTTCTCCTTTTCACACGCAAACGAGTTAACCATTACGTCGCAAGGCATTTCCTAGTCGTCTGACAATATTTCCGTGTATTTCTCTGATACACGTATATAACGTACTCCGCAAGGGAGGCTTTCAAACCTATATATACTCTCGACTACGTGTATCAGGAGAACTTGTCCTTTTCTTCCCTGAAACTGTACGTAGATTATGTTAAACACGTTGAACGTTAAGAGGTAATTTTTCTTCGAACTTTATTGAAAATCCGTATATCATCCAAATACCTAAGATCGAGATCGATGTTTACTTGGAAATACAAAGAGGAAATACGAAACGAGAAAGTCTTTGTAAACGACTTTCCATGCTTTACGGGGTTTTCGTTTAAAGATCGTATCGGTTTTATCTTCCGTGCACAGAGAATTACGGAGAAAAAAAGAAACAACGATAAATATATGTTTATCGATATTGCGAACATAATTTATTCATATACCGGTCCTTTATCTTTTCGAGTTGTTGGATTTATTTTAAATACATACACATAATCGTTATGTCGTATGTACGTGCCTTTGTCAGAACTGAAATTTAATTAAAATTGCAGAACTGCCCGGTATTAATTTTTAAATTCGTGTTTAATGGAGTTTCCGCTTAAAGAACGAATCAGTTATCAGGTTAAATTAATTTGTCCCCGATATTAAATTATATAACATGAGATAGTAGGTATTATAATACACGTAGGTATTACGATAAAAATGAATAAAATAAAAATAAATAAAATGAAATGAAAATAGAACATATGTATATATTACTAGACTTTAGGGCACCAGTAAACGTATTATACGAATATTGTAAACTTTGTCCAAAATTACGATAAAAATGAAATAAAATAGAATAAAAATAAATAAAATGAAATAAAAATAGAACATATGTATATATTACTAGACTCTAGGGTGCCAGTAAACGTATTATACGAATATTGTAAACTTTGTCCAAAATATCATCAAAATTTTATCAACACACGCTTTACGCTAAACCAGACAACGTGCAGTTACATTGTGTATTACTTCGACTCGATACGTGTGTTATACACGCTACATTGCTACATAATGTAATGTAAACGGCGTTACTGGATCATTAACGACGCGACGTTGGCCGAGAGATTGCCTCAATTGGATCGTCCGTAATTCGCGTTCAAAATAGCTTTACTCCTGCCGGATTTACGCGTCGTCATGTAGATGTGATTTTATCCAAAAAGGAAGAACACGGATAGGTAGCTCTACGCATCCTTGCGTATGTCGAATGGGACGGAACGACAGAAAGCGGAAGGCAATTTTTGTCTCGCAAAAATTGGCAGAAAGCTTGACTTTGATTTCAAGGATAATTAATTTTTCAAATTCCACGAAATTGTTTGCACAGATACGGAAACTTTTTACGAATATATTACGTGTATTGACTATGTACGAAAAGACTTAGTATTCTAGTTATTCTAGTATTCTAGTAGACTAGTATTCTAGTTAGTATTCTAAGAAATTTCGAAATGTTTTCTTTAAACCACGTTACATCTTTTTACACAGTACCACCTGCTTCTCGTTTATACCGTAAATTACGCTTTGCCTTGCGTACTCGCGATGCCAGCAGATTAAGAGGTTTATATTTGATTATTTATTTAATCTGCTTATCGGGAGATCAGAAACGTTCCAGACATAATCCTATTGGATGCGATCCTTGTTTCCAACAAACACTTAGAAAGATGAATAAAGGCATCGTTTAGCGTCGTGCAAACACGATATTTAAACGAAACTGCCCTGTAATCGATAAAATCACCACGCCTATTCTTTAACCCGTTACTTTTCCTCTTTCATCTCGCCATGATCCTTGAATCCAATCGCGTTCTACTTTGAAAAAATTTCTTGGTTTTGAAAAAGAGCGTAAAGACACGACCCAATTGCACACCTTTCCTCTCTATATCAATTTTACACCCTGAACTTTTTATTTTCTCGTGAACTCTTGATCTTTTTAAAGAAACGAGAACAAACTTCCGTGACAAGATTTAACTTTGTCCTTCTTTATATAGAAAAGCGGCCGTAACTGTTAATTTAGCTAAAAATTTCGTTCGAAAGAGGAATTAACAGGGGAATTAGCGTAGCGTAATTCCGAGCGAATCGATCATCGGATGCTTCTACGTATACATAATATATTATGTATATGTACGAGTATATATACACGTATAGATATGCGTCGTTGAGGACAACCTACTTGAAGACCCAAACTCATTTCAGGAATAACGTTCGCATTATTCAGGCTTGATAGGAACGATAGGCTACGTTCGTCCGTAATAGGTATCCCGAGTAATCCTGTGTCTCCTGAGAGGGGTACCTACTGTGACCTAGGGAAATTGAGGTTACCCAGTGGACCGTATCGAGGCGAATCAACCCGAGAATCCAGTACGTTGCATTGTAGCTATAATACTTCGCTTTAAGGGCGAATGGATATCGCACGATGTCGAACGAAACGTATCGAACCGATCCGTGGAGACCCAAAGAAAAAAAAGAAGAAAACATTTCAATAAAATTTGTCTAGGTCAAGAAAGTAACGAAATTATTTCTAAAACGACCGGAGGTTGAAGCTTCCGGTTTAATGCTAGAAGGAACAACAAGGTCGAAATGATCTTTTAAAGGTATGTCCCATATTTTATAGCTTTGATCGGAATCTTTTTTCCAAAGAACCCGTACACCTTTCTCCATCGACGTTCTCAACATTTTTCCGTATTTAAGATAACAGTAGATACGTTTCATGCGTTATTTTTAATATACGGAAAATATCGTTTTAGGGTAATCCAAGCGGAAATTCTGGCAGTATTAAATAAATAATATATAGATATATATTTCATATATATAACTATATAAGATATAAGAATATTACGGAGAAGGGACGCAGTGCACATATCGAATGTAGAACTCGCGATTTATTCAGAATGTTACGCGGTATTAAGTAAAATGCTATTCAGCGTATTATGGAAACGGAAAATGCGTCTGTGAGAAAAAAGCTAGCGACATAAAATACTAACGGACCTGCTTTAATTTTACCGCTTTTTAGTAAAATGTTTGACACGAAATTGCGGAAAATCATGAATTTAACCATCGAAGTATTCTCTCTCGTTTTCGGAACGATCTAATAATGTTTTTCGAAAATTCTGCTCTTCGTTAAATTCAAATTTAAACGATTCGAGCCAGACAGGCAAATTATACATGTGACATGGCATCAAAAAGTGAAATTGCAGTAAATTAATAGTCACTGGTAACGATGCTTTCGCATTTGTTTTGGATTTAATAGCTATTAGCATGTCGTGCATATTTACTGAACATGGGATTATGAACAGATATTAAACGCGATAGTTGAATGTTGGTTCGGTTTACGAAAATGCGTACTGCCTAGGTATTTTCGTATAAAATAATATGCATGTAACGTTGGTATCGATGCGATCTATATATTGACTTTAACCCGATAACTGGATCGTCTCTCGATCAGAAATTCCTTTTGGGCAGAGAAATAAAGATCAATAAAGACGAATCGATTCGTTTCGCTCTTTGCAACATTTATGGAATTTTCATTCTATTTCAGCTTCAGTTCTATTTTTAAAACAAAAGTAACGACGTGTTTGAAAAGCCGGGGATCATTGTGCAAAGAAATTATTAAATCTAAAATAATAGCATCTCGTGTAGCTCGTTCTTCGTAATTAACGAATTAATTGCCAAGCTAGAGACTCCCTTTCCCTATCAGATTTTGATATCGCATATCTTTGTCTGTATCGCTTTTAATTATTCCTCGTTTTCCCTTTCAAAGAGGATGAAGATATCCTAGAGCAGAAAAACCTTAAATTAAACTCGACAAGCGAAATGTTAAAACCGTCCTAATTCCGTTAGGACAAGTAGATATCATTTACTTTGAAACCGAAAACAGTTATGATCTTCGTAGAAAACGTCGATTCGTAAAGTATCGGATAGAAATAACAAATACGAGTACTAAATATATATAGATATGTGTATAAATCGTGGTATCCGTCTACGCTTCGTAGATGTATTTTTCATCGATATCTCTTTGCTTTGAATATGGCAGAATATGACGGAATAAAATACAGTCGCTTTGAAATTTTATAACGCTGGTATCGACACATCTTTATTCGACAGTCGAGTTAAACGCTAGAGAATAAGAATATTATTTCGAAAAAAAAGTGGAAGTTTACGTAGTATTTCGATTTTTCATATATCGTAGATTTTCACAAACGAATCTCAGGTAGGTATGTAGAGCCAGTGAAAATAACAACAGGGATTCGTACAAACATACATATATCTACGCATTTGTTATCGTTTCGTTTTTAAAATACAAAGATACGACGTTGTTTACGATTGACAAATTGTATGGAAAATCAAATCGAAACGAACGATCGTAACTTGTCAAAGCGGAAAAAGCGTTCTCGTGCAACTTTTATGCAATTGGGCGATCCGTTCGATAAATATTCGAAGAGAAAATCGTTATGTTGCTGGTAGATGCAGGTTAAACCCGTTTTTAACATTACGATAGACATTTTCGATTCTTTTCGCCGAATTATATCGTAAATACGATCTAGCGTCAATTGTTCCTATACAAATTGAAACAAGTGAAACGACGCGTACGTACGTTCGTACGTGTAAGAAACACGTATACGTATAATATAGGAACTTGGACAAGACGGTAGTGAGAAGCATAACCAGCTTGGTCGTAATAAATTCCAGCGAAACATATCGAGTTGGTATAATTCCCTGGCCGATGTCACAGCGATAAGACGACATTGCGAGGGCAACTAACTCGTCGAGACAGAGGCGAACGAAGGAATCGCGACAACATCGAAAGAGGATTCTTCGGTGTGCATGGTCCTCGACCTGTCTCTCCCACCTACCCGAAGGAAAACCAGAATCTGTCGGCTGTAACGTCGCGAACAAGAGGAAGAAGAATGGAAGACCGTGGGCAAGAGGAAGATCGTAAAAACGAAAAGGCAGCTGAATGCAAGTCGGACGACTGAAAATCGTGAACGAATCACGCTGGTGGCGAAGGGATTCTTTCCAGCGCCTTGCCAGAAAACGTTGATTCTCCGCCGAATTCCGTTTCTCGTCTCGAGGATCCTCGAAATCGTCGCCGAGCCGCACGACTGCACAACAACCAACGACGAGGAATATTCTGCCAGCTGGAAACACACTGTAAACCGTATCTTTTTTCATCCACGTAGTTCCCTTCTTTCTTCCTCTTTGTATTTCGCGCTTTCCATCCAACCCAACCTTTGCTTCGTATCCGTCGAACTCTTCGAATTGATTAAACGCAAATTGAATTTCCATGCTTAATCCAGTTTCGCTCTTTTCATCGTCTGGTCGTTACGCCGGACCGTATAAAGCTTGTATAAAAATATTATAAAGTCAAATTTCTGACCATTAAACAGCGAATGGTATCGAATCGGCGGAGTTGAAAAAGTTCCAGAAAGCCAGGTAGCCAGTTGATAAATTTTGCATAAATTTTATGCATAATACGGTTGTATCAAATCGGAGCCACAGTTGTAATACATAGGCAAGAAGCGAGTCTATCTTTTATTCATTCGATGCCAACGCAATTTCTCAATTATATTTAAATGTAACCACGTACGAGAGCGATGTATCGATAAATCGTTAAAGTTCCTTTAAAAAACGAAGATTCTGCCAACGATCGACACTTTACCTGCTACTTCTCTGTGATTTAATTTTACACGTCGAAACGTACGGTTCGACGAACGAGAGAGGACGAAAACGCGAAACATAACGGTGTAGCTATCCACGGAAGCAGAGAATCGTCCGTCCTTACGCGCGTGTATATATAACGGAAGATACACTAAATAGAGTTAACGTTATAAAATAATGGAATATCGTGACGAAGCTGGCCGATTTTTGAGAAACGATAACCGATGGGTTTTGGCAACGACGGTCGATCATCTTCCTTCTCGACGAAGGTACGTGCGAAACGGAGATTTAGGTTAGCCCTTTTAGCAGTAGGGTGCGACCACGCCGCGACGAAATTATACGGTGCAGCCCGATCCTTCGCGTAATACCACGTTATTATGTCGGGATTATTATTATAGACTGGCTATTAGCCGCTTAATCCGATCGAACGCTTTGTAACGCATTCTAGGCCGCGTCCGCGGTTAATGCTACGATCCTCCTGTGTGTATGCAATACTGGCGGCACCACGGCTCACCACGCGTATCGCTATTTATTCGATCGATGTTGCCCGCTCCTCCATCATACGAAACGCAACATAATCGCGCACACGTGTCTCTAATTTGGCATTCGTTTCGGAAGTTTGAAATCAAATTGTTCGCGCTGCGAGATGAAACGCAACGACTCCGATGAATTATCTTCGCGATGAGCGTGCAAATCGTGGAATTAACACTGATTTATACACCGCTGGCCAAAAGTATCCGGGTGCTCGATTGATTTGTAGTAACGCCGCGTAAGCGTTGCCAGTCCCAGTAAATTACCGTTCATAAGTACTCGCACGATGGTCGATTCCCGAAGCTGCCAACATTAACGACGAATTAGTCGTTAGAACTGGCACTTATTGCTTTTTTATGGAATCAGCAGATTATAAATTGGAATTAGTTACTAAGGAACGAACGTATATATTCGCTTTTTAAACAACAAACGTCAGAAATTTTGTCTCTCGGTTTAGTTAAACCTTTATAATTTGACTGCTAATTGAAAAATTAAAAAATCCGAATGCGAAATGCTTGCCAAGTAGCGAAATAGTTTTATAAGTTTTACCTTTGTCTAAGTAAAAAACCGTCTCGTTACGATCTCGCGTTTGGATAATATAGACCGACCTTTATTCACGTGGAAACGAACAAGATTTCCAGGCATGAAAACGCTTGTAGCGCTTTCCCGGCAAAAGCCACGTACAAAACCACGAAAAATATGTAAATAGGGTAGGGTGTTGCGTTTAATCTAAATATATTTGAAACGGGGAACGCGAACAGATACGCTAGAAAGTTTCTGCAAGGAAGAAATACATTGTTCCTATGGAATACTTAACGACACCTACGCTTCTTTGCGCATCTCGAAGAAGATGATGCTTGAAGAACATTCCCCAAGACGACGTTTATCGCCGTTTATTTATCGCTCGATACTGCTTACCAGTCGCGTTCACCCACCATCTTATTATTTAAGCGTGCATACTTACGCCTACATCTTTAGCGTTCGCGGTTTCTTTTTCGATGGCGGAAAGTGCAGCCACGAGAACGTGAGCGTTTCCTTCGTTCTCCCACGGAGGTTATTCATTTTTCTTCCATCATGTAAATCAACTATCCGCGATCGTATTCCTTATTAGTTGTCGATAATTTTTCTTACGACGAGAGCTAGTCGTTCGAAGCAAATACAAAGTATAGAATTCTAAAATTTATAAAATAAGTTCGATGTTTCGACGCTTCAATTGCGTTATACCGCAATTCTCCTGTTTAATCGTACAACCACATTAAAATCAGCAAGTCAACAAAAATGTACGTACCTTTGTTCTATGAAACTTTGGATCGTCCTTAACCATTTTAAAGACACGGTTCCAGTTTCATGGTGCTGTCTATAGAATTTCAAGGCTTAAATTACGATTTCCATCAATCTGTAGCCTATATATATATAGCCGTATGGACCAAGATGTAGGTAACCGTAGAAAATTGATCGTTTGTTTGACGATGTATCGTGTTTCTTCTAATCCGGCTAAGGGAACGCGCTTTGTAGCGACTTCATCGAAAATGTCGTTACCTTGTCCTTAATCGTTGAAAGAAATGCGTTCGGAATACTTGGTGAGGCAGTCGGAGGATTGGAACTACGATGATTATAGTCGTATACCTGACGAGAGATCTTCCAGCCTAAAGCGCTCCAAGATAGAGAGATTACCGGAGAGTGGGTAGGGATTATTCTGGGAAGAACTGCTTCTAAAAGCTGTTACAAATTACTGGGTCAAGAAGCGTGGAATCAAAAGGGCGCATTAACAATCAGACGCGGTAAAATAAAACCTCGAAAACTACAGCGAGATAATCGGTACGAGTTTCGACTTTCACGAGCATACGAATGTCGTAAATTAACGTTCTTATAACGAATCTCGATTGATGGCATAAATCGGAATATAAAAGTTGGAATATTTCGGTCAACAGAGGTTGAAATATCGATAAAGCCTTGAAAAACGAGAGATCTTCTCTTTAATAAGAATTGTCCTTGTTCTCGACAATTTTATGCTAAATTTGTTTTATCGAGTTAATGATGCGTTATAAGCGATCGTCGATATTCGTAGAAACATCAAAGACGAAGAGAACATTGTAAAAGGAAAAATACGAGTATTTGATCTATCGATGTAAAAAGGAAACAGCGATATTCTAAAAGGCCAATTTCGATGCTATGGACGATCTTCCAGAGGAATTTGCCGTCTGAAACGAAATATTCTGAGGTTTTATGCGGGCAGAAATTGACAAAATTTCCAGATTACTTCGTAATCCGATAACAGCTAAAGATATGTAAGAATCGATAACAGCTAAAAATGATCGACAATCGTACCGACCTATAACTTAAAACGATATCGATCGAGGATTACACGTTCCGGAAGTTAAAAATTTAAAAAGACATTACGCCTGCTTGATATAACGTGGAAGTAAAACGAAATTAAGCGATAAAAGATCTATTTGGTTTGGTTCACGATCAAGGTATACGAACGAGTGGCAACTACGAAGGACATTGCCTTTCGCTGGCGTCATTTCCACGAAATTGCTTCGTTCCACGAGCAACAGAGAGCTATTCGGTTCTATTCGCCTGTTTTCAACGTCTCGTTAAAACTGCCGCGGCAATCTACGCCGACAGAGTCTCGTTTTAATCGGCAGAGTCCGTTTCATAGGTTCATAAAGCAGAGAAAAGTTAAACGTGGCTGGTGCAAGAAGTTGGTTCTGCTCGTAGAGGAGAAGCGATCGAATCGATTGGACGCGGTACAGAACACGTTGTCTGTGCACCAACGAGATATATCTCGATCGAAATGAATTCCTTCCGCAGCGTGGCATGGCTGACTCGCCGGTAGTCTCGTCGAGGCGAAAAATCACTTAGCCGAAGATCTTATCGCCTCGGCACTCGGCGCTCATCGATGAAACGCCGTTCGGAGTTCGTCTGGCACGGATTCGCTTCTTTTCCGAACGATAAGAATCCGATTTCCACCAGCCGTACCTAGAAAAGACACGATGCCTTCCTTCCTGCGGGAGAAAACCCTTATCGAATCCTCGATAAAATGCCGCAAGCTTCCTCCTTCTCAGCTCGTCCAACTTGAATCGGGTCGCGTCTCTGAGAAACATTCCTCGAATTTTCCCTCTTTCGATTACGCTCAACTAGCGAACGAACCCTCTTTGAATTGGAATTTTTCCACAGAATCGCTCCAAGTCTTAACACTTGCTCCATTTTTCATCTCTTCTTCTTTTAATAGCTCTAACTGTTCGGGTTAACGTGCATTTTCTTCTTTCCTCTTATCGTTCTAACCCTTTTCACCACAATTTTGTTGTACAATTTTTCCGCGATATCTGTTTTACGATAATGTTGCGCAGCGAACACCATCTTTTTGCCAATGTAAATATTATAAACACGAACATCTCTAAAACAGTAGTCGATCTACAGCAAACTGGTTATTTGCCGCGATCGTTGGGGAACAAACGCTTTTTAGCGCTAGTGCGTATATCGTCAAAGTTAAACGAGATAATAGGTTGTTCTGTTTCTACGGAAATACCTTGTACAATAACACCCTCTTTCATTTTCATTTTTTCCTGTCTTCTATTCGCTTAATCAGAATTAATGTTAAATGATTTCAATTTCACCGTACGACCCACGCATAAAGCAGAAATCTAACGAGACTGTAACGAGTCTCGTTATGCTTTGAAACACTGGCCGCGCGAGCATCTGTGTATTGTTGGGTTAAATTTGAAGCGATAAAGTACTAAATATTCGTTAATGTTACATATACAGCTCTATTCATCATGCACGAAACGCAGCCGTAAATAAAGTCGACGATTACGCTAAATTATAGTCTCTTGCTCGCAAGTTTCCGTACGTAACGGGTTAAAACGAGAACGTTATTCCCTGGATTGTTTTACTATTTTTCGCCGGTCACGGTACAAGTTTTACGCTCTTTTCTCTGCGAAAGCTTCGAAATTCCTTCACAAGCGGAATTTCTAAAGTTGGAAACTGGCGCCGATAGGCATGTCTACTCTTCGAACGAGAACGTTACATTTAAAAATGTCACCTACTTACGTTTCTTTATTCGTCGAATTTCTAATATTTTTTTTCTATTTCCTCCGTTCCATAGAGAACATTTTGTTCCGCGAATTCAAGAAATTGGAGCTTCGAGTTATTTCGCTATTGTAAAACGAAGTTACGTGGCTGTAGGTCGTAAGGTTGTTTTATAAAATTTAAAGAAAATTTGTCTCGTTAATTTAATTTAACGTTGTCCTCGTTTCGAAACGAGACTCTCGTACAGAAACACCATAATATCGTGCAAAGGATAAAAATGTGTGCCGTGTTTGGTAGCTGGATGGCAGCCACGAGACGAAGGTGTCTCAGTTCGCTCCTCCTTTCCATTCACGAGGCTGTGTGTTTGTCGAGTAGTAGTTTGCCTCGTGCACAGGTAAACTGACGAGAGTCAGGAAGGAGGCGGATGCTGCCATCTTGGCTCGTTAGATACGGACGCATACCTACCCGTTTCAAGATGACACGGGTGGGGCCCTGACCAAACCAAGCCTCAAAATTAGGCGCCAGTGTTGTACACGGGCGCACCCTTGCTCTCCGAGGGTCTTCGTATTACCACGTTGCGGTCTACCGTATGGAAACTCGATACTCGTATATAATAAATGGGCAAGCCATTTCGAAAAGGATGTATATAATTCGGTGACGCGTCCTTAAAATACTTCAAAGCAATTTAATCGCGCAATTTCTAGCCGTTCCCTTTTGTATGTTAACTTTCTCACAAAAACTATCCACGCATTTGCGGTATATCATCGTCGCTCCACCATGAAATATTCGAGTTCTGCAAAATTGATCGTTAACTCCGCTTTGCTCTATGCTGCGTTGCATTTATGAATGCATTGTCTTTAGACGAATAGACCCTAAACAATCTTGTTTGTACAATTATTCGTTAAAATATAATCGGTTTGACAAACGATGGCTCGAAATGCAATGTAATATTTCAATATTTGTGGCGATTGGTAAAACCTAAAATGTTCGAACGAAATTATGGTAAATTCTGCTTCGGAAATTCGATAGAATTAAGTGTGGTCAATTTAAAACTCATTCGTAGACTCAGCGTTATTTGTTAAAGTGAAAAATTGAATTTATCCCACCGATAGAATCTCTTACATCGCGCGAAATACTAAAAAATTGTTCCTTCTTTTCTATTTTCCTTTTATTATTATTATTATTACTTTTTTTCGAAGAACTTTAACTCTATGCGTACGTAGTAAATTTGAATAATGACATCGTGAGATTTAATATATGAAATGTACAGCGCCATTTGGCTTAACCGAGCCCCTTTCGTATTGTACTGCAAAGGGGTTAAACACACGTTTAAAATGTAAAAGTGCGATATTAGAGAGGAGAATTAGAAATGTACGATACCGCATGCATAAAAAATTATGTTTAACGTTGATATAAATTTTCTTCGTAGTTCTCCAAGCTTATTGTCTTTCCTACCTACAACGTTAATCTTTCGTTAAGGATGATTTGAATTCTCCATTTATAACCCTCGTGAATGTAAAGTGGCGATAGAGCGAGTAAAAGAAGGCAAAACGAATAAACGAAAGAGGAAACGGTCAGTTTTTCACGATCATCGAGATTATAATTATTAATAGTTTAGTAAAATCGAAAAACGACGAAAGCCAGCGGCCAAGTTTGTTCCACGCTTTTCCTTCGATCGTTAGACGTCCTCCGAAAGGAAACCGCACCCAATCGTGAGAGAAAGTCCAAAACGCCTACACGCTGGTGACTAAATTATCGATCGTGTTAAAGTTTTTTACTTCATCGAGATTGATCGTCCTCGTTTAGAATCGCCCGATGAAAATATCAAAATAAAATTGTATATAATGGAAAATATACGATAGGAATGTGTATCGTGTATGACTAAAGACAGAACGAATGATGTCCGATATTCTATTCTTCGCATCCGTCTTATAGCTCTCTGAAAATCTCTACCATTTCCTTGTTTTCTAACCACTGTTCGATAGACGGCGATTTTACGGCGTATCGTTCGAAATTGTTCGATGCAGGAATATTTTCTACGCTCGCGGTATATGCTCGTAAAGGCTTGTAAAATTTACGCGAAAAGCCTTTACTAAACAAACGCAGCTACCGAACGTAGTTTCCTGCGCTTATCTCACTGTTTCGTGCATCACTGTTTCATCGAATGCCTGGGTAGAAATCGATGCTCGAAAACGGCTAGAACAAACCGATATAAAGGAAACGTATCGACGGAACAGCGATATTCGGATTGTAATTTAAAAGCGAGCACATACGGACGATGATCGCATGCCGTTCCATCGACATTTTCCCGCAGTCTAGGAGATTTGAACGCCCAGTTTTTCGTGTCTTCCATGGCGTTCGCTCGGGCGAACGTTAGCGCGGACGAGCGCGTAGAGAAGAACCGGTCTCGGGCGACGGCGAGCATGTCGCGCTCGTTTGGTGCTCGTTGGGTTGCTCGTAACGTCGAGGAATGCGAAATGTAATTATAGAAGTCTTGCGCCGGAGGGGTCAATCCCCAATTGAACTCCAATTCACAACGAGCTCACCGGCTGTGCGTCGTGTAAAAGACGCCAATTCGACGATACCCAGCTCGACGACGTCCGTCCGTTCGCCAAACTGAATTTGGTCAAGTTTAACACCGTCGAGAACGTTCTTACTCTCCTTTGGATCCTCCCCGTGAACGCCGTTTGCGAACTACCCGTTCGTTATGTACCTATGCAGCTCCTGTAAATATGTACAAGATGCTACCAGCTGTAAAACGACGGCCAACTTGTCGGCAGACTCCATCTAGGCAACATCGTAATAGCCGAAAATCGACGCTTTGAACGTTAAACATCTTTGACCCGACTAACGCGAGTTTAGTGAAGTTTAACGTTGAAATGGAGTTCTTCGTAGCTTCCAGACAAGACGTACTTTCGGATATATGTACATATATAGATGCACATGTATATATATACTTGACATAGGTGTGTGTATGTGTGTAGTATATCAAGGTGATTGCAAAAGTCTATGTTATATCGGATCTGCGGTAGTGCTCGAATAGAAGCCAAGTTTCCACGGAATGCGAAGTCAATTTATCCTTTGTGTGTCGTCCTGCTACTGGCGATCTACTGTCCCTTTTAAGGTTATACGTCGTTTCTGCTGGATAAATTCCACTTGGACATGTAGGAATAAAGAAACCTATCTTTCCGCCACGATCTACGATATCGCTTATAGTTATTACAAAACGTCGATACGCGTTGATCGAATAATTTACATTTAAAATATAACTTACACGTGTATTTATTGTTTTAATAAAGAATCTTTTTTCGCAATGCGACACCTGCTCGGACATGACACGCGAATTAGAAAGACTTCGTAATAATTCGTATAATCTGCATGTTTTATAGTATAGAAATAGACTTTATACAAAAGCTGGTCGGTAACATAGGTACGTGTACAGCACGCATAATGAAAATCCGATCAGCACTGAATACGTTAACTCGATAGTTTGCGTCTCCTTATTAAATCATTATCAGATTTCGATATCACAACGATATTCACAGCTACGTCGATGCGAATGTGTACGTATGCATCTTTTACAGTGGGTTTATCTGTATGCAATTGACCAATAATCACGCTATTAGCTTAATCATGGCTAGACAGGAAGTCTCATTATCAATCGCATCTTCTTGTTAATATTGATCGAGTAACTTCTTCTCCTCCCTTGATATACGGTTCGGCGTGTAATTTATGATTCGAACGACAAGAATGCGATGCTGTACGATCAAATAAATAAAAAATAAATGATACAGTTTTTCTGTTCGAAGCTGCGTTTTCGATTCGACCGCAAAATATAACGATTACCAACTAAAAAATGAGTGGAAATGCAAAACAAAATCCAAGCGAAAACGGTCGTTAAACAAATTCGCGATAGCCGTTTGTATTTTTATTTTCGGTTCGTACGTAATATTTTACGCAATAAACGAATCATCGCGAGTGTTTCGCAGGCAGACATCTCGAGTGACAGACTGTACGTAGTCTAACTGAACTTACGTAGTTGGTCTATATATAGGGGCGTTTGAAATGGAAGTAGAATTTCTGGAAAGCGACAAGTTGCGCCACATCTTCCGTCTCTCCCATCACTTTGAAACGACATAACTTAAATTAAGATTTAACAGGGTGAATAGCAACCCTCGAGATGCGCTTCAACGCTTCTTAGCGAACGTTTACTTAAACGAAGAAGAGTTTGCATTGGTTTATGCGTGAAACATAAGTTTAATGGACAGAACGAATTTTGGGACGTTAACGTTTTCTAGCAAAGTAATCTTTCGCTGGTTTTAAAACACTTTTCCCGAACACACATTTTTTAATCGCTTGCTTCGAGCATATAATACGAATTTAAAAGCTCCGAATATTAATAATGAATTTTCCGAGTAATTGGATCTAGATATTTTGCGAAGCTTGTTACACAGGCTTTCACGAAGTTTCATAATTTCGTCTAACGAAAGAGGTTAATAGTTTTTTTTATCGACTTAACGATTTGTATCTTTTGTGCCTCGTTCGACAGAGTACCAGTAACAAGAGAGAAATATTTATTTATCGGGATATTCCATAACCTTCCAACGGCAGACGAGCTTCACGCATGGACGATAAGATTTTACAGGCGAAGCATCGTAAAAGCAACATTAGGAAAAATACTGCTGTGTATTTCGGTGTATGATTGGAAGACAAATAATTTATAAAAATAGTCGTAAACCAGACGCGAACTAAATCGACGATGACGCGACGAGAAATCGTGTCTTTGCCTCTGAAGGATTAAAAGTAATTTTTCGAACGATAATTCTCGAATTGATATTCCACTAATTGTAAATAACTGCGGTAGCTCGCGTCGCTACATAAAAGATTCGAAAATATAATTCCTTGTGGTCAGATGATTTAAAGGCTGTATCCTCAGATCCTTAGCCGAATGCACTGATTAAATGGCGACGATGCAATTTATCCTGCTTGTCACCCTCTTCTAGATGCAAGCTGGGCAGTAGAACGCTGCTTATGAGGTATTGGCTAAAGCTGTAGGTACTCGTGATAGTTTCGTTCGAGCGCAACAATCTTTAGAGCAACTACTGTAGACGTCGAGTAAGAGAGTATGGCAAGATAAAATTGATCCTCGAATTATATCTCGGGTAAAGGCGATTAAAGGCGATTAAAGGCGATTTAAGAAAGGAGATCTACTAAATTCTTTCTTATATATTGTATATATTTTATTGTTTACTAGGTATTTCACTATTGTTATAATAAATTTATCGAGCGTTATAAGTCTCGAAGTATTCAACTTGTTTATGCGATACTTTATATATTTAATCACTATACGGCGACATATTCGCTACAATTTGTCCATTCACCGCTAATCCATATATGCATCTGTTCGAGTTATATTATCAAATATTTTTTAGAATCTTCGAATACGCCATCGGAACGATTTCGTATATCAACGATAGGTATCACTCGCTGAAATGAAAGTGAAAAAGTATTTGATTCAACGTTTGGTCTTCCACTTCGCGGAAACCATTTTCAGATTGAAGAGATTAGACAAATCTTCGTAAAGACGATACACGTGTTTTAATCAAACAAAGAGAAAGATGGGAACTTTGTTTTTTCTTGAGAAAATATCATCTTGATCGCATATTTTTCATCGTTTCTGGGCCATGAAAGAGGAAAACGAATGGTGAAAGAAGAAGCGGTGAGGTTCGGTGTCTCCGAAGCTTGTCTTCGATCTTCTCTGGCTTTGTTAGGGCCCATTATCCTTCTATCGGCGACAGATGCGCCATAATTCGAAGGACAGCGTCAGCTCGTTGATTAAATATGACAAGGTATGTGTATTCAGAAAGCGGGATAACCCGCGTCTCGTCGGACGGATTTAATCACCATATTAAATTCAATTTCCAAAAGCCTGCCACGGTTAATCCGTTTATACGGTTTCGCGTGGAGCATCTGTGTCTAGCGAAGATGCACGTGTGTCTCGAAGAGAAGTATCGTGCGCGATGTACAGACAAGGTGAACCTGGTGGATGGAAGAAACGTTGGAGTCTTACGGACGATCGATAGTCAACCTGGATCTTGGCACGATAGAGTCGAGGTGGATGGTTCCGAAATAAAGTGTCGGCAATATAAGCTATCCTGGGTGGAGGCGGGCTTAAGCCTGGGAGCTTAGCTTGCGAATGATCTTCCGCGTATACCTTATCTCGCATCGATATACGTGCACGCACACCTACGCATTCCTTTCATATGCCTATGAGAGTCGGAAATTTCTCCTCAACCACTCTTCTTGATAGAGTTTGCCGTTAGGCGAGATTCGTCAAGTGGTCAGAAGCAACTGCTATATTTTAGAATTTAGATACCGTCCGGACGCCGATATTCGGATATCGTAGTTGGCGAAAACAATATAACGTAATCGTAAAATATCCTGTTAGTAAATGGACGTGGATGTTACGTACCAATTTCATATATATTTCTATAACTCGAACTAGAATTATATGCAACAAAAGACCAAATTTACCTCGTCTATTAAATATTAGCGGTAGCGAGTGCCATACTTTGAATATTTAACAATTTTTTGCATATTTCTCAACACAAATTTTCTACAAATGCATAAATATCCGATATCCACTTCCTGACAATCTTTTTTATTTAAGAGCTGCCTGTGTCTTGTTTTTCTTAACGCGATTCGAACATCCGTCGATGGTTGAAATGGTCCTTCGTTTTATAAGATACGCGCGATGCAAATACAGCAACGGTATAGCAACGATCAAGAGCAATTAACACACTCTGTCTTCCTCGCTTCCTACACGTTTAGTCAGGAAACTTAACGACAAATCAGCAATGTCGCAAATGGCGAAGTTTGAAATTCGACCAAGGAAACCTCTAATTGGGGATGAAGGATCTTGATTATCCCGAACGAACTGACGATAACTAGGTAAAATCACGCACTAGAAGCGAACGAGGGAAACGAGAAAATTGCTTTCCTATAAATTCGACGAGAAAATGCGCGATCGAGAAAAATCAGGTTTCACGGGGAATATAAATCCGTTTTATCTTGTTTCAACATCTTTCATACGGCTTATCTATGAGCGAAAGTAGGGAAAGCACGGAGAATGGATAATAGAACGATGTTTGTGGTTGCTTTTTTAAAATTAGGGAAATAAGAAGGGATATCGTACGTCGAACTAACGGAGAAGACTGTGAAAAAGTCTCACCACGACCATACGATATCTGCAAGTGCGATAAAAGAACTATAAAATTATTCCCGGAATTTTCCTTCGTAGCGATCTCACCGAGTCGGTGTCTATTATAATATAACGAATCCATAGTATATGCGATATAAATGTCCAGGTTTTTTGTACTTTCTCCCGTCGTTATCTCGCACAAAGTATAAATATTGACCCTGCTTCTTTAATTTGAATCAAAATACACGTACAACAATTCGTTATTATTATCGCCTTTACGCGACAGCTAACTAATAATTTATTTTATACGTTCGTAACGTATGATTCTTGCCTTTTTGTACATCAAAATATAATAACGTGTATTGTATACATATCTACAGGCTATTACGTAAAATATAAAGGGAACGAAATGTTCATTTTGTGATTACATCGCTCTTTCGCCAAACCATACATTGAGAAACCAACGACAAAATTCTATCAGAATTCTACAGAATTTATATGTAGTTCGCGATTCGTACATACGCGAGAAAAATAACAGACACCTATGGTGATCAAGCGAATAACAGAACTCGTATACATTCTAGACACCATATATTTCGTATCTCTACGAAAAGTAGTAATCTCGGTGGTTTTGTATGTTCGACGAGAGAGGGTAGCGATGAGAATCCGCTGGTGGCACATAAGTATTGGTAACGTTTCCTCTTCCTCTTTTCAACTAACTCCGATTTCATTCCTTCCTTCCTTCCTTCCTTCCTTCCTTCCCTCCCTCCTACCTTACTTCTTTCCTATCTCGCGACGCATTTATTTCCCTCGTAACGTGCCTCGACACTTGGACAGATCGTTCTTAGTAAAACTATAGGTGAATACGTTTCGTTCTCGTTTCACGAAAAAATACGTTTCGTTCGTTTGATCGTGTTCGCTTGCCAGACGTCTGATCTGACGCTCAGGAATGGCAATATAGCACGTTGTTACGTCGACCTTCGTGATTCTCACGGAATTCACTTAAATTAAATCCTACAGTCTACAGCGTGGAAATGCGGTACGCGTCGAGTGGAAAGTGCGAGATTAAAACACGCTATAGTACAACGAAAAACGTAGTTACCCAAGTTTACAACGCACAGAGAAAAATACCTTGCAAACAACGGTCAATTTCGGTGGGTAAATTTAATAAATTAAAATACTCGATGCTAACCTTGTTCGAAGTAATTCATATTTATACTTACGTATCTACCTTTTTGCGGAGGTCCGTGATATTATTCTGGAAAATTACTATCGAAAATCTGTGACGATCTAATGCATAGATATACAGTTTTTAAGGAAACTTTCCTCCGACTCTTTGAGTCAATTTTCAACCAACGTTTACTCGTTGACGTGCTCTCTTCTCATCAAATATCGATAACATCATTCACGATGCTTCATTCGATCGAACATCGCGTTAATTACGCTTGTCTACTTTAAACTTCGAATGCTTCGTATATTTTACACGTGTGAAAAGAACCTGACAACCGCATGCTACGCGACTTTGTTCGAACGAGTACACCATAGAGACTCGATGGCCATCGTTTTGTCGTCGATTTATCATCAAGGTGGCGTTTTGCATCCGACAAAGCCGTATCTGGCGTATTAATTGGAAAATTGCTTGCAGTTCGCGCGTTCACCCTTCTGACCCTTTGAATCTTCACGAATCGAGCGTTGTATCGATGTTCAACGAGAAGAAAAAATTCATTAATGTTTACTCTGTGAATTACACCGCCCTGGGGAGAGGATCCTCGAGAGGTTTGTTTCAGTTGCGACTGAATAACGAGTGTCGCAACTTCACTTCGCCCGATTCACCCTTTTGCCGGTGTTTCCATCGAGAAACAGCGAGTTTCCTCCCTCTGCTACGTAATGTATGGAACGTCAGGTCCGTCGTTACGTCGCGAGAGGTCATTAGCAAAGTTAAGTGAGGAAAAGTTTGCGACGTCTTCGTGTTGGGGTATCGTGATGCGGCCACCTATTGCGTTCCAAAGGATTCATGGCCCGTGTAAACCAACTTTCCGTGACACGTGATATAACTTGAAAAATCGGAAACAGGGGATTTTGAGGAACCACGGTGATTGCCTCGACGCGCTACAAACTAGGTGTTTGCAGGCTTTCACGATGTTTGCGACATAAGCGACATAACGGGGATTCACGAAGTAAAAGTTGCGAGTGGTGATTTAGGAAGTAAAATTTTAGAGTGTAGAAAACCGAAGCAATGGGATGCGTTTAAGACGCAATAACGTTATTTATATGGATAAAAGCTTGTTCTTTGGCGAAGTGTTTCTATTATTACGCGAAGCTTCTTCCCTGCCACTTACGACTCTTCTCGTCAAAAGCACTTTCATTCGTCGCTCTTCGTGACACAATGTCGATTCGGAAAGCTGATGAAATGGAAGATTACAGACTTCTTGACGCGTAACAACACAGGTAACCACGTAGAAGCAACTCGTTGCGCGAGCTTCGAGCGTGTAACTTTTTGCTCTTTGCCTCTCTTTTTATTTCTAACGCGTTCGATCGTGATACGTGGATGGCACGTGGAAGAGGATCTGATAGCAGTTATCTTACAGGCACGATACACGCAGCAATTCATGCGCGTGCACATGTACTCGTCAACGAGAAAGCGAGAAGGTATGCATTGGCATGACGACGAAGCACGAATCACGGCGCAGCAGCGATGTGGGAGCGGTGGCGAGTCCACCGATGGTAACACGACCGAGCTTTGACGAAACGAACGTGGATAAGTAATATATCATGTATACGTCGATCGGATTAACGGCAGATCTACGCGCCAAGAACAGGTTAACGAGCTGCAGAGAGCTCGGCGAAAGTTGAGATTATCAGGCTGATTCGGGGAACAATGACGCGATGGAAAATAATGGTTGCTTCGTAATTAATTATTTTTAATCCCTTGCTCGACTAAATAAAACGGTATCTATCTTTCGTGAATTATTACGTCGTTTCGCAAGTTCCGTCGCCTACGATCTAAAGCCCGGACCACGAGCATTTACGACGATTCGTGAATTTTATAAAGGAACTGAAACGTAGAAATAACTACTAACCAAAGGCGAATAGAAAATCGATGCAATGGTAAGAGAATAAACGTGCAAAAACGTTGGGAAATGAGAGCAACGGGAGAAAGAAGCACGTGTAAGGATACAACGAGCGGAACGTGCGAAAAAGTAAATTACGAAAGGGAACGGCTGGGAAAAAGAAGAGAAAATTAAGCAGGTGTGAGACAAAGAGCGCGAATGAAAAACCAAAAAGGAAAAAAAAACGACGGAACAAAAACAGAGCAGGACAAAGATAATTCGAAGGAAGAAAAAGACGCAGGGTATTAGAAGGAGAGGGTGGAAAAAGAAGCAGGGACGAGAAGCGATCAGCAGATACGAGACAAGCGACAAGGCGGCACCTCAATGTCGACGACGATTGCCGGTGAATGACGAGCATCATTAGTTCGTCGACGTTGTCAATGGATTCATTGCTGCCCATTACGACGTCAAATCCTCTTGTACGATAATCTAGCGATAATGAGAGCTCGTTAAAGACGAACGGAATAACGGGGCGTGTACCGGTGTCGCCGGGGGATCGATGCCTCGTACACGTGGCACACTCTGCCTTTTCTATTTCTCTTCCCTTCTAATTTTCTTTTTTCTCCATCTCCGTCCCTCGCCCTGCGCCACCATCTCGTCACTCGTTTAGACCATTTATACCAGCCGTTTTCTCTATTTTCGTTTCTTCTTTTACGACGATCTTTAATTCGCCTCCCACGATACAGGCTGAGTCGCAGCGATCTGCAAGAAATCGTCGAAGGCGGAAAACCTTTGTGTTTTTCTTTGTCATCGTTGGCAGCCGCACCGTTTCGCGATTATTAATCGGCGAGGTTCTGGCCGGAAACGCACACCTATATTTCTACATAAGTAAGCGACGATATCGAATATTTGTTCGTTGTTTTGAAAACCTAAACTCTGTTCGTTTCGCGTTTTCGCAGTTTGACTCGCGCGTTGATATCGAATTAACACGGATGGGTGAGAAGTTAATATCACGAGAAGATAGTTGAATTTGTAAATTTTTCCATCGAAAATAACAAATGAAATTTCCATATATGAACAGAGATAATTCGCTCTGTTCGGAGATAATAAATAAACGAAGCATTTCACATTTATCGCAAAGCGTCGAATTGACACAAGGGACTGATGAGGGTTAAAGCGGTTTCCGTGCAGTCGCTGCCCTATTTTGCGACTCGAGTACGCTTCGATGATACGTCGGTGTAAATTTTAATTTAAATTATTTTAACGAAACGTTTTCTTGCCATTGCACGTATTCCTACGTTCGAATTTTTAACGAACACGTACGATAGACATATGGAAATACGTAGATTAACGAGCGGAAGTACAAGCGTTAGGAGACGGAAAGTCGCGATAAAAACGTAACGGCAAATGAAAATTGAAAACAATTTTGTCCCGATATAATCGTGGTGCTTTGCTCTGCTCTTGCACGTATACTCGGCAAATTCTCTTCTAAAGATTCGCGATAATTGGATGCCGCTTTAAGCGTAAATGGAAGTACATAAAGGGTGGTCGCCAGCGAATGCGAGTACGTGGAAAATGAGGTTTACTTGTGTGCTCATGTAGATACGAATCGACAGGCTGTTGGAAAGGCTGCTA
This sequence comes from Bombus vancouverensis nearcticus, assembly GCF_051014615.1. Taxonomy (NCBI): domain Eukaryota; kingdom Metazoa; phylum Arthropoda; class Insecta; order Hymenoptera; family Apidae; genus Bombus; species Bombus vancouverensis. Next base: position 11,745,489 of record NC_134925.1, read on the forward strand.
GAAAGGCTGTACGATGCCTTTCGACCTCTTCTGGTTCACACGTCGTTACTTCGCTCCCTTTATTCACAATTTATTCTCGCGTGTAATCGAAGGTAGAGTTTTTTTTCCTTCTTTCTTCCATTCTTTCTTTTTCCCTTTCTCGTTTATTCGATTTCGTTGTTAGCTAAACGTATTAAATCGAGAGACAACGGTTAATGGTTTGCCGGAGATGAGGGAATGCTTAAACAGTAAAGTCCTTTGTCTTTATTCCCGTAGAAAGGAAATGAGCGACGAGCTCGAGCGTTTAAAAACACGCTCAGACATCGTCATCGATTCGAAGATAACAGAGAACCAAGAGTTTTAATGGTCCCAACGGCTCACCCTACTTTATGGTTTACGCAACTTTCGTGTCACCTTCTTTCTTTCTTCTCTCTTTCGTGTGTACATTTTTCCTTTTCCCTTTCCCGCGACCTTTATCCCTCGCGACTTACTAATTTATTTTTTTACCAGCCTTCCGAACCGACGAAAAAACGGCTGACTAATACGGTCGATGTAATTTCAGAAAGCATCGTTGACGGATATAATTGGTAACATATGTTTAATTGGAGACGCTAACGATGTTTGACACGAGGAATGTTCTCTTTTACCGAAGGGATATATCGTTGGTTATTTTACCACGAATTTTTTGTACTACGTTGAATAGCGCGTTCGGTATAAATTAAATTTTCAAGCTTCGAATTTCCACTGATTGAAAATGTCAATATTATAAATTCGATTGCTTAATGCCCAAATTTCAACGTTTGACGATATTTGACGTTATTCCTTCGGGACAGCTGAAACGAATAGCAAACGATAATACAAAAATTTAATTATCCGATCCAACGTACGTTCCAGAGAGAACGACTTTATCTCGACAAACGCGATAAAGATGGAAATTCACAAGTACACAGTATGTATCTGCTTTGACAAAAGGTACTACTAGTCGTCTACTATCGGCCAGCTTACGCAGAATTCTGTACAACTGGCCTTTTTACGAGCTTATTCGCAACATCGCGAAGCACGACGAATAGTGTGTACTCGTTTGTGGAAACGGCCTTCGTTCATCGATTTTGCTCGACAAACGGTGGCAACAAAGAAATTCGATTGTCTAGATCGATGGTCCGATGTAAAAACAAAAAATCTCCATTGCGCACACGCACGGTTCGTTCGTAGAACGTGGTTTATAGTCGAACGACTTCGAACGAAAGCATAGCAAGTATAGTTTTCGCCGAAGCTACGAGAAGGTTGGCGCCACTCGAATCTCGGAGAACATTCAGTCCCGCAACGAACCAAGGTATCTACGGTTTCGTAAAGTGAATTACCCCCGTTAGTTGGTACTGGGTTAGAGATAGTTTTGTCGCTTGGACTATCGAGCGTTCGAGATTAAACGCGTTTCGCTGCAATTAATCACGTTAAGCTCATCTCCTGTTGGCGTGAAAATGCATTTTCCACACGGGATCTGTCCACGGTCTTCACTGGCTGTTTTTCACTGCAGATTGACGAATCGTCGGGAAACTTGTTCGAATAATAAATATATCACGTTCACGGATCGTATTCCCCTATTGTTTACGATACATTGAATTCTTCGGATATAAATCATCGACGGGGAATGGGATCGATATATAAATCTTGCAAATATGCATTTCACAGCTCGGTAATATTCAGTGGACTCGTATATTTTCCAATATTTCATCGTTTGCAAGCGGTATATCTATGTTCGTATAATATCGTCCCTTTGACGCGAATATGTTAGAAAGGGAACCGACGCTGAGGATGTTTCTTCATATCTAAGATATCGATTGCCTCTACAAATAGCTCTTCCTATAGATCCTTCTTTTGTTATCTTGCTGATGTAATCGAATCGAATAGACGAACATTTATATCTATCTGAAACGTTAAATCGAGAATCTATTTCATTATGGATAGACTCGACTGCTTTGCATCGTGTGAAAAGTAGGTTATTAGCTATTGAAATCGCTGGGTCGCAGCTATTAAAAATACCTGTTTTTACCTCAAAATTGATACTTTCTTCAAAAATTTCACTCGAAATTATAGGCACTCTGGAGTTTAAATTAACCCTCTGTTTAATGGTCGCTTAATTCGTTTTTATTCTCGACACATCGATCATGAAACTTTTCGATGATAATCGTTAACAATGCGAAACGAATCAGTGTTGTAGCGACTCTCATTTTTACAGGCTGCTCCAATGATCGCTGCTAACTCTTCCTTCGCAAAAGATTCTTTGCGTTACTATTTGCACGATCGTGGCGAACAGCATTCGTCTCTTTGCTTTTTCTTTTTCTATCGCGTCTGTAGAATCGCTTTCCAATTAACGTTTGTGTTATAGGAAAAGTAACGTTAAACGGGGCAAACTTTCCCTTTCACGAAGTTAATTTGTCTTTCATTTACGCAAATGTCGATAAACGTAGAAAATGCATAGTGTACGCGCGAGGAGAGAAATTCTACGCGCAATGCGGTTCACGTAGGCAAAGAATGTTCATTCGTGCATCGAGTGACGATTATGAGTTCAGGTTATTTGTTATTTGCATAATATCATCGATCTACTCGTGAGAGTAACACGCTACGTACTACGAAGTAGATCTAATTCTACTTTAAAATAGAGTGCATTGAATATAGATGTACACCCTCGTACATCGTTTAATAATTGAGTTCTTAAGCGATAGTACGGTCTCCCGTTCTTTCTAAATTTCATATATTTTATATAACATCGCGTCTTCGCTATCGCGGTGATTTACTACCACAAGATAATCAGTATTGCTGCTACTGCTCAGAATTTACAACCGTGTAATTTACCTTTTCTACGTTATGTACGGTCAGGTAACAATTCCGAAAGACTTATACGTATTCGTGATAATCTTTTCGTTTCGTACACAGCTTTTCCATTGTCCCAGCGTAAAAAGGCATATATGTATATAAGAAATACATACTTTTTCATAAACAAGTGTCGGATATTTATCCGCAAGTAACAAAGACATTCGAGTATCTACAAGGAAATATCTTTGTACGCGAGAAATCGAGATTACGTTAAAAGAATAGACGCGCGACTAGAAAAGAGCAGCCACGTACTCATAATAAAGATAAACGCGACAATTTTATCGAAAAGTATCACGAGAATTAACGAGAAAGCTCATCGAGCCGGTAATAATATCACTTTGTTTGACGATATTCGTATTCGGTAATCAGCGCCGACTGTAGAGTGAAACCGGCAAACGAGTTTCCTTTGGCTACTAGAACCGATGTTATATAAATGCGTCTACGTATACGCGTGTACGTGGGCAATTCAAGCATTCCGACATGGCTACATCTCTCCGTTCCTTCGCGTCAAGGCATTTTACTCGGCGACTGGAGTAGAATCGTGTTCCGCGAACAATGACCGCAGTCAGATGAGTCGGTAAACGATCGAAGGTGAAATATCATGAAATAAGTTTCACCCGCTATACGCTTATTTTCGCAAAAAATCACCCGAAATGTGTATATATTGTTTTATACGATTATATGCGACCGTAACGTATAGTGTACCTAGTCTGTTCAAATACATTAAGTGGCAAGCGATGAAATACTGTCGTATAACGCGCGTTATACGAAATATTACAAAACATTGTTTGCATCGTAATGCAACGAGGTTGTCGTGGCTATAATTGTCGGTCAAATTTCGTACAAATACGATCCAAACGGAACGAAAAGATGGTTCCTTTCGTTCAAAGTATGTTCCCTCGACATTAATACAACGGCAGGGGTGGTCGACTAATAAAGGAATAGACGTGTTTTGAGATACGCTACTCTTCTAGGAAATAGACGATATGCGCGTGGATATTTTTGTCCGAGAGGAGTTATTCCGTTATCGCTACGTGTCTGAACGCATAACATAAACCGAGCATCGCGCGTTACTTCATTTGACTATAAGATTTTCTCTGTTCGTTAGATACATCATCGGCGGAGGTTTCGTACTTTCTCTGCTTTTCGTCGAGATCATTTCGAGAATACCGCAAACGAAATTATTAGCTTGGTCCATCCATCAACTTCCAGGGATATACAAACGTTCGTTCGCGGTTCTCCAGTCTCGTGGCACATATTTATATCCGCGGACAGAAATACCATCTTGGAATGCACATGCTAAACAGAAGATCACGCACACACTTCGACACACTTCTTGACGTTCTGTCGAGGCAATAACAGGGTTTCACGGCAAGCGAGTAACAGTCAAGTCGAATGGCAATTGATCGCGTGTAACCATAGAAACGATCTCTCGTTATTGAAGATCGACGACGTGGACGGATTTGAACGGTCCATTACACGTCAGAGCTTGTCAGTATGTAGCAGCGTGAGATGCATCGCCGTGCATCGTCGCTATCTGCCGTGGAGAAACTGTTATGCCTTGAGGATCGCATCGCGGCCAGACACACCGACTAGATACGTCTTGCCTAGACTCTACTGGCTAAAGGCTACGGAAACGCGGTCAACGGGAAATATTTCTCCTTTTTATGACAAAGGTTATCCGTATTAAGGTTCATTTGTATTATCAGTTCGGAAGTGGAACGGTAACGGAACGGTTCCGTACGGCAAAGACATTTATTCGACCGTTCAGGAGACGCATCGATCGAGTTCGCAACTTGCAAAGCGTCGATGTTACTTACGTAGTTGTATACTTATACAACGTATAACGAATTTCGTTTCTTTTCGATACCGCGGGATCGTGAAATTCACGAGACTCGGCGTATTCAGGCATTTCGAGAAACGTCGATTCAACGATTTCACATCGTCCTGAAAGAGAGCGAGCGAACGGGAGTAGGAAAGGGTGCCACGGTATGTATGTTTTTACGGAACACCGAGCGTACACAGCGACTTTCGATTCGCACGTACTTAGATCGGAAATTATTCCCACCAAACGTGTAAAGCTATATTTCCGTTCCGAAAGGAAACCCCGACGCATAAATCAGATCTCGTTCCCATTCGTCTCTTTGTAATCAGCGCACGCGTGTAACCAACTCGTTATATTCGTAACCAATAATCTATTCGTTATTCACGAGAATGATAATATATTAAAGTTTTATCGGAATCGGAAATTGTTTCCGAACGTTGTAATTAAAATCGTAGATATTCAGTTTGTTAACAGCCGTTAAAAGGCGAGTTGCTCGTTCGAACGTCTCGGTCAACGTTATTTAATAACGCGTAATATCTTTCGCATTAACGAGTGCGGTTGGATAAAGTTTAAGAATTTCAGAATCATTATCGGAATGTTAACCCTTCCGTCTTCGATTACGTTGCTGGCACGTTGTGTATTTCCCATGCGAAAATGTGGCAGCACGTGCCATAGACACGTTAGTCGATGCCAAGAAATTTTATTTATTCATTTTACACAAATATTTCGATTTGGGGATTCTGGAAAAATTTACATCTTACGACGCGTGGCGATGAATTGTCGGTATCTCGATCAACGTTGACGATAAATGTTATTTTATTCGTAATGGAATTACAATAATGAGATTAAAGGATGCCATTAAGTCGCACCGATACACGCTTTTTTTTATTTATTAACACGGTTCTATCCCATATCTCGGAAGAACACGGTCTTCTTAGCTATTTATTGATAAAAAAGGAAATTCATTTGCCTAATGAGTTGATCTCAGAAATAATTAATAGAATCTTATCTCTACGAAAGTTTACGAGCAATAAAATCGTAATAGCGATATAATTTATGCCAAGCGATTCAAAAGTGTTGGAATCAAAGCGATAGGTATATGAATGAAGACTATTACAATTAGTCTTATCTAGGATATTATTATTCTATTGTACGCAGTACAATAATCAGTAGCAGATATTATTCGAACTTTGCATTTGCCACCAATATTCATAAACATACCCGATAAATTATTGTCCAAACATACATTTCATAATGCCCTGTCGAATTCGCTTTGAAATGAGTAATAAAATGGCGATAATAGAAATATATAGCATCGTTACAATGTTATTGAAATAATCATAAATAATAATTCATAAAATCAGGCGCCTTTCGTGTGAGAAATTGTTTCGCATTTGTAATAGAGAAATATCGTTATAGCGTAAATATTTCATCCTGGAATTACCAAACTTTGGATGTCCTATTTTTACAATTATCGAAAAAATGCAGTTGACAATCCCTGTTGACAAAATTGATATTAACTATTACCATACGTATCTATTTGTTCCGTTTATAAAATTTTAGTTGTAATCGTTTACGATAAATCTTGGTATACATTAAACGTTGATAACGACTGACGAAGGCTTTCGGAAATAAATAAATAAATAAACGATCGAATAACGAAATAAGCCTAAGATCGAAGGACTAAATAAGACGCGATTGTTAATTGGAACATGATTAAGCGGAACGCGGGCTATTACTCTTTCGATTAAACAGCGAAAGTTAGTCAACCATCTCGACCTGATCGAAGCGTTGATCTTGGATGTGGATTAGTTTGCACTGGTCTCAAATTCGTTATCGGGGAATCGCGAGTACTTGTCCGTCGAAACGTGATTCATTCGACAATTTCGGTACACGCGGTACACGTGCCCGTACATTACCCTGCGCGATGTATGTACCGTGCCCTCGCACACGAATCCCGATGCATTCGAATTCAATCAGACGGGAAATAGCTCCGTGGCCCTCGCCTTCGTCCTCTCCTCGTTCGATCGCGTTCGAATTTTGCCAACGATTCATCTCTAATTATGCGGTGTGCCGTGTGCTTGCTCCATATCTCTCTCTCTCTCTCTCTCTCTCTTTCTTTCTCTTTCCCTTTCTCTGTTCGTCGATCGAGCGCCGTATCATTCGATACACGTTCCCGATTCGAACTCTGACGGTGATCCGAATGTGCAGATCCGATATGTGTTTCGTAAAAAGTCTCCTGCTGCCCGCTCGAATCCGTAGCACCGCACCGCGCGCCTCGCTGCGCCGGTCACACCTTCATTAACATACACACCGTAATTCCGGCGATTGATCCGACAAGAAAAGAGTTGTCGGCATGCTTGTACCTTTTAATCCGTTTTGATATACCGTCGCTCGAACGTAATTAATCGTCAGTTCCGTGTATATAGCAAGAAATAGCTGACATTAAGGATAATTTAAAACGAACTATACTCTATTACCACGATGAAATAGCAAGATCAAGAGCTTTTTACATGCTACGTGACGACCAGACAATAACAAGTAGGCGAAATAAGATTCAGAAGACATAGCGATATAGATACATGACTAGAGGGGACTAAATGTGCCACTTTTACGTCATATCTGAGAAAAGGAGAGAAACGAAACATCGTATCTTTCGATTTTATTTCGCGAATCGCGAATATTTATTGCGTTCCATCTAACCGTGCTGTCTTCTCCTTTCGCGGCAGAAGCGAACCACGTACTTCCATTAGTAATCGTGCATCAAACGAAGAAAATACCGCAGATTGGTCGACCGTCGTAAATACATACGAATAAGCCGTATCGACTAATTAAACAACGTTTAAGCGAGCGGAAGGCAGACGGATAAGCATAGAAACGTAACGACCGCTTACGATTCATGCAAATTCAACCACTTCCGAGTTAAGCATTTCCGCCACTGCCGCATCGACAGTTTGTGCCGTTTCCCTTTTTCTCACATATAGAGAGAAACGAAAAAGAAATTTTCTTCTTTCGAAATCCTTTCGCTTCGACTTAACTTTTTGTACTTTACCCTCCTCTCTTTATATCCCCTTCCGCTTTTCTCTTACACGATTTCCTGCTTTTTTTTTTGTTTTTGTTTGTATTCTCCGCTGACTTCTATTTTCGTCTTCGTTTACGTTTCCACTATTTGGCTTATTACTTCCAGTCCTTAGCTTAAAGTGCGGTCTCGCATGGTCCACCATTTCCTCAGCACTTTTACCGTCGTTTTATTTTTCTATTTCCCGCCACTTTCCGTTCACCCTCGAACGCCAGTATATATTCGTTAAAATTCGTTCAAAGGGTGCGAAGGAAAACACACTAAATGCACGTTACATCGCACAGCGGTCAACCTCAAACTAACCGAGCGCAGAGGCAGTACCAGCTACAAAGCTTCTGGTCTATTTAGCTCTTAACTCTTAACCCTTGCGAACACTTCGACCCGAAAGGGAATCGTCTCGAATAACATCCAAGTTAACCGAAGATCCCATTGATCAACCCAACTTGTCGATACGCGTCGTAATAGAATCTATTGTTCCATTATCCGGTATTCAAAACGACGAGGAACTGCGCATTCTTGCCAACTGAAAACCCAGATCTATAATGTATCCTAATCTTACGCGATGCTAGGTTGATAATTCCTATTGAAATCGTGATTGGTTTGAAACGATCGAACTTACAAAAATTACATAATTCCTTCGAATTATGTGATTCGTGTCGGTGAATCGAAAGTCAAACTATAATAAGCTCGTTTATGAACATGGCGAGATTCGAATAGACACGATCCGAACAACATTAGTTAAGATAAAAATTGTAAATTTTATGTAAATCTAATACCTAATCTAATACCTAAGAATTCAACTTGTTCATATCTTTCGATATTTTGGATATCTTTCTCCGCGTTTAAATTTCCTCTTGTCTATGCATGTCTCTTGTCTTGAATCGCAGCTACCAATTTTATTTTAACTTCGTTAAAATTTTTAATTCGTCGTTTAAAAACGTAATACGCGAAGAAATGGGGAAATATCCGTGCAGCATAAACGACTTCAATGAGAAAAGATTTCGAGAAGTCGTGAGAAACAAGGGCAGCCATTCTTTTGTATATAAGCTGGCTGTAAGTTTCGCCGCTGGTAAGAGAGGTCCTTCAGCATAAACTTCTAGTCTAGGCAGCTGCACGGTTGACGCACGTGCAGCAAACGTAAATCGCACCTTCTTCCGAGAACTTTCGAAGTCAACGTCGTCGGTAGAAAATGCAACATTCAATTTGTTACAGCTTCTCCGCCCTGTTCTGTTCTGTCCTTTTCCCTGCTATTCCTATACGAAGCGTGAAGTTTCGCTTAAAAGTTCCGGAAGGTCCGTTCCGCAACTATATTAGAATATAAATTTTTGTGACGCATTTGTCAGAAGCGAATATATCGATACGACGAATCATTCTTTCCTTAGTTCTCTTTCATGTTGCACGGTGAATATTGTCCAACATTCTTTCAAATACGACGAAATGGTTTGAAGAATTGTAACAAAATGTTGTAATAGTTTTGACGCGCGAAGCATTCGGAAAAATCTCTTCTGTGAAAGAATTAACGGTAGATCGTAAACCTGATTCGTTCGAGGGGAACCATAATCCTGGCGTTTATCTAGGCAACTAGAAAATCCCATGAATTCCAAGGATTCATTTAAAGAACAAATTTAAAGAAGCAAACAAATGGTCTTGAATTAGGCAAGACAAGCGGGTCTTTACATCGATTTCGAAGGGAAGAGAAGGCGTTTCCTCGATAAAAACTTTACAACGGCCATCAATTTTCCAAGACAGCGAGAAACGGACTGTGCTTTTACCCTTACACAAATAGTAATTCGCCTCGCATTAAATCAAAAGCGTCTACCTAGCAGTTAAGCAACGATATTACGAGTTTCTTCTGTAATTCGACGATTTTTCCTAGTTCTTTTTAATACAATCGGAGATAGAACGTATAACGTATGATATTTAATGACTTCTAGGTTGAACGCACGTTGTTTTTTTGACTATTTATCTATACGTAACTTTTGTATCTCTTTTTTTTTCCTTTTTTTCGTCTGTAGCAAGACGAAGATAAAGGTAATGATTACTTGCGGCGAAACAATATAATAGATAATTCGTAAAATTTTTTATGACCGAAGTTTTCTTTGCGCGAAGAAACGCCCTAAAAATCATACCATTACAATCAGCGGTTCTCTGAAAATAGATTCTTGAAGAACGTCTGGCTTTCAACCTCTAACACCGAGCAGTCTCTCGAGATCTATTTAGAAAACAAAATCCTAACTCGAGACATCGAGCTTTTCCCTTCCAACCGAAAATTTGCCAATTATTATCGTACACGCGATAATAGATTTATCGATACAGTATCTGCTTTCGACCTGACCGGTTTTATTGTAGCTCGACAGGTTGGAAATCGGGGCAAGGATCGAAAATCATCCGTCAGAAGAGCAAAGAAGAGTCGAAGTTCACAGTGTAACGCCACGTAGCTTCAAAGATACTTGGTTGGCAGAATGTTATAGGAAAAGGGAGCGTATATACAAGAGGGGGGAGGGGGGAATAGATATGCCATATTCTACGAGGGAGGGAAAGATTTATGATGCTCGTGCGTCAGCTCGCACATCTCAATTTCGGGATGCCGCGAGTCAGGAGCCACGGCGCTCCCTTTGTTGCTACCAGAGACGACCATGGAGGACGAAACGATAAGAAAGAGGCTGGCACAAAGAGGAAAAAAAAAGAAGCTTGGAGATAGGGATCGGATTGGGCAAGAAGACAGGGAAAACGGTGCGTTCCTTTCGCCCGCCTTTCGGTATTGTCTGCTATTTTCAGGGGTCGAGAACCCCTTCAATTATGACCAAGTATTTTAATTAACAGGTATTAAATCCTGACTATCACGTTCAGATTTCCTCGTTCTTGATAATATTACGTTCATTTTTTTATTGTCTAATAACGCGAACACTGTTGATTAAATCTTATCTATATCCTATGCTACACGAGTCTAGTAGAAACAAAACTAATTAACTCCACTTTTCATTGGTATCTTAATTTCATAACGTAAGTTGATAATATCGATATTCAATTCTCAAAAAACGAACGATCTACTTCTGTATGTCCTTTCGTTGCAAAAGGGTAACATAAATGACACAAATTCTGGAGTAAATCTAGAAAACAACGTTAGTAACATCTTCACTTTTCTCTGCTTTTCAATTTGCGGGATTGATAAAAGTATATAGCTTCCGAACGGTTTATAGAATTAACTATTGCGTACAATTTGCATTTACGGTAGAATTTTAGTTATTCGAACTAATAAGCATAATCGTAAGAATTTTTGAAATACGATATTTCTGAAAATTGGTAAGACCGTTACGAACCTTTCAAATTATTCGCTATATATTTTCTATTACTACGATTACGTAGGTAATTAAACGCAGAAATTAGAGGCGTTCCAACGAAACAGAGTCGATTTCTGATAGGAAGTGCCGCTCATAACCGACGTTCGTAACTTTATAATTTAGTCTGGATACCGTAATTCCGTGGCCACTGTGTCAAAGTTATATTTATCGGTGGTAAACTCCCTTTCCGAGTTCGATAGTTTCATGGCAACTCTCCATTCTCGAGTTGAATCCGTCCTAAGTAAATTCTTCCTTTACACACCTACCCCGCGGTTTCTCTCGTTTCAAATTCATTCGCCGGAAAGCAACCGTTGTCTCCATTCCCAGGAAGAAACAATGTTCCTTCCGCGCGATGTTGTCTATGTTTGCAGAATCGGCCAAAAAAAAAAAAAAAAAAAATAACGTTCATGAATATTCAAAATGTGGAGGATCGAACTGGATAGATAACAAGCGTTTGATGCTTCGCAAGATATTAAAACGGTCGCATCCAGTCTTCGTTTTCGAATATTCAACGACATATGCGATATTTTCCATACGCCGGTAAGCAAAAGTATTTAATCACCAGCTTCACTTTGATAAGGGAAATTTATTACGCTCCGACGCTATTTTTTAATTTTGACTAAATCCATAATGAAAAATTCGGAGAAAAAGAACACAGAGAAACGAAGAAAGGTAGAATTGTAAATTACTGGACGGATGAATTGCAGACACAGGGCTACATTTTATGTATCCCGATGAAGAGTCGGCAGACATTCCTAGTAACATTTGGTTACTTCTAATTATTTCTCTATCTAATCATTTCGAATACGGCAATACAATTTTGAACGTTATTCCCATAAGCCAAATTGGCATTATTTCCAAATGCCAAAAGAAAGAAAGAAAGAAAGAATATATATATAAGTTCCGGTTGTAGAGAATTAAAAGCATGAAATCTTTGTTAGAACAAATTTCAACGTTGTCCGTTCATTTGAGAATTGGAGAAAATTATCGTCGCTTACTGATGTCACTACACATCGGCAGTTCGATGGCGGATGCAGAGAGCGTTGCTCGATCTTTGATAATGGCCATTAATCAATCGGCGAACGTGAGACGAATCGTCGTATCGCTTCGCGATCTCGTGCTCGCAGAAAGAATGCCGACTGGCGAAAACGGGGAGCGCCGTGGCGTCGTCGCATACTTCTCGAAGTGTACATTGACATTTCGTTGATGTTCGATCGACGCGACGGCATCAAACCTTTGTACAATTTATCCGAAGAAGATGTACGTATCTTGACGTACGCCTGCGAAAACGGCTACCGTGTAGTGTGAAATGCATACAACTCGTTTTATCTCTCTGCATTCCATTGACGTTGTTGTCACAATATTGATAATGTATACTAAGTGAAATTGTTGATTGATAATGTTTTCACGCGATAAAGAATAAAAAAGAGGAGAAGACTAACGCGTCTAAATAAATTCATAGTCATTTATACCTATTTTCTTCTTTTTCTTTTTCCTTTTTTTGGGGGGGAGGGGGAAAGAATAATCCTAAAATAATCCTATTTTCAAATAAATTGGGAGAAAATTCAGCAAACAACGACGATAGTTAGCTACGGACGTGATAGAAAAATCAACGAATCAGCTTTAAAACCAAAACGAATCTTCGATTTTCGATTTTGCATCGTGTAATAGCGACCAGGGTAACAGAATGCTAAACTTGGTTGTGCATTAACGCTAGAATTTCGGGAATTTCATTCTACATAATACCCCGCTGGCGGTTGTTTCGATCGTGGTACGACTTTTTTCTATTTTGTGCATGGTTTTAGCAAATATTGTTCGTTTTACGATTAATTAATTAGGCAAGGTAAGAAAATTACAATTTTCGAGAAAAAGAAACTTCAAAGGATGCTCGTTGCCGTTAACGCATACTTCTCTATAGGGTGTCGTTATTCGCAAACTGGCCAGACAATTGATACAAATGCGCGGTAGCAAGTTGATATCTTTTCTGCGGATATGCAAAGTTTAAATTGCGAAGGCGCAAATTCATTCGAACGATCCCCTCTCCATATAGAGTGCAAAGAGTGATCTCGGAAAAAAGACGCTCTGTCGAGCATTCTCCAAGATCGAAATACTCAAGAGATCGCAGATCCTTTGTCCGAGAGAGCCGAAGTTGCTCCATCCCAAGACAAAGCTGGGTCTTCTCTTTCCTTTTTTACACGCGTATATATTTCCTTCCGTGCTCTTCCCTCTTTCAACACATGCACATAGTTGACTATAGGTGCACGAATACAGACATACGTGTATATACGTATACGCGATGACAATCCAACGAGATCTCGGTACGACCGCTAGCCTGGGCTTTGTACTTACTTACGTACCACGCGTGCCTTTTTCTCGCGTCAAAGACCGGGAAAAGACGTGCGGAAGAAGATAAATGAATACCAGAAAAATGCCGCATAATCAAGGAGTTCCGTTCGGTGAAAGCAGTCAACGAAATCGCCAACCACCCTCGCTTGGAGAAGTTTGAACAACATGGAGTACAAGGGAAACAAATATTAACCCTGCGGAGATAGCAACCAATCAGATAGATGCGTGCAAAATCCTTTTGGGAATGTGTATTCTTAAATGACGCTGATGCATCGTAAAGTTTATTGACAAAGAGCATCCTGTTCAAAAAATAGCTCACGAAACAAGGAAAGAATTTCTATTATTTGGATAAAAATATATTATCGCGATGCTACGAATAATACAATTGATTGTGACGACAAGAAGTATTAACATAGTTTTATTTCATTATTGCAATGTTAAAAGAGACAAGCACATTAGAAGCACATTAACAGAAAAAGAATCGCGAATGGAACGGTCCTTGACGGAACAAGGACGAGTCGACGATTAATCGGTTAACGGAGAAAATAGTAGAAAAACAAAAGTGGATCTATCCGTGTTGTTCGAGACAATCTCAAAATATTTCTAAAAACGTCTGCAAGATATTATTATGCCTCGAACGCAACTGTATCACGTGTGACGAATGCTATGACCGTTTCCACAACAAATACATCAAGCGAGCATTCTGAATAGTTCGTGTTAAACACAACTTTTTACTGTTATCATTTTCTCGCAACGTATATATTTATCGTACTCCGTGTGTTACAAAGGTATATTTATAATTTGCTTAATTGTTATAAATCGCAGCTATTTCAACTACACGGTAATGCCCCATAACTTGCAAGTTACACAACTGTATATCTATAAAACTTATTTTACCTATTTATCATTGTTTCGCTGTATTTTATTGGTATATTTTTCCGATTGCCAACTAATCTATCTATAGCAATCGTTAGTTTAGTTTCGAATTAAAATAAAACATAATTAATTTAATATCCATGTCCGAAATATCTCAGACACTGCGATTGGATAAAAAATTGTTAGACTGCGACGACCTCCGCAGGATTAAACAGAATGGAACCGCGTTCGCGGCTAAGAACACTTACCTGGTGGACAATTGCACTCGGAAACGTCTCGTTTGATCCGAAAAACGTTCGACTGGAACGCTGGCCGATGCACCTCCAACTGTTCCTGAATTTCTCTCTTGAGCCTCTGAATAAGAACGTCCGGCATTTCTTGAATTTGACAACGAGCCTCCAAATTGGCGATCCGCGATTCCAATCCTATTTCCCTGTACACGAGTAGACTGGACACAGCCAAGCTGGTAATACAGAGGGCGCACATTGCCCAATTGAGTATCGCACCCCCCGTCGTTCGACACGAATCCTTACGGAATTTCCATGGCATCGATGTCTCGAGGGAGCTCTTTCTCGGCGACGGCCAGTCGGTCGCCGTGTCGGACTCCATGTTGTACACAGGATCGACACACGTTCGCTTCTATTCGTGCACGCAGCGCGTTAAGCGCGCGTCATAACCCACCCGACGATCGTCGATACGTCCTGACACGACAATCACGGACAAACGCGATAGAACGTAGAAACCACGCGAGTCTTACAGACTGTGCGGCGTCATCGTCCATCTGGAATGCATCTCGTGCGCCCACTTGCCGTTATTGCTTACCTCTCTTTCTTAGCGATCGTTCTTTCTTCTTCTATCTTCAACGAGCACGCGTTCTCCTATACTCTACCTCTCTCTATCTTTCTCTCCCTTTCGCTATATAGCTTGAACGAACGTGTTCGTTTCGCTCTTTCACCTTTTTATCCGACCCTCTCTCCTCGGAGTAATCGACGTTCCTGTGTTTGACCACACACAGACGTTGGTAAACAACAAAACGGTCCCACCAACCAGAACCGAGTGTTCCGCTAAACCGCGCGCTCGTTTTAAATGTTCGAACAAGAAATGACAGCGTCCCCCTACCGGTCGACTCGAGTCAATCACGCTGCTATCTAACTACGCGCCAGTTTGTTCCTTCGGTAACCTTTCTATCTTGCTGTCGGAACGTCTTGTCCTTCCTGTTGCCGCTGCCACTGCAAATGGAGCATCTCCCGGCGCTGTCGCATCGCGATTTCTCCGGCTTGCGCACTTTCCACACTCTCCGTTAATTTCGGAATTAGATAAATCAGCGAGGAAACACTCGATAACCTCGATCACCGGTTTTCGCCACTCGGACCGTACCTTCTCGTGTGGCACACGCTTACGCTAGGTTCGAACTGGAAAAAGCAGCGCCAACGGTGCAACTACAACTACCGTTGAAACAACGAAGAATCCCGATTTCTACAAAACATCGAGTCAAATCTAACGACCTATCGTTCACGCGGATATCGTCGACGAAACGGAAACACTGTGCCGTGACAACGAAGTTCGATTTATTGAGCAAATGAAAAGTCCCGAAATACCGCGAATGCGAAGCTCACAGCGTGGCATTCGCAGTACGACTGGATGTGGTGGGGCGACGCTCTGCCGAGGGCCGAGGGTTCGTCGCTTCGGAGACATTCGTGCACTCTCGGCCGTCTTCGAGCCTCGACTCATCCACCGGCTGCCGGACGCGTGGAGGACGATCGCTCGACCTAACGTCCACTTCCATTCGCACTGATTCGACCCTGCTTCCCTTGCCCTTCCATTTACCCCTCCGATACGCCCCTTCACCATTCCACTGGATTTCGCCAGAGGATTTAACTTTTTGTTTTTCCTTCTATCTGTTAACCGTTCGAATCGCACGGCTATCACCGTGTGCAAAATTGTACCAACTTATTTTAAATTCAACCCTTTCGTTCCTCTATATACGAGGACCAAGTTAACGGTACACGGCCTGACAAAAAGTTGATCGAGTGTGAAAATCTCTATCTTTTCGAATTGCTATTCGAACCAACCTCGATTACCTCGATTATTTCATCGCGATTAAAACTATATGATTGCATAATTTTGCAGTACTGATTTTGGTTTGTTTTTTTGAAATTATTTACACTGGAACACACAAAATATATTTGTTTGATTCTATGAATATTCTGTAAATATTGAGATACTATATTTAGATTTTTTTGATAAATTAATAATATCGTAATAATCTAAATTTCTTTGTCGTCTTATTCCTTCGAATTCGAACTGTGTTTAAAAAATACATATTTGCTTACGTAATTTACGTGTTCGAAGGGTCAATCTATTTTTGATCGAAAGATTAAACCAATTAAACCGATATCGAATCACGAATTTGAAGTAGAATGGGATTGGAACGAAACGAATCGTAACAAAGCAGTTATATTAGGAAATATCGATCGACGAATCGATCGTTTCCCTTGAAACACATCCCCTGTGTGTATACGTGACGGATACGTACAATCGACCCCTTGCTACCGTCCAATCGCTAGCACAGGAAGCGATTATAGACTACATCCTGGAACGTACGTTCGGCGTGTTCGCCCTCTGCGCGTATACTAAATCGAATGCTGTAGCAACCTGCTAATCGTATAACTAATAAGCGGACAAATCGTCGATACACGATGAGAAACCATTATGACAAGACAAATACGATTGATGTTTCATAGAACTGCCGTTCATCTGTCGAAACGCTCTTTGCAACGCGTATCGTTTCTTACTAGCAATTTAGAAACCGGAAATATCGGAAGTTAAATACCACGAGATACTCGATATCGCGTTAAATTTATTATCGTTAGTGAATAATAATAAAAACTTCAGTATCGTGAAAGTTTGAAGACACGAATGAAAGGGAATTGATTTTTGAATTCAAAAATATGCACCAGCCGTGTGCATCGTAAGTATGTCATTTCCCATTTATCCTTATATCCCAATTTTAAGAATGAGTAGTCGAAGCATTTCGAGATAAAGCATAAAATATCAAATTACGAAGAACAGGTAGAAAGCACTATATTGGGCAGTGTTCTCTTCACCGAAGTCCTAGCACGATTTCTCCAAATATGTAATACTACCTTCACTGAAATCATCTAGACATACTTACATTCCATTAACGTTATCAAGACAACATGAGTTAAACATTCGAAAAAAGAAAAAGCGTAGTGCCTAAAATATACCGCAACCGATCGTCTCTGTAAAGTATACGTCGCATTCCACTCCGTTGACGTCCTGAATTTAATCGAGGCCCTTTCGACTGTACGGTTATGCTATATCTGTATAGTTTCTCGTTTTCTTGTTCAAAGACAGTACTAATCGGTGAAAACCATTCGGAACACACACAACGATGAAGATATGTCTATCTTTGGTGTATCGCCAGTTTCTACACAGGACTTTTTAGTCCTGAATATCCGATGTTTTTCTTATCTCGCAGACTGAAGGACTAGGCTCAAGTGCATTCATTATGACTCGAAGCCATCTTTTAATGTCTACCGTGTTGATACATAAAATTCCATGTTATTTTATAAGTCCTATCTGTTGAAGTTTTTTCAAACGTCAAATTATATTAGCCGATAATTTCGAGCATCAATTTTAGCCAAATATACTCGAAATTGTTAAGCGTATATCTCTATAAGATGCACTATTATGCTACGTAATAAGAATTTCATTAGAGATACTTGCGAGAACTTTGATTTAAAAAGAAGCTGTTTGACGTGATAAAATTAAAGAGAAGCGTCTTCTTAAAAGAAAAGTCGCTCCGACATAATCGTAGACGTGTAGTAATTTTGTACATCGATCGAAGGATTCTTTATAAAAAAGAACCCGGGCACGATATAAGGGTACTTGTCCCATCTGAGACTAGTTTTGAATTGACAATGGACCACGTTGAGAGCCTCTGAGAACTGCAAACCATGGTTCGAGGGGTGAACTTCTAGCGTGCGTCGTGATTAAAAAGTCATCGCGGCCGATGCCCTCTTCACGGCACGTTGGTCATCGTTGGGGTGCGGTACGAGGCGCATTATGTCGCGTTTCCGCCAGGAAGCAGGCGCAGTCGGGACGACAGCCTGCACCTCGTTTCCGTGCACTCTGAGAGAACGTGCCTTGCGGACACTCTGGATAAGGATAAAACTACGTAACAAGAACGCGTGCGAGTAGGACGTCACGATGGAACGATAGCTGAACGGAGGACGGAGAAAAGAGGATAAAGAGAAACCAGGAGAGAAAACGTCGGAGGAGGTGGAGGCGACGGGTACCTACGGACACGTTCGCGACACTAAAGCAGACTCTCATTTCGGGGACGAATCCGAAGCTACCCCCGCAAATGTGTCTGCACGTGCGAGAGGGTGAGTGAGCCACACGGTGTAAAGGGGCGGGGGGCCAGTCAATGTGTAGTTTGTATTCCGCTCGGCAGAAAATACTCGTTCGTTACAATGTATACGTACGGACGCACTCGCCGAAACTCGTCCTTGTCGTCGTCGTCCACGTCCTCGACCTTATCTTCCTTCTACTTGTATCCATCTCTTTATATTCATAACGATACTTTCACGCGAAAAGTACCGATGCGATGCTATGTATTAATTCGCCTCTCATCTAAGATCTTGACATATATTCCGATGCTGTTGTTATTTGGATAATTGGAGATCTCGTATATTCGACGACTACATAATTGGATCGGTGTTTTCTTTTTAGAAAGTAAACGAATACGTTTTATTCTTTGTACAATATGTAACCGAGTATTTACTCCTTTAGTTTCCAGCGTAAATTTGTGAATAATTTTTTTTACGAATACTTTTACGTTATATAGACGTAATTATCGAAATGGCTTTAACAAAAATTTTAGTTTCTTTATTGTTTCGGCCTATGGAATCTTACGATAGATAGATACGATGTTTCTTAGTTAAACATTTTACAATCCGCATTGAAGTTTGTCGCAATACGACAGTATATTTTAAAAAGCGTTTCCATCTTTGACTGAAGAAATCGTAGAAGAAGAGAGGTCCCCGGGTCACACAGATAGTAAAAAAGCGTCGGTGAGGAACGAAGGAGGAAATGGAGCCCGGAACGCTTCATTTAATTTTATGACAGCCTCGAAGCTGATCGCTATATCGTCATGGACGAACACGCATTATCGGATCCACCCAACTTTATTGGTACTCGTTCAAGGTAAACGCAATATCGTATTTGATATCCCGGTTTTCAACGACTCGCTGACCTAGCAGTAGTTTCGCTAATAGTCGTAATAAAAGAGTAAGGAAATCGAATAAGTAGGAAGAAAAGACAGAAAAATGAAAGAATTATAGGCTGGAGGGAATAATTTGATTGTTTATTTTCGTGCGAACGATTTAGCGAAGCGATGCGGCTAATGTTGGGGTGACAAGACAAGTGGATACTTCCCTCTCTGTACGATCGGTCGGATGAAGAGGCAATGAGGGGTCTCGTGATCATTATTGACTAGATAAGGAGCGTGTACTCACTAACTTGGGTCCTAGTCGGACAGTCGAACAGAGAAAAGGTGAGATTTATCTAAACAGGTAGGAAGGTAAAGGTTTTTCTTTAGAACAAATTCTTTGAAATCTTCCCTTCTATAGTTAGTTGCGAGGCAAATTATCCGTTCCGATGATTAATAGCAAATTTGACTTTCGAATATATAGAACGTTTGTTGAATTTTCTACATAGATGCTTAGGAATTCCTAAGCACGAATCGTAGAAATACTATACGCCTCTGGGTTATCGAAATTTTCTAATGCGAACGGAATAAGTTAAATAAATACGTAGCACAGTTCTCGAACGGCAAATCTCACGCAAAGAACTCAAACTGGTCACGTCGAAGTAGCGTTTTATTTAGGTCAAGTATCGTCTACAGGCACTAAGCAGTCTCTTTCGTAAACCTTCGTAAGATATCGTGTTTCGTCTACGATCAGGCACCATAATCGACCATAATACCATGCCATATCGAATCAAGCCATGTTCTGAAGCAATAATAATCACGTCGAAAATTTCATTCGCCATGCGCGAGCATATGTATAAATCAGTAGCGTACTTGAAAGAACGATTAAATCCAGAACCACCGTCTCGAGAATCACGTTCGTTCAATGGGAAGCAGCTTCTTGGTCATTGGCGAGCAGCGTTCAATCCTTCATTAGACACATCTCGATAGTCAGAGATTATGATTACGATCAACAAAGCCGTCATGAGTAGCATAATATCACAGCCTCCTCGAAGAGTACAACCGCGAGAGTCCGGATATCGTTGGGACAAGGTCTTTGTACTGTAATCGCAGGAAGACGATAATCGACGTAAATACCGCAAATCGTCGACAATCGGCGAGGGTAGTTTTCTAAGCCCACACGGGATCATGGGATCTACCTAAATCGTGATTCGCAATGGCATACCACGCGAAGAATTCGCAAAATTACTGTCGCGTATTTAGTTCCAGTTCTCGGTCAATAAAACAACATCGAACTTCTCATTGTTAACCAAGTACATATATCGCGATTTTCAAAACTAACTTACTTGCAAACAGCATCTAGTGCAAAAGAAAGTCTTCTCGTACTTTCAACTTATTTTTACTCCGAGGATTATCCCATGTACATTTGTAGCATAATATACGAAATGGGACAGCTACACTCCATACATAAAACCCACTGAATCTTGTTAAACTTACAAATAGGAAAAGTAAAACACATTTTTCCAAACGTTTTCTTTTAAATGGCGTGCGTTCGCTTCCCGTCACTTTCCTGCTTAAAGCAGGATTACGTATGGTCGTTCATATCCGTCTGCGTAATATACACAATGCCGCTTTCGTTGTTTGTTATCAAGAATAAGGGATCAGTGTTTCCCGCTGACGAAAATGCTGGGGTAGAGTTAGCGCTGTTAGTCACCGGCTCGTGTTACTGTACACCATTTCTACGCAAACCGTATCGATACCTAAAATACCTTCTTCATTTCGAACAACCGCGACCATACGATCATTGCCAAAGTATACGAAGCGATTTTTTAAATTCCTCGTCGGATGGGACAATTATTTGATTCGTCGTTTATATAATTTATAAATACCGTATCTACTATCTCTTTTACGCAAAACAATTTATTCGCACTGGTAATCTGTAATTTGCGATTTGAAGAATTTCATTAATAATACCAATTCAAGGAAGAAACGAAACGTACTTTCTCTAAAAACTAATCTATGCAAAAAACGAAAGAAATATATTATGTGTAGAAGGTAACTAGATTTTAAATGGTAAACGCAACGAAGCGTGGTGTCAATTACTTAACGACCCTGACCGTGATCACCCCCGATTCGACGCGAATACCTCGTTGATATTTAAGTGATTAGCGCGTGACTTTCTTTAGAAACTCTTTCGACCGGCATACTGACCAATACGTAGACATCGATATGCCGCCTTTCAGCATCGCCGCAATGCTATTAACTGGGAGCTGCTCTCGCAATCTCTGATGTAGCTGGTACCGCTGTTGCTGCCACGCCGAGAAGCACGATGCTTTAAGTGGGTGGTACAGACGGCTCCGTGCGAGTACTTTGTACGAGCGAGCCGGAATTGGTTTAAGCCCATTATATGTGTACGTGTACGTGCACCAAGAGACGTTAAAGAGCCCCCCGTTCATAGTTTCTATGAAGCTTTCGAACCTGATCTACTTTTCTACCTGAAAATACTTTCGGTAACAAGGACGTACAAGTGGCGAAGATTAAAGAGATTAAAAATCGAGGAACAGGGGCTAGCGTGGAGCGAATGAAATTGAGCTATGACAATACAAATGCTTAGCGTAATGTACCATTATTGCGACTTTGATATCTAAATTATTAGCGTAAATGTACGCCATAACAGCTAAAGTGATACGATCGTCACTGAATAAAGCATCATGAGATACGATGTTAATATTTGTCGCGTTGGCCATGAGTTGCAATAGCCGAATATTAAATTGATAGGCTAATTCGCAACGAATCTAGGTAGATGCATATTACAATACGATATATGTCATCTGCTATAATGTGTGTATTATCTCATGCCCATAATATCATTTCACGAAGATATTCGGAAAGAATGAAAGATATAAAACGCGTGTTCCTCATATTTGGAATTTTAATGTCTAAAAGTCGTATAAGTAGGTGGGACGAGGAGTTCGTTGATTCGAATAGGAAAATTCGATGCATTTGGAAATCTAATCACGTGGTACCACGGTGAGCTGCACCCTCGCAATGTTCAATCTACGTTGTTCATTACCGGAGGGATTACAAATCCAAAGTGCGTGTACATGAGACTACATGAGGCACGTGTACCGGCAAGTAGGTGCGCGTTCCCAAAGTCAAGAGTGGTGGAAGCCAATGTCGCATTATCGTATGGAAGACAGTGCATAAAGTGAAGCAAGAGCGTTCGTCAACGGTGCAATATACATGGTCGAACGAACAGTGTACACGATCAATGAAACCTATGGTTACGCGTGGGATCACGTATGTTGTCCCGTCGTGCTACAACCAGAAAGCAAAGGGGGAAAGGGTGACGACGTTTACTGGTCGCATCGAATTACAAGTCCCTTAGGTAATGGTGCGTACGTTATTCAATACCCAGTACTCGGCATTCTATGTGTGCGGCAACATAAAGAATGGAATTTCTTCGCGTGATAAAGCGTTTATGCAATTATGAAATCGATGGTATACTCGGAAAGATTATCGTTGCTCGGCTCTGTTCGCTCGTCCGTGATTTCGTATTATCGAAAGGAGAAGCGTCTCCGAACCGTGGAAATCGAGACTTAATATAGTACGAAAGAAGAATTTGTATGCTAAAATCATTTGGAAGATTTGAATATTTCTATGTAGATGGTATGCAAACAGAATCGAGTACTTAAAAAACATGCGTTTGTATTAAAATGAATGGAAATGACTTTACTAACACAGATTCGTTACGTCGAAATGAATGATGGCTTTCTACAATAAACTTTATACAGAGTATTCTACAGGTTTTCACGTAAACTTTGTTATTCAAGTTTGGAATTATAAATAATGTGGAAATAAACACGAAATAAGAGTTATCCAATAGATTTGTTGAAAGATTGTGATAAAAATATGGAACAGGAGAGAGATGGCAGTGATTTTAATCAGAATACATAATAAAATAAGTAAATAATATTTATAATATTAATATAGAAAAAAGTACAGAAAAGGAGAAATAAATTTATTACCTTTAAGATCTTATATCGATAGAGATATCCACGTACATACAGTGCTATTTCATTTTATTCGATATATCAACCTGTTGTTGTAATTTACTTTATGTACATGTAATTGGATAAATCAAAAGGAAACACACCTATTTACTTTTGATTTGACTGTATTAAACAGTAAAATATTTCATATTTTTGTTACGATTTTTTTATAATTATATGTTTATGTGACGTTTCATTTATTTTTATTAATTACTTCTACGCTTTATTTCTCCGTTTATCGCTCTATGATAGAATATCAATTTCAAAAAAGTAATATTTAAAAATGTTTATCGAAATACGATCGTGCCTGAAATATTATATACATTTCAATACTTTTATTAAATACATTCGGTGAAATATTTATCGCGGCATTAATTTTGTTTTTTTCTTCTCGTTTATACGTAATAATAGCTTGAATTTTTATTTCATTGCCTATTAAAGGAGGATGTTGCCCGAATATTTTAGCAAAATTTCCGAGATTGAAGAATGTTCGGTTTCTGACGCGTGTAAGTAAGTATGTATTTGACCCTCCTACGCGGAAGGCATAAATGTGTCGGCAGAACATTACGCCAGAAGATTGGAAGTACGGGTGGTTTCATCTTTCGCGATAAAGCATAAATCACTGAAGCTGGGCGATGCGAGTAGTACACGATCCAATTAGTTGGATAAAGGAAAAGCGAAAATAAGAACTTACGATGTGATCAGAGGAAAGAAAATTTATATTATATCAGGGAATTATAAACGATAGTAATAACTGTTTATGTAATGGTTCGCCGAGAATCCTTTATGAAATACCGTTAAATTATAATCTAAGATGCAGGCAACGCACACGGACCAGTATCACGATGTACATATTTGTTTGATACACAAATATTCGTATCATGAGTATGGTTCCATTTATAGAAGTGGTAATATCTTTTTGCGGTAATAAAATATTGACTTACCTTTAAATACACATCAAATATTAAACTTGTACGGTAATAGTAATGGCAGTAGTAGTAGCACAATATTTACACGAGAAGTTGTCGTTTTCTACAACCTCGAAATATTCCTGTTCTCGGATTTGAAACTGTTTACGTTTTGATAAAATGAATAAAATGCATATCGTTATAAAAAAAAAGACGTATTGAAGAGCAGGTTTATAGAAAATGTTCATTTGAGATGTTCATACGCATAATCGAACGATAGAACCGAATATTACATACGATAATTAGCTCTTGCAAGATTTGTAAATTGCTTTTTAAATATATTTCGAACTTTTATCCGAGGTTACATAATGACAAAGAACAGTTTAGTTTGGCTAATGAAACCCGTGTTAAACACAAGGATATGTGTTGTAAACCGTCTAAGGGATAAAAGACAGAAAAACTAATTCATAGTGAAAAGGGTTGAAGCAGGCATCCGTGTTTCAGCAGCAGCCAGGACGGGATATACTTAACCTTGCCGCGGCGTATTCAGGAATTGAATTTCCACATGAGACTGCGATGCATCATGCGGTTGACGGTGTTTCAGGCAACCCACGCGTCAATGAGAACGTCGACGCGGCCTCGCAGACGGAAATTACCAACGAGGAAATTCTTAGTTTCGAAGCGAGAATATCAACCGTATAACGGAAGATTTTTATTCGTTTAAACGGCGGCACTATTCCGTTGGCCAAGCGAAAAAGAATTTCAGGTCGGCGAATATGTAGGAGCACCACGGTCGAATCGTTACCGTGACACGACGAAATTGTATTCCAACGTCGACCTGAATTAACTTCCCCTCAAGTCCCAGTACTTCGTTGGGATAATTGCTCGGGCTATTAAGAAGTCAGCGACAATTACGTCGATCCAGCGGTACTGCAAACCCGAGCAAGCTCTGTCCGGACGCCTAACGTTGCATTAGCATAATTAAATCGTGAGCACCGTGATTGGCCATTGTAAAACTGTTCTTCTTTTCCTTTTTCGCCGACGAACTCGTTACAGTCGATATAATTCAGTGTACAGTTAAACTGTAATCCCTATCGAGCTTGTGGCCCTGAACGCTAAATTCAAGGTTGAAAGAATGTCGAGGATATTGGAGCATCCGCAATACTACGATTTTATCAGTTGAAAGTAACGATTATGATAATTATAGACACACATGACGTCCAATAACTACCATTCGAGAGATACTCGACGATCTCGTTATCTTGTACGTTCATGATCAAAAATAATATCAGAAAGTATTATGATATTTCAAGATTTACTCTATAGAAAATGGATCGATATGAACCGCCGTCTGAAACGATCTATCATTATTTATTCATTTGATCGAATTAATAGAAAGACACGAGTTCGAATGGAAGAACATTTTTACATGTAAAATTTGAAAAAAGGAGTTCGTTTGAAATGGACAAGGCGATGCACACCCTCGACTGAAATATCTAGATCGTCAGAATGTTATTTGCAGTAACAGCAGAGGGTATTGATTAACATTTACGACAAGCAAAGACGGATTTACAAGTCTTTCGGGTTAGGTTTATTTTCAACCCACGCTACGTCGATTTCCCAATGAATAAGAGGTCACGAAACCTTTCCGCCCCGCAAAATGTATAACGGTCGCTTTAGAATCGTAGAAGCTTTCTTCTCGAAGCTCGTATAAAGTCGCGATTCCCGGCACGTATCCCTTCGGAGAGTTCGCGTCGAGCTTGTAAAGTCCTAATGACGACAGTCGACTGTCAAAAGGAAAAAAGAAGAAAAAAAGTATCGGATTCACCAGGGGAAGACTTTAGTAAAGCCGAACGAGTTTCGCATAATTCTTCAACAATGCGTCATTCGTGGGAATAAAATTTTTACCGGCAGGAAATTTCAATTCGATATCTACCCTTCCATAAAGTGCAAAATACGTAACACACAACCAAAATTGAAGTCGGAGTAAATAATAAATGCTTTTACGCTTTTAACAGCTTTCAAACTCAACTTCAAAAAAGTTACATTAATACCCCGATAATTCGTAAACTTCGATAATAAAGTTACAACAATTTTATTAATATTAAATACCTTTCGCGATAGAAACGTTCCTCCATTTCTTCATTTTTCTTTCTCTCTAGTATCGTTTCTAACGATTAAATATTGGACAAAATTTATGGCATGTTATCTGCGCGCTAACTACAAAGTTTGGGAAAACGACATTTCACATGTACCACCCTAATGTAACTTTACCTCGCAAGTATGTACTGCTATATCGCTAAAGCTCTGCTTCCCATTCCATACATTTTCGCTCCAGCACTGTACTTATTACAGTTTTTAACGAACGTTAATCCAATTGTACGATATTACAACTTTCGAAAGTGTTAAAAGGTTTAAAATTTACGGGAATAGAATCAATGCTAATACTCGACGTTTTCCTTGGGAAATATTTCTAACTCTTTTATTTATTTTATCTCTTTCATACATACATACAATGTATATCTTATTATAACTGAAGGATTAAATGAATTCTCTAATTTTCCCCCTTTACCTCTGCATCGTAAGATCTTCTTTTAGAAGCTTTTTTTTAAATTAAAAAAAAAGCTAACCAATTTCTTACAAACAAATTTCGCTTCCTGATTCGTTTCACGATCAAGCCGAAATTCTAAAATAGAAATTATAGAATCAAAATCATCGTATTTAATACCGAGAAAAAGATCAATAGGCTTTGTATAGAACTCTAATGAAGCAATCAAGATCATCGTTTCATTCGTTTCTTGCAATCACTTTCAATTGTGTTCTGCATTTCGGCCAGGAAGTCTTGCTTTTGTAAGTATACGTCTTCATCACGCATCCAAGATTATACATATGTATGTACGCGCGGGGAATCCCCCTCTAAAAGTGACGAACAATGCCGATGCTGCCATTAAAATACCGGCAAAAGCAGTGGAAGACCTTTTGTGCAAAATCAAATTTTCTGCATACGATCTGTATGATTTTACAATGCACTGTTCGATAACTTTGCATTGTGAATGTACAGTTGTTTGCTTTCGAAATTACGAAATAAAGCGAATAGCACCGAATATCGACGTTCGAATAAAAATACAAACTTTTATTATATTTTTTAAATTCTCTGCAACGTTGTGCGAATCATAGACTATACATTTGACTTAATCGTAAAATTTTATGCTGTTCGATAAATTTTGTTAAGAGTTAAGAATTCCGTGCCCTGTTTAAACATGCTAATTAAAGACATTAAAAATAAAAAGGTACGAAAGCATTTATAAATTTAAATCAAATTCTTTATCCACCTCTTGATAAAACATATATCTAGTTATTTATAATTTACAACAGTACGATACAGTTTCTCTATGCTTAAATAAATGCGAAACATTATGAAATAATCTTTTCCGCGTGTACCAACGTACAGAGGAATATCGAATTTTCGTAGATGAAAGGAATTTCGAGAAGATAAACCGAAAAAACGTTGGCGGCTATGAACGGTTCGATCAAATGCCATCGATTACATAAAAAAGGATACAGGAACGAAGGGACAGATAGATATGTAGCGTGGTAAAAGAGAGAGAAGGAACTGTTCGGCTCCCTCTGGAGAATTCGAGCAGAAGATCTCGTTAGATGGGTTTTGCCTCGTCCCTGTCGGCCAGAGTTTCGCGAATGAAACGAAATGGCGCAAATTTTCGCGAGAGTGCACGTACTACCGTAGGAGAGTCTCCGGTAAACTGGCCAGCCAAGTACCACGCACTGGATACGTCGTAGTCTGGCTTGAAAATGACAATACACGTCCCCCTTTCGGTTTAATTAAAGGCGTGTTTCGCCCGAAATGCAGCTATTCCTGCACGCTTCGACCCATACTCCCTTGGTAGGTATCCTTCTATTCGTTTCACGGCCATCCTACTACGGCACACGTCTCTATACGGCCACGCGAAACGTACGTTGCTTAATGGAGCGCCGCGTCTGCCACCCTGTAATGGCACGACACTTTGCACTTGCGCCACTGGGACGCTAAATAGCGCTATCGCCGAGGGTAGAGGTCCGCTAGCCAAATAGCTAGGTTGGTATAGTTGGTTAAAGGGAAGGACTGACCTGTCAGACGAATATCAAGTTAACTGTCTGTGTACGCCTATGTTACGGCTATTCATGCACGAATGTTATGAGTATTTCATTTTACCTTCCATCCGGCAATAACAGACTGTCGAATCCTAAATGAATCGATCGTTAGTCTCAAATTTAAGTCAATTCCAATACGAAAATTGCAAGATGATTGCCTTCTTACTTCGATTGATTACGCGACTAGGTATTGCAGGTAGAAAGATATTTTATTTGAACATTTTCACGCAAATAAAATTAAATTGTTTGTATCAGCCTAGGAGAAAAATACGTACTAATCGAAGTGGAGCAATTTTTTCCAATATGGTAGTCAGTTGATCAATTTCGACGAAACAGGCGTTGTTTAATTTCGTAGCGGAGAAAGATTGAATTAAACACCTCTGGTTAAATTAAATGTTTGAAGCGTTCCGCAGTTGAGCAATAAAAACTGTGGACCAAGCATCTGTGGATGTATTTACTCTGACGTTCGTTGTGAAAATAACGCATATAGGGAACAAATATCGTATTAGTAAATTACTATCTCGTGGAAACATAATACATCTAACGACGATAATTTATTTCTGAAATATCTTTCATTTCGATGCAAAGTTCTATCGCACGTACTACGATAAGAATCACGAAATAGGTAATTTCTGGAAATTACCTTTCTAAAATTGAATTACGAATTCTTTCAGACGATAGAGCAAAATGCGACAAATTCCAGCGACATTTTTGCATAAAGGCGCGAAAAGTAAGAGACTAGAGAAGAAAGTGAAAAGAACGAAAGAATACGGACTGTAAGGCAAGGAAGCAGCTGAAGGCCGAGAGGGAAAGAGAGAGGCACGAACCACTTGGCTCCATTCAAAGGGGGAATCACTGCCGCCGAGTCTGTGGGATACGGTGATGAGGTTATTCCGTCCTCCTTCCCTCAGGAAATGACGTCACATCTCGACGTAATAAACACAAATATAAGTGGTTCCTGTGCTGTGTTCCGACGGCAAAATAACGTAGGCCGACATGATCGAATCGCGTACGTCGGAAGAGGAAATTTGGAGAGGGTGTCGGCGCTCTTGGTGCTTCCACGAATAAATTAGCGACGACGTTTGCCTTCCAGCGTTCCAGCGCCTTCCCTACAAAGCCATAACATCGCGATCGATCGATGTCGTCTCCTCGCGTTCGATTGATAAGAACATCGTGCTTACGTGTTGGCACGCAAAACGATTATATCCGAGTTTATGCACCTTTGAGTCTAGAATTCCAACGCCCTTGTCGAAATTAACTCGCGAAATTCGAATAACGATGCGACGAAGTAATTGCGTTAATAACACACGTATCGTAATTGAAATTACATCAATTTCTCGAGTGTAAGCTTCCATTCGTTGCAGCTAGGTACCCGTGAAAAACAACATGGCTCAAATTTATGGCTGTAATAAAAATTTAATCTATCAACCCAATGAGAGAACTATTAAGGATCTGAGACAGATTAAACCGAAGTAATTTGACGGTGCTCGAGGAACAAACGCGAACTAGGATTTCAAACAGAAGAAAGAATTAACGAGGGCATTTGTTTCGCGGATTTTGTGAGAACGCGATAAGTGACCAGCATACGATTGTCGACGACAATTTTCATCGCGAGCCTCGTAGAAACTCGTTTACGACGGCATGCAGCTCCTTGGACCGCGAGACATCTTAAGAATCGTAGCCCGATTTCACGCGAGAACAATGCCGGGGCCACTTTCTTCCACTCGGTCTCTCTTTCTCTATTAAGTCGGCTCCGTGAAAACGCAGACTAATTTCTCGTCTCGCCCCGCGTCACGACGTTTCTGAAGAGTCCACGGCGGAGTGGCCCGCAACCGGGAGGGTTACGAGTCAGAAGGTTGAAGAGGCATTCGTACAAAGAGCAAAGGAGTGTGCAACAATTATAAACACCGTGGCAATTACGGTGGCATGGGTGCGTGCACTTCCTTCCAGGTCTTTCTCGCTCTCTTCCCTCCATTTTCGTCTTTCTCTCGAATTGCGCCAACCGCGGAAGAAACCGGTGCCTCTTCACCGCAACCGCACCACCCCAGCTGCTTTCACCGTACCACCTTTTACTCGCTTGTAATTGAGCTAGAATCATACAACGAAGAGAAGGAACTCGGCTAGAAACGAGTGGCTACTCGAACGCGTCACGTGTGCGATCTCGAGATGCTTTTCATTCTCCATTGCCAACTGCTTCGCGATTTCCAACCGTAGAATACCGAAAGTGCCATCGTCATACGTCATATGTAAAACGGTCTCATTTCCTTATATGTGAAATTTAAGTTGACATACGAGAAACAATATAGCTTCGTGCTGTAGAAAAATACGTGTTACGTAGAATTTAGAAAATATTACGTGATGATTTTCAATTATTTTTAACAACTTTTCGTTAATTCGCTTGCAATATTTTGTTTACTACGTAGAAACGTATACCTCATAACTATTTTATGTTTAGGAATTTTCCATACATCGTTATGGTCCGTCAAAAACCTGAAGAGTTTAACACGTCCATTCACGTTCCTGTTGTTAGTGATCCAACAAAGTATTTTGAATAACATTTTTTTTTTGCAGATGAAACAATATCTTTTCTCTGCGCGAATGCGTTTACTGACATTTTGAAGCTGACATGGATCGCCGGATAGAGACAGATCACCGGATGCGGATAATCGTGTTCTGCGTTGATATGGAAGTTAATGGACAAGCCCGGGAAAACAAAACGCGCGACACCAAAAACAAATCGACGCTCGCTCCCCTGAGCTTCGTGAATCAAAGAGTATCGATGTTAACCAATCAAAATTTCAATGGATACTATTTTTCCCACCAAATGATATCGACTCAGGTGCCTGTACGTTGATTGAAACTATTCATTCATGAATCGCGTCAAGTGTCTCGAATATTTGAGAACACTTCTTTTCATGACAAGAAGCGCCAAAGAAAGTACTTGGTATTTACTGTATTTTACAGTGGATTAATATCGATGTATATTTCTTCGTTATTCGTTTAAATTGCTTCTCTATATTGTTTACGAAATATAACGTGACATATCGGGGACCAAGAAATTGCGTCACATTACATTCGCAAGATTGATTATTTATTCGTATAACAATATAATAGTATTATTATATTACATAAATCATGTTGTTACGCTATTACTACCGTCGATTACTGTATCGACTACTAATGGTGTTCGTTTGCAAAGCAACACTGGTTAATTATGTCAATTAATATGAAATTCTAGTCAATAGATAATATTGTAATACATATAACGATTGTTTACGCTAAACATTGCTCGTGTGTAAACTTTCCTAAACCGAAGGAATAGATATTATTACACGATATTACATATAATATCGAACAATAAATTGATACGATTTACAAATTTATCAAAGTTTAAAGATTTGCTTGAAAGCACACGTTAAGGTTTTAGTCAAGTCGTTCGAGTAGATACCAACATATCAACGGATTCAGTTTCAGCGATGAACAATATGACATTAAGTAGATTCGCTTTGTACAAATGCTCGTAAATCTTGAAAACGTCACGATATCGCGACTTCCGTTCAATCAGTAGTATGTTTACGAGCGTAGTCGCAGGATACTAGAATGCGCGACGCCTACGATACAGGATAATCCAGTACCTAAGACGTAAAACCTGTTTTCGAACGAATCATTTAACATTTAACTGTAGACATAGAAATCACCAGCTAGTTCAAAGCAAAGCAACTAATTGCAACGTGTGTTTCTACCATTTTCCATCTACCGATTTCCACCATCAAAACCTAGGACTATATATCTTACTGTGATACTTGGCTGGACATAATCAAATATTACAATAAATACTTCTACACTTTTTAAATTTATATCAGGATTCCAATTAATTTGTACAGATATGCATCGTAATTACTAAATCAGTCTAATTAATATTAGAGTACTCCATACACGAGCGAAAAGTAATAAATCATTTCGATAATTTCAAAAATATTCTATCTATAATTGTATACCTAATGTTTGGCAGAGAAAGCTAGATGTTTGATTCATGCCAGATTTTCATCTCTTTACTTCCTTCGGAAAATGTGATTCGTTTGAACAAATTCTGACCAATGTCCGTTTAAAATTACACGGAGAAAGTGTAGAAAATGGAAATATTGACAGAGCCTTAGTGGCAGAAAAAGGTTTGTGGATTCCGGGTCGTTCTTATTCCCAAATGGGTTTCCTTCGACGTTTGTCGGATGAAAGGATTCTGTAGTGCGTAGTAATTTTTTGTACTTATTTTACCTGCAGGAAATTTTGGAAGCAAACAGTTCTCGAATGACATAGATATTTATCCCACAACGTTTCTTCAAAATATTTAAATCAAATTCAACTTATCCACTGTGGTCCTATATTTTAGAAAAAGTATCTGATCAACAAAAATTTGAAGATTCCACTCTAAATAATATTTTATGTCTTACAACTAATATTACGATATTTTTCATTTAGCTTTCCGTGAAACTTATACCTAAAGATAATGCTTAAAAAATAAACTGCCGGAATGGAAGCCTTTGACAGTAGTAACGCAATTTTTAAAATTAGACCGAAAGGTTGTCAAAGAAAAGAAAATAAAAACAAGTAAAAAAATGTATCGATAGCGTAGCATGAAACATGAAAGAAGATAGCGTTTAATAATATCGTTCTTTGCCATCTCGCGTTCCGCTGCAAAACATCGCGTTAATGCGGTCTCCTCTTTTTCCGAGCCTCCATCTTGCGCCTTCATCTCGTTTTCTTCCTACCCCGTCACGGAGAAAAGATCTCAACGTATTTCTCATATTTTATTCCTACAAGCTCGCTGCTTTTTATTGCGGTTCGACTGAACTGCGGTTCATGTTAGACCGAGCACCCCGCAGTTTCAGCCGTGCTTGCCAACCTTTGAAGGGTCTCGAAAAAATTCCAAAGATTACCAGAACGGAAAGAAATGCAAAGAAATTCGCGCATCACGACTGAAAATAATGACGAACAAGCCATTTCGTTTGTCCTACATTCTGATGTAGTTGCTCTTGCGAATAAAAGAAAAGAGCAGGGGAAAAGAGAAAGAACGAGGGAAAATTTGGACCGTGTACGATATTTGCCAAAACGCAAAAGATTACCTGTTTTTCCCCTGTTATCCTACGCAAACGTAAATTCCGACATTTCCGCCGAGCCCGTAAATCCACGTTTTTCTTTAGCATCGGTGTAATATTTCTTTTGAAATCTCCGTACAACTCTCGTACAATACGCAATATGCGATACGAGAAAGTTCATCGAGTCTACTCGTTCTATACAAAACGCTTCCCTTTGAAATTGTAAAGGGAAAATAGCGAAGAGAAGGAATAAAAAGGTTGGAAATTCGAACAATGCGAAAATGAAATAAAAAGGACAAGATAAAGTAACAATATTATCTCGTCCGTCGCGATGCTACTGTAGAATTAACCAGACGATTCGCAAAAGTATTTAAATAGTTTTGTGATCTGTGCAAAATCTGTACTTGCGCTAAATGTCTCGTAGCTTCTACGTACATTTTTAGGTTTGTTTCAAAATTTTCCGATATAATAATAACAACGATGGCCGAATGCCACTGAAATTTCAAAATGTTTCAATACTTTCATGACCTTGTCTAATCTTCCATTCTCGAATATCACACCTGTCATAAAGAAAGCTAATTTCGCCCGAAAAATTTGTCACGTTTTTACACGAAGCAAGAGGAATAAGTAATTATTTACGTGTGACACTCTATCGATATTAAAAATGTGTATATTTCGCTCGATATTAAAAATGCGAAACGAATACGTATAAACAACTTATTTAAAAGCGCGAACTTGGAAGGATCAAAAAGGAGAACGTATTAGCTCGAACATATCGACTAATTATAAGAGTCTCCAAGTACCTGGATGCTCTATTAGTAAAGCTATTACTGCCAACCGATCTCCTTTGGTAAAGCTCGAAGAAGCTAATGGAAACTGCCATCCTGAAAATACAATTTTCAGACAATCTGGTTTCCTAGCGGACGGACGGCAATCAAGCACCACTTAAGCCCTCGTCGTTCGTTTTATGATCCCGCAACAAGTATACCGAAGATAGGAAAATTAAACGATCTCTGAAAATGTCCGTAACTGCAATGTTTATGATGTATTTATTTATACGCACCCCGATTCAAATTCCTCAATGTGTATATACTCGCGAGAACCGTGGTCAGAATGCGATAGAGATCGATGTGCTTAGTAAAATATCTTTTTCGCGGAAAATGATCCATTAAAATATATATGATACGTAATAATTTTATAGATGTGTAAATCTCTCGTTATTAGAGTTATTATAATTTTATAATAAATCTCCGACTTGTTTACAAGTGCAAATCCTATATACGTAAAGGTACGCTTGATATTATGGAGAAATTCAAATAGGGTTTCGATTGATTGAATTTTAAATTGCGATGTTAATAGAATTTAATCGAATATCCGATTTAATAATTATTTACTTTAAAGAAACATTTCGTTCGATAAATCTTATTTAAATACGTATTCCGCTGAGCATTAATACGAGTTTTAGACATTTTAAACAGGTAAAAATTATATCAGATGTAATAAGCTGCGTTAATATTTGGAAACACACGGATTTTCTATTAAAATTTTACTTTCCAAATTATATATTTCCTCTCTTATATCATGTTTCCTCCGATCTTCTCATGTAATGATCGTCGTAAAATTTTTGTCGATCGAACGACAAGTTCTTACTCGAAGTAACATGGGGTGCACGAGACCAAAAAGGTTTATTAGCATGTACCTATCTGATGGACGTATTCCGAACAAGAGCAATAGTGGTCTAGACTGGTACATGGCTTTCATCAATGAAATCAAGTTAGTAGTATCTAGAGAGGTTTCCGGAGAGACAGGAAGGTGTAATGAGAGTAGTTTAGTGCTTAATCGGGGTTTCTCGAGCGGCTTCTCGAACTACTCCAATTAACTTCGCGCCAAGCCCGATTGCCGCTAGATTCAAGGGTAAATCCGCATGATATTGATTAAATTTAGAATGAGCTATGAAGGAAGTGCTCTAAAGTTTTCTTTAATACCGGTATCCGAAGTGTCGTTTGGATAATTAATCAGCGTGATATCAACGAAGGGCGAACTTCGCGACTTCGATTTAGTTCAACTTGGTGTCTGTGGTTTAAGCGGTATCAATGAATGAAAGCAGATTAATTCAAGTAAAATTGAATCTATGAATTGAAAATTATACCGAGTTGGGTAATGTGCGGTATTTGCGATTAAACGTGCCGTTAACGACGTGTAAACTATTAATTAACTTCACTGCCGTTTATATGTACATTACCGGACTCCGCTGCCGAGCGAAAGTTATTTCCAATGCCGAATATGAAGGTAACGAATAAATCAAAATTATTTATTAGGTAGTTCCTATTCAGATTTTCAGATAAAAGATTCTCGATAAAGAATTTTTTATTCCGATAATATTTCCATGCTTATCGACATTTTTCGTCTTTTCCGCATTCGTTCTCCATAATTCCACTATCTCTTCTTCATATTTCTTTCCCGGTTTCGAACAATTCTCGCGCGTTTCTATGTCACACAAGTACTAACAATAAAACGTCTACGAGATGATCTAAGGGTCCAACAGGTAAGAATTTTTCCTAAGCGAGAGGAAAATGTTTATCTGCATTATCTTCGAGCGTAGGTGGGCAGCTCTTCGCGTTCCAACTTATAACTACCAAAAGGTTTGTTGTTGTGTATATTGTTTACGGCCATGTGCGCGTACACGCGAGGGTTTCGTGCTCCGGACACGTATCGCCCGTATCGAGACAGGACAAGGGCTAAAACAGGATTGGGCGGTGGATGTAGCTGGCTGTTGTAACCATCGTCGTTCAGAACCCCGCTCAGGAAGTGATCGAGGGTTTTGATGGCCGTCGTTATGTCTTGCGAATTACGATGGGGATTCGTTGTCTGAGCCTTCCCACGATAGGGCAATCCTGCATGATCCGAATCGTCCGTTAAGTACTCGTCGAGTTTTTCCACAACTTGATACGACGATCGCCGTGGAACGTGCGGATGATATTCGACCTCGGCCAGCAGCCTTGTTCC
This sequence comes from Bombus vancouverensis nearcticus, assembly GCF_051014615.1. Lineage (NCBI taxonomy): Eukaryota > Metazoa > Arthropoda > Insecta > Hymenoptera > Apidae > Bombus > Bombus vancouverensis. The sequence continues at coordinate 11,782,253 of NC_134925.1, forward strand.
GTTGCTTGACCTCGATGATTTACCTGCCCTCGTTATCGCTTTTGTTCCAGAACTTCCCTCTTCGTTCGTTGATCTTAAAATGCAAATATTCGACGCGTTATCGAGGGTCGACATAGGGCGTATCTCGATTATCACCAGTGATTTATGATAATATCAACCCCTTGCGTTCTAATATCGAGTTACACTCGTGGCGCGGCTTATGGTCCTAATTTAACAGTGACAGGTTCTATTCGTGACAGAATCCGCTTTCAACTGTAATTTTCCCTTCGATTCCTCGATTCCGTAAAAATCACGAAATACAAATTATTAATTGTACAAACGTTCGTTTGACCTCCTGCGTAGATATCCACGTGAATTTTAAATATCCGTTTCATTTCTACAGATTATCATTTTAATTATCATTTTATCTATCTTTTCCTTGTAATTACCTAGTAGAAAGCGAACAAACGAAAACTAAATGAACCACGATCGAATATTAAACAAACGAGAACGTCTCTCCGACAATTTCGATATTGCAAATAATTGCGAACGAGTCTAACGAAAGGAATAGCAAGTTTATTATAACGGTAGAACACTAGATACGCTTTTAAATTGTACACTTCAAAAGTGTATTCTTACCTTTGCTTATCATTGATTGATTTCATCGTCTGATCTTTGAATGGTAACTTGAGATCGATCAATAGAGGTTTCAGGTATGAATACCCAGCCTGTATTTGTCTTTCGGTAAAACCTCTACCTGGAGCCCCGACATCTTCTAACCCATTGTCCAAAGCTTGTTTGGCGAAAACAACATGTTGAGAAAGTTTTGGAAACACAACGTTCGTACTTGGAAGATAACTAAAGGCTGGTGGCTGTAAATTTGTTACTGGTTGGATATCCCGAGATACTTCTGTTGTCAATGCACCACTGGTTGAACAGGCAAGCGTTACCTGAATTCAACAGTTTTCATTCAATTATTATCATGCCACTTTTTACGTCTCTACATTTTTCGAAATAGTACCGTCACCGTGTTCGTGTTTGAATAGCGAATTAAACCGATGAAAGTTAATGTTTGTCGCAACTTTAATGTTATCGTTTAAAAATTACATTTTGTCAGGCGCGTTTTAGAAACAAACATAAAATATAAATCTATTTAATATAAAAAGTAAATGAAATATTAGTAGGCAATTAATTCACTTATTCCGAACTTGACGTGTATATTACGTTTGTAACTGTTATCAAGTTAATTAAATATCAATTTCTAACCTATCGTTTCGGTATTGATTTTATTGTATGTAAACGATCTGATCCGATGATCTTCCTCGAGACGTGAACGATATTAAAGTTACATAAAGTTTTACCAAATTGAAAGAGTATGAAAAAAAGAGTACAATTTTACCAAGTAAAAAGCAAGAATATCTGCGACACTGACTAACATTCTGGAGGGTTTTTGAAGGAACTAAAACGGCTGTACGCACTGAGAGTGCTTTTTATATCCTACAGCACCACCTGCCTTAAGAGCGAAGTCTTGTCCGTCGCAGGAAATGTATACACCGTGTAAGTACGTATCTATTTACATACTAAAAGATTTTTCGACTTTCTCCTCTTTTTTTATGTGGTGAAATCTCTAATTGCCCTTCATTACGATTCTGCACGCGATCTTTTGAATCATGCCCAGCCATTGTGTGTATATACAATATCAGACAATATTTTTTGTGAGAGATATTACATATATATGCAAAGGTGGATACATATATATCCACTACTGGTGGATACATCGACATCTGAGAAATCCTAGGTATTACAAGTTTTATACCTTTATACTATATTTTTGTTGTACAGAATTCTTTTTTCTCAATAAGGTATACGTACTACGTACAGAGTATCAAAAAGTAATGAATGATATGTTATATTCATTCTTATTGTATATGATGTAACGTTATTATATCATACCTTTAATTAAAGATATTTTTTCGGTATTACAAAGAATATTCAGTTTTTTCATTATTTATACAGTGACAACAGAACAAAATATTATTTGTCATTACAGTTATAATACGTAAAAATAATAATAACATAACGACATTATAATAGAACGAAAAAGATGAAAGAAACCTGAAGATACTCGTATAAGCGATGTAGGAGCACAGAGTATAGGAACATTGTTTATTCTCATGGTATCACAGAGGGCGCTGTATGACGGTTCCAACTCTTCGTGTCGGTAATTTTGCTAGAGAAAATTCTAAAAATCGAAGGGAGTCATGGCAGTAATAGGTATTTCATTCGTTAACTTTGGCAATTTTGTATCTGTTCATTATCAGAAATATATAATTAAGATTAGAATAATATTCTTTATATATTAATATATTGGACATGTGAACATTGTACAAAAGAATAAAATTTATTTTCGTTTATTTTTATATTTCTTATTGCACGCAAGGGATGCCAATTTTGAAAACGCGCCTAAACTTAATTCCCGCCAAACTGTTCTCGCGCGTTGTTTCATTACTGAACGCCGCGCCAAAATATTGTTGTGATAAGTAATTATTAATTATTTCGAAGAATGGATGTGGGAGATACGCAAAATATTCGCTCACGTGTACCTGATGAAGTTGGGATCAAATGTCAAAAGCTGTTCCAGGACTTTTTAGAAGAGTAAAATTTTTACATTTCATTTAAAGACAGTCGATACCTCAAACTTGTCTTTTAAATCATATTTTCTTATTTTATTAATTAGCTTTAAGGAACATGGAACTGTAAAATACCTTGAACCAGCCAAAGAACTTGTAAGTCCAGAACATAGTACGTTAGAAGTGACTTTTGACGATGTGGATGAATATAATCAAGTGTTGTCAACAACCATTGTTGAAGAATATTTTAGGTGAGATTTTAGCATGTTCTTTTTGTCACGACACTAGTTTAATCGTTTGTTTTTATTTAATAAATTGTAATATTTTGTTATAGAGTTTATCCATACCTATGCCAAGCAGTTTGTAATTATGTCAAGGATGTTGCAGATTTGAGGAAGGAAAAGGAATGTTATGTGAGTTTTGTGGAAGTTCCGATACGACAAAAATTAAGAGAACTAAATGCCTCGAAACTTGGTACATTAATACGTATATCTGGTCAAGTAATAAGAACGCATCCTGTTCATCCAGAGTTGGTGCTAGGTACATTTCTTTGTATGGACTGTAATGCTGTAATAAAAAATGTAGAACAACAATTTAAGGTATAATGCAGATGACCTCATTGATATGAATATGTTTGTAATGAAATTATTGCAATTTGGGTAATTATTTACAGTTCTGCAATCCAACAATTTGTCATAATCCAGTATGTAATAATAGGAGGCGTTTCCTGCTAGACGTAGATAATTCCATATTTGTTGATTTCCAAAAAATCAGAGTACAAGAGACACAAGCAGAACTTCCTAGAGGCTGCATTCCACGCTCGCTTGAAGTTATTTTACGAGCAGAAGCTGTAGAAACTATTCAACCTGGTGACAGGTATTTTATTACATACCTATATAATATTATATTAAAATTAGTTATATAGCTTCGTTCACTTTTTCTAAGTTCTAATAAATCTTATTTGTACATTTCTAGGTACGACTTTACAGGAACTATGATAGTAGTACCGGATGTATCGGTTCTTTCACTTAGTGGTGCAAAAGCTGATCTTAAAGCAGCACGTCGAAAACCTACTGAACAAGGAGAAGGAATAACAGGATTGAAAGCTCTAGGAACACGTGAATTAACGTATAAAACAGCATTTCTAGCTTGCAGTGTTACTCCAACAAGTTTTAGGGTATAACAAATTAGTTACATATTGTGCCATGTGTACATATACATGTACATTACATGTAATAATATAGTAATGCGTATATATATGTACAAATATTTTATATGATTAATATTTTTCTAGTTTGGTGGTACCGAAACAAATATGGAAGAAATTTCTCAAGAAATGATGAAAAAGCGAATGTCAGAAGCAGAATGGAATCGTATATATGAAATGAGTCGTGATAAAAATCTATATGAAAATCTTGTACAAAGTTTATTTTCCGCTATACACGGTAACGATGAAGTTAAAAAAGGAATTACTCTAATGTTGTTTGGTGGTGTGCCGAAAACAACGTTAGAGGGTACCTCGTTACGAGGAGATATAAACTGTTGTCTTGTTGGTGATCCTAGTACAGCGAAATCTCAATTTCTAAAAAGCGTTGCTGACATCACACCAAGATCGATTTACACTTCGGGAAAGGCGTCTTCCGCAGCTGGATTAACTGCTGCTGTAGTAAGAGACGAAGAGTCGCCTGATTTTGTTATTGAAGCTGGTGCTTTGATGCTTGCTGATCAAGGTATTTGTTGTATCGATGAATTTGATAAAATGGATATTAGGGACCAAGTGGCTATACACGAAGCCATGGAGCAACAAACTATTTCACTAGCTAAGGTTTGTTGATGTCGAATGATAATTGATATTAAACTTTTCTAGTATATGCATATTAGCATTAATAAAATATATATATTTTTAGGCTGGTGTAAGAGCAACTTTGAATGCCCGAACATCGATATTAGCGGCAGCAAATCCCGTTGGTGGACGGTATGATAGGAAAAAGTCATTACAACAAAATGTTCAATTAACGGCTCCAATTATGTCCAGATTTGACTTATTCTTTATTATAGTTGATGAATGCAATGAAATTGTTGATAATGCAATCGCTAAAAGAATTATTGATTTACATTGCGATAATTGGCAAGGTTTTGATACAGTATATTCGCAATCAGAGATCGCTAGATATATTAATTTTGCCAAACATTTTAAACCTATGTTAAATCAGGTATTGTTATACCGTTTTAAATATAAATTCATTATTTGAATTATTTGGATTAATTTTCTTTCTCAATTTTAGGAAGCGGCGGAATCTTTAGTTGATAGTTATACTACGCTTAGACAAAAAACTGGTGGTGGCTCCGGCAAATGGAGAGTTACCGTTAGAAAATTAGAAAGCCTTATTAGATTATCAGAAGCCATGGCTAAATTAGAATGCTCAGATGAAGTTACTATAAAACATGTTTCGGAAGCAAAACGTTTATTAAGTAAAAGTATCGTTACCGTAGAACAACCGGATATAGATTTAGAAAAAGCCGAAGATGATGGAATGGATGTCGATATGAACGATGCTCCACCTATCATGGAGGCTCTCAACGCATTGGATCACGATACGGAAGCAGAAACTCATACACGTAAATTATATCACTTATATGCACTAAAATGTCTCTGTGAATGTCTATGTGTAGTAGTTAGTCTTATACATCCGTCTTTTTTTCTTTACATTATATTTATAGAACACAAGAAGAAACTAACAATGTCCTTTGAAGAGTATAAAAATTTATCTAATATGTTAGTGTTGTACATGAGAAATGAAGAAACTCGTGCTGAAAGTGAAACTGTTGCTACAGGTATATTGTGTCTGAAATTATTATTTATATAAATATTTATTTTCTAATTTTCTCTATTCTGCAGGGGACACTAAAGGTGGATTAAGGAAATCGGAACTGGTGGCATGGTATCTTGATCAAATACAGGATCAAATAGATTCAGAAGAAGAGTTGTTGGAAAGAAAAAATTTTATTGAAAAGATTATTGATAGGTTAACATATCATGTACGTAAAAAAGTAGTTATTTAAAATTATTCGAATTTTATTATTAATGATTCATTTTTTAATTTCTTTTGTTGATTGTATTTCAGGATCAAATTATAATACCTTTAACCACAAGGGATGAAAAAGACGAAGAAAATGATCCTTTGCTTGTTGTACATCCTAATTATATTATTGATGCTTAAACTTTTTTAAAGTACTGTTAAGAACTAATTATGCAACTGTTGATAAAGTAATGGTAAATAGAGGTAAACATTGGAATTTATTTCCACATGTGAATAATACAATTTATTTCACATTGTGGATGGTACAAGATTAAAGCATTTTTATGAAAATATTTTTTACTTATTTCATGCAATCAAATCAAAATGTACCTCTACTTGCCTTAATTCATTGAAAATACCAGATTTTACAATTCAAAATCGAAAACACGCACCATTATATTTTTTTACATATTTTAAATTAAAAATAAATATTTATATTAATATACAGTGTACTTGTTCCATTGACTGTTTATTTAACTACTACTAAAATTATTACATTATTAACAGTTTAACATAAATACGTTAATAAGGTAGCGCTAACCGTGTTAATTGTTATGTAGATTGCTATGTTAATTATGTACTCCACATGCTCTTATAAAGTAACATTCGTTTGAAGTAAAGATACATGAAAGCAATGTTTAAAACGAGTAAACACGTGGAAGTAAGAAAAAAGTAACAAGGAAAGTTCAACAATATTTTGTACTTAAAAATAATTTTGAATTGATATCTTTATTTCAATGATTAATACTCACTTATTAATTAATACTCATACATATTAATTTATAATGTGGAATAAATAGTTCTTTTAGAAATTTGAAACATTCACGATCTCGTATCACACAATTTTCGTAGAAGAAATATCAAACATCGAATGACATACAGATGCACATTGCTCTTTATCATCGACATATCTCACAAATGGTGGGGGAATTTGCACAGTGTGGTTAAAAGGATATACTTTTAAAATGGAATTGTAGTGTTTTACGTGAGTCTATCATAGAATGAGCGCGAGAGAACGATTAAAAGGATCTACGCGCCATGTGAGTACTGAAAGATAAATAAAAAGATATGAGTATGAGATATTTTTCGTATGTCATAAAGTGTGAATTAATCATAAAACTAGATGAAATCAGAATTAAGCACTAGGTGTATTTCAAGTATCATATTTTATCATATTTTAGTATTGGGTATATACATATGTAGCACCTAAAATAAATTTTTTTTGTATTAACATGACATTTCTCAATATAATTCATATATAGGACTATTCTCGGGCCGTTTTTACTGGAACATTCACCGAGTGGCAAGAATTTTTGTTAGAAAAGGAAAGCGTTTTTTGGAGCATAGTACGCTTATTTGATTATTTATTACGAGGTTTCAGTCAAGTAAGCGGCTAATATATCTTTTATAAATAATGTATAGATAACGAAAATGTTCATAGATACAAATTTATTTATTATGCTATGTTATTTTTAGTTAACATTAGTTATTTAAAATCTTAGATTTATAAATATAAGGATCGTCTACAAGATTTTCAAAACGATATGCACATACACAAATTGATATTTAAATCGATCGAAAGATACTCATATTCAGCTTATATAAATTTACAGGTTGTATTTGCAAATAATCCAATTAGTGGATTATTGATAACGATTTCTTTAGGAGTTAATGCACCAGGTACGTTACTCCTCTCAGCAATCACTGGTTCCCTAGGTCTTCTATTATCTGTGGTACGTAATTGTTACATCAAACATTTAAAAAATGATATTTTGTTAATTATTTTTTACTTCGAAAACTTAGAACTATGTACTTCCTATGTATTCATTAAATATATGCCAATATATATATATCCTTAGTATATATTTGACGCGAATAAATAATGCCTAATTGCATTGTTGATTTACGTGACGTATGAATCGATTATTCATGCTTCTGTAATTATTATTCGTTTGATCATCCCATGGTACCGTATTGTTTCACAAAAAGTAAACAAAATGACTGCAATGCGGAATTTTTTGCGAGGATTAATACGATCGCGTCGCGACACCATTTGCGGAGCTTTTTCGTTGATACGCTATGTGAGAAAATTCGCACATTACGTTTTGAAAAGCATATATTTCATTCGCAGCTGATACGAGATTCACAGGAAAATATCGCAAATGGGTTAACAGTGTTCAATCCATTATTAGTTGGCGCGATATCGTCTAGTTTAATACCAAATATCTATGGACCATTCGATGGTTTCAGTCTACTACTGATTATTCTGGGAACGATCTTTAGGCAAGTTTCAATAAATTGACGAATGTCTGCTTATAAGTTTACTTTTTATTATAAAACGTTTGCTGTAACGCGCAGTATTAGCATTTTAGTAATTCTTACGAATATAAGATAACTTTATGTTGAGTTTTATGATATCGTTGTAAATGTAAAGTGACGAGTGTGACGCATGAAGTATTCAAACAAAGCTCGACAGTCAATTCTTTTATGATTTTTAGAGAATCGTTTATTTTTCACCTGATAATAGAGTAGAATGATATGTAAAATTTTCGATAAAATTTCAAATCTTACAGATTTACTTAAATTTAATATTAAAAAAAGAAGTTCATTTAATCTTTTAAATAGATGTTACTTTACCATTACAAAAATATTCAACAGTATATTATATTACAACGTAGATTAAATTTAAACAACTGTGATAATTATAGAACGCTTTTAGCTAATTTTATTGGTAATTAACGATTAATGTTTACAGCGTTTACTTGACCCGCTCTTTCAAAAACAATAAGTTACCATTCATAGCATGGCCGTTTAATCTGGCTGAATTTGCGTTGCTCTTGGTCCTTTATGCCAAAGACAATGGACTTGATACGTCGGAGGAACTGCAACCAGTTACGAGAATGGTAATAGATTTTGTTGTGAGCATTCAATTTTCGTATTGTTGCGGAATGCGATTCTTTAAATATTGCATAGACAAACACTCGGTTTTTCGGTACCAGTAGTCCAGATTTTTAGAGACTTTAAAAGTTCTGTTAATATCATCGTAATATAATCGTTAATCGTTAATATAATCGTAAACTTTTATTTATTTGCTATAAATTTGTGTTCTTATATTAAAAGTCATAAAATTATTATTTATCGTAGATGTAAGATTTATGGTACACAACACATATCGACAAAAACATATAACCAATTCAAAAATATTCTTTTTCATAGTAAATCCAAGGTTATCATGAATTCTTGAAACAGAATCATGTAATTTTTTCCCATTTTACGATCTAATTATTTATTAGATCTCATGATATGACTTATAATGTTAAATGTAAACTTACTCTCTATTTTGTTTCGAGTGCTGAACTGGAGACGTTCTTCTATTTATGTTCTATGTAAAAAGTATGAAAACTATCTGTCGTAAAGATATCGTTTGATAACGCAGCGTGCTCGCAAGTTTATGAAGATTTATGTATTTTGATACGCACGCCTACACGTACACTGCTACGAAATTTTTGTCATTATGCCACGTAGTGCCGTATATACGTATATTACACATTCATCAGCGATATCTGAATGTAACATTAAAATCTTCTTAACATATTTACGTTCCAAAAAGCAACAAGTTAAGCTAATGAAACGATACCTCGAAATACTTCAATTTTGCCTATTAACACTTTCGAAGTTATTAATATTTGTAGAAAATATTCAGTCGTTTATATGTTTCACGTTTATACGTTTATACGTGTTATGTGTTTTATTCCATGTAATACCCTTGACTACGTGATCGCATTTTTGATTAAAGTTTCATAGAATCGGTACAATCGGTTTTTATCGTTATATCACATCAACGCGAACAGTAGCGAGTAACATTTGAGTGTTACATAATCGATCGATGACAGATGAAAGCGATAATTTCAAGTTTAGTTATGCCAGCAACGTTGTCCAACTTAAGTTGCGATGCTAAAAGCCTCTTCCACTCCGCTAGTCGTCGTGTGGCACGCACACGATCAATACAAACTTCTTACCTATTGTTGTTTGTCTTTAGAGCGAGATAGGAAAAGATGAAAATCATCTCAGATTCGTCGATCGTTTTCTTTAGACGAATATCGCATTAAATTTGTATTTCTTCGTCATTTTAGTAAAATTTTAGTAAAATATATAGAGGAAGTAAAAAATTTAAGTAATGTAAGATTACATGTGCATATAAGCTACATAAACTACGAGGACCAAACTATCGAGTTGCAAATACAAAAGTTTGAATGATTTAGAGGGTATAATCAACTTAACGGATTACGAATGGAGAAAACTTATTTCCTAGCTTATTTTTGTCACGCGTTCTTCTTTTAGATATGGAATGAAATAAATTCGTCATAGAAGGGAGTTCTATCGATTTTTTATTCAAAGATATTTTTGTCCTGAGTTTTCTTTCGGGCGTGGATATCAATGGACGAACTAGCCCAGTTTTGAGCACAGGGTTATATGTACTCGAACAAAGATATCGTGTATACGTATACGTGTTATATGTGTCGCGAGTACATACACGATCAGTTGTTTATACAGTACATTCTTATTGTTTCCAGGACAATGCAACAAGTGATGCGACGACAGGCAATATCAGTTTCATCGGAGAAAATGCGACAGGGATACACATTGACTGGGGGATGGTAAAGTTTGCTCCACTTTTCACAATTCAATCATGTGTCACATCGTTGAAAGTATTAGACATTTTCGGATACTCGAATATCTTGGGATCCTAAGCAACATCTTGCATTATTTTGTTTCGTTAAACTGTATCATGAATGTTTTAAATGCCATAATACATTATATAGTTATCGATATCATTAACTGTAAGAAAGACATTTTTTAACGAAATTGGGTCAATTTGTTTGTGTGCATCCTGTACATTTTTCAGATGTTTCATGGCGTTGTAGTGTCAGCGTCGCAGGTGTTAGCAGTTGAAAGCGTTATTATGGGTGCTGTGGTTTATTTAGCTTGTCTACTTTGTTCTCCGATAACGGCTGGCTTTGCTTTTTTGGGTGCACTCATCGGTTCATTGGCGGGTATTATACTATTTTTGTGTATGAACCTTGAATTTATCGAGCGTGAGATCGAGTCAACGTAGCTTGCAAATGTTATTGAGACAAAGATATTAGTATTTTCTATTTTTCTGTCATAGTTTCTTGTTATTCGTAGGTTTAATGCTTGGGATACAAATCGATGAAATTTATGCCGGCTTGTGGGGTTACAACACTTTTCTGACGGGAGCTTCGTTAGGAACTTTATTTGCGTTTAGCGGACAAACAGCTGTAGCTGTGATCGTAGCGATCGTATACACCGTGATCGTGCAGTATGGCGTATTGTTCTTCTTTAGAGATGTAATTAAATTAATATTTTTATTTTTTACGAAATAGATTTCTGTCCCTGTTAATCAATATCTTAAAAAGACGATATCAATCGTAGTGAAATCTGAGTTTCAAAAGATAAAGGTTTGAGCGAATCTAACATGTTATATGTATATGTATACATAACTTAAGAATCAAAACGAAGAATTAAATAATTTTATGTACAGCTGAAATTGCCGATACTGTCGCTACCGTTCATTCTGGTGGCTTCTTTGTTTCTGCAATTAAGGAACGACTCAGAAGATAAAACTTTTCTGCAACCCCCGCCTATTTCTGCCCCACAGGAACAACGTCGGGATTATCTTGCCAACCAACAGCTTATTCAGCAAGTATGAATTTGTATTATTTCCTTCCTTTTCACTTGAAAAAATTGTATTTGCTTAATAATATTTCGATGTTTTGCAATTTACTTTCATGGGCGTTATTTTTCTGTAAAATCCATGTGCCTGCGTTTGATACAGAGTCCATAAAAAAAATTTTAATATCGTAGTTACGGAATTTTTTTAGCGCTTAGAACTTTTAGAAACAAAGAACACGTTCATTGTTATTTCTAATATATTTCATATACTAGAATACAATTGATTATAGTGGGAGAAAGTTTGATATGCGTTATGATGAGACTATCGTCATGGGAACTCTAGAAATCGATTTCTGCTCTAGCCGAGGTTAACCTGCTTTTATACGATTCCAAGGAGTCGCATATGGTGAATGTGGTTTCGTTATACAAAGGTTATCGGCAAAAGCACTCGGCGACACGCTCGCCTTTTACTTTATTTGAAAGCCGGAAAGAATAATCCTTGCCAGTATAAATAAAGTACCGATAAAAACAAAAGTAAATGATTTTGTAGTTCGCGTATTTATTTATTTATATATTGCACTTTCTATTTCAACTAAAATATCGGATTAGAAAGTTATACAGTTATCAGAAAAAATAAAGTACCGTGTATTCTTTTAGGTTTTAACGTATTGTTTTTTTCTTTTCTTGTAGATAAATGACGCAGGAAATATCGGAGACGGTGCTAAAGATCGAAAAAATATATCAACACTTGACGTTTAATGATAAAATAAGCATAATGCGATATTTTTATTTGCACGTTTCATACGAAAGTTTTATAGAAATTTGAATTCAATGTCTCATATCTGCTTTCACTCGCTATTTCTTCTCTCATAAGAAATACATTGGATTGCTACAACGAATTTTTAACGAAAGCATTCAAGAATCTACAAGTCGATCAATAAAATTACTTGGCTGCTTTTTTTAGCTTACGACGTGGAGCCCGTGTCGTAAATTCGACGGAGAATTTTCATTTGTCCTGCATAACGACTACTGCGTCTGTTCTTTTATCGCGTTAACTACGTACTTTATGTATATAAGACATTCGGATTTGTGACACGATTCCTTAGAAAATATGAAAAAAATACTTTCAAGTTTTCTCTTGTATATGATGAATCGATAACAATTTTCATGAATAGAGACCAAGTGCGAAGATACGAATAGAGAAACAACGTGACGCTGCTTCATTAAAAATAAATTTTGCGAATATCTTCTTTCTTTCCTTATGAATCTATCGAGGATAGACCGCAGTCAAAAGAATTTTGACTCGTCGCAATAATTTTGTAAATATTTTAATTCCAATAATAAAATATCTATAATGCTGGGTGCTATTAACTATGAACATTTATATTTTAATTATTCTTCTAATATTTCAATATGCTACGGAAAGAACAAAGAGGGTAGATATATGATATTCGACAGTGTCCTACAACTTCTACCACTCTATTTCTACATCTAACAATCCTGGCATAATCTCATCCTGTGTTCTAGTGCTTTTCATCGACGCTACTATTGTAATATACGATAGTTGTTTCATACTTTGTAATATATGTAACTACATACATATTCATGTAATTTGCAAGCAGGAATATATCGAATATTTCGTAAAGGTGAATATTTACAGAACAACGTTATTTCCTTTTAATATATTACGTTGCAAGGGGTATCTGTTTGTTCATGCAAGATTGATTTTCCAGAGAACGGAGTAACTTGGAGGATATTGGAAAAGTATGCATGATGCTGCGCATTGAGAGTTGTTGATATCTTAGCTGTATTAAAATTTGTGAAGACAACGTCAAACTTTCTCTCATTTGTCATAATTGTGTGTACGTATACTCATTTTCAGTTTAATGTATCGCATAGCATAAGATATTCTTAGTCGAAGAAAACGTTCTTTTTCTTTCTAATTTGCTCGTACATGTAGCGAAACTTACTTGTTATAATTTTAAATCTACATATATTTCGCTTTGAGCAGGCAGACATTACCTTTTAATGATATCGCCTGAAACAATAAACTTCAAGGCTTGGGACTTGTTATGACTTACTGGTAAAATAGTATCGTACAAAAAAGAATGTTCTTTGCAGGTTGCCGTAAAACTCTGTTTAACAATTTTCTTGAGAATTATCGTACATATTTTTTACTTTAAAACGTACCTTAGAAAATTGTCTTGAAACTTTTCTCCAAGTAACGTCAGAGCAAGAGAAATGGTCTTTTAATTTCAAAATGATTCTTTTTTATTTCGATTAGTCTACATTCCATCGATACGAGGCAACAGGTAGGAATCGTATGAAGTTCTCATTTAACTTGCAGAGGTCTAGAGTAGCGTTACATTTCTATCTCTCTGCAGTATTTCGATTTTGCCACTTTTTGTAAAAATTGATCTGACAGATAGACACAATTTTACATTATATAACTCTTCCTTTCACGAAGGATGAAAATTATGTCTTTCAATAACGCGCTACCAAATTTTCACGTTTTACTCGTAACATTACTTTATACATATACGTTTTTCTGTTTTCCGATAAGGGCATAATTCACAAACACGACCCTGTCCTAGATTCTATTTTGTCGTTAAATTATTTCCACGATGGTTTTCTTGATAAATGTCTATTCTTTACTCATTCCGAATTTGTGTTCTCGAAATGTCATTTTGAGACGTAGAAATACAATTTCTGGTTGAATAATACATATATTTCATGTCACATGCGCCATCGATGACCGTCGCGACGCTAGTCGCTAGATTCAAACTCTCATTAGGCAAATATTACTGTTCGATCAATTCGATATGTTACTCCGCAGTAGCGTTACAAATTAGCGTTAAAAATTTACATAGTTCTTCATAGTAATATGGATATTTGTATTTTTGTAATATGTATGTATGTACTTTTTGGTTCTTTAAATACTTTTTTAAGAAAAAACTCGATTAGCTCGTATTCTTTCGTATAATTTGTAAACTGCAAGACTGGAATTTTAAGTTTCTGCAATGCTGCGATTAAGGTATTAATTTCTTTCTCATAGCTTCTTGCATGACTTCGTAACGCAGAAGCAACGTTATTTGTATTTTCATAAATCAAGGTAAATTGACCCTACGACCTTATTGCGCAAATGTGTCTTAGCTATTACCATGCTGCTAAGTAGATAATTCGTAAATTATGAAAGTAGAATTAAGTATCATTAAAAGTTAGAGGTATCGGGTTGTTGCTTATATTACGGAGTAGCGTTTTTACCAGACATTACGAAATTGTAAGGATATATTATCCGACCCTTTCTAATATCAAAGCTTTCTTCCCAATTGCTGAATTTCAGACAAACAGAAGACAGAATAGAAATTAGTTCTTAAATTATATCGGACAAATTGACATTCCTCGAAGATAGAATGTTTTGATATTGACTGCATTCAAATATCGAAAAATTCATTTTCACACGTTCGTTTACGCGCGCATAAAACAAATAACGCGAGATATTAAATATCTAAATATATATCGAATAGTTATATCACTAACTTCTATTAATATTCACTCGACATAACGTCGTTTCTTTTATATTCCTTTCATTATTCACAGCGTACGAGTTTCGTGATGTGGTTAGGTATAAAGTTTATATCACGGGTTACTGCGTCTGGAGAACGCTAGGATTAAGTTATAAATAACGAAGTCGAGGAAAATCTTGGGATTCTTCGGCATGGCGGCAACGATAGAGAAGATGGCTTCTCTCGTAAAGAGTAAAACCCACGATTCTACCTACATTTTTAAATTTTGATCAGGATTGAGTCAGCACTATCTAAGAAGGTATTTAATCCCTTACGTGACCAGCCTGTAACTGTTACAGGGAAAATGACAAAATAACTGGAAGAGAAAATTCCGAGGTCAAATTTCTTGCTTCTTTTATACATGTATTTTGCAAATTCTTTAATAATTTTGTAAACTGATGTACACAATAGACTTTTATCGGAATCTACGAGATTAATAAATAACCGGAATTCATACCACTATAGTCCACGTTCAGACAAGTGGATTCAATCGGCAGAAGTTCATTTAATCGGACATTAGCTAAAATTTCATTTCAATAAATGGAGTTCCATTGTGCACGCAGATATCGGTATGTCGTATCTCATCAAAAATATGTTAATGCAGTAGAGCCGTTTATCGAAACATCGATTAACGAAACGACAGATTATCGGAACATTAATCGATACAAAATTTGAAGACGACTCTCTGTAAGAAAAATAGGGAAAGAAGAATAGAATTTATCGAATTTTTGTTCAAGATTTCTTGTCTTTCTTTAAGCATACACGATTAGTTCGGACAATCAAGATTCCACCGTGTACTTTCCTAATCGAAAATATCAAACGAGTACTAGGAATTTCCAAAGGTTTTCACAATGCTCTAATAATTTTTCCAGTTCGTCCCGTTTTCGTCAAGCGTTCTAATACTCGTACGAAGACCAGTTTTAAAGGAAGAAAGATACGCACGATGCGATATCGCTACGATTACAGATACATAAGCAAAGGTGACCGCACTATGGGCAAAAAGGGAGGTCGTCGGAGCCACGGACGCCACTGCTGGCGGCGAAGGAAAGGGATGGCTGGTGGTGGAAGTGGCAAGCGTCGGTATAGGAAGGGGTAGGGCTGAACGCATCCCTGCCAGACCGGCCACCTGCCTACCAACCCTGTCTGCTCCACGACGCTTCCCAGTATTCGAGCGATCGCTAGAACTCGCGCACGCAATTCCTTCGGCCGGGGATGTGCGTAGATCGCGCCATCGCATCGACACACATCGTACTACGGAACTACGTGCGACCTAACGTAGTGGCAACGTGCTCGAGGTGACGTGCCGTGTCTCTGTAACCGTGTCCGTGTCCGTTTTCGTGCTCTTTGCCCCCGTGTTCGGTACACGCCACCCCCAAAATTTCCACCCAACTACGATACAGGACCGCGAGAAGTCACTGTCGCCGTCGTACGTCGCCTGTTCGTAACGCCACCGCTTACCCGAGCTATGGATCCGCCGGAAGTCACTGTGCTGGTATCCTACGAGTGCCCCTAAAGGACACGATCCTTGTGCAATCGCGACGGATGTCGGAGATGCTACGAATTCTCAACTTCCTCGTCAGCAGGCCTTTTAACTTCGTATCGCAGGTTTCCACTGAAATCTTTCAGCTTCGATTTCGGTTTATGCGACACGATGCGACGTTTCCCATTTCTTTTTGCTATTTAATCACGCCGTCTTATTTGGAAGAGATGCCGGATGGAAGTTTGGATGATTCGAGGGGAGACTCGAAATCGCCAAGTTCGTAGAAGGTCAAAGATATAGGTTGTATCGTACTTGAAAATTACAATTCGAGGTGCATGTTGGGTATTTCGAGGATGATTAATGACCTTGTCGAAGTAGACTCCGTATAAACGGTATTTGTGGTCGTTTACATGAGAAAGCACGTTAACGTTTACCGGCTTTAATAGGTCAAACGAGGTGCCGTGCACTCTTTGCGCTTGACTTTCGCAGGCAACGATGCTCGTTTCGATTCGCCGTCAGCGTTTCTCTTCTTAAAGATATTACCAACGATGCGGAAATTTGCAACTTTCGACGAGTCGATCGTTGCACGTTAAAGAATTGCAATCGCTCGTTGTATGAGAAGAGTCGTTAGAGGCATTGCAGAAGATACGAAGATTTTCAACTTTCATCAAGTCGATCGTTACACGATGAGGAACTTTTATCGTTCATTGTATCGGAAGACTCGTTAAGGACGTTATAGATAGTACGAAAATTTGCCACTCTCGTCAAATCGATTATAGTAAGATAAGAAATTTTGGTCGTTCGTTATACCGGAAGACTTATCAAAGATACCGAAAGCTCTGCGAAAATCCGCAATTTTCTTCGGATCTGTTATTAAACGATTTCACGGAGATCTCGATCGGATAGAAAGAAAATCACTTTATTGGAATTACGTGTTTTGCCGCGTCTCGATCGACTTAGAAAGTATTTTTTAACCTAATCAAACTTTCGATGCAAGCATCAACCAACAAGAAACTAGTAATCAAAGCTTGCAGGATAAAGGGAGAAACACGTGCTAATCGCATTAACGAACTTCGCTAATACAGAAGTGACTGTTTACACGTACCTCGACGTTCAACCCCTGATCCTATTAAGCCGAGAAATAAAATCGTTTTCTCGTGATTTTGTCGTCTCTTCGACTGCGGTTAACGAAACCAACGAACCAAGTACTATTTGTTCGAACGATGCGATACGGTGCGAATAAGACTGGTAACGAGTGAACGTGGATAATTACCGTATTATCGAATGAATTTTTATCGTAGATTTCACAGTGATAATTCAGAGTGATAGCCTCCCTCGATCTTTGCTTCTTGACATCCGCCCCCTTCTCCTCTCCCAGTTTTGACAACATACTTGACACAAACACGGGCCACCGGTGTTTCACAGCGAACGCTGCCTGACATGGCTACGTGTTTCGACCAATCTTCGTTTCGCGCTTCACAAAGGAACGAGGTCATTAGGTACGCGAGGAACCAGGAAGGGTCGAGGGAAGTTGGTCACGCGAGAATAAGCTGCCGCAGCACTTTTGTCGGGGCCTTTCTTTTATTTCGGAAGGATGTCACCACGGTCAATCCTTCGTAGTTGGATATTTCTATCGAGTCGACGCTCTCCGAACTGTACGATCGATCGAGATCGCTCGCCAATTTCTTTCAATGGGTAGCTGTTACGCGAACGATCGAGTGGAACGTTTATATTGGAGTCAACGGTTTCGAAGCCATAGGAGAATGGACGTTTTAATGCGATTGAAACGGTTGACAATCCGATCTATCGCTTCTGGTCACTCGTAAACCGATTGCAACGGTACTAATTCTGGTAAATCGTCACCTACGATGGAGACAGAAATCGAATTCGGGGAGCGAATTCTACAGAACTGCACTCGCCAAATTGAATACGAACTCGTCAACTTGTTAAAGAGTACAATTTTTTTGATAACTGTTGTTAGATAATGTGCACCGACGGTGAATCGTCGATCGATTAAACCAAAGGTAGAAGTTGGTCGAAGTAAGAGAAAGGGAAAGCGCTTATTAAGGGATCGTCCGGCATATTTTTTATTCGTGCTTAAAAAGATCCTTAAACAGAGATCGAGTTCGAGGTAATAGATCGAGCTGCTGTTCAAATTCCTACGACGAAACGAAATACACCGCGTCAAAATACAGAGGGAAGCGTAAACTAAAAGATAAGAATAATTTCGATCCCGACGTAACGACCTTCTTTTTTAATTAAACGAGTCGCTTATCTCATTCCCACGCGATGGTTGAAATTTTAATGTACAAGATAGAAGAATACGAAAAGAAAGTTTTTCACGGTTGCTCGCTTCCAATTGGGGCAATTAGGTTTCTCGAAAACGAACGGTCACGAAAAATGAAGTTAACCCGATGAAACAAAGGTTATTCCGCCAAAAAGGAAACGAAAAATTATCTTTATATTTATGGAAGACTTACTCGGACGTCATTCGTGTTAATGGGAAGCTACTCTAGCGAATGCTACTTGGGCGAAGAAAAAGAAGAAGAAGAAGAAAATAAGAAGCAGAAGGAAATACGAATAAAGACCGTATTATTAATGGTCTAATGACTTCTCCGGTGAACCCCATTGATCGTGGATCATTACGGAATTACAAGGCACGAAACGTGCACGATTCGTGTTTTCTTTCTTCCGAGAGCTATCAGATATGACGTTAAATCGACAAGTATAATTTGCGTGGGAAATTGCGAAACGTCCTCGTTTGGTCGACGCGTTTCCTTAGATACGAAGGATGAAAGCGAAGCTGCGGAATAGAGAAAGATAATCAGCTTCATGTTGTCCCGATTTATACGAGAGCTTTCAGTGGATAGTGTCGTGGAAGAAAGAGGAAAGAAGAAGGTGGGGTCGAACTCTAGCGTGTCGGTTTTGTGACCGTTTGCTCAGCGGGCTTTGGAAAAGTCCCGCGACGGTTCCTATTACAAAGTGGTCACCATCGAGGGTGGTGAACGTAATGTGACAACTGTAGGTGAAGAGATGACGGTGACTCCGTCGACTTCCGATGTCGCTGACAAGGCAGTCTCGACGGACGATGGTGGCAGTGGAATGGAGGTGGCACGTCTCGAAGCCGTCCTCGCTGCTCTGGTGGAAACGAAGGTGGAGGCGATTAAAGCTTCCTCGGCTTTGAGCAAGCGTTCCGGTAGCGCACCGGCTAGTCCTCGTCGGCTTAGACTGACTTCAACATCGACTGCCTCCTCTTCGCTGAATCACCAACATCGAAGAAAGGGTCATCATCATCATCATCATCATCACCATCACCATCATCACCACCATCATCATCGTAAGAGGCACGATTCCGCTCCGTGCAACGACTTCATTGGAGACGCTACGGAACATCACGAACATAATGTCCATCACGGTAAGTATCGTTAATTTCGTACAATATCTTCCTATCCTTTTAAGCTTCAATATTTTTTAAAAACGTGTATGTACCTAGGTACACTAATATACATAGATAACAGTATATATAATAGTCTGGAGTATACACGATTTAAAATATTTAGTTGTGGCTGAAGCCATTTTTCGCGTTATTTTACATTCGCGTTATTCTTCTTGGTACTCTACCGGTTGGATAAGCGATTCTGTAGTAACTCCGTAGGGGATTACCTAAAAGCTGGCACCATCTTCGCAGCTTCGAAAAAATCTAAATTTTCTCCTCGTTAGATGATAGGACAAACCCTTAAAAATAAGACGAAAGAGGTCGTGTTAGCTGGATCGTAGTAATAACCAAGTTATACTATTTAAAGCAAAAGTTTTCACAGCTTTAATGTTCCGATGATAGTGTTTGACTTTCACTTCGTTCGAGTCCCTTTATCCCTTTCGAACAACGCGATACCCATAAAGGACGCGTTTATTCGAAGGCTAAATTGTCTTTTAAGCTCTTCCCAGAGAATGCTACGTGATTTCTGAAACTTCCTGAATGCGTAACGTTTAACATACCCGAAGCGTCTGCGCGAAATATATTCTTACGGATAGCTATAATTCTTTCAAAATTTACGTTGATTTTTCAATATATGGCATACGAAAATTGAACTATATCGCAGAGAAAAAAGCTAAATTCACGAAAGTAGCATCAATTTCGATGCTGTCAAGATGGCCTAACCCCTCGACGAGGGTACCCTGTTTCTTTATGAGATTTCGGAGCATGAAAAAGTGCGAAAGCGAATGAGACGGAGGTCTAATGACCCGGGATCGACCCACACTCGACCGATCATAAATCTAAAAAGTTATTAAGGGCATCCGACGAATCAGCTTCCGATAGAAATTAAAACATTCGTAGTTTCCATCAGATTTTCATGAAATTATTATCGATCGATTAGGGGGACTCTTTCGACGAAAATGTTTTCAAACACGAATTCGTGCGAGATATATTTAGTCACGAGTATAAAGTCCAATCATTCTCGATCTTTACAAGTGAAAATCTCTACACAATGACGAACCTTTCTTATTAATTTTTTATTATAATAATTATTCCTGTACGATGTATCCTTATGTGTATAATTCATGATAAACATAGTAAGATCGTGTTTAGGCTTCTCGATATTTTGTATCCGAATGCATGTTCTTTGCACCTTTAATGCCTTTGTGTCTAAGATTAACGCCGTGTTATTGTAAAAATAAATCTTACTCTATGTAGAGTGCGTCGATGCAATTTATATTTTGACGTAGGGTTAGCTTACGTCAAAGAATGGTTCGTATAAGATTACGGCGTGAATCGATAAATACATACGTTACGCTGTAATGAAAGTGTTCGTTCATAAAATTTACCAGAACGTTTCGTCCGAACCCACCGTTTTAACTTTGTGAATCGTATCTTAAAAATCTGCATTTATTTTGTGTATATCAAAGTGTCAGAGATGATAAAACATGACGTATATGTATCGTTGCAGGTAAAACGAGGCGACGAGCATCGGAAAGTCCACGACGTCCGAGGAAAAAGCGCAAACACTCGAAAAGCCCGAATATTCTTCACGGCGTAGTACAGGACGTCCAAACGGGTCTTGATTCGCGTTTAGAACTTTTTGGAATGGACGGTGATCAGGATCTTGCATTGATAAACTTCGAGAGAACTCGAGAAACTCTCAGCGATTCCTGCGAATACTCGCAGTTGCACCGAAGTGCCTCCTACTTTCCCCAAAGTACAGCTCAATTGTAAGTGTAGTCAATGATATAACGTTAAACACCTAAATTTCGAATAGATTATGTTCAACCCGCTGATCAAAGAATATGAGTTAACTCGTTACACGGAATAAAAAGTAATCGATTTTGAAAATTATATCGATCGCGCGTCTACTTAACTCTGCCACGTGCTCTGGGTCATTTTACATTTTTTTTTTTGTTTAATCGTATCTGTCGCAAACTTCTCGCGCAGTTTCGCGTTACGGGTTCCTTATTTCTGTCTACGGGTACGAGTATCATCTCCTTGAAGATTGCAATTTCGTGCGCTGACGAAGGGACATTCGTAGGCGTGTTCGGGAAGAAAGGAACTCGATTTTCCTGTAAGTGCAATATACTGCGAAACTGGGTCATCTCGGTGCGTAGTTGCACGTCGTTGCTCTATTCGTTAGATGTTCATCCAATACGGTTTCATACTAGAATCGCTTGGCGAACAAAGCGTATTCGACCGTGTAATGAAACTCGGATTGACGGTGACATTTGTTAGGGAAAAAGATCAAGGAGAAACGTCATTGTGCCTCTATACACGCGGAGCTTTTTTTTTCATCGGTCTGTCTCGATAAGTGTTTTCAGACTGTTCGCAAGACAAGTAATACGTAAAGTTACATATTTATAGCGACGTAATATCTGAAAATATCGATTTAAAAGTCTCTGTTGCTTAAATATTTTTTTTAGCGAATATTTTTCTCAGTGAATATTTTAAGCTTCTAAAGTTTCGATTCCTGTTTTATTTAGCACCCTGTGTGTATCTTGTTCGCTTATATCTTTTGCATCCTTTCAAAGTAATTGCTCGAGGAAACTACATACGTAATGTATATGTATACGTATAATACGGGGTTGGAGTATCGGAACGGTCTGACCTATCGTTGGGTCACACTACTTACAAGCAGATTTAAAACTTATACGGAAATTACGCGTTCTTACGAGTCCAAGCGATACAGGTATTCCGCGTTGTTTCTACGTGTATAGTTGGCATGAGATCGACGAGATTTCCTTTGTTCGACGTAATGATGTGGTTCCCTCAAGCTGCTGTACACTGAAGCACTTCCATCCATATTTTTATCATGATTCTTCCAATTACGACTTTGCTCTTCCAAGACTTCTTGATTTTCCTTACGATTTAATGCCTATTTTCTGTAGGCATTACTATTTACGTTGATTCGAATTAAACGAATGACAGCGAATTTTACTCGTTCGATAAACAGACAAGTGATTTGTACACATTTATTGTAATCTTAGAATACAAACGTTTCATACGTTTAACAAGTAACATGTTCACATTCGAAAAATATAAGGCTTTCTATAACACGTATGTGCGATTGCTAGACATACACATTTTTCTTTATTCAATCTCAATTTAGAAAGTAATGCTTGAAAAATGCGGCATGACCTATATTGCGAATGCGTCAGCTGGATGTTTTATCAAGCATCTTTGTCTGACACATTTCTGGATCGAGCTACTTGTACGAAAGTCGAGACATCTTTAATTATGGATTAATCCGTTAAAGTTTAAAACGATATTGCCACAAATTTTACACGTTCATCGATTTCTGAATCTCTTAACGCGGAAAAACGCTTGGTAGACTATTTAGTTCATTTCACAAAAAGAATTAAATTCGATTAATTTAGAAAAATCATCAATTTATCTTCTATCTAATATATTCTTTAGAAATGTATAATTCTCCAAACAGTCGTAAAGTCACACAGTTTTCTTATATGTATTTTATATTATACTCTTCGTTTGTATGTTTTTATTCTGACGTGGTGTAAAAGAAAAGTTGCGAAATGCATCGTATAACGTTGATAATCGCATAATCGCGGAATAAAATGTAGCGTGGTTACAAGATTTCCTCTTTACATGTACTCCGTTACATTTAACACCACTGCCTATTAAAAGAATTACGCCTTACAAGTATTTTCACATCATACCTCGTGTAAAGAGCATACACGTAAGTCATACAGAAGTATAGAAGAAAATACATACCTTACACAAATTTTACGCCATACGAAAGCATCTAAAAATATAAAAACATGGAAACAGTGTTTTAACGAAGTAAATGAGTATAGGATATTTCATCTCGTAGTAAAAAGGTTTCCTCGAATATTTTAATGTACGTTTACAAGCAAGTAGAATTTTGTACCTTCTCTCATTCTCCTAGTATGTCGTTGTAAACATGGATTCTAAAGCTAAATTGCGATATTCAGCAATTAACGAAACTTTCTCATCTGTATCTGTCAAACGCATCTGTTTCGGGAAACATTAAATATTCGTTTTTGTTTCGTGATTCCGAAATCTTCTATGTACATTAGGATATTGTTACTTGTCTTCTAAAATCGTATCGTGGACGATCAATCAAAATGGTAAACCCAGCGCGGGAGAACTATCCGACGTCATTACAGTTTCGCATCGGTAACGCAGTGTGTAATTTGATGGGTTTATATTCCTAACGATGCATACGAATGAGCGTGTAATTGTATGCAGTTCTTCGTTAGAAACGATTGGCTAAACGTTTATGGTATTTGAACGTAACGCTATGCTGGTCCTTACAATTTTACATCGAACGATTTTTTAAAGGAATTCGCTCTGTAGTAAATGAAATCTAAGCTTTCAATTACAAAGTTAAGCCTTAAATGTCATTAGATCATAAGTAGACGTACATTAAAATACCAAACATATATCCGGAGGATGCACATAGCGAAAAGTAACAATTCGTCTTATTCTATTCTTGCAGAAAGATCCACTACGACGACGACGATTATGTGGCGTTGAACATAGCGGACGAGCTGGAAGAAGAGGAGATCTTGAGCGGTACCGAAAAGATCGAGGCACCTCGGGCGAAATATCATCGGCCCCGCAGAAAGAAGAAACGGAAACGACGTAAAGTTATCAATACGGGTCCTCAAGAAGAACTCGTTGACCCCGAAGAACTTCCACCACGCGCTCGTTGGACGATCGTTGCGACAGCCTGCCTCCTTCTTACAATGTCTTTACTCTTAGTGGGAGTTACGCTCAGAATGGCACCAATCATCGACGATATGGGTATGTCGTTAGTTTAACTATTTAAAAAATTATGCACAAGAATTTATATTCGATGAAATCATCATACAGGAGAAAATACAATTGCATCGTTGGAAATATTAAAATCGCATTATGATTAATGTAAAGTCGTTATATATCTTAGAATCAATACCGTTTAACTGGTGGATTGAAAATCATTCTGTAAAAACGATTAATAGTTACACGTTAATCTTAATCTTGCATTAAAATGCAACGTGTCATAATACGTTATACGAGAGACATTTCGACGTTTAATGTCGATTCGTAATATAATATCAGAAGGAGATTTAGAATTTAGGTATTCAGGACACGCCTCCGGAGAAGGTTCTTTGAATTAACGATAAAATATGCAAGCAATCCCAAGAGAGGTAACCTCTAGTTAGAATCATAGCGTGTTAATGTTTCATCGTATCAATAACTTTCCTTGTCTTCCCAAGCAACGGATACAACCCTATTTGTTTGCTGTCTGATTATATTCGAAGCTAGAAAGAAAATCTCATCGAAAATACAATTATTATTATAGTATTGTTAGAATATAGGCCAAAGGAAACAATCAGGTACATACCGACGAAATATCTTTTTTCACCTCGAAGTACGTTATTATTTTTCAGTAATAATTATCGATGATAAAATATCGATAATCCAAGTACAAGTTCACTCCTTATTTTTCAAGCATTCGTTCCCATTGATATTTTTCTGTATACTTACGAGCAAACGCGTCAGATTCAGCAAATAGAGTAGCTTACCAAATTCTTATCGAAGAAGGATTCGACGTTCTTTTAAACGTCATTCGGAAATTGTGCGTGTTCTAGTCGCATGCTGTCAAAAAGAAAAGAAACGAAGATCGGCTGATTTTAAAGCAACTACACGATACTACAAACAACCTAGTTTGTCTTGCGAAAACGGCTGCCGCAACCTTTGACCAATTAACCAGCGGAATTGTGTAGCAGTGGATAGTACTCCTGGAACAATATTCAGCGCGAAAAAGCACTTTTACCACGAATTCGCGTACACAGGAAAATACGCGCACATACAGAAAATTACACGTACATACATCGGACAGAATGCAGTGTGAAAACTCGAGGGCGCTCCGCGCCTCTAAATTAAAGGCGCACGTCTGCGAATTCTCCAGTCAGTCGTCGGATTTCCGTGGAGGAACCACCACGAGGATTTCATTTTCGCGATTTAACGTTCAACGTTCTCGGCCTCTCGTTCCGTTCACGGTAATCACCGAAGTTTCGAAGCGCCGATACCCGCTACATCCATGTTGGAGCACCAGTTGACTAGTGTTTCCTTCCAAGTAATGCGAGTACCTTCTTTCGAACAAACAGCTTCGCTTATGTCGATGTTCTATTTTCGATCGACGAAAGTTTCCTATGGTCACGTGTAGTTTATCGAAGGTTTTACATTTGCAATAGTCAGTACGTCGGATCTGTTAAAAATGTAAAAAATTAGTCGCTTATTATAGGCACCTTGTATAGTTTGACGCGTTAAAGTGATATTTAAATTAGAATATTCATCGGCTGTGAATCGATAGAGAATTGATAAAGTCCAGAGGTACGTAATTAACGATCGAAGTTGGAGAGGCGTGGAAGCTACTACGTAAAAATTTCTTTTTGTTTGCATTTGCTTTGTTCGATGTACAGGCGTTGAGAATGCGTTTGAGATGCTCGAGTCGTTGCAGAAATCGATCATTTTTTTTTTTAATATTATTTCGTTTCTTCTTTCGAAGATAATTTAACAAAAATTGATTTATTCGTTAGACACTGGTATATCTTTTTCATTCGTTGTTTCATCGTTAATTTGCATTTTCAGAAGCAAAGGAGATAATTGTAGGTGTTCGAAGTAAGTGTTACTCATTGGTAGTCGCTTGTATGATTATATATATTATACAGATGTATATAGACAATCGTTTAAGTTGGCATTTAGAAAAATAAGAAATGGAGAAAGGATCGATATAGAGATTTTGTCTCAACTTTTACGCTTTCATTTATTTCTTTTGTTCTTCTACGCGGATAAAGTTGACCATTTAATTCTGTAAATATAATAATCAGAAATCTCCTAAGGATAAAAGAAAAGTTGAAAGAAGACTCTGGGAAAAATATACAGAATGCTTACATATTTAGTTATTTATATGTATTTTATATGTTTAGTTATTTAAGTGTAAAACTTGAACTGCAACTTATACGTCGTTTAATATTACGATAAATTATCAGACGCGAATGATGATAGAGATAGCTTTCAAAAAATAAATTTTAAAGGAAAACATATAATTCTCATCGGGTTTAAATATTTCCTTGATTTAAAATATTTGAAAATACTTTGAATATTTTTCAATTACATAGGAAATTGCTAACCGATCTCACAGCGATAAAATCTCGAGGTATAATTTGAAAAAAGAAGAAATAGAAAGGTCTGTGCCAAGTATGATACGAAAACAACTATAAAATACGGTTTGCTTACTTTTCAGATCGATCGCGAGGCACAGGTTGCACCTGCGAAAGCATTCGCATAACGTTTCTCGCACACGATTCGACACTTTTCCGCGATATGTTTACACGATTATGCACTCTTCTAGAATCAGGTCAAGCCTGTAGATGTCTGACTTCTGCATCGTTCGATTTTCATGTACGTCATTAAAAGAGCGTATATAACTGGGATTACCATTGCCGAGCTTTCCACGGATGCCTCTGTTTTCCCCAAGTCCAATAGGATCGCGTATACCGAGCTTCTTCTTCAATTTCTCAAATGTTCGACATCACCTCCGTCGACGCATACCGCACGCCAGAAATGTATATCGTGCCATTCGTGCGGCGAATTTACTGCTTCGACGAAAGCGTACCGATGTTCCCAGTGCAATCTTAAGAATAGTCTATTCGAAGGCTGACGGCTTTATACTCTCTGTCGTTTTTCTTCTCTAACAGGCGATCGAGTATTTTTCCACGTTGCCATTGCATCTAATTATCGTTATATAAATTTTTCTATAATTTTATTTTCTTCTTTTAGCTTTTCCTTTAACGAACGATCTTATTGTTCCCACTGTATTTTGTTCTTTTCATATAATATACAAGTACAAACTTTCATATAACATTGTTCATTCAGAAACGATGCATTTAACTCGTGCAATGTTCATAATTCAACTACTTATAGTTTAAATCTAGAAGATTACCAAGGGATTTAAATACGCAATCTCGCCTGATCTGCTCAAGTAAAAGGATCGTAAAAGTCAGTCTAGTCAGGGCTAACTTTGGCCGGCAGGACCTTTTGAAGGTTTACTACATGCTGACAGACTATAGGAAAAGAATAGTATCAAATCGCTACTAGAAAATGAGAAGGAAACTATTATTCTTATCAAGACTGGTATAACTGATGCGAAT
Source organism: Bombus vancouverensis nearcticus (assembly GCF_051014615.1). Taxonomy (NCBI): domain Eukaryota; kingdom Metazoa; phylum Arthropoda; class Insecta; order Hymenoptera; family Apidae; genus Bombus; species Bombus vancouverensis. Next base: position 11,810,349 of record NC_134925.1, read on the forward strand.
TAAAATTATTCGAAACTATTAAAATTATTAAAGTTCTCTGGAGACATTTCACGCGTATTGCACGATCCATTATCGATCACGCGACACGAAGAAAGAAATTTTTCAATCTTATCTTTTAAAGGAGATAGATCGTGCCTTGAAAATCGTATTCGACTTTTCTATTTGGTTGTAGAAAATATATTTAAGCGCTTCTCGGTATTAACAACGAAGTCGTTGCATTTCCGGTTGTATTTCATGCGGTTATATCACCTGTTACGCTTGTCGCTCGGTTGTCCCCGTTTCTCCAACATTGTTGACATTATTATGCGAATGTCCTTACAACAGCGAGAGCTGCTATACGCTAATATTGGTAACGAGTACACGAGTACTATCGATTATCAATATCTGACGCTCTACAATAAGAGGAATCACAGAGCAATATGCTAACTGGGAAGAGATTTCGGATTCTTCCTAGCGATGCGATCCGCGTTCCTCTCGACAGAAATTTTCCTGGCAAACGTCTACGGGCGTTCCGTCTGTGATAAATGTCACCAAGTCGCCTATCAACTTCCATTCGATAGTAAGTGATATGACGCGGAATCGCCAAATTTTCAAAGTAAATTACGGTTCTACTTTTTATTGAATTCATTTTGCCCTTTAGAAACTAACTTGGTTAAATTTAACAGCTTTCAAAAGAGATTAGAGGCAGCGTTTCCACTGCGACGGTACCTTAAAGAAAGCGAAAGAAATCTGGTAATAACGTTAGTCCTATTCGTGATCGTATTTCTTTGATCGTGTAAGATATGATTTACGTAAAAGAAATTATCCGTCTTTTTTTTTTGTCAAAATTCCGAAGTTTCCATCTTTCGCTTTTGGAATCGGAGAACGACGAAAGAGAATGGGTTAGTACGTGAGAAAGTTCAAAACCGAGGGAACGAATCAATTAAAGCCAGTTTCCTCTGCTGGCCATCAATTTCCCAAGCGAAACGTGCGACTAATGTAGTAGGCTAGACAATCTACATTAAGGCAATTTAATTTTGTAATACGCCGTTATTGTTACTCGATCGATATCGTTAAATCAGTTTTTAATTTATCTTAATAAAAGGACGTATATTTCTTAATTTATATTTACAACAAATAAAAACTGTATATAGATATATCGGTGCTCAAGAGGCGAGTTAATTATGGAACAGCATATTCTTAAAAATAGCGCATTAACTTTCCACCTTTCAAAGTTCTTCATTTAACACTATTTAAAATTTTTCATCTTCCTGTAAATAGCTCGGTATAAAAATTGTTGGAAAATTACGCACATGGTAATTTGCGAAATTTTAATTCCTTTTTAAAAATTCAAATACAAAATTATGAAAATTTATTAGGTAAAAAGCGGTAAATCTAAGATTCGGTGGTACATTTTTCTTTTATCAACTTTTCTTTTTGGCGAAGTAAAATACCGTTCCGCAGATATAAATAACGAGGGAAAATGTGTAACAAAAATTTAATTTCATAGCTTACGTGCCTTTTATGGGAACGAATTGGTATTTACATAGCATTTCGGTATTCGTAAGAAAATTCTACGCCAATTATGGAAATATTGCTTATTAATAATTCTATACAAATTTAAATTAAGTTATATTTAATTCAGGCAAACTATAACAAAGTAAAAAAATAAATGACAAAAAGGACAAAAATAATTTACCACGCGACCAGAAATTTGATTGTATCGTAGCGCAGTAAAATATGGTTACTGCAATCTTTCTAGATTTTCTTCCTCATCGCACGAATATTCAAATAATTCAAACTCTGACGGTAGGCGTGGATTTTCTAAATATTTGGCCGAGTATGTTTATCGACATGTCCGTGCTACCCATATACGTATGAGCGAGTTAACAGGCACAAGCACATAAACGCAACCGTATGCAACACAAGGGTTGAGGGGAGGAAAGAGACATGGAAAGCGGATAGGTGGCCTGCTAGATCCGCCGCTAAAAATACACGTCGCAATAAACTCAAGGGTGACGTCCACTATATAGATACGACGTATTTAGCTGTCCTTAGTTATACTTTCATTCTTCTTCTTTCGAGTTGCCGTTTAAAAGAAACTTTCTTTTTACGCCAAAGCTAAATCTCGTATCCGAGTCGCAAAAGTCTTCGTAAAGGTAAATCCGCAGGAATTCCTTCATAGGTTCTGTGTTATGTCGAAATCGCTTTAGATTATTTTATAAGGCGTATTATACGTTACTCGCAAGTAGAATAGCTTCCGAAGTATATACAAACAGTTAATCAACGTTTAAAGAAAAATTTTTAAACGTTTAATATATTAATATACACAAGATATATCGTTATACCTATAAGGTTTTAGTTAATCACGACAATACGCTATTCTGACATTTAACAAACGAATAATCGATTAGCTGCGTTATAAATGTCAATTAAATTCAGAACGTAATACACGAAGCTAGGCTAGGTAAATGGATAACTTCCCAAGTATTACATAGTTTGTTGACATAGCGTATCTGGACTCTGTAGTGCGTCAGTATAGGTATAGATCACGAGCAATTAATAACAGTAACTGGAATTGTTTTCTAAGTTCAAGATTTAAACGGGTAGAATATACGTGGAAAATATGACATTGTAGCATATTTTTCAACTACAGCTATTTTATACGTTTCGATATGTCTTATATCCAAAGGATGTATATATTTTTTCGATCTTATATAGGATTTCATTCATTACAAATTGCGTATTAAAACGTGCTCTCTGATTGGATGTGCATATGTTACCGTAGTAAAAACGTAGTAGAAACTTTCAAAGGAACAATGTTAAAGCATCCCAGTGAACGACTCTAATGAAGCTCATTTAGAATTAATGGTTGGGAAAGTAGTTTGAGATGCTCCAGGTCAAACTTCGCCTCGTTTGTCCCACTGGAATGTTTACAGGTCCCAAAACTGTTCGCTGAAGATGCATAGAGTTTATTTAAACGCACCGCGTCATTGGAAAAATGTGAGTTTGAGTACAAGATTAGTATCGTATATGTATATTTTTTTACGATTTTTATTCGCAGACAAAATGCACGTGTTATCCTCTAAAATCTTTTAAATTATTTTCTTAAGGAAATTACTAGATCGTAAAATTAAAGATCATTCGATGAAATTTAAGATTCGTAATTTTCAGTAACATTGAAACGAGCAAACGTAACTCGAAGTCTATGAGAGAATGTCTCTGACAAATCTTAGTTCCACAAATTACACGAGTTTGCATTTCATCATTGAAATAGTACAATGCCATTTCCACGTTCCTTCGACAATTCTGTACTAATGGCTAAATATGTAATCGTTAAAACGGAGAATTAATTAAAATGGAAAATGATAATTAGATGCTAAATCATTCGATAATCGTATGCTAAATTCTATATCGAAATTTTGATTAATATCTCAAACATACTTGTGAATTTTCGAAAAATGTGTTAACATTTTCGATTTCACAAATCCTCGCAGCTTTTTAATAAATTTATTATACCATTACTGTAACGAAGTAGCAATGCACGAAGTAGTCGAGTAGGATAACAGTCGACAAACAAGATACAGGTAATAGAACTTTTGTTTCGTCCACTTTTTCCCGCGTATCGAGCAACACGTTGGTAGCTTAACATCCACACCTCCAGCTTCGATATCGTCTTCAGTTTTTTCTAGAAAATTTGTGAATTTTTAAGTTCGATACGTTTAAAACGCACAAGTTCAGGATTCAATATAAAAATACGATCTATAACGATACGGCGAATAATGTGATTACGAACGAAAGTATGATCTGTTGAGCAATTGCGAAATTGTTGGAATTTATTGAATAAGTAAAATTATGTGAAATTGACGTTGACAGATACAACGAATAACATCGAGAAAGCGATTGTAACAGTATGTCGACTCGATTGATGAAATCTACGCAAGAAAACGAACGAAATCGTCGATTATCCGGCTCGTCTTCCGATCGAATAATCTCCTATGCGGACGATACGTCGATCGAGATCTCTCACGAACCACCCCCAGATTACTACCAGCGAACAGATAATTGCCACATGTTATGTCCTTCGGAAGATCGTACTTCCTTTTATCCACGAAACTCCGATACAATCGGCTTCCAGCTGGACGAACATTCGGCCTTTTATTTGTCGAGCCCTGACGACGACCAGCGACCGAATGTTTCCTGCCGCTCAAAAACCGGTAACTTGAAACAGACCAGAAACAATTCTGAACTCGATCAACGTTCCAGTCGTCGTTCCAGCGTACAATCGAGTCGCTCGAGGACAAACAGCTGCAGCAGGCCAACACCGTTAGGTAGGAGACAATTGGGTCATCAGACTCTTCGATCGATGAGAAACGCACATAGTTCGTTATCGTTCGCGTCTAGTGACGTAACGTGACGATTTCGGCTTCGATTAATTTCATTGGCTGATTAATCGATAGGATTGCTTCATACCGGAAAGAATTTCGGCTAAAACCAAATTGTTTTATCATTGTCGCACGCCAATCCATTTTTCAATTTGCACGCCTATAAAAAATTGATCGGTGAACGATAATCTGACAGAATCGGGTGTACTTTAAATACCGGATAGGCTATCTGTTTCCTTTTCTTTAAATTTCACGAAATATTTCAATGAAACAAACTATATCGAGAAATAAATTAAAAGTAGCAAACGAAAACGTAATGACACAAAAAATCCTCAGGCAATGGTAGAAGAGGTAGCTCAAGTAGAAGAACGAAACCACGAAGAGGGAGCAGCGCTCGAAGAAAGGATTCTGTCCGACCCCTAAAAACGGAAGCGAAGGATACGCAGAAAGTCCTAGAAGATGCTGAAACTTTAGAGCAGACAAGGCGCCATCGAAGAATCGCTATGATCATCCTGGGAACATTTATTTTCTTTTTGGCGGCTTCCGTTCTCGTGGTGGTGGTTACATTAACTCACAGCACATTCTTGAGTCCGGCTACGGGCTCCAAGGAACTTGCTGAGCATCGAGCTCAGACGTAAACTATCATTTTCAGATACTATCCACTAAAATAGTTTGAAAGGAATTGCACTTTTTCGAAGCTACTGCATACGTTCGTTATTGCAACGATAACAAATTCATACAGATTTTCCTTTGATGCAACTATCGCGCTATCGATTAATACAATCAGCTATAACAGTATTGATTCTCTGATAATTCGCATACGAATAGGTCAATGCAAATAATGCCAATTACAAATCGGTTAACGATACACTTTCCTAATTGGTTTCAGTGCGCAGAGAGAACGAGGAACTGTTGAATTCTCTGAACAGAGTTTTCGTGACCGAAAACTCGACAATGCCTCTCTAAAGAAGACGTTCTAAGGCAAAAGAATGGCTTGTTTTGATGCGCCTTTCGAAGAAGTTTGGCAAGACGACAGAAGAAAAAGAGAGCGGAAGAAGCGGAAAAGTATCGCGAGGAAAAGCTTAACTTCCAAGTGCCAGGATCGGAGGTCGTTTCTCAAAAGCAGGCAAAGTTATATTACGATTCCATTTTACCCGAAACATCTTAGATATAGCGGGAAACAGGTCGAATTTAATTTGTCAATGTCGACGCGGCACGAGGCCAATTTTTCGACTCGACCGATAAAATACGAATTTCCAACTATCCGTACAATCGGATAGAGTCCTATAATTTTAACCTCGTTGTTTCGAACGTACGTCCATCTCTCTTTTTCATTCAATTATATAATTTGGAGGACATTCTCGGAAAGAGTCAAGTATAGGTATAATCGCGTCGAGAATGAAAAAAGCGTATTAAAGAAAATGACGAAAATCTGAAAAAAAAATTTACTCGCGATCATCGTACATACATACGTCGCCTTTGTTAGCTCGTTATTGTTATTGGCGCGGTAAATGGATGACCGTGTGAGCCTTGTTACGATGTATGAAACTGCGCTGTACGTTCTTTCAATGCACGAAAATTTTATTCGAAATAACAAATGTAATCCGACTCGTTTTGCGGAATAGATTTCGTATACCGACAACGAAAAGAGACGTTTAAAAGACGTTCGTGAAACTCGATTTAAATTCCTTGTTGGAAAAAGAAATCAAAATATCGGCATTTCTAGCGTTGTTCTATGGATACGTGTAAATGACAGTTTGTTACAGATTTCCCTTTACGTTTATTCTTATTTCGTTTCAAGGTATTACATTAGTGAACGAAGTTAGATTATATTATTTTCTTTTTTTTTAGTTGTATAACACTAGATTAAAATCTATTTCAATCGTGATTTACTAGCTTTAAGTGTTACATAGTAATTCACATGAAATTATTAATGATTAAGGAATGAAATTATGGATTTATCTATCCCTTTTTTTAAATCGTTAGTCTTTCGATCGTGCAAATTTATTTTCGCGTAGGACTGCAATGTATTTTTAGAATTTTCATTGTAAAAGTCTTCCACTTTAGAGGAAATTGACGTGACAAATAGTTGTTAAGGAGAGAAACTGCTCGGTTCCTTTTTCCCAAGGAATGTACTCATGAATGACAGATCTTTCGAATTAAATATTTATTACGAAGCATTGATCGTTAGAAAAGTAGCCAGAGTAATCGTTGTTGTCAATTGTTTGTAAAATACAAGCTGTCGGATGTTTGGAGAAAGGGCGTTCATTAAAGAATTGTATTATCTTAATATCGCTTTAAGGGGAATTTAAACGAGATTTAGTTAACAAGAATATTATCGCGATTAAAAAATTTCTCTGCTCGACAGCATTCTCGTATTCAAAACTTATTAATTTTAACGATCAGAGAATGGTCTTCTTTGCAAAACGGTTAAACGAATATAATTATTTGTTCTCCTACGCACTTATATATTTTACCGTACGTATATGCACACAGAGTTAATTTCTATAAAAAAATTCTATGAAATAATCGCGACAATTTTCTTGTTAATACATGCAATTCACCCTTGGATAATAGTATTATATCGTGGTAGATGTAATTATCGCACGCATAATTGAAATCGTGCAAAATAATGCAAATATAATGTCCGAGATGACAAATTTATCGATGATTATAATGTTTGATTTTGATTGTTTGTCCATAAGACGCATATCAAGATCGGCTGCGTACCAATGAAACAATAGCTTTATCGCAACTATATTATTCGAGGAAATCTTATGCATGTCACATTTCTTATCGTCATTCGAGATTTAGTCGCAGTCAAAGGACGAATTTGATCATTGGCAAGCATCGTTTAACTACGATATAAGCCGGTAGTTTCTGAGACCTCGCCTTTTAGAAATAATAATTTAACAAGTAAAACGTAACTCTGAATTTTGCCAAAAAGATATCGTAAATCGTGAAAGGAACGTTCGACACGATGTAACGATTAATTGATTAATTGTCGAAACGATGGATTGAAACGATGTCGTACGAGAATTCGATTTAAGAGGAATTAATTGATAATTGACGTGATGCATTACTATTTTTCTCGATCGAAGCAAATCGATCTTTCACGAATTCAACTCGTGCGAAATACGACACGTGTGTGATTCCGCTCAATCCGAACAAGTCGAAATAAAAGTTACTTTTCTAGTGTATACGCAATTAATTCGCATTGTACGTATACACCATCACTATTGATTAAAAATCGAAAATAATATCAATGAAAAAAAACATATATATATATCGATACGTGTAATTTGTTACACGAAGAATAAAACGATATCGAAATAATCGTGTCGAAATATGAACGAACCGTAAAAGATAATGTTTACTAGGTTATAATTCATACGTACTTTGTAATATCGAATAATACGCGTTATTAGAGATTAACGATATATGTTATATGAATATTTAGTTTAGCATAAAATATTAGCAATCACACTGTGAAATGATATTTAAGCATAATTCGATAAATGAATTGTTTTATCCATCGATACTCGACCAATTTCTATCTTGTCAATTCTTGTCTTTTACGCCGAATTATCAATTTTGCTAATATACTATTTCTCTTATTATTCTAAAGGCAGCCGTCCTCAGGAAATGTTGCTCTTCTCAGGAGACGGAAAGGTCGAACAGGCAAGCTTATGTCGCGAGATTCTTCGAAATTAAAGATCATATTCAGAGAATCATTTGTTCATAGAATATTTCATTACGTTATTAAATTGAGAAAAAATTTTACGTAATAGCTCTGTAAGTCTTTTCTCCACTGTAAGCTTTTTGTTCCTTATGAGATCATTTTATCACTTCTTTCGATTGTCAGTAGCAGAGCCTTTCAAACTAATAGTCAATTCTTCATCATCGATTCTTTAAATGTATTTGTTAAGATCGATTCGATATTATTTTCATGGTCGTAAAGGCACTCTCTGAATATGCATCCCAGCGCATTCTATCGAAATTGTTGAATAGATAAGTTAAATTTTTAAAGTATAGCACTCTTTAAAGAAATGTTGTATAGAAAACAATGGCCGATTATCGAGGTATTATCGAAGCTTTCGAAAATGTATTTGCGTCGCACAATCCATCATCGATCCTGCTCGTCGATATTTTCCAATATCTCGTAGGGCTAGGTGATTGTATCTCGAAAAACAAGGGATTATCGACCTCGTAAGATGATTTTTTATCTTCTCTTCTTTACGTGAAAATCGAAAATTCAATCGTGACGAGTACAATTCTCGACGACCCGTTGCACTTTGTTAGACGACGAGTAAAACGTTGTTACGAACAGCGAGTGTAATCATCGGTACTTACGCTAGCTACGTGTAGAGTTACAACTATAATCGTAGATCGTTCGTACATTCTGGCCGGCATTGTCGAGACAATTTCGCGGTCAATATGTTTAGTAGGCCATCGCTATAGATATTTATCGTGCGTATTTTCTAAAAAAAAATATAAGACCCGTTTTTCTACTTGAAATCCATCTGGATATTTTCGCTATTACGAATAAACAACAAACGTTAAGTTATTGATTTCTGACACAGAACACGGTTTAACATCAAAGAGCAAGAAGAGGATGAATGCAGTACTTCTTGGAAAAGTGATCGTCAAGGGATCTAATTACGACCAAATAATCGGAGCGAGGTGCTATAGGCAGACTAGGTCTAGCAATCTTATGGATTTTAAATATCACGAAACGTTCTCTACCGAGCGATACGTCGTGGTGTGTAAAAAATTGATTGTTACAGCCTATGCTCTGTCGTAGCGATCTTGCACGACGTGTGTCGCAATTTCACATATATACCTATAAAATATGCTAGTTGTATAGACGAATTGAACATATTACGTTGTGTATCGCACGTGTAATACTGGTCGTTGGTAGAATATTCACAATAGACTTCGTGGCGGTTCGTGTACGCTCGCCACTAGAGGAACTCGCATCAAACCAATTTTCGAAACTATGCCTTTCATACAGCAAGTATGTCCTCTTATGTAATCTCCACCATCCAGCTATTCAAGAATTTAAAGCTCGCTGAATGGCAAGTTTTATTCCGACGAGTTCGCTAGGAGACGCTAAAGTTTAGCCTAAACGCATCTTCCTAATTCTTTCTCATTCGTTCGTCCTTTTTTATTTCTCTGTTTCTCTATTTTCTGTTGCGTCTTATATTTGGACGACAGTTTTGTGTCCATAAAAAATTCATCGGAATCTCAAAGAATTGTTGTTCGAGCGAAGAATACCGCTTGTAGCGAAAAGGAAGAAACGTGACGAGGAAAAATATGATCACTTATGCCAGAGGTACTGTGTACAGTATAAATACAATATTATACGCAGACGCATAACGAATGATTTTCATTTCTCTAACAAACGAGTATAAAGTTTCGATTACAATGATGTTACTTGCTTTTTCTCTTTACGTTGTTTATTCTAACAATATTTTTACAATTTATCGAACGTTAGTTATAATTTAATTTCATACGTTAAATGTTTCATTCGTTATGGTTGAATATTTACAACGTCGTCTTTTACTTTAGTATTTTATAGGCAATATTTTTAATATCACCGTCAACAGACTTTTTCCAACCGAGAGAGAAAGTATTTAGCATTGCATAGCTTGTGATATGCAACGTGTACGTGTGTGTGCGTCTGTATATACGTGGGAATGGTTCGAGTATAAAAAATCCTCCTAACGTTCTCGGTTGAAGAGAAACGCAGAGACGCAGATCAAACAATTTGGCCTAACGCGAAAAGTTTCTGCCGTTAGTTTCATCTTTTGACGAGTGTGAATCTGTAATTGAGAGGAGCGATGATGTGGTCTTGACTCACGATACGTATACAGGGTGTTAAAAAAATGAAAATCTGGAACTTTAGCAGCTCGGTAAAATTGTTAAACGGCGCTTAATAACATAGAACTTAAAATCAATGCGTGCATACCCTCAAACATTCTTGACTTCTTCTATATACGTATGCCTTTTATTTATTGTTGCAACTTTTTTATCTCTTTACAGAAAATCTATTGATCTGATACCTTGAGTCGACGAAACATCGTTTATCTTTCTTGGTTTTGGCTTTAAAATTTTTTATAACACCCTGTATATTCTCAATGCGATAATCTAGACTAGCGTGTTGTCGACACGGTGACGTAGGAGCGCTAGTCGTTAGTAGCGTGCACAACATTTACATAAATTACCATTTCAGTAAGTTCAAATTTGTATCGGAAGTAATAAGCATCTCGATCTTTAGATTTCGTTTATATCAAATTAAGCGGCGAAGAGATAAAACTGAGAAACGAAAAAACATTGAAAATTAGTAAATTAATATTGCAGATTTAAGTATCGTTAACTAAATAAAACGTATATTTCTTTAATCAATCCTGGGAAAGGATCCTCGCTCGCTCTGGTCTCTATTCAGTTCTGTATCTCGAAGAGATTCGGGGCACATTGGAAATACGTATTACGTAAAATAAATTTACAAACGTTTATAGTCCCATTAGGCTCTGAAAACAATGATATCTTATTGTTTTTGTAATAATAATAATATAATAATAATCAGTAATGTTGCACACATACAGTTAAATAATATGGTAATAATATAATATTGTAATATAGTAGTAATATACATACTGTAATGAAAGAAACGATAATTGCTAGGAAAAGGTAACTGCTAGGGAAAAAATGTTTAGTTTTATATGTCCAGATAATCCTGTTCCTACGTCGCCAAGAAGTTCACAAATGTAAAGCCAAGTACCATTATAACAGTATGTAAGATAATTGCGATGAACTTTCGAGCCAGCAGTCTAGTCTGTATGGAGATAACGTGTGTGCCAAAATGGAAAAAAAGTCATTATTGTATCGAAATAAAATTGTATAAAGCGTCACTTTTTCCTTCGACAATCAAAACGCAGTGTATGTTGTATCGCGTGCATATTTTTGTGCAATAAATAAGAACATATGCCAATTTATCGCTCAGAATGCTTTACATATGTCGTATTGAAAAAAAAAAAAAAAGAAGTAAAGAAAAGGAAAAGAAAGAGAGATCTTCGCATTGTGAATGTGATGCAGGAACTGTTTCTGGTATTTCTAAATTGCGAAGTGATTAATTTTTCAGGTTCCATTGGCCCCGCTTTTTCTCTTGTCTTCTTGCCTTTCTCTAAAGCTAGAAAAATGATAAAAAATAGCGTAAAATGCAGTGGTTCCTTTATCATCCGTTATAGAAATTGAAATATAAACCGTTTCCGTTCTTTCATTTCCTTAAGATAAAATTTCGACATATTTTAGGTGTGCGATTATCCGAATTTTAATCTTTAATATGATCAGTTTTTCGTTTCTTCGAAATTTTGCACTCCACGACTCGCTGTAAAACGATAAAAACGTTTATTTAGGAGGTAAGTAACCAGCATCGAGTATCACAAGATCGTATTGAAAATATAGAAATCTAATTACCGTATGTCAGCGCATTTTTCAATAAAATATTGATCGAAAAATGGGTTTCGAAGTTTTAACAATAACGAAACGAATTGTACGATCTAATACGATAAATCTGAATTTCTTCGTTGCGATCGCACGCAACAAGCGGTTATTTTATTCAAAGAGATAACACTTTATTAAACATTTCTATCCACGACAAGAAACGAGTACGTATTTAATACAACAGGCATAAGCAGAAGGATTTATCTTAGGAAATCGTAATAATAATCTCGACAATGAGACGTGTATCATATTGACGATGTTGTAAGATGTTAATGGATGAAATATTAAGATTTATGTTTCTATATTGTAATAACATTTATGTATAATGGTTATTATAATGCAAAAAATATACATACTAGTTGTCCACGTTTGCATTCTCACTATGTTTCGTTATTTCCAAATTCCAATTTGTATCTAAATACTCGTGCGGTGTTTCGATACACCGTATCATCCATATTTATGTTTAGGAACGAACGAACGAATTTGTAAATAAAAGAATTCTCAATTTTCTTTCAATCAATAACATTTATTGTCAACGTAAATTGCAAACTTCTACATTGTAGAAATCTGTAAGAAATACATTTTAAGTTCAAGTCTTGCACCCTGCCTTAAAGGGACTTGTAGAGAGTCGTGCAATTGCGTGAACATAACATTTTAGAATAAGAGTAAAACCATTTTACAATAAGTACATTGTGCTTCATGATATTACATAAATTCACTACATATGCTATCGACAAGTGGATAAAAAATCGACGTAACAGATGATAATATCGATTCGATCATACGGTTACTTTATGATAAAACCACGTGTTTCATATGCAATGTTCGTTGTCTGCCATTAGCGACGTTAATAATAAGAAATATTTAATTATAATCGGGCCGATTATATTCTGCGCCGAAGCTATTCTTATAGTAATATGTTTCACCCTGCCTAAAAGGGATAAATAAAGTTAGTCATGCTACGGTGCTCACCTAAATCCATCTTGCATCAGGGCCATTGGTGCGCGAAATTCTTAATACTCGCGATAATATTCGCGACGCGCTTTGATAACATATTTAATCGTATTATTATTCTTGCACCCTGCCTGAAAGGGATAAAAGATGGTTCTAATCACCAAACTAATCACAAGGAACATTTCAGAATCTTTGTATTTAATCCGTGGACTACTCTGCCACTTAAAAAGAATTGTTTCTCGTATAGATGAAAATCGATTAAATTAAAGTCGTATTTTTATTAAAATTGCGTTATAGTCGTATGGATTAAACCAATAGTTCAACTAAAAGCAAGCTACTTCGCGTTTCGTTTCTATATATTTTGATAATCCACGGATTGAATAATTTCATAAGAATTTGATAATTTCGTTATTTCTAAATCTGTCATCGTAATAAATCAGTTCAGTATTTTACCATAATGTGACGTCGTTTGGCGATAAATAAATATGCGCTTCACGATTAATTAAAATCTATCAGTCTCAACGTTTAACCCTGCCTAAAAGGGAAAGAAGATGGTCATGCGAGTGTGCTCTTTTCACAATTGGGGCCCTAAGTAACGCGCACTCATAATACGACATGATTTCTGGAAATTTTTACCAACAAATTTCCAGAAATGATGTGTAACAAATATTCGCATTTGTCCTCCGTTCAAATTGCTTCGGTTATTATTAGTACCGATTAAGAATTCATCGTACGTTTCTCGCGAATAATCGAAATAATCGATCGATATTCACATAAGTGGATAAGTAACTATAATAAACGGTCGACAAATATTCGCATAAATCTGGTTTAAATCACGTTATCTCTTTTTCATTACTTATTTTCGGGATAACGTACGATTTCTGTGTAAATGTTTGACTAACAAAATGAGATATATGGAGTACTTATGTTTGTTTCTACTAGCGTAGATGATTTTTTAAATGAATTCACCAAGAACGTGCACTGTCTTCGCTGATCAACGATGAAATCTTAATCGAAAACCTTTTTAACGATCTTGTTATTTCGACCGAAGCAAAAAGATCCTTCATGTGGAATATAAGGGCCCTCGCTTAAAAAGATAAAATCTTACACCCTACATTATTGTTTAAAAAAATACAAAGAATATGTCGTTTTTCGGAAAATTTCACTTCTTGGTATTAGAAACAATAAGTTAAATTACCTCTTGGATTGAAATTTGACGAACGGCAAATTTGACATTTCTCGAGCTTAAAAAGAAATTAATTTCAGTCTAACGCCAAATATACTTAATACATGTATGTGTCATATAGATTTCAGAAAATACGAGGAAGACGTACTTAAAAAAAAAACTGTTCAAAGATTTTCAATATTTTCACTGAAACGATGGTTCTTTGTTCGTTCCGAATATTTTTCCATACGTTCCGAAAATTCAATAATATTTCAATTTCGTAAAGTTGGTATTATTTTCACTCTTCGTTTTCCTCGGCATCGACCTCGCCCTTTCATTAACCTTTAAAGGATTATATTATGATAAATCGAATGCCAATTGATCCTATTAATCACGTGAAATTTACCCGGTTAACTTATCAATACGAATCGAAACCATCGTTTCATCATTCACCTAATTTAAGCTAGTGTATTAACGTGGATCTTTCGATTATTTTTTCCGCACTTCTGTTGCTTTTTCTTTTTACAATTTAATTCCTCCTGTATCTCTAACAACGATTTTCCTTTAGTTTCTGGGACCATAAACAGTATAAAAACAATGCCAAGGAAACAGCTGACCGCGAACCAACCGAAAGAGGTGTAAACACCGCAAGAATCGGAAATGACTTGGTACATTTTTGAAACAAAGAACGCCAATAAAGATGCCCACATATTTGCTATAGATACGGCAGCTCCCTTTACGTTAGTCGGAAAAAGTTCTCCGAGCATCATGTAGGACAATGGATTCAAACCTAATGCGATAATGAGCTCGTAAAATATGACAGAGGCATGAAGAACCCAACCAAAACCGGTCATATTCGCTAACACGTAGTGTTTTAGCAGATAAAACGTTCCGGTGACTGTTAAGGACAATCCACCGAGTAAAGTAGTGACAAGAAGCAGTGGCCTTCTACCTAATCTGTCTACTAAAGCTGCCGCACCGATACCGGCTATCAACTGAAGAACGCTTAGAACGATCACCGCTATCCCAGCGGATAAATCTGTATCAGCCTCCTCGAGAATTTCTTGAGTATACGATTCTATAGCGGCTAGACCACTGAATTGCAGAACTAGCTGGAGGCCGAAACTGATTACAACAGCTCTTCTATTACCTGGGGTGTTGAACAGATCCCAAATGTTTCCTTTATCGCTGAGGTCTCGCAATACGGTCTTTTGCATTTGTTCTATATCTTCTTCTAACTGATCTTCCGTCGCGTATCTCTTAAGACACTTCAAATTATACGTCGCTTTATCTTCGCGATTTCTCATCAACAAATAATAAGGAGATTCTGGCATCCAACTAAACGTCAGGAAAAAGATTATGGGGATTACAGCGCAGCTGTAAGCTAGACACTCGTACGACACGAATGGGCCGATCGCGTGAGCGTATAATTCACCAAAAGTTACCATTAACTTTATCAAAGATCCCAGAGATCCTCTGATCTCCTTATCAGCGATTTCACCGATGTACATAGGACAAACGACGTAAGCCACGCCAAGCCCTATGCCGCCGATGAATCTCGAAACGTAGAGGACGTAAGGGCACCAGGCTACGATGATTAAAATCCAACTAATAGTCAGTGGTATTCCTGCAAGCAGGAGGCACACTTTACGACCCAGTCGATCAACGATGAAAGCTGCGATAATATTGCCAGGTATCGAGCCGAGAAGAACGAACGAAGCGATCCACGAGGCATCGTCCGACGTTATTGGCATATAGGACTCTGAAGACTTTAATTTTGGTAGAATCGGTGATGTCCAGCCTATATGGGAACCGGAAGTTGCCATAGATAAGGTGGCTGTACCAGGGAAAAAATGAAAATAGAATAAGGTAAATAATCATAGCGGTTAATAGCTTAATCGATTAATAAATGAAAATAGAGATATATTTAACTATGGAATCTATATTCTGATCTTGTTCTGTTATCGTACCTATTTTTGTGAGTCGAAAATAGTTCTGGAATTTATGTACGCATTTGAGAAATATTATCTTGTAATTAATCTTTCGTCGGTTGAAAAAAACCACGAGCAAATATTACAATATATTATTTTTTGTTTACCAACTTTATAATTAACGACGTTTGTCGTATCTCTTAAAATTAATGTTTATTAAAATTAAAAATCTAATTTATTAAATTGCATAAAATGATACGTTTACATATGCCAGCACTTCATTAATTACACTTAATGATCAACGTAATGTCACCGGTATACCATTAATATTAAAACCTTGTTGGTTAGTGTAATCATTATAACAGCAACACATGGTTATTATTAGATAAATGTTAAGATGAAAAACTGAATTTCTTCTTTTGCTAACGGTTTGTAATTACCTGTAATCGCTGCTAAATATTGCGGCCACCACTTAATGCGCGATTTGTTCATCTTTCTTATTTCTTCTTTTACGGACTGTAATATTTCACGAAGTTAGTACATATAGTTGAATTAAATATTATAAATTATAGAATTTATAAAAAAAAAAAAAAATACGAAGTCATTCCCATTTCATCCGATAAAATAATTTTTCATCTAATGGAAATATTTTCCTAAATTATCGATAAGAAATGTCAGTCAAATTAGATTATAGGGAACGGAAAATATTCATTAAATTCTGATGAACGATTAATAGGTATTTATTGCGATATTTACAGAGATAACGATGAAACACGACGATGCCACCAGGAAGAACGACGGTTTCTTGTTCTTCGTACCTCTTTCTAAGACATTGTGGACAGAATGGGAGTTTAATCACGATGTACTACACTTTATATGTCGGTTTATCAGTTTCCCCTGTTATCACAATCGAATCTTATGCAGACCCCTCCTTGCGACTAGTGAAACCTATTGATATTTTCGAGACACGGAAATAAAAAGGAAGAAAGCTTCAGAAGAGGAAAAGAGAGAATTTGAGGAGGTATAAGCTCGAAGTATTTATAGCTTCGGTATTTATTTCTTCGCTTATTTACTTTTTTAAATCGAACGGCCTATTAGAGATTTGCTTAACTATTTATTGAAAGTTATTAGTACAGATTTTACAAAATTTATCGAAAGACTTAAATATTAAATATGTAAAGAATTTCTTTTAATATAATTATTTGAAAAAATCGCCATATACTCGCGAATATGTTAATTTTTATACAAGAGTATCGATTAATGTGACTGCTGAATATATGTATACTTCCCCTTCTTCAAAACGCAAATGAAATATCAGTATATTTTTCTCAACAGTGCTAAAATACAGGCACCGTTGAAAAGTACTAGAGTGAAATGAAATGTTAAAATACACAGTGTTCTACTTTAAGCATCGACCGTCCTGACGTTCCACTGACTTTCATTGCATTGATGAAACTACACCATCGTACACACAGCACTTTCAGAGTATGAAATTTTAATAATACCATTTCTGTGAGAAGTAGCCGTCCATTTATAGACACAAATAGTCCATTTATAGATTATAAACTTATTATGCTTACTAAATTGTGTAATTGAGAACACGATATAATGTTATATTATTGGCAATATTAGAGAAAGAAGAAACAAAGATATTAGAGAACACAGAAATCTAGAAATTACAATGTAAACTGTACTTACTGTCGAATACAAGCATCAAGATTGCAAATATAAAGATCAAACAAGACTGATAACGAATCTAGTAATTATGAAACATTCATAGTTTACATGTTCAATGTATTAAAAATAGCCGAGACATAGCAGCTATCTGTTAGACAGGATTACGTACTATCAGAGTACTTCGTTTACAAAATATTTATCGAAAAGATGGGAACAATATGAAATATACAAAAGTGAAAGGTTATAGTAAGGAAATAGAATAAGTAAATTATATAGTTTCTTAGAATATCTAAATTCGTATTTCATTATGGTATCTCTTATTGGAGGAACAAAAAGCAGAGAAATGCCATTAAAAATTAAATTCGCACGAGTTATTTGAAGAAGCTGAGTCATTGTAAAAAAAAACGAAGGTTGCTGTGCAAAAAATAAGAACAGAATCCAAGTATTTCCTCTTTAAAAATCGCAAAGATGATTTCTAATTGTTTTGACAGACGTCGTCCAAATCTTGTCGAACAGTTTTACGAGAGTACGATTTTCATGATGAAATTCTTCATAAGATACCATATATCAGCAAAAGTAAAATACACAAAGTAAATTTTACACGATTGAAACGATCTATACGTTACTCAAGATAATATGAATCGAAACAAACTAATATTTTATAACGAATACAAATTAAGTACTTAAAAGAAATAAGTCATTTTTCGTTGTCGGTTAATACACTCTTAAAATTATTGTTACAATTTTTTATTAGTTCATTATATTGTACACATAATTTATTACATTGTGTATTAACAATATAATTGTTTTTTAAATAGTTCCAATTATATCTTATAAATATGCGATCGTACCATTTTATTCATTTCGAAATTTGAAAGCACGACAAACAAACGACAAACGTGTTTCATTGTGATGTTTAAAATTTATGATACTGAACGTTCGAGCGGTAATAACTCAAATATCTTTCAAATATTTTATAAAAGTCTTATGTATAACGAGCAAATAAACATACATATGTATGTTATCTCTGACGTTTAATTTGAATTCCGTGTGAAGAATACTTAATCTTTGCGCATGATATCGTGATACATTTATGGTGGCTATATTTTTGTGTCATGGAAACGAACTACTCTTTAGAAACATAAAGAACATTCTACGTCGAATTTCATTTTACCTTAGCAACTACAAAACGTAGTTATTCGATAAGAACAAACACATTCGTATAAATTATTAAGCATTCTAATTTAAAGCCTATCAAAGTTTTATCAATTTATATTTATTGCAAAAAATTACTTTCATTTTTTCAATATACATTTTAGAATTACATATCACTCGAGCCGTAAAATTATGAAAACGTAACTCATTCTATCGTATTCTGTACCTTTTTCTTTTGTATAAATCTACTAGTACAGATTAATATATATTATTGTGTATTTATAAAAAAATATGTGTGATGAATGTGTTTATCAGGCGCGAAGAATCTGTTTCTGAAATTTCGCGCCCGACGCTGCGACATCGAGAGATCGAACTCGTTCCAATGTATTCGAGCCGTTGCAGTGCTAGCAGTCGTAAATTGTCTGTCTTCAGCGAAAGGGTAGTGAGGTATTTTTTCATTGTACCAGTTAACTCACATGCGATTTTCTTATTAATCCATGGTATTAACAATAAAGTATTCAAATTCTTCAAATACAGTGATTCAACGACTCAACGAATCCTCACGGGTGACTACACCAAAGGGAACAAAGGCCGTATACGAAGATGTGCGGTGGTTTTACGTGCTCTAAAAATGCTTTGACGGCTTTAAACATCCTTTATATCGTAAGCAGAATTTCCGGAAACAAGTTTACGTACACCACCGAACTTTTGAACAAATACATTTCGTTTCAATCGTATTTTACTTTCAGCCACGGATATTTTATCAAATTCTATAATATGCGAGCTATGAAATAATATTTTAATTGCTATCATTATGAGAAAATTGCCATGTATTGCTGATTAAACAAATATAGTAAAATTTTATAGAGAGCACTTCTATATGGAAAATTAGATATTTTAATATCATTATATGCACATAGCAACACCCAATTATTTTAATAATTGATGTAACTGCAAAAAATGTGATAATAATCATAATAAATGCATACACAGAATGTTAAAAATTATGAATTTACATGATATTAAATTCTGACATTTAAATGTTTTCCAACACATTTTTTAATTTTACGAATTCTGAAAAGTATATCTTGATATTTTAGGTTGTTGCATTTATTTTAATTGGTGTAGCTGTTTATGGAAGAGCTTCTGCATTAGTCACAAACCTTCCTATAATTGGAGGTATTTTAGCATGTGGTGTTATTTTGATTCTAATTTCTATACTTGGACTGATCGGTGCTGTTAAACATCACCAAGTTCTATTATTCTTTGTATCCTTTTATAGATTTACAATATGTAAGTAATATCATACTTGTTGGTATTATCATATATATTTATGTATGTAAAAAACATTTTGTACATAATATTCTTATTATAATCCTTAATAACATCCTTATAGTATATGCTTATCTTATTTCTACTGTTCTTAATCCAATTCAGTATCGCGTGTGCTTGCCTTGCTGTTAATACCAAACAACAAGAACAATTAGCAGAACAGGTAATATTAATATTTTATATATATCATTATTCTTGATAGTAGGAAAAATATTTAGTTTATTAATTTTAGGGTTGGAAGCATGCAAATGAATTAATAGATAAGGTTCAAGAAACTTTCAAATGCTGTGGTTTCAATGGCACTGAAATCGCATATATGAATAATTCAGATCCATTTATTGAATCTTGCAAAATTGTAAGTATAATTTAACACGCAACAAATAAATTTAATTTTAATAACATATAATAATGTTTTAATCTTTTAGAAATATTGTTGCCAATATCCTACAAATACCGATTGTGAATGTCCATCTTGTATGCAAAAATTACAATCTACGATTGATTATGCCTTTAAATTATGTGGCAGCATAGGATTGTTCTTCAGTTTTACAGAGGTAAGGATTTATGAATTATTTTATATACCATATTTATTTGATATGTGTTCACTTAAAAAATGCAATGTTAAGTGCTTAAAAGCATTACATTTGTTCAATTGTTTCACTCTGTTAGAGATAACAGTGATTTACTTAGTAAGCGTTAACCTGTGAACCCATTGCAGTTTGTTGGTGTTTGGTTGACCGTGCGATACAGGAATCAGAAAGATCCACGAGCTAATCCTAGCGCTTTTCTCTAGTCTAACACCATCGCCATGTCCTCTGTCACCTCATATGATCCTCCTAATAGATGGTGGGTGGTTCCATGTTGTGATTTTCTATTTTATATATCAATTTTTAAGAGAATATTTTTTATCAGCCACATTTTATGTATAACATACCATCATATCGCATTTATGTAATTCAATATATGTACTAGTCTTACTAAATTTGAAAATTAATTTGATTGGTTTGTGGTGTAAACCATGTACATTTAATTTCCAGGTGATTGCAGCTTTCTTGGCAAAACGTTACAGAAATCAACTATATCAACATTCAAAAGCTGTTTTTCCTTAATATACTTTTTTTTTCAACATACTTTATATCATTTAAATATAAATATTTTTCCAAACTAAAACTAGATTCTAATAAGTAATAGGTGAATGAGTTGTAATCAAAGTCTTGATCGCTTTGATTTGCATTTGGAAATATTAGGTTATTTAATAGCCAAGATATAATTCTTATTTCATAGTACAAATACCATCTTGCATATAATACTTGCATATAATTCTTGAGAAACTGTTGGTATTTCACTGCAGTTTATAACGCTCAACAGGGAAAAAACGAAACAGCACAAATGAAACAGTTATAGATTTTTAGAACGGATAGATAACTAATAATAGTTAAAATGTGTGCTCTAGTCATCCATTTAGAACAATCGTACTAAGCCTCAATGCGCCTTGTAGTTTAATATTTAGATACGTTTGTGCAAGCTCGTTTCCATAAAACTTTGTTTATATATGCAGCATAATTTATAATATGATTCACTAATTCTCATCATCAAATTTTTATTTTCTGTCAACAAAGCTTTTAAAAGAAATGATTTCAGGTATGTTCTAGAAAACGTATATCCTTTTATGTTATATCTATATAATATTTTATATATACATAAATTCTTCTAATTTAGTAGAAACTTTTTCTATTTTGATTTCCAATAATATCTTTGTAATATCCATAAATATTTTTCAAAATTATATTTTTGCATTCGCAATGCAATATATATTCGCAAATTATTTAATTTGTGAAGTTTTCAAAATAAATATTTCTTTCTTAAACTAATCAGACAAATTTAGATCAAATTATTTTTTATCAAAATATGATGAAAGAATACATTCATTGTGTATTATGAAGTATTAATAGTTAATATTTCGCTAATGAATCAAACATTAATCCTACAATAAAGTATAACGTGATAATTAATAGAATTAATAGAATTCTTTTAATCTTGAGATATTATCATAATACTGCCGTATGTATAATAATGGTTTCAAAATCACTTTATTACCAATCTTTAATTTATAATCTGCTTCCTCTAATTTTTATACTTACTTCTTTCATTATAAAGATGTATTAAACTGTATTCCTAAATCTTATGTATAATGTGTTTAAAAAATATTGCAATTAAAGCTTTTGAATTATTCTACCTAAAGATAAAGTATCATTATTTTAACAAATTATACTTAGAAGCTTAAAATGTTCAATGTTTACGTGAATTTATTTAATTTTATAATTAATTCAAATTTTAAATAAAAAAGCAATCATAATTATCTATTATACTTGGAATGTTAATTATACATTGCATTATACAATAAATATCTTAGTAAAATAAATGCTTAGATTGTGCATATTCACATTTGATTTGCTTTGTGCAAGTAATAACATTTTTTTAATTTAAATAAGAAATGCATGAATTTTTTTAAGTAGTAAATTGAATTATTTAAAAAATTTAGGAACAATTTAGTGAAAAGAATTATGCA
Source organism: Bombus vancouverensis nearcticus (assembly GCF_051014615.1). Classification (NCBI taxonomy): domain Eukaryota; kingdom Metazoa; phylum Arthropoda; class Insecta; order Hymenoptera; family Apidae; genus Bombus; species Bombus vancouverensis. Next base: position 11,833,002 of record NC_134925.1, read on the forward strand.
GTGAAGATTTAATAAAAAAATTATCCTAACATTCCAATTATTATATTCTTTTATTTTTATATAAATTAATAATTGTAATTATGAATTAATTATAATGTATACTTAACATTCGTCATATAATTTTTCTATGTGTAGAATATCATATTATAGAGTATAAATGAACATATATATCTCAAAATAAATAATATATGCAATGATATAATTCATATATGTAATTATTTCGAAAGCGAAAACGCAATTCGCATGATATGTTTTCAAATTTCGTTAGAAATCCCAAGATGATTTATAGCAAAAGCACAGATTGATAAGAGCATGAATTAAAGATATAGACACATACATATTTTACTATCTTAAGTTTTTCTATATATTAATTATGATTATTATGGTTATTTATTATATTAATTATGTTTAAAACTACAAAAACATTAATTAAATACATTTCTTTCGAAGAAAGGTATATTTACGTTAGTATTAATATGAATATGATATAAAAATAAAGTAAACGATGTAGGATATTAAGATATGTAGAAGAACATTAATTTAACACTAATTTAACATTACTTTTAAGTGTTTCGTTCGATTTAAATATTTTTTAATCGGTGGGAATATTTACAAACGTAACAAATTATATGCTGCGATTAATTTCGACGAGTTTTAATTATCACAGTTCTGGTACTGATTAGTTATTGTTATTATTCCATCTTGTAATGTTCTTTCTTTAAATAAATATATATATAACTTGCAAATAAAATTGTCTACGGTCAATGATTATTTTAGTTACATTTTATTGGAATGTTTAGTAAATATATTTAATCATAATTATGTTCTATATAATTAAGCAATTAAATGAATTAAACTGAACTAAATTGGCATATTATTACGTTCGTATACCTGTTACATTAGCGATTATTTAATAAAGCGATCAATCGTGTAATTCTATCGATTCCTTGAATCGATTGTTCTAAATTTTAATAAAAATGGCTACTTTGAAGCACGCATGTCAAGTGGGTTATTGGTGTTGATAAACAAAGAATTTTAATAAAACGGCTACTAAAAAGTTTCGTTGTTGTCTGTCGACTTTTATCGATATAAAATTTCGAAAAATATCGGAACGGTGTTAAAAAATCGGCAATTACGACGGAGTGTCAAAACAGTAGTGACAACGTCGAACGTGACGTTGAGGTTATGGACAACTTCGTCAAGATTGAAAAAATAGGGGAAGGGACCTATGGGGTGGTTTATAAAGCCAAAGATAAGTTAACTGGAAAGCTGGTGGCACTTAAAAAAATTCGTCTTGAGACGTACGTCGATTGTAATATTTATATATAAAAATCTGGAATCCTTAATTTAATGTATACCTTTGCCGGGTGTTGTATTGTTAGCATACTACATTAACCGCAAAATGGACATATAATACTTTTAATAACAATTTAAGTTACTAGAATCTGCACGATATATATTTCGAAATCTATTAAATTATTTATAGAGTCTATGTTTTTAATCTAGGCGGATACCCACTGGTATTATTTTTTCTTTGTCAGTATAGAATAACTAGTATATAACTAATAAATATTCCTATTTCATACTTGTAGCAAAATAATTTTTCAATCAATTTTTTTATTGAATAGACAATGTATATATTACTTGTATATATGTCGAATAAATATACATCTAATATTTATAAAAGAAAACAATTATTTTAATTACTAATATTATACGGATTGGTTGTCTTGTAATAAGGAAATAGTACTGTTTTGCTTTTTCAGTGTTCTGGATATTATATACTTTAAATATATATTCGAATGATCTGGTACCTTAGGTAATAGATTATACTATATAACCCAGAAATTGTTATTGAATTAAAATCATATGTTTCTTCAGAATGAAGATATATTTTTGTAGAATTAATAGTTTGTTTATCCTGCACACATTTAAGTAATATGCACGTATCTATGGTTACAGAATTATTGTTATGCAATCATTCTTATTTAACTATATAAATAACTTCTGGAGATAGTGAAATAAAATACCATATTGGTTAAGCTTTTGCTTATATGCATTGCTAACACATCTGCTAACTTACACATTGGGGTCAGCTGAATCTGCAGGGGCCACGTTACACTAAATTTTCGTAGCACCACATTATTCAGCTTGTCCCATTGTGTCATGCTCAGCTGGTTTTTAATTTTAGACCTTTTAATTTGTTTACCATATACTTAAATGGGATTTTCTTCTGTGTATTTGTTTTCCAATGATACCTATTTTTATAGAAATTTATAATTTTATACTAATTACACAATTTACATACTGCACTTATTATTTAGATTTATTGAAACTCACTTACACATCTTTATTAATTGCTTTATGTGTAAATAAATGTATTTATTATAATTTTTTGAAGGAAAAGGATAATTCAATATTATAATCTATCATTGGTGATCAATATATGTAACTAATAATGTAACGTTAATTTACATCAGGGAAAGCGAGGGTGTCCCATCCACTGCTATTCGGGAAATATCATTATTAAGAGAACTTACACATCCAAATATTGTTCAATTATTTGATGTGGTAGATGGTGACAATCATCTTTATCTTGTTTTTGAATTTTTACAACAAGATTTAAAAAAGTTATTAGATTCTGTGAAAGGAGGATTGGATCAAGCTCTCGTCAAGGTATTGCGCAAAAAAATTACAGTTGAAAATAAATGCATGCATTGTTCAAAGACAGGTCTCTTATGTTTACAGAGTTATTTGTTTCAATTATTGAAAGCAATTTCCTTCTGCCATCTTCATTGCATTTTACATAGAGATCTAAAACCACAGAATCTGTTGATAGATCGGGAAGGCCACATAAAATTAGCAGATTTTGGATTAGCCAGAACGTTTGGTGTTCCAGTTCGAACATATACTCATGAAATAGTAACCCTTTGGTATCGAGCACCAGAAATACTTTTAGGAACTAAATTGTATTCCAATGCAGTAGATGTTTGGAGTCTAGGTTGTATATTTGCAGAAATGGTAATGATAGTTCTAATAATATAATAATTCTGTATAAAAGAGAAGTGTCATTTATTTAACCGTTCCGACCGAACATCGGCACGCCGCGCCGTCGGAAGACTTAATAATGAGTTTACTTTTTCAAAACAGTTGCATTATTCTTGCAGGCAACTAGAAGAGCTTTATTCCCAGGCGATTCAGAAATAGATCAACTTTTCAGGATATTCCGTACATTAGGTACACCTGATGAGAATATTTGGCCAGGAGTATCACAGTTACGTGATTACACATCAATGTTTCCAAGGTGGGAACCTCGACCTCTAGACGAAGTTGTACCTTCCTTTGATTCTGATGCCAAAGATTTACTTTTGGTAAGACTCGCTTTGATAAGAACTAAAAATAAATATTGAATCTTCTTATGTTAGTTTTAATATTACATATTTTAACAGAAACTTTTGACTTATGACCCTAATCAGAGGATAACAGCAAAAAAAGGATTGAGCCATCCTTATTTTACTGGAGTTACATTAGTTCCACCACCACTGCCAAAGAAAACTTGATCTAGATATATTATTTCCTAAGTTACTATGTGTTTTGTAATTCTTCATACAATGTAAAACTGCCAATAATATAATTGTTAAAATTATATATTTTTGGAATCTTATATTAAGCTGTATTTTTAATTCCGATATATTGAACGCGTTTTTTTTTTAACAAAGATATATATTTTGATTTGTACATTAAAAATCATTTATACATACTTTATTATGTCTACGTTACTTTAAAAATTGTTATACCTTTAATTATTATTATTCTTCATAACAATACATATATTCTTGATAATATATAAATATTTTTTATTCGTATTATAATCTGTAAAATTTTATTTACGACATTAAGTGCTGTAAATATTACATTTCTCGATCTTCTTCAAAGGATCCACCACTTTTGTAATAAAAGATGTGACATTAAAATAGGACTGTTTTTATTAGAAAGAAGTACGTAGAATTAGAAATATGTACTTCAAGCTTTCCCTTTTACTTCATCACTTTCGCTTTCCCACTATCTTCTTACAATAATTTATATTACAACTACTTAAAAGAGTTCTGCATCAAAATAATATAAAATCATTAATCGAAAAGCGCATATTTATTGACTTAATATTTCGTTCATATCGATTGGTTTGCTAGGTTCAATGTACGCAAGCAATCATTCATAGTTCGAGGAAACTTCTTCTCCTGAAAGATCTCGATAACAAATAAATTTACTGATTTAACACTGATTTAATGTGTAACACGTTCTGTTAATTTCGGTAAACTAATTTTAGTATTAATTTCAGAAACTATAGCAGTTTCTTGTGGCGTAGGAGAGGGTGCCAATTTCGGAAGCCGTAATTCTTTTGGCGATACTTTTCTAGACGTATGAGAGGAAGATTTGTCTGGACTCTTTAATCGAAGACTGTTAGGAGGACGCGGAGAATTAGGAGATTTCATTGCTTTATCTTCTAGACCTTTCACCGAAGTACCGCTGGAAGGACGCGGGGAAATAATAGATTCCATTGCTCTGTCTTCTGGCGATTTTAAGGAAGAACTACTAGGAGGGCGCGGAGAAGTAACAGATTTCATTGCTCTGTCTTCTGTAGATTTCAACGAAGAACTACTAGGACGTGGCGAAGTAGGAGATTTCATTGCTCTGTCTTCTGCAGATTTTAACGAAGAACTACTAGGAGGGCGAGGGGAAGTAGGTGATTTCACTGCTCTGTCTTCTGAAGATTTCAACGAAGAACTACTAGGAGGACGCGGGTAATTAGGTGATTTCGCTATATTTTCTTCTGAGCTCTTCGGACGAGAGCTAGAAGGACGCGAAGAAACCGATGATTTTACTGTCTTCTCTTCGGAAATTTTTAGTTCAGAATGATTAAGAGTACGCGGGGAAATAGGCAATTTCGCTGTACTATTTCCCGGACTCTTTAACTGAGGATTATTAAGAGAATCTAAATTTATGGGAGATCTCGCCGTTCTGCTTTTTATTACGTTTTTATCTTCTGAACTTGAATTCTGTTTGTTCCCATCTTCTACCTCTATAGTTTCAAGAGGCGATGAACTTTTCCTTGGTTGTACTGTTTCAGGAGATTTAGCCAGACTATTTCTTACTGCTTTAGGAGTTACCATAGAAGATGGTGATGATAGCTTTTGCGCCTTTGTTGGAGTACTTGGTGGTGGTTGTGGTGAATCATCTTTTGCCTGTTCAGTAGATAAATTGATCTCTTCAACCATATTATCCTGAAAACCAGATTAACGTGTAAGTTGACATATTAAAAATATTATTATCGTTAAAAATATTTGCACTGTAAATTGAATTTAACTATATTTAGCGTAATTATTAAGAATTTTGATAAAAGTGTCAAATTTATAATTAAAAAAGGTAACATTCGACTAAATCGCATATTCCATAAATTTGATGTAATTCATCATTGAAGTGTTACTTATGTGCAGACTGACCTTAATTTATAAATGCGGTGATTAGCAGCGATGCTTCTGTGTCCACCAAGTATTACATGTGAGGGTGAACTACACGCTGTGCTTATTGTTATCCATATAAGAAAATTCACCGAAGTAACTCATTAAATATTTAAATAGTCGAGAAATTAAAGCTAAAAAAAATCATTTCTATCTACTTAATATTTTAGTATTAGCATTTGTGTATGCCATTAACTACACCTGTGCTTTTATAAATTACGCTGCATGTGCTACAAATTATTACTGATTATTAAGAACAAAAAAATGTGATAATACAATTGTGCGCATAAACTTATTTCGGTAGGTTCTCTATTTTTCTGTTTTTATTCTATAGAAAAATTTAAAACATTAAATGGATATTCTCATACCATGTATGAAATGGACGTTGTTTTTTTTATAAAGAAATTATACGTGTAAGCAACATTTTAAGCTCCTAATGATAACAATTTTATATTGCATTCTGCGAATACTTTCTCCTTAAACGTTATTAAATTTACTTTCATTATTTTCTGTTAAAACATTTACTTAGAATATAGGTGTATATCTACAGGTGACAATATAGTTGTAATCCCATAAAGCACAAAAAATTACCCGATTCTATGTAACCAACTAATCGCAGTTTTAACCTTTTGAGGGTTTAATAAAAATGCTGGGAATATAAATTTAAAAACAAAAATATTATTATAATGGCTCTCTTGTTATGTCTGACAATATGTCGAATACTCGTTATACAATAATATTCGTATGAAGTGTGATTATTCGTAACGATTACGGCAACTTATTATTATGTATCTAATTTTTGTGAATCATTGGATAATTAATCAAGTTGAAATATGTACTAATCAGTATATGGAAGCAATAAAGTATAAATAATACTTGATATATACCTTTTTAGCATAGATTGTATGAATTTTTCAAAAGTCGTATGATTGAGAGAGAAAGAGAGAGAGAGAGAGAGAGAGAGAGACACATTTCTCTGAAATTATTTGCGATATTTCAGTTATTTTGCTTTTCCCATCGACGTTTTACTTTATTATTGATTCTCATTTTTCAACTGACTGTAGATCAGTCGTAGAATCTAAGTATTTATTCTGATGTATACAACAAATAGAGATAGTTTACGTATCTACAGTAACGATTACGAATTTATCGTATTCTATCATTTAAATACAATATGAAACGTATTCGATGCAACCGCGTGAAATATTTTTTTTCTCACTCGATGCATCGAATATGATTGCTCATTGTATACAATTCTAATATCATTTGTATTTCTTGTGTTCGACTTTTCAACGGGGTTCCTCTACCGATCTACGTAGAGATGACAGCAACTTATTCCACGGGATAAGTTTCTTCAGAACCCGGCAATTCCCAATAAATCGACGCTCGACGTCGTAAATCTCATCCATTAGAGATCCATATCTTCGAACTCTGTTCTTAATATGCATCGTTTGAATTTACCGCGAGAAAGCTGCTCATAAATTCAAGCACAAATTGGGTGAGTCATAATTGCTTCACACTAAACTCTTTCTTCTTTTGCTAGAATCGAGCATACGATTTATATACACGAGATGTGAATGCCGTAGAATAGTTTTCTCTAACGGATAAATTTCCGATAGATAAAATGTAAATTCGGTAATGGAAAAATCGTACTTGATTTAACTCTTGAACATCAAGATGAGAGCAAAGTAAGTGGATTACATGGCGCGTAAAACGATTTAAGTCTTATAGCGTATTGCTAAGTAATAAATCTATACATGTATCGATAAATAGAAAGAAAAATTATTGAAAAGTTTGATACTCATAAACTTCCTTAGCCTTAATAACGAATGTTACGGTAAAATTGATTTCCGTTTGATATTTCAAGAGTTAAAACAAATTGATTCGGTTTAATAAGCGATGGTTAATGAAAAATGCTAGAAACTATTCAAATACATTATACAGAGTGTATCACAGAAAGTGTTACGAGATAATTCCTCTAAAATTACTACGATTAACAAGAAAATTTGTTCTACGTATATTTGTTATGGAATCTTTTGGATGGCAAAGAGAGACTTTCCGTGTTAAATTACGCAAAATATAGAACGATGTTTCATCCCAAATAAAATCTACTTGGAAATGCAAACACTGTACATTATTTCATTAAAAAAGAAAGTGTAGAGTCCTCTTTTTAACTCGCTAAATGAACAATTAAATAATTTAATTAACAAATCCTAGAGAAAATATTTTTTTCTTGTTTTCTTTAATAGTTTTAAAGGAAACAACTCGTAATACTTTATCCTATACACCTGATCTAGATATATCATGTACAGAGTGCATACAGGAATCTCATTTTTATGATAAAAATGCATTGTCCAAATACACAAAGAATATATCAAAAACTTGACGCAGAATGTGTATATATTTATGTGTATATTCTAAACTTAGTAGTTATAATCATTCAATGAACGTCGTACACTCCGTACATGTTTTCAACAGGTGGTGATGCACAAAGAAAACAAAGTTTTTAATTACTATTATTTTCTTCTTTCGTATCATCTTATGACAACGTGCAATTAATATCACCACTTCGAATTAATCGATGTTTCTTCGGTATGTCAGTACGTAGGGATAAAATTGATAATCAGTGCATCACCGCATTTTGTCCTGGTACTTCAATTATTTTATATATAGAGCACGTATCCGTTTTCTTGAATCCGGGAGTAGGCGAGTTTACGTAAACCTTTAATATTAGATTACATTTATAGCGTTTAATTATAGTTCCTATGTGACAATGTAATTACAGCGTTTTTCATTTATCTATTATTTCATCCTTACCGTTTCATTCGCAATATTCTTCCTTTTTATGTTATCACCACCGATATCGAATTTTATATCTTTTTACGTAGGCTGAGATTAATTTTATCGCGAAGCTTGCCTTTATTCGAACTTTAGATATTTTTTCTATGATATTAGTTAATTTTAGCGGGTTATCAACTGCTGCATTTTCTACTTTCCTCTCGTTTTTCTTTCACTTTTTTTTTTCTACCGCAATTTCGAAATCGAATATATCGCATAACCGTATTTATTTACGGATACTAATGTTAATCGAATTATATGTACGTTACATAGATTGATGAACGCACCATAAAAAAGCTAAAATAGAATTCAATTAATCGTATAAGTAGCTCTATATGACTTAGCATTAGGATTATGGTTAAAATTATTTATTAATCAACGTTATATTTTGCTTTTCGTTACCATAGCACATCCAAAGCCTTGTTTAGTACGACAGTTAGCTATTTACACTATAGCCGGAAAATTCGCGTTTCCTTATTCCAGTAGGTTTAACAAAAGTACACCTACTCTCGGTCTCGTCAATTACGATATCGATCAATTCGAACAATGAGTCTGACATTATGCGATCGTAAAATTGTTCTAATTGCCGTGCTAGTGTGAAACCGTGTTCCAAGTGACTACGAAAAATGAGAATTCATTCGTTTAATTAAACTTAAACGTATCGTGTTACCGCATTTCCTTTTCAGATCGGAAAAATGCCTTTAGAAACGTTCGCGTCTTAAAATGGTTCTTATCGCAATGTATAAGCATAGTATTTTGCGCTCTTATCGTCGTAGGTATCGTCGTATCCGTGCAAATCTCAAATAAGGGAAGCATCGTGTCCTTTGTTCGAGTATCTCCTTATATGTAATATGTAAGTTTACGATGAAATCGAAGTATCTGCGTATTTATAAAAATTCGAAGAATCAGGCGTGATAATTGGTAAGCTGTTTCGATGTGTTGGACAATTACGCTACGACAAGTATTACAATGATGTACGATTAATGTAATTTGTGTTCGGTCGTATGAAAAGTTTGGAAAACACATTTTTTCAATCTGAAAAAGTGTCGCAAATTATCCGAAGTGATTTCGTGGATAAATGCGTTAACAGGGTGGGGGAAATCATTTTGCCGGTGATCGTAGTGTTATACGCCAGACACGTATACACATCGTATACGTTATCGATCGTGTAAAAGCACATAGCGACGAGGAAAAATACCCCTTTGCCTTTTGCGCTAGTTTTCATCGATTAAACGCCAGAACTCCGTGCGAAAAACTCTGTCCCCGTATGGCACGTAAAAATGTCTCCCAGTCGTCGTTCATTCCAGACGATCGTGATGTTAAGCGCGATGTGAAATAGAGCCGGATCTGTCGTTAATCTTAAATCTTTTATTAATCGATTGAAAATCATATACGATACGCTTGCGAGAGCGTTACGATGAAATGAATTCGCACGACTATATGTATATGTTGCTTCTTCGTTTCTACGCGCAACGTTTCCACTTCATCGAACAACGGGTCAATACTGGCCGTTCGATTCGATGATCGAGGAGGGAGGATTACGGATGATTAATCAGACGCAAGTGACAAGGAAATCGGGTCTAGCGGTTGAGTTTTCGTGATCTAGCATTCCTGGTTGAGGTTCTCGTCCGATGTAGGCAGACCGTTCTTGCCGGCGGCGACCGTGCCAGGGGGCACAGGGCTCTGCGGGCACAACACATAGGATTAAGGTGGCCCATTAACCTCCGCGTTACAACCTTGCTAGCTCGTTCTAATCTGGGTCACGTTAAACCTTTGAAGCAGCGCACATTTTTCTCTTTGTACCAACTGTTATGTATTTACCACCGATTTATCATAAATCATTCACGAACTATACGTACGTACGTGACACGCGTAATATGTTTTAAGGGTGTGGAGCAATGTCATCGTGATACGACGTATTGTAAACAGCGTAATCGTTTATGTCAATTTTATCACGTATATTTTTGCAAGAAATTCGCCTGTATGAAATAATATACCTACATAGACGCAATTGAAAATGTGCTTCAAAGGATTAAGCAACCATTACATCTTTTTATTATACAAGTTTTAGATATTTAAACTTTCTTCAGTTTCATCAGCTTAATTACGTTAGTTTTTTCTAACGCGTAATCGCGCAAAATTTAACAGATCGTAGTTCACAAAGGAAGAAAAACGTGTTGCTTCAAAATTATTTCGCAACGTAGTATGAAATTGTTCCATGAAGTACAAATGTCGTATATAAATAACCGGAATTTACTCATTTGTATTTGTTGTCATCGTAAAAATGTTAGAAATGTGAAGTAGAACTTGAAAGAAAGAAACTAGCGAATGTTATTTTGGTAATAATCCTTTGTCATAAAGTGTAAAATCATAAATGTTGGATAAAAAATTGCTGAGAAGCATGCAACGCGTGTTGTCAAGCTTTTTTCGTGACAAATGGTGCAAACGAACGTGACACGACAAAGAATCTCGAGAAAAAAGATGTAAGATTCCGAAATGTTATAAAACCGAGAAAGTTCCTCCCAAAATTTATCGAACTAATCTGTTTGATGATTTGAATCTTTGAATATAAAAATCATAACTGCCACATTTCGCTTGAAACAGGATAATTATTCTCGAGATTTTGTAAGATAAAACGTACCTGGGATCCACTGCCACAGAGGCTTTCAGGATTAGTTCCCGATTGTCGAAGATAATCCCTATCGTTGAAAATTTTCTTGTCACCGCCACCTGGCTTATGCTTCACGTTATCCAAGGAACCAACTTTACTCTCAGCTTTGATGTCAATTTTTTGAGTTTGGATCTGAAAGTAACATTAGAAGAACCTTGGTTATTCTTTAATGCTTATTTATCGTAGGAAACGATGAATAAATGACAATGTAGATTTTGAAATTAGAATTTTAATTATTCGTCGATAACCTAATTAATTAGATATATAAAAAACGTATAAACATATCCGTGTTTAGAAGATTTAAAGAAAAATCGAACTTATAAATTTATCTTGAATTTATGTTCCATTCTCGTTGAAGCCTCTCCGTATCGTGCTCTCTAAACTAACGATTTGATTTCTGCAACGAACATTTATACTAATCTCAAAACATGCAGAAACATGCTTTAATCCCTTTAGATTGAATTTACTTACTGCTAAAAAAAAGAAAGTTTAAATTTGACAGACTTGCTTCGTATATTTCGACGATACACAAAAGCGACAAATATTAGTTAAAAACGGCGAATCATTAGTTGTCAGTCGAATCAAATTAGTTACTCCCTTTTACAATTTTGCGATTTACAGTCCAGATTATGGATGTGGGTTTCGTTTTGATATCGATGCGATGAGTAGCTACCTCTGGAGAGGATAACTAACATATCATGTCGTGAAATTATTTGATATACTTACGTCGTTATTCGAATCCTGAGGCGTCTTAGGTGGTGTTGCCGATGACTGAATACCAACAAACAATAATGACTTGTTAATAACGATGGGTGACAATACATGCGACAACAAAAGGAAAGTCGTACGCTAGAGCAGAGGTTGAAGTGTTTTTCTTTTTCTTCTTTTTTGTTTTTCTTTTTTGCTAATCCGACAGTCCCAAAGGATCCGCATTTGAAAAAGATACTTTATTGTGATATTCAAGATTTCTTTGCATCAAGATAAACGAACAAATTAACAAAGGCATAGCGCGTAAAGTACCTACGTTCAATAATTATCTCGACCAGTCGAACGCGTAATTTTGTACGACGAAGAGTAATTTACGAAACAAAAGGTATCTCTGAGCCTGTCCTCAAGAAGGAAAGAACTTATAACAAGAAATAATTTTTCTTGATGCTAGAATTCTCGCTTTCTGTAACTTTTGAAAACACTAATTTTTTTAAGTAATGTAAAATGTACAATGTAAATGCAAGTCTACATTAACATTCTCTACATGCAACGACTCAATCAGAATCGAGATAAATAATTTTCCAGTCGAAATCAATCTGCCGCTCTCGCGACATGATCCAAATGAATAGCTATGATACTGTTTTATTACGAATAGACAAATGTCGAAGTAAAATGCAAACATTTAGTTAGAAAAATGATTCGTCACTACGATAACACCAAACGCTACAAACGGGTAATGTCAAGCGAAGTACATGATAACCATTGGCTTGAAAATTTGGAAATGTACACATAAATTTTCAAATACATCCGTTTCTATAATAGCTTCCATTAATTAGTTACGAATATGAGAGAAAACACAAACGTATGTTTCTTGATAAATTATGATTATATAGTACAACATAAACTCATGGAACAACTGGAGTAGGAAAATTTTAGGTATTAAACGAATGACTATGGAGACATACAGACATGTTAATCGAATTACAAACTCGCTAAAATAAGTTTTAAACGAAAATAAAAGATTCGCTGAAGAATTTACGAGTATCTGTGCTTCTAAGAGTAGTCGTCATTCCTAAGGAAATATATTTCAAACTGAAATTCTTACTTTAACGCTACCACCGCCAGGAATGTGTTTGGCATTGTCCTTGGAGCCAACTTTTGGTTTTGCTTTATCTTTGAAGTCGAGCTTCACTGTTTCTATTTTCTTGTCACCACCGCCAGGTTTGTACGTTGCATTTTCCAATGAACCGACTTTCGGTTTCGCATTCCATTGAAGTTTCATCTGAGCGATCTATCAAGGAATAGTTAAACGATAATAATTTTTCAATGAAAATACAGAAAAAAAGGAGGAATATATTTTAGACTAAGGGATTATAAACCATGCCATGTGCAGATTTTTTTTATAGATAATTATTCGTAATTACGACGCTAGGAAGATTTCCAAAAAAAATGTAAAGCGATTAACCTTTTTATCGCCACCACTGGGTGTGTATTTCTCGTTCTTCGCGGCAATTTTCGGCTGCGCCTTGCTAAAGTCCAGCTTCCTATTCTCTATCTTCACCTTTCCGCCACCTGGTTTGTAACTTGCATTTTCCAACGAGCCGATCTTCGATCGTACCGTTTTTAAGTTCGGAGAGGGCGCCGATCCCACTTGAATTTTGTTCATAGGCAGTTCTATAGGATTCAACGCATATTATTAACACGCGTTCTTTGGAAAAATGGGCCAATTCGTTAGATAAAAATTAAAACAAAAATACTCGACGCAAAGCTTATCGAGCTTGTTATAAAATTTAGGCAAAAATTTCGATAATACTTACTTTTCTTCTCTTGACCGGCTGTCGACGAAGGAGTTTCTGGAGTTCGTGGTAACGATTTGACGGACTTACTTGGCGATTTTACAGGTGACCCAGCTGTCGGCCCTTTGTCAGCATCTTTCGATTTAGAGGGTGACTTTTTCGTCGGTGAATCCCCAACTCCGTTTGTGGTTGGTTCCTGCGCAACATTATTACGTTATTTTACTATCGATTCGATAATTTATGAAAGGTACAAAAGCATATGTGTTGAATTAAAATTATTTACCGTGCTGGATTGAGCCGACTCGTTGGTTACGCTGCCGTTTTCAACCTCTGTAAAAATAAATATAAACACAGTTTCTTTTTGTCGTTACATTAAGAAAAACAAAAAAAAAAAAAGGAAAAAACACATAACAGTATCGTGATATTTGTGAAGCAAAATCTCAGTAGAATGTCTCGATTTCAGCGTTTATCTACGATAAACATGGCAAAGAACGAAGCTCCGCGTTTTCAAGTCGAATTTTTTAATACCTTTATTCTCGCTATTTTCTCCCGAAATTTTCTTAAACGTAAATAAAAACCTGGTGTCGTTGAAGACTTCTTTTCTTTTCGTTTGGCTGGTGTCGGTGCGCGTTGAACTTTAGGCGATTTAACTGATTTCGGCAAACTTTTCGAGTCCGGTGTCGTTTCGTCATCAGCCTTTTTCTGCTCCGTTTTTTCCTTCTCTTCTAATTCCTCGTTCTCAATAGGTGATTTCAGCGATTTCGGGCACTTTGGAGATTTCGGCGATTTTGGAGACACAGGCGAGTGAGGACTTTGGGATGGCGATGATTTTATCGACAGTGATCGTTGTTCTCCATTGTCGAAACCTTTCACTCCTTCTTCGGGAGACTTTAAGAGAGACAGTGCCGGTTCTGCAATCTTTTCTCCATCCTCCGATGGTACTGAAAATTCTTGTGTCTCGCTTGCTTCTTTTTCGGAAGCAGCAGGACTCACGGCAACTCTTTTCGCGTTCGTTTCCGAAGAATCTCGAAGATTATCGGACTTGGAATCTTTTAAAACGTCTTCCGTACTTGATTCTTCGGTTACATTCGTCGATTTAGCCGGGGACTTTGAAGATGGATCTCTTAATTCTTTCTCCTTCGGAGAATGACTAAGATCCGCTAATTTTTCTTCCTCGGCTGATTTTTCAGGTTTCGACACTTCAGTGGGTTCTGGCTCGTCCTTGATCCGATCTGCTTTCGTCGGTGCTCTTAAATGCGATTCTTGTTTGCTTTTAACTTCTCCCGTTTCCTTTAGCAGATCTACGTCTGATTTAGTTTCCGATGCAGACACAGTGTCGTGTTGCTCCCCAGTTTGCTCCATTTCCTTTTCATTTTGATTTATTTCTGCCGGGATAGTCGCACGTGAATTGACTTGCGACATGGGCGGTGGATTTTTCAGTTCTTGATCGCTTTGTTTCTGTTTTGTATCCGTTGGTATATCCTCATGCAATTGTTCCAGAGATTTGGACGTTTCGTCATGTTCCAGTTCCTTTTGACTTTCGCTCGCTTCTAAGGGTGTACTTGACCGGGATTTACTCGGTGATGCGGATGGTTTCAGATTTTGTTGATTCTGATCATGGCTGGTTTTTGCCGGAGATTTATCTGTCGACTTAGACAGGATTTGCATTTGTTGATTGTTATCCTCATCCGATTTCGTTGGTGCTGTCGCACGTAACTTTTCTGAAGTTGTCGACGACAGGTTTAAATCTTGCTCGTTTTGTCCTGATTTAGCTTCTTCCGACTGCTTGGGAGATTGTTCAGGTGCAAGAGATACATCGATATTATCCGATTTCTCAATTTTACTTTCTATACCTGGTTTGGTCACATTCCCCTTATTCGTGTTCTCTTTCTGCGTTTGATCTTCGACTAATTTCTTCTCCGGTTCGTCTAGTTGATTACCAACCTTATCTACTTCCTGTTTGTCTAACGATTTTGTCTGCGCTTCTTCGCCCGGTTTCGTGGACAACCTGTTATCGCTTTCCACCGTGTTGGAATCTTTAACAGGTATTTTGTCAAGATTCACAGCAATTTCTTTAATTTGCTGACCAACTCCCTCCGCAGTCGCGTTGAATTTATTGTCCACTTTTCCATTTATCGTAGCGATTTCTGGCCTTTTCACCGACTGAACGTCACTCTTTGGTACGTTAGACTCAATTAAAACTTCTTGACCGGTAACGTTTCCATTAGCACGTGGCGATTTTCCGTCCACTACAACATCATCGTCGTCATCGTTTTCCGCATTCTCTCGAAATTCGGTTTTCTCCTTCGGAACAGGCTTTTCAAACTGCTGCAATTTCTTCGAGTTATCGACATCTGCCATTTTGTCGACTATTATTCGCGGAAGTGATGGCTTCTTATCTTCTCTTTTGACAGCTAAATTCTGTCGAGATATGTTCAGCAATGATTCATTTCGTTGCAATGGTTTTTGTGCGATTTCTTGCGATCGTGCGAGAATGTCAGGATTCCGTCCTTGTTGAGGTGCGTTTGGGTGTTCTGGCCTTTGTTGATATGGTCCGTTCGGATGCTCTGGCCTCGATTGCTGAGGTCCGTTCGGATGCTGCGGCCTTGATAGATGAGGTCCGTTCAGATGCTCTGCTCTTGGATGTTGAGGTCGTTGTACGTTGCCTTGGAACCTTTGCGCTTGATAATTTCCAGGATGCGGCGGTCTGGGTCCCAGTTGCGAACGTTGCACGGACGACGGTGGAAAACGCGGATTTAGGACGATAGGTGGATGTTGACCTTGTTGCGGTGGCTTCTGAGGAAACGAACCTCCCGGTGATCTCGGAGATCCGTACGGTCTGACTTGGACGAACTGAGCCGGATTCGTTTGTCCGACTGGAGACCGATTATCAAAACGAATTTGCTGTAGCTGTCCACTCGGTCGTGGTTGTCCTACGGCACCATTATTTACAGGCTGCCTTGGTAATCCAGGTGGACCTTGCGGTCTCGCCCGATAGACAGATGGCAATGGCGGGTTTGATTTCACCTACGAAATAATAATTTTACTCGCGACAATTCGCGGTCGCCGCAGATCGCAAGAACAAATTTCCAAGTGACGTTTTAACGGTACTCGACAGAGATTCGTAAAATTGTTGTACAAACAGAACGACGTAATTAATAACAGTCGTGTTCTTTGCTTTGACATTGAAATATTTTAGATGTATGTAATTAACCCTTTGACTATTCTTAGCGCTTAAAAGCGCTTAGTAAATCTGCGCTTGTGATACTGTAGGCACCTATAGGCGTTGCGAAAATTTAGTCGACCGTGATTCCAGCAAATCTCATTTGAACCAGATGTAAGCGAATGCTAATTCAACTACCGCTAATTACATATTCCGTTAGTTAGATATTATCTAAATATGTTTATTTCACAGTCTTTGTTTCGTATATCCTTAAGATGTAAAATTGAGATAATAAAAAGGTGAGAAAAACTACATGTAAACATGAAACGACGAATGATTCATGTTCGGATTCTATGGAAACAAGTGATCTTGAATAAATGAGAATATGAATGAATCAATGATATTGGTTTAATGTACTGGAATTCAGTGTCTTAATTATTTCAACACACATTCTCAGAAATACACGCCTATCGAAAAATTTCGCCGCTCTCGATGTAAATTGCCACTGAATTCCTATCGTATGGTACGGCTGGTACGTCTCAAAGTCTCCCATAGTCAAAGGATTAATATTTCCTAATTCCGTGATAATATCTAACGAGTGATTGTTCTTTTAGTAATTTGCAACGTCTTAACTAATAGCGACGTTCCTTTTATTCTTAGTAATTCTTACTACGAATGTTTGTACCAGACTTCGATAACGATCGATTCGAGCTGTTCAAAAACGATACGGACGAATAGTAGAAACATGCATGGAAAATCTTGATAATCGATACTGGCCCTGAGCCCATCGATCAGCCTGTAATATAAAACGGAGACGTTTTGAAGATTCGTATTTACCGTACCTGCCACCGTTCGACTTTCTCTACTCGTTATGGGATTAAGCCACGAATGATTATAGTATACCATCGACATCTATTGCAATTCACCGAGGCATTTTAGATTGGCGTGACCTACAGCAGTAGCTTCCCTTTGGAACGCCAGGCTGTTTACCCTCGTTTCTTCATGGAATTCATCAACGTTGAAAAACGTTCGGGAAGCTCGTTGAAACTGTTTGTACGAACGTGTCGTAAACACGAAACTTTCGACGCGATGCAAAGTAGACAACACTTTTATTCAATGATGGAATATCATCGCCGATAAAATGTATCTTTACTGGTTTGAAAATTGGCAGTGTAATGTCACGAGCATCGGTATATGGTGCTCCTCCTATCTATGATTCGCTTTTCATTTCTTATGCCGTTATCAAATATTTCTACCGGATTATTAAACAAACACAGCTATTACTCGACAGTCTTTCGATGTCACAAATATCAGTTATTCGCTGTAGATATTTAATTACGATTGCAAGTCATTAATTTCGACTAAAATGAGCCGACACGTTATATAACTTTGTTTCTTACCTATGCGCTACTTTGAAATAACAGTTGATGCTCTAAAACGGGTAAAATGTAGTTTTCAATCAGATATCACGTTGATAGATACAATTAAATAATCGATATGCAACTTAAAACTCTCATTGATAATTCGAAGCTATTGAAAGAAATAGAACTTTTTAAAAATATTGAAAGAAGAAGTTCTTCTAATCTTGTATAGTCAGTGTTTCTAATTGCTGGAGGAACGTTTAAAATTTTTGCGTGATTAGTAGTCTCACGAAACATAGTACATTAACGAAAGTACGTGAAAAGTGCTTGAACGTTTTTGTAAAATTGTAGCTTACCGCATTTAGTTCGCGATCCGAAGGAGATTCGGACGCGGTTCCTGCAGTTTGTTGCGAATCCATTTTTCAGTTCGTTCATACGCGATTAACGTTTAAACTCGCGTCGATTGGACGATCTTGTCACCCCTGACAAGATATTTCTCCATAAACCTGTTACGTATCAACGGGTAGTCTTCATCAAAGATTACATCAAAGAGATAATACAACTCTACGTAAGTGCTGATATTCCCAACCAAGTCTACGTTGTGTCTAATGAATCGTACTGAATGAGAAAGACGGTTGTCGTGATGCGTGAATCATCGCAATTAAATACATATGATGCTCGACGAAGCTTGTTTAATGAAACCATTACTAGCGAACTACTTTGATGGTTTTAATAATTACGTTCGGCATCTTTTCAAAATCCTGCAAGAGTAATATTCGCTTTTTCCACATTCTCGCTTGACGTTCAAACATGGAAACACAACTGTACACTTCGATCACTTTCGTTCGAAAATGTTAACGCGTAACATATAGCTTTGATGTAGCAGTGTATCAACGTTCAGTGTGTTAACATTTTGGAAGATGTCTATACATTCGACATATTCACGAGAGATGTGCCAGACAGATACAGAAGAGTATATACATTTGTACGATTCTTACGCGTATGACAACAGATTGAAAGATGAAATTGTTCAAAGTTCAAACTACTAGTTCCTGTGGATAATCCAACGACAATCAGGGATGCAATTTGCTCGATATTGTTATTTCTACCTGTTTTGATAGCTACATATGATGCGTGCAACAGTTATACCGTTCACTTAGAATTTACAACACTCTATGACCGTGCCTAAAAGTACTGCTATTTGCCAACGACAAGTAACGTGAATATAGCATTGTAGTCAGTGTCAATTTGCTTTCAGCGCATTTTATTAGTGCCTCTATAATTATTGTGGATTCGTACGTGTATGTGTGCTAGGTTAGAAATGGTCTCGATTTTCTGATCCTTTGCTTGTAACTTCTACTAATGAAAACTAATGCGATACAGTTGAATGGTACTTTCATGGAATGGAATTATTTTCGGATTTTTACCTCGCGTCATACCTACGTACAAACTCCATAAACACATACATAGAAAACTAGTATTTACTACTAATTACGAAAAAGAAAACGTTTTTAACGCCAAAAAGTAATTAACTGCTGGCAGGCGTGAAGGTTCATTAGGAAAGAACAAGAAAGGGAGGAAAAAGAAGATGGAGAAAGTTTCAGGGGTGTAGAGCCTAGAGGATGGAACGCACGCAACCATTCTAACTGTAGAACACAGGAGGATCGCATTTCTACGTATAATAGTGGCAATGGTTAACCTTGGTAAATACATTGCTGTAGGTATCACGAAACCATGGCAGCTTCGTGCGAAAGACCAATATAATTGAGGTATTCCCACAACGCATTCACGATTTGACTGATTACGACGTTAGAGTATTTTCTTTGAGAACATAGGTATGCCTCGTATATCAAAACGTCCAAGTCTTTACTAACTTTATCGCACATGCAAATCTATCATATCGAAACACATAAAGAGCAACGATCGTGTACTTATGATTTGATCAAATTTTGAAATTAAGTTGTTTTCTATCACGCAAATTTTTGCCTCGCGATTTAATGTAAATGAGCTATATTTTTACCAAGTCTTCGTCATCGATTACAACTGAATTTCTTCGTCACCAATTACAACCGAATTTCTTCGCCAACTCAAGCCAGACGTTTTTTCTGGCTTTGATATAACGTCTGCGTTTGATTAAAATACGAGGTCAATGTATTATAGTCGTTCGTATATAATTAATACGATCTGTAACCTTCTAGTAACCTTCAGACGTATTTATCAGTCGAGGCATCTACTACTTTCCTCTTTTTTACCCCTTCAATGTACTCACGAAAATATCGCCCACGATTCTCTTACACCCTTCTAGTGTACACGACCTTCCTAAGAATTTTCCGAATCTATACGGGCCAGAATTTCGTGCGAACTCGATTTCAGTGAACACGTGATTCAGCTACTATCTGATGGTCAGGAATAACTACACCTTTCGAAATCGACTCGTTTAACCCCTTCTTGTGATTTATGGGATAAGCTTTTTGACCGAGAACAGCCTTGTAGCTTGTTTGCTCATTTACTCCTTTGTTCAGTTGCTGCGCTCCCCTTTCGGTAAATTTATTTCGAATAGAATTTATTCGAGCAGCGTTACTTAATAATTACACGTTGCATACTATTTAAATGGAATCAGGAACCTTTCAATTTGATCAGACGCCGCTAGACGTCAAATTAATTCGACCGTTGAACCTCGTTTCCACAAGATGACCGGGGAATCATTTTGGAAGATAATTGCTGCTATATCAAAGTCTTTCGTTCTGATTTTCTAGGGAGACCGAGAAACAGGTCATATACAGCGTGTCTGTACTACTCGGCAAGTGCCCATTCCTGAAGTTATTGATCCGACCCGGCGAGCGTGTTCGAGTCTACCGTTTATATGCACACGGATGCACATCGTGTAATACGGTTAAGTTAACTTGCTAATGAGTGCACGCGTCATAAAAAAAGCTTGCGACACTTCTGTGACGAATGTCACGCGGACTATTACCGGATTCGAGTCATCTTACGTGAATATAGCACGGAGAATGTCTCGCCACGCCATTTTCCGATCGACATCAGGACTTAACCCTGAACTACTGTCCGTCGGGTTACCCTGATTCCTGTTAACGACTGCCACTAATGTATCTCGATATATAAATAAAATTACGGCACGTTTTTGTTAAATTCAACATTAAATTAACAGATTCGCATTTTTGGTAATCTGGCTCGATTATCATATTCCGTAAGAGAGGTGTTTTAATAATTATGAACGTGTATCTTTTTAAAAATATTTTTATTTAATACCGTTTTTTAAAATACAAATATCTTTATTTTTTTTCGATATCTCCAAAGATTCCAATTTCTTCGAATTTTTTCAAATTTTTATACTATTTTTGTCCATATCGTTAGGAATAATTGCTCGTAATATGTCTTTCGTAAGATTTTCTAGCGTAAAATTTTCCGGAACGTTTCTATTTAGTTTGGTAACTTTGGATCTCTGGAATACTGGAAGGTAGCTACGCGTTTCTCAGGCTTTGATCAAGGCGTAGGTGGTAACTATATCTGATGCGATGCTCGAGGAATAAGAATTTGTCACAGGCCTAGATAACTAAACCTATTAGGACAATTTGTTGGTCACGGGGAAATCCAAATTTTCGTTCCTGAAATTCCTTTTTGCAATGGTTTTCAGACTCAATAGTTGCATCACATCTAAACATTTGTAATGGTCTGAGAATAAATTCAAGGATATGGAAATTCTATTTCTTAGAAATTAAAAACTGCGTGAATCATTCGGCGAGGAAACGTCACGCATGTGACGGACTAATTTATTTAACGCTTATGACAGTTAACACGCATGCATGCTAATTTTTATTGTTTTCAATTGCAAGGATCGATACGGAGTCTAACGCAAACATCATTCTAACGAACTGCATCCAGGTCAACGAATGAATATAACACGTTAAAACTTTTAGTCGTGTTACAGCGTATAGCAACAAAGAAGATACTTAAACCCTATTACCGTTGACATGTGTGAGTATGACGAAACTAGATCCTTCAGTGGGGGCTATGTAAATTGAGCTATCAAGAAATGCATGACACAATAAACATAAACGGTTTATGAAACTTGTAATTATATTCAAACTGTTTCCAATTAACTACTTAGGCATTATAATCCTATTCGTTCGAAAAGTAGTTTAGTTTTTCGGTAAAATTTATTATTAAAATATATCGAATAAAACGTGTCACAATTGTTTATGGATGAAAAAGATACGTGTTTCGTCATCTTCTAACATCGTTTGCTTTATTCGCAGCACACTGTACTACCATAATGCCAATTCTTTTAATTTTTGGTCTCTCGTTTTCGTTTTCTTCACACGTGAATTATAAAAATACATTCCACGAACGTAATCACTTCTTTCGAATAAAATTTCCTAAAACTAACGTATTAAGCTATTTTCAAAATAACAGCAAACTTTATTTCTTTTTTTTTTTACGAAAATACACTACGTACAGGGTACAATACATTATAGCACATAAATAACCCTAGTGAAGCTCGAAATATAAATTTACTACTGTTCTTGGTAGTCTGAGAGAAAATGGCTCGTAATACAATACTTCACGCCTATCGTGTATTTCGTGGTTTTACGCCCTGGAAATTCTATCTATAAGGTGTAGACAAAGTGTTCTATATGCGTTTCCTTATTAATAATCGTGATACTTTATGTAGCAGCTATCAACATCGATCAGGACTCGAATTCTACGTCTCCTGTGGATCCTGCCACAACAACGTCAAAGGCCACTATCGATGATAACTTTAAACCTCTATTTTCTGCTACACGTTTCTTGCGTGCGTTTCGGATATTTACGAGTTTTGTTACGGACAAAATGAAAAGACAGATTGGGGGTAACGACTGATAACAACAGCGAGGCAGCGCATGTACAATGTATAAGTGACGTCGTTTTATCTTATAGCAGCATCTTTGAGTCACCTGCAGCGTCGATGTGCAATTGTCACGTGGGCGTAGTTATCGAGAACGCATCAACGCTTCCTGGATGCTAACCTATTTACAAGCGCAGCACCGCCAGTTCTACGCCAATAAGATTTCCTGTTGATAGAACTGAAACGTTTGTAAAAATCGCACTGGCAACGACGGTTTGCATTTTAATTAAAGAAAAAATGCGGGGAAGATATATTACTTCGTACTTCGAATCAGATCGTTTCCGGATAACACGAAGAACGTGACTATGGAGAATTATATACAGGGTGGTTGGTAACTGGTGGTACAAGCGGAGAGGGGGTGATTCTACGCGAAAAAAGAAGTAGAAAATATAGAATAAAAATTTTTTTTTTATTTTTTATTTTTTTTATTTTTTTATTTTTTTATGATCGAGATAACGATCTACAGTGAGATCCGTTATAACGTACCGTACGCGTACCGAGCGAAAATTCAAAGTCGATTTTCTCGAAAACAAAACCTCAAACGAAAAATGTTTATTCTATATTTTCGACTTCTTTTTTCGCGTAGAATCACCCCCTCTCCGCTTGTACCATCAGTTACCAACCACCCTGTATACATACTATTTTTGCAATATTCCTATATATACTTTGATCGACTGATTCTACAATGGTTTACAATGCAAAAAAATGTATTTATACGTTTGGATAAAATTAGAAAAGAACGAGGGAATAGAGAAGAAGAATCCATGTACATAGCAACAACGCTAAAAACAGATCTGTGTTCGAATCGATTTACAAATCGAAATTAGAAACATCTTCAGGACTTAAAAAAATATTATGGCAATGAAATTGTAGATCACAATTTGATATCGAATAATATAATACAGATTACCGTTAAACATAAGTGACAAGTACTTTACTTGCAGACGTTGCTATCGCTAGAAAACGAAGAAATATGTTTTTCTCCAACAATTTTGTATCTGAACTTATGAGAAGTAAATATTTTTGGTGATATTGTAGACGTATGTCTAAAATTTCGAACTTTTATTCCGAATCAATTCGAATTAAACGATAGTGTTAACTTACGCCTATCGAACAAAGGGGAATTTCACAAAGGTTCCAGCACTTAACGATTTGGGACGTCGTATTCGCGACGCTAACGTAAAATATCCTCGATTTTCGAAAGTCACTGTAGAAAATTGAGAATAAAAGAGATTTAAATGCCAACAGAATGCCTGGTATAGTCGATATAATCACCAATTGATGACCGACACTTCGAATTCCCGGATCACGTACAGATACAATTCTTCAAACGATTTCCACGACATCGTCCCACGGCTATCCAGCAAATTCTTAATGGAAACGAATCAGAAATACGCATTTTGTTCGTACTTTGAAGAACGCGCAAATTTTATACAGAAATTCTTTCATCCTTTTAATATAGCGAAGTGTTAAAATTCTATCACAAGGGAAGAATATGTCAAGTCCATTTTTATCGATTTTCTAATTTCCATGTTTCTTGGTAGCTAAAAAGAAGCATTTCGATACATACATAAAGTTTGCATCTATCTATGTAATTTTATATAAGATTAAGAGAATAACTAATGCAAAGATGATTAATTTGTTTGTTCAAAAGAGGGTGAGAAAGCTAATGTAAAGGTGATTAATTTGAAAAAGTGATCGATTTGAAAAAAAATGTATACCTGATCACAAAACCATCGATGTGATATCGATTAAGATTATCAAACTTTAAAATTTCTCTGCTGCGAAAAATGGAAAATATGACTCATCGTGTTTTTCCCGTGTAGTCATCAAGTATCTCGTTATTACATTTAACATAACATTCAATACGCTATATTGCTATTCATTTTTCTATTGTCCTTTCGCTACTGCTAAACAATGAATCAAATAAAAATTATGATGCTAAGGATATTAAGAATTTTATGTACTTCAGCAATAATGTCGAGATGAAAGGAAACAAACGAGTTTAACGTACGTAATAAAATAGAATGTCACGTTGAAAGTCTTCGGATTAGATAATTGTCATAACGAACGTGGACGAAGAGTGCACTTCTAAGTGTGTAACTAGGTATTGTGCAAGTATTATATACGTCTATGGATGTTTGCTTCCAATTACTATTGCGGGTGATTGCACTAATAATTTGAATCGGTGTACTGAAACCATTTAAAAACAAATTATCGAGTTACTCGCGCTATAAATTGCATAAGCATTAGCTGAAATGTAGTCAATGATTACTATCTACAGTATCTCTAAGTATCTACTTCTACAAAATTGTTCGGCAATATTTTATAGAAAAAAGGGCAGTTAAAATATACGTTCGATAATTTAATATTCCACGTCATACGATATTCTTTGAAAATGTTGAGCCGCTCGAAGCTTCGTTATGTGAGAAGCAAGACGTTATCACGTTTTATTTCATCGGAGTAAGAAAAATTTGAAACGTCAGATCTTATTTACAGGACTCGCACGACGAAAAGTTGCACATTTCTTAAAAGCGAATTTTTCCTGAAACTTTGACTCGTCAAAGACGAACAGAGATAAAGGATGACGAAAAAATCAGTCGAAAATCCTTCGCCAATTAATCTACTGCGAATACAGGTCACAGATCCTAGACCCTTGCGTGAAACGACACCGAGTAAAATTGAAATCACGTCACACGGAATGTCATTCGTGCTTAATTCTGATATCCGTGTTTAAATAATTCCGAACTGTTCCTACAAGATATCAGGAAAAGAAAAAAAGACACTGTTCTTTCTAGCACCTTCGATCTTTCTGGTAACGACGTAAAAGGGGGTCCACGATCCTTGGAATCCAAGACTCGCGAACCGAACGAAGGTGCTACTCGCGTTTGGATAACAATTTCTCTTACCTGATTTGAAAATCTATGCTGACCCACGATAGCAATTGCGAACGCGATCTCCAGGTTGTTCGTCGATCAGTGTCTCACGAGAAACTAGCTCGTTTAAAGACCTGGAAGTCCTTCCTCGGTAAGGTACGTTCGTTCGTCGTTCCACGTCCGTCCGTTTGTCCTGGCGTGCTCTGCTCCTGCGCCTCACGCCCAACCACCCGACGAGACCACCTAACCAACTCACTCGATAACCCACCCATACACATACGACTTCGTTGAGCTTTTACGAAACAATCTATCGATAAATTATGTAGCACCAGTCCTCCTTTTTTCCGCACGCAATGGCTACCAAACTTTCCCTTCCATTATGCTTTTTGTCAGCGCGTCCAATGGAACGAGTTGTTGCCTGGGAAATGCCGACGCTTTCGACGTCTCGCGGAGGAATTTCGTTTCACGAATATCGATGAACAATTGCATAAAAGATGCAACTGTTATCGACGATTAATTCGTAGCCAGACGAGGACGTGCGATAAAAAGAACGAACTCTTGCGATAATTATGTAATCGAGAATGTCGTTGCGATTGTGTGGTTGATCAGCTAAAAACCGATAAGTTTATAGAGTTTTAGCATCTTCGACAAAATCTGAAGCTTATCACGACTAACTGACAAAAGCTTTAATCCTTCTACGCGTCTTCTCTTTGTCTTATAACTTATATCTTAACAGCATGGTCTCAAAAAGAAAATGAAAGATGGTTAAACACGTCTGTCGCTTTCATTCTGATTACCGTGACTTTTCCCGTTCGTTAAGAGCAAATATACATTTATCTTGCAAGCAGGAAAGGATCGAACGCTGGTTGCGCGAATAAAGCGTGGCGCACCCTTTACTACCCAGCCACTTTAATTCCACTGTTATTACGTTGGTGCGGTCGACATCCCAGTTAGTGCGATATATTTCAAATTTCCAAGTAATTCCCGGTAACATGCAAAAATTTGTCAATCTCTTCCGACATCCGCGGGAATGCTTTACACATACAAGGATAAATATTTCAAAGATTGATTGGGATAGAAAGTGTAAAACGATTGATGCTATGAATCTCGTGTATTTCGAAAAATTTCTTCTATAAAGATATAACGTTCGTTTTATTCGTAATTATAAAATATGATAAAAAATATAAAATGCGAGGAGGAATTTTTTATACCGCAAAGTCGGTAATAAAACTTATCTATGTATCCATAATTCAGTTCTGGTAACTTAATAAAATGTTATCTGGTCGTTGATAAATATCATTTATGTCACGGGAACAGTTTCCAACGTTCAGAGTTTCAATATCTTTATTGATTAATTGCTGGTTTGACTAAGTCACTCGTTGATGCTCTCGAGTTATTTCGCGCCTCATCATCAATTACATATTATCGTTAGTGGTGTACAGATTCAGCCAAACTTCTTCTTCAATGAAACGGTTGTTTCATTCATTTCAAATCCCTCGGTGTTACGCTCCAAGCGATGATATTATCGACAAATAGCAAGCAAACTAATATACGTAGTGGCGTCATGGAGGCGCCGTGTTTCATTGCAGAAACGTCATAAAAACAGAGTCAATGATATATAATTTTAAGACGTTACATACGTGACGATACTGTCTTTTTGAAGGGACTCTCTTGGGTTCATGGTTACTAAACGTTTCTTGTTGCTGGAGATTTCGCTTCACTTTTTGCTCTGGCATAAACTTTTACCTCGTCTCTTACCTGAAATAAAACAAAGAACTGTTAATTGAGTATCGATGATGTTTGTTGATTTTTTTAAATTATATGAGTTTTGCTATCATCGAATTTGTTTTCCTAATGTATTAAAATATATGTCACTTCATCTTTCAGCTTATACATTTTCCAAGAAATATCATGACAATTTTATTAATTATTTTAGAGCTATAATTACGCAATACATGCCAGGTAAACATTTATACCGATATATTTATATTGATATGATAAAATCAATATTTTAGGTAAAATAATTTTCAAAGAAAAATAAAAGCCGTATATTTCGTGTTGCACGAACAAAAACAGTTTATTCGTGCGACTATTACGATACATGTATTACATATGTACGCATGTGTTAGTCTCGCGACAGGTTAAGATTTCTGTTGAATACCATTTTTGTCACAAATTGCTCGAGGCATTAAATAGTTTTAGTGTCTTCTAACTGCGTTCGACACGTACAGCTTTTACCTTCGGTGGTTTGCTGGTTTACTTTCGACCTCGCAAAACCTTATAGCATTTGTTTATGAACAAAATATATATAATTGATAGAATTTCAGATTATTTGTAAATTATATTTTGTATGTATGATCCATTTTATATATACTTCTAATAAAATTTTTATAAATGACTTAGTTTATAATTAATTTGAGCTTAATATATAACTAATTTTCTATAAGAGGTTCATAGCGATGATAAATATTTTATTGCACACGATCTATTGTAGACCTACTTTCTATTTATTTCATATTTTATTCGTTTATTTTTATTACGAATACATGAAATTATATCATCAGTCGCTATTTGTACGGACAAAACCACGAATGGACTCGTTCATCACAAAATCGATACTAGTCGTTACAACCATCTTCCGGTAAGAATGTTCGTGTCCAAAAGTTTTGATAACTTTCTTAATTATTCAAAATCACGTACCGACGGGGATAATACCGATCGTAGATTTAATTTTCTAACACTATATGTATTTTTTAAGAATTTCCAACTTATATCTTTACGCGGGCATTTTAAAAGCAGCGTAGATTTATCATATTTCGATTCAAAATTCAGTCTTTCGTTTAATACATATTTTAATCTACGTTTAGCGTAGATTTTTTTGTACAATATAATTTGAAGCTGTGAACGTAATCGCGACAATAGATTTCATTCTGAATGTATTTCATGTATACGTAACCTTTTTCATGGGAAATTCGTCCAATTAATATACTACAAGCTTTTAATTAATATAAATTACATCGTCAAGTAAGAAAACAATAAAGGATTACTGGCTTTGATTTACGGATGAATAAGGACTGGAAAGAAATTTTATTCATAAGGTGTATTGCCCCTCGTAGTCGTGCGTCTAATCGAAGATTACTAATCCACAACGACGGAAGCCTTGCAAAGGCCCCCTTGGAATCGAGCCACGTACCAGAGTTCTCTCTTATCGTTAAGAATCGATAGTTTAGCTCATCCTCTGGCTCTCGTGTATTCCTTATTGATATTCATTACCTGGTAAGGTAAGACACCTTGCAAAAATAGTATCTTGCTGCTTAAGTTGAAACATTAAAGATCTTCAGGTATGTTGAATGAGATCTAAATAATAGTTATAATTTATTAAAAATTTTAAGGAAATCGTAAACGGAAACTACCTTTGAATATTAGTACGAGATATTTTTGTAAGCGTGTCGCATCAATTTGTACATGGGTGTCGATCTTCGTCAGTTAACGCATCGAAACCGCGGACAAATATGCGAGTACACGAAGAAACGCGCACGAGTCGTGACATTTATGTAACCTTACGGCTTTACAACTCGTCCCGGATGAACGCCTTGCCAAAATACAACCCATTGGTTCATCAAAGGAGACAATGTGCCATTAGGCTCTGGGTACCAAGATGAACGGAAGATGTCGAACGGAAATGAACATCGGAAGACGCTGATATCATGCAAAGTAATACGTCAGAATCCTAATCATCGATTAAAGTCGACTGAAATATCGTCCTTTCTAATTACTTATTTGGATCTTCTTTTTTTTATATCACGTAAAAAAATACTCTATTCCATACGTCATTAATTCTATTGACACCGTACTGAATATGTTCGTCAATGCATGACTCTTTGAAAAGTTTGACGCGTCGTAAGAATAACAAGGCTTGCGTTCAACAGATTTCTCTCTTCGCATTTTTGCCGTGCTTATCTTAATCCAGTATAACGAGTGGAAGTGAACTTTGCTTTCCTCGTTACAAAAGTATTTGCACGTGTACGGTATTGGATAAAAATCAGGAATTGCCCGATTTAGATATAGATAAGTGGTACATCGAGTTTAAAAATTCGTTTCGAGTTTCGTGTAGTTGCATGAGACAGTTTGTATACCACGTCAGTTACATTAAAGACACGATATCTATGAGGATTAGTCAGAGAAAAAAGTAAAGGTGACACTAATGCTATTCTTAGAGCGTGTATTGTAGACTGATACTTGTTTAAAGTGGTTAGATTTGACGATCTTACGTACAAACACGCCTACGCAACACGCGGATGCACACGACGCTACGCATTCTCTCTTTTTCTCTTTCCGTCTTTTATCCCCTCTTCATCATGAGAGTTATCTACATTTAGATACCCAGCGTTGGTCGATTCACGACACTTAAAAGTTATCTTTGCTAATTACGTAGGTAGCCTAAATTCCACCGATCTAATGCCTTTTGAATTGTATCTTCCACTTAAACGCCACGGTCCAATAGAGTTTGTCGAGCATCGTGTATTTAACATGCTCAACTTGTTACTAACGCGCAAATGTAAGAACATTAGCCAATAATGTCACATAATTGGAACGTATACAAAAAAAAAAAAAAAAAAAATTAAAACGCGACGAACCGAAGTAAAATAAACGAAGTAAACTTTACTTTCCTATTCGAAGAAGCTTCAGTTGCAGTCAAAATTGAAAACTGAAACAGCAAAAGATTGAAACTATTCGAAAGAACTTCTTCGAGTCGTTTGAGAATTTCATTTGTTCAATCAGCGAAAGATCTTTTTTACCTATGATCTTCTTTTTACTGGATGCCAATGATGCAACCAGTTTTTGGTCATTAAACGACAGATAATTCTACGTCTGAGACAACGATTTGGTCCATTAGCCGTACGTCGTACAATTACCGGTAAGACGATATAGCATATTGGCGATCTTACTCCAACAATCAGTTACGCCTCGACATCGAGAACTATAATGATAATTGACAAGGGTGTGCCCATCAATCGTATGAAGTAACTTAAAGAGGATCGGTTATCTTATTAAGATATTAACGGTGTCGCGTAAACGATGTTACAAGTAATTAAATTGCTTTCGACACCGCGAATGGAATTATTTATAACGATTTTCCAAATGTTCGTATTTCTCCTCATTTAAGGATCGAATAAACATTTATAACAAAGTACGACTTGCTTATTTCTAATCAGAATCCGTAGTTTCCTGTCTACAATTTTTTCCACCGTCTGTTTTTTTTTTCTTCTATTGTTGGTTTACGATCCTTTTAGGCTTTAGGGACATATGTAAATTTGTGCTTTTTCTCCTATTGTTCGCGTCACCAGCTGCGTCACTCGTTAGCTGGCACTTATTAATTCTTTTTGCTTTTTCACCTTTCGCTTCCAACTAGTAGAACCGTACCTATATTTCGCGACTTGAATATTCTTACTAATGTATCACTTCGGTAAACAGAAATATTAAAACAAAGCGAGTCTATTAATACCTTTTTGAACTAATGTATTAGTTATTCATTTTTTTTTATACTATACGTATCATTATTAAAATTAATAATAATGATATTGATTATTAAAACTAATTGCATTCAGATCTGTATCGATGCGATCAAATAAACGTAAGTTAACTGACTTGTGAATGTTCAACCGAATTGTGGCTGGGAGCATGATGGAAAACAGACTGATTTGAGAAACGAATAAGCGACAGTAGCTAAACAAATTTGTGATATTCGTCTTGTTACAATTTAATTTATAAAAGTATTTTCTTTGTAAGTACTTCCGTATACATATACAGTTTATAAGTTAAATAACAATGTTTGCAGAGATTTTTATAGAACAACGATACACGGACAATCTGTATCCAAGTACGATTATTCTTTATGAAAGTGGAGAAATCCTAAACGTTTAAAGAAAATGCTTCCATCCTAGTGGGGCTTGGATGCTGTGCGACGTCGCGTCGTTTTATTATCGATTCTCCTGTCTGGCGCTCGTACAAACCCTCTCTTCTGCTTCTCCCCCTCTTTCGCCACAACCCCTCGCCCTTTACTTTGCCTTTGTACGAGTACGCGCAGCCCCTTCCTGCTTTACGCGAGACACGGGAAGGGTACATTCGCTCGAATGTGATATAAGTTTGTTCTCGGTTGAAAGAAATATCAATAACCCACTTTCATTAACTTCTTTTATGCACTAACGCTGAAACGTTCTATTGTTTTAGTACAAATTGTAAAAAAATTATCAATGTTTAATTCTTGATAGTAAAAGACATTATTTTATTGCTTTTCCAAGAATGCAGGGAAACCTAAACTACGTCGGTCCGAACAGATAGCCGAAAATAAAATAAAAATATAAGAATGGTAGTAGTAGGAATAGATTCCCGTAAACTATGATTTTTTTAAAGCTACCAAAGAATTCGAGAAAAAAAATAGCATCTGGATAAATGGGATGTTTAGAAGCAAGGTAGATCTGCTATTTTTACATTTATATTTAGAAAACCGTACCGTTCGTTTTATTATTATCTAATTGGGATTATATTCTGCACAACAATCCGCTATAACAATAAAATACATATAAATTTTTCCGTGCTCGCGAATATGTTTCTCGAGAATCTAAAATTTTCGATAATTATGACGTTAAAGGTCATCCACTTTTTAAGTATGTTATATAAAATTATGCATACGTCTGCTTCGTGTTAAGGAACTCGGACAATCATAGATTCATTCGTGAATAATCCTGGTCATTCTCGAGATGTGACATCATCGATTATCATATGCAAAGTTAGTCCACCTCACATGTCATTTTAGAACTTCAACGATGAGAATTATACGTTAATGACCATACGCGAGCAAAGGACTTAAATTTATAAATTACTCGTGATGTGGGACAGACGAAGAATAATTGGCAATTTACTTTCAATAAAATGAATTGTTTACCGCTTACAAAGAAATATCGTCTTTATTAATCCGACGCTTTCGATAAAATGCTAATCACAAAACATTTATCCAGTGAATTGTGTTACCAAAAAAAAAAAAAAAAGAAACGAAAAAAGGTAAACATACTGTATAACAGCTTTAAAATTTTAGCCGAATGTGAGTTAAATCTAGAATTCATTTCTTTATTACTTGTCAACACAAGTACTTACTGATTTACTGTATACTGTCGTATTTACTGATAACACTTATCTTTATGTAACACTTATAACAATTATGTACATAGAGAATAAAATATACTTAAAATAAATTTATCTACAAAGGAGACAGTAAACGTTGAATATAATATATAAACTTAATTTCAATACAACTGAGGAAAACTCACTCGTGTTATGTTATGGGCTGATAATTAAGCTATAATATCACTGAATCGAAAGGCGACTTTAAAACAATCGTGGCGCCTGTTCTCCTTGGCGATCGAAAGATAAACAAACCTATTTCTTCCATCACGGTCCACTCGGTGCACATCAAACGAGTATTTATTCTTAACTGGTTTATCAATATTGCGCGACAAAACCGATTGCGTTGCGTGATACGATTATAAAGCTGACGTAATCACCGGTATGTCAGAATCGAGGCGTTATTGGTATGCGGTTGTTGCACAGGACAAGTAAAAACGACATGTCAGGTGCACGGGTGTGGATACGTATGTATCTTTGAATTCGCGGCCCCCATTGGTTACGGGTTTAATCGTTTCGAGGACATGTTTACAGCTCGCAGTGTAGCCTTTAACGGAAAGCGGAACAAATCGGTGAAGGGGCGCCTGTCCGAATGCGGCTTCGACACGATGAATTGATACCAAACACGCCGTCCACACTTTCGTTTAAGGAAATCCGTGTCCACTTGCATCGTCTGACTTATGTAGATTAAGTGCGTTGCACTTTTAGACACGAGATCGACGCGGAGATAAGTGTTACGAGATGTTCGCGCGAACGCAACGTCCTGTGACCAAAAACGCGATACGTGTTACGCTCGATTCATTGTGGCGGGTGTCATCGAACTCGGTCTTGCACAATAATTTGTCAATAATATCGGTGAATTGGCAAGTAACGAGTTAGAGTAGGAAATATACATATCTCTATCGCTTTCCCTTATTTGCCAAATTCTAAGGAAATTTTAGTTTTTAGGTTGCATTACCAATTTGGTGAGAGATTGCAGAAAAAGCGCAGAATGCTAATGTTACAAACGAACCCCACCAAGTCAAACGAAATGCTGCTGTCTATTCATGTTACCATATAACGATGTTAATTGGCGTGTTGCAAACCTGATACTTGTTAATCCGATACGGGTTTTCGCCAGAAGTCGATAAGGATATACGTATGGTTCCAGAAGAAAAATATTTTGAACAGTGTCGAAAATTTGTTAAAAAATTTCTTTCGTAGCTTAAATACATAGCTGAGTTCGAATTTCAAAGAAATATCGATCATTGGTCGATTTTACGGATAAACTACCTAAGAATTTAATGAATCGAGAAAAGATGTGATCAAGGCCATAGTGCAGCGTGCTGCAAGAGACACATAGGTATCGCAAATTATTACATAATGGTGAGTTGGCGTAACCACTGTTTCTAAGAATAGATATGATTCTAATGTGGAATTTAAATTTCGCAAAATTGTCTAAACTTCTATATACATTTTTAAATTTAATTCAAACCTTTGCAACGTAATCGCGATAATCGCGTAGCGACGATGCCAATGAAACTTCACCGTGTTTCGTATACCACGCGACTCTTCGATAAATAGCGAAACGAATTATTGGGAATTATAGCGAATTTCCGGTACGCTTTAACGCTTGTTATCATCCAAGGAAAAGGTAACAAAGGGACAAATTTAATATTGCACTCAAATCATCGGAGCGTGGCTCATTAGAGTTCGCCTCGACATGCCTTTAGCTTATACGACCCTCCATAGGAAGGAAGCCCCTCCAAAGCTTTGGAAGTGGGTAGATAATCACGGATGCTGTGTAGGTGCGTCTTGAACGAGACGGGGTCGAGGGCTTCTCCCATTTTTCCTAGTATTCATCGTCGGTAGATTCAAAGAACTTTGCCGGTCAGTGAACTCTACTCTCAATGGATCGTCCATTGACTTTCAATAAATCTAAACGATAGGTCACGGAGAAATTGCTCTCGTTAATAAGTTAAACGCGGCTAATCACGTGTAAACACGATGAAATTACACGAAATTGCAGGTGGTTGCGTTTTACCAGGAGAGTTTGGTCAATATTTCGTGCGGGATACTATGTACTATACACTATATACTATACAATAAAGTAGTTAGTCCGATATTTTCATCGGCAACTTGTACAGTTTCGTAATTCGATATACCTGTGCCTATATCTCGCCGAGATCAAGGGTAACAAACAACGAGGATGCAATTGATTTTTATTGGCCTTTGTAAAGTTTTTTCTCCTTTCCTATTTTCTAAAATACTTTAAAGGTTGCAACCTATGGAAACCGAGGTTTCTGCGTCAAAAATATCGCGCGGAATATTCGGCGAATCCAATGCTAAAACGGAATGTCTTTTTAAGAGTAACACATAAATTGTTATTAAAGACAAGCAAAAGGCTGATGTTACATTATTTTTTTTTATTATTTCTGGCTCTTTGATTAATAGACCATTAAGTTTCATCGTTTCGCGCGTGTATCTTTAAGAGGATAGGTTTGAGTCTGTATCCGCGTTGCGAAAAATCCTGCTTTTTTCCCAAGAAAGAAATTTTTTGTATAGTATTTATCGCAAACTTGATATTATTGTTTTTATATGAAATCAAAGCTGCTTGGAATGGATGAAATTTCAGTCGTTATTTAACGACTTGTTGGTCGAGATTAATAAAGTGTGAACTTTGTTGTTTGCTCGCACAGTTAGCTCTACTTAATGACTAAAGACTTAAAAGTTGTATATGCAAGAACATATTGTTGTCAGATTACTGGGATACGTGCGGGTGGTATCGTCTGATACGTCTTCTAGAGCATTTAAATCTGGAGGAAACCATTGTTGCAATATCGAAAATGCAAGAAATTGTCGATTATGCATTCCAGAGATTGATGTTTATGAGAAACTTTATTCCATTTCATTACTGAAGCAAAGTTGTATTCTTCGTACATTTGTAATACATTTATGAAGCATGTTAATTAAGAAAAAGATGACTAGGATCGATACGGATAATATTCTTGCATAAACATTCGACACTGGAGAGTACGATGCAAATCGTTCTAATGATTACGATGCACGGCAGGGCGTAAAGCGGGACATGGGTAACGAGAAGGACCTTGGCCCCCTACTCGTGTAACGATAAGCATTCGTGTAACGATAGGTACTCGCGTATTAGTCATGCGCGTAAAACCTAACAAACCATTCATTTTAGTCTGATCGTTTGTAGAGGTTTATTCGAGAAAATGTATATATCCGTATCTATTATTTGTAAGAAACTGCGCGCTAAGAGCGCAAAAAAATTGTCTAAACGCTTGTTAGGAAGTTCTTTTTTTTCCTTTAGAAGTTTATGACAATAGAAGACTATGACGATAATGTTGATATATTCGTGAAAAATAATCGGGTTGTTGGAAGTATAACGGGCGTGTGAACGTTTTGTACACAGACATTGGAAATAACAGCCGGGATAACCGTAGGACTCTCTTCGTATTGCAAGTTCTCCGGAAGTGTGGCACAAATTGCGGATGCCAGTCCGACCAAAGTGTTACTCCATTTGAACACCAAGAGAGGGTCATTCGATTAAGGTTTCAAGCTGATCATCGAAGGTGAGCCCGGTTAATTCCACAATTATACACCCACGAAACATCGTTATTTCATTGACGTTCGGCAATTTCCTAATTGACACACGATATAGCCTTCCTCTGAGTGGATTTTTTCGCCCTGTTGATGGCGGTGATGCAACGATGCCTAAATTAGTAATTTGCAATAGTCACAGTCACGACAATTTCCCGAATTAACTTAGCGAGTTGAATGGCAATGTGACATTCGCGTGATGTACGTTCATTTCAAGATCCATTAAGAGAACTTCACGATGACAAACTTTTCGTTTCTCATTACCAATTTTCTATGTAGATATTAATAATGCTTCGCGATGAGCGTTCCATTGTTACTTCGAATCTAACACGAAGATTTACCTCGATACGCGACTTTAAACTCCCGTTATATGATTTTTAAAACATTTGCATTCTGAAATAACGCGCCGAAAGATTTCCCCTTGTTGCCTGTTTCCTCTTAAAGCGACTTCGCATAGACTTCGCACAACGAACAACAATGGTAGACCACGATTATCTTGATTCGCGTAAATCGAGCACAAGATGTAGAATTAATTATGCATGGGCGCCTGACAACACGCTGCATTAAATTAATCAGCATCTAAAAGACTTCCCAGTCTTACGATTCAATATTATGTGCCGGGTTTTCTCATCGCTTTGAGTCTAATGCCCCCGGACACCGAGGCCACTGTACAGTCTTCAACAGTAAACATGTGCATGTTGGAGTGTCTCTTAATTCTGCGATTAGTATTACAGATATAGTTGGTAGATACAACGCTATGTGTAGATATAATCGAGAAAATCAACGATGCCTTTTATAGGATTTTTAATAAAACGAAACATCAAATTTTATTAAACCGAGAGAAAAGATAACCTGCCCATCCTAATCCATGCTGTTATATTAATCACAGCTAAACATTTTGTTTTAATATTACAGACTTTATCATAACAAGCGTTTATTATCTTTTAACCAATAGATATGTTATATTATCATTGCCTTTGGATTTATCTAAATCTCAGTTATTATCTTTGTTACAGAAATTCCTTAGAATCTTTTTTGCATTTGGATACGTTTCAATAATTAACCGAGTATATTTTCGGCACTTCAACACGATCGACCAATCCGGCGAATTATACCATAAACCAATAATAATCGTGTGTCATTCTATAACAAAAAGAATTCCAGGGTAAACATGTCCGCCGCAACCCGTTTCCCTTTATCGTTCAAATCCCTTGAAATAATCTATAAACGCACACCCCTAACCAATGAAAAACAAACATACCTTTTAACATAAAATAGATAAACCATATTCTTGAATGGTTTCCTTCTCGGATAAATCGAATCTTTTAACAATAGTAGCAGTAATACTAACGAATATGTGTATGATGAATCAGGTTAAAAATATTATGGAAGAGAATGTGATTTTCTGACAGTGTATATATTCAACAAGATGGCGAAACTGATGTTCCACCAATGATCTTCATCGTGTTCCGGCGTTCGAGCTGGCTCATGAAAATAGCGTTACATAGAGAATCGCGCGCATAATGAACACCAACCTGTTCGCTGCATGACGTCGTCATTCTGTTGCAAGTTGCTGGCGGTGTCGTCGTTGTTCGAATTCACTTGTACATCCGTCATCTTCTCGGTCAACGATACTGAGGGTCGTTCTCTTTAGGGTTAGGCGAGAATTCTTGGTATTCGCAGTGGTCGACTTCCACGCACTGCTCGTCACGCCGTAATACGCGCGAAACAACGAGAGGAGATGCGCGATTCAATGAGATACGATGAAAGTTGAGGAACGCGCGACACTTGCGACGCGTTTGAACTGACTGGCTCGACCGCCGGCCTTCCGGGATCACCCGAAGGCCCCACGCCTCACCATCGGAAATCGCCGAGCGTTTACGAACCTCTTGCCGTTCGTACGATTCTCAGGTGCTCCGTGTCGCGTAGCGAACAGACAGCGAATGTGGTTCGAGTATCACCCTTCCGCCAAATAGACCGCCACCCCTCGTTTTCTCGCCACCGAAAACGATGTTTATCATTCATGGTTCGATTCAGTTAACAAATTATCGATTCAATTTTTAAATTGTTCGTCGTATGGTTAAAAGTGTACAGAAACTTGAAATTTACAGTTTCTCCGTTCCCTCAAATTTGTCTTTGTTCAAAATCAATGTTATATTTTAACTAAAAGGATAGTAGTAGAAATAAGTAGTAGACTAAAATTATCATAGATATTTTTAGATGATTATGAAAGTTATTATAAACATTTTCAAATAGGTAGGATGTAGAGCACGTGGTAGGAATTGTTGGACTAAGTTCATGAAATTTTCCGAATAAAATAAAATTATACCAGTACTAGATAGAATGACTTGCTGACTGCCAATTTGATGATTTTTCAATAATAATCAGACGATAATCCGATAATTTAATGATATCATAGATCTATAATTTATATAAAAACATAGACGTTTTGGATTTGTACAAAACATGTTTTTATGATTTTATTTACATTATAATTATATCATCCGAACGTGTGAAAATATAACGTAGATGTACAAATCGGCAAATACTTTTCAAACTTCCCTGGAAGACTGTCAACGGCGTGAAACTTTTCACACTCCTCGTTCTACGAAGGGCATAGTTCATTAAATTAATACGATAAGAAGTAAAATAACACCGATCTCTTCACTCGGTTTGTTTCAGCGTTAGTATGCATATATTAAGATATTATACATCGTTCTTATTATAAATACATATACCTTATACAACGTTACATTCAACCAAATCAAACAGACGTGATTGGTATTTCATATCATCTTTCCCTTTGATGAATTTATTTTATATTAAAAGGTTTTATTTTATCCTGTTCTTTCTTTTCATTTTTTACAAAAGATCCTAATGACGATAAGAGCGATTCGAATTGTATTTCGCCGTTCTGTGCAGAATTATGAGAAGCGTGGAGCGCCTAAGCGCCAGGAGATTTTTTAACAGGGGATGAGTAAGACGATAAGTATGAAGAATGAACATGTTCCTCGTTGACGCGAAGTTCACCGAAGGATGAATACCGCATAATGGTTGCCGCGTTGCCACTTCATTCGCTGTCTTTCTCGCACAATCTACGAAGGAACGCTAGAAACAAAACAATCGATATTAACATCTTATTCTAAAGAAAATACGGATCTGGTGTACCGCTATGTCAATCAAACTTGGTGCCGAATACACATATATGAGCCATTTAAAATATACAATAAATATTAGAATAATTTCATGTGCAAACATAATTTCATGATGCCACAGAAAATGCTATATCGCATTTTGTAATTTTTGTGTCAATTTTCCAAGCTCGAAATGTCCTGTGGGCACGTAAAATTTCCCGGATATATTGCGATGATTTATATATACACTTGTGAATCTCTCGTTGTTCATTAATATTAATAGAAAGCTTCTGTAACTTAAATAACAAATGAACGCCTTCATTGATAGAAGTAGCGTAGATAATTAATAACAGAGTTAATGTTGTCGAAACGAAACGGCATGATTGAAACAGTGCTTTCTTTTGATGCAGAGAAATCCGTGACACAAATAAATATCAAACGTCTAGATCGTTCTATGTATATCTAATTTGCCTAAAATGTACATCTATCTGTGCATATCTAATGTTTTAGACACATAAGATAGTATAAAATAGTATGACAAATTACAGTACGATAGTCAAATATAGTTTGAAACCGTCTTCTTGTCGTCTTGTAATCGACGAGAACTCGAGGAAACGATTAAGGTTGAGCATCGTTTTCTGAAATCCACGCCAACGACACTACCGAGTGTCTTGAGTCACGGATCTCGTGCATGAATACATCTTAAGCTTTTGTACGTGTTGCTGTACGAGAAGCAGGTTATCGATTTCAGCATCCCTGCCACGTAGATTCGTTGCGTCCTATAAAATGTGACATGTGCGTAGTCAAATAGGAGGCAGAAAATTGTGTTAATACATAGGTGAAAAGAGGCAAAGAAGAAACGAAAGAATAAGGAGGAAAGACAGAAAACTCATGGAGATGCACGTTACGCTACAGGGTGTACTTACGAAAGGCGAAATTTGTGATATTGACGTCTGGTTTGTTTACAATAGCACCATCATCTTCTTCAAGAATGCTGCAGAACACAAAACACGTGGAAATGTTAAACGATAGGGAAAACAAGAAACGGGGCCCGAACGATCGTTCGATTCCTCTGACTTCCTGGACATTTTGGGCAGCTATATAAAAATACTCTACAGGACTAAGCTACTGAACACTGTACGATGGGAAAATACAAAGGGGACAATCTTTTTTTTAAATTTTCTACTGTAATATCAACGTCTACTGGTAGAACGAACCGTTAAACAAACGCATATTTTATTGTTCGCTGCTGCTCTTCTTTAATCTAGCGATGCTCTATATTAATGTAACTCACTGATGCAGCTCGTATAAAACACGCTTCTTTTCAACTTCTATTTCGCGAGATGCATATATTTCATTGTGACGAATCGATACTTACGATCATAGGGGATGAAACCTTCATCATCTTCTGGGTCCATACAATCCTTCAGTACTTCCTCTACTTCCGCGTCGGTTAATTTCTCACCTAAAAGATTATACAAAATAGAATTGTGCGTTAAAAGATAAATCTGAAGTTACTCTCTTTGTGTTTGTTAAAGATGTTAAGCGGCCGGAGAAGCGGTAAAATACTTTGAAACTTCTATTCGTGTTACTAACTTCCTTGATATCGTTAAAAATATACAGATTTTAAACTATTTTTATACGCCTACGAGTAATATTTTTCTCTAGTCGACGATGATGAAATATAGGATGATTATAATACCGAGCGCAAGCAGTGTGTGTGAAAGTTCAGCAGCCATCATAGTTCCATTTTCCTGTTTATCGTATAGTTTCAAACATTCGAGAAAATCTTCGTAGCATCCTTGATCCTTGTCCTTTTTACACTGGCTGTAGATCGGCAAGAATTCGTCGAGCTTCAGCATCTTTTCGCCCTTCTTTTTCGTTCCTCCAAGCTTTTCTATGCTGGCGTTTGTAGGATTCAGGTTGAGGGCCCGAAGTACGTCACCAAGGTTGACGGCATCGAGAGTCATCGAGCCA
The DNA here is from genome assembly GCF_051014615.1 of Bombus vancouverensis nearcticus. Lineage (NCBI taxonomy): Eukaryota > Metazoa > Arthropoda > Insecta > Hymenoptera > Apidae > Bombus > Bombus vancouverensis. The sequence continues at coordinate 11,874,733 of NC_134925.1, forward strand.
TCCGCATCGTAAATGGAAAAGGCAAATTCTGCCTCTGTTTGATAAAGAAAGGAAACAAAGAAAATCATATTACGTATCGCTCATGATCGTTCTTCCGAGTGTCCATTTTAAAATTTGTTTCGATGGATTATAGGACCTTTTGATATTTAAAGAGTGATAGGTAAGTTTACTTGACAGGCGGTAGTTATTGGAAAAAAATATTTTGCTTCGTGATTAAAAAAATGTCAATGTCGATTTTAAATTAAGAACGCAGGTATATGCTAAGTGAAATCTGGGTTAATATCAGCTGAAGCGTGGCTGTTCGTGCGTACCTGGTTCAAAAATATTGTTCTATTTTGAGACTGAGCGGCTCCCACCCAGCGACCGATTCAAGAACCTACTGGTGGAAGTAGTAGTGGGTCAGATTACCCCCGCCGAGCCATATAAGAACACGGTACTAACTATTTTTGAAATGGCGCTTCCCGTTCGGGGTGATTACACCTCCGTTTTACCGAATACTAACGATTACGTAACATTTTTCACGCGGTACATCGAGTTACCGTCTTACTACTTACATTTAGAACCGTATCGTGAATGCCAAACATAATTACGGAATAATTCAAACGAATTTTAAACGTGCCGTTTCCCTTGCAGCCATAAGTTTAACGCGCTTTAAATATAATATATATCGTGGTGAGAAATCGATTATCGCGTAACTTGTTTAACGAGGAATATCATGTTCTTCGATCTACGACAATATTTTATATTCTTGGAAATACCGCGTCATAAACACATTTTTCTTCGATCTTTAAATTACCCTTCGCAGAGAATTTCCCTCACTTTTTCCTGCGTTTCCTCACACATAAAATTACTCGCGATATTCACTAGATAGTTCACTGTTAATTTAAAATGTATCTTATAGTTGGTTGTATTTGCTATTCCTTAAAATCCTGCCTATTATTTCTATTGCACAGGTAATTTCAAACACGTACACAAAAACCAAGTATTTTCCATATGTTTTACTCACTTTCGACGTCCTTTGCACTGAGGTCTGCCTGTAATGCAAAAGAGATATCATTAAATATTCACAAGTTATCACGCAATACTATTTATTATCGTTATTATTTATAAAAATTATATCGAAATACAAAACATTTTAATGGGAAATCTATCGATATAAAATACATCGTAGCAAAGTTTCTCTTAAAGGAATTCTCAGTAACGACATAACTAAATTATTAAATATTTAAAAATATATATCCTTTAAAAGTGTCAAAAGAAACTTAGAAGAATACCAAGAAAGAGTGGAAACTAAATTAAACTAAATTAAACGATGGATTTATGGATAAAATTTTCGTCGTATATCGAAAATTGGAAGAGAAAATCAACAGCTTACCATTGTAACGTGTCTGGTACTGCTAGATGTTAATCGAACGGAGCGTGAACCAGAAGTGGTATCGGGTGTTACCAAATTTATTTATTTTATTTCTGTAGATGGCGCAGTGATCACGCGAATTACAAGGAGAACCAGCTCGAAAAGCTCGGTTCGGACGAAGAGGGTATTGGCAACGCTGCGGTCCAAAAACAGTTCGAGAGACAACGCGGTTTAGAAGCTGTGCTTCCTTGTTACGATAAATGGTTTTCGGTGATACCGTTCGTATGTCATGGCTGCCAGATCTGCAACGCAGAGTACATGCGACAAACAAAAATACACGCTGGACGGCCTTCGATCTCGTATACCCATCGCGCCCTTAATATCGCCGATCTTCGCCTTTTACGTCAAGCAATCGTCCGATAAATCAAAGATACACGTGATTACCAAAAAAGTTACTGTATTGTATAAAATTTTTAAGATACATCTTTTCCTCCGCGGTGTTCCTAGGAACGCGTGGAATTTATTTCACGTCTCGTATAACTTCGTAAGAGCTTGGCGTACGTAGACTATACCGGACGCGTGGCCAGCTGATGGCTAAACTAGGGAGTTATTTTTATCAATTCGACGCGAACAACCAGCGCATTTCTCTCTTAAAAACTAGGTTTACAAGTGGATATTTAGATGTTGTACATCCGATCGTTCCATAACTCCGTCGAGGAAAGAATTTGAACGTCGAGCCGACGTTTGACTCATTTCTTCCGACGGCCAAAAATGGTTCGCAATAATTTCCGTGTTCTACTTAAAATACCCTTTCTCTTCCGCTCTTCCGATTGTGTTTCATTGTGAGTCATTTTCTTCGTTTTACTGGACGTTTTATCTTCCAACGAACGACCTTCCTCCTGATCAGATAGGGCCGAGGACGCAATTTCCTCGATTGTTACGTCCTCCAATGAGGCATTCTTCGTGAAAGGCGTTGATGATGCGACGAACGAAGATGTAATTTCTTCGTACGCAAAATCACATACGTTGCTCCTAACGTCGTTATCGGGTACATAATCGATGTTATTCTGATCAGGATCATCGATACTTTCGATGCTTCTTATAAACTGTTCTTCCGTTTCCTCCCAAACCTCGATCTTTTCTTTGCTAACAGTTTCCGATACATCTTCTTTCCTTTGCTCGGATTCTTCCATTTTCGTTTCAAGTTCCTCGATCATTTGGTAAAGTAAATTGATAGATACTCTAGTCGCTTCGTTCGAGTTTTCAAGTTCCTTCTCCAGACGAGTGCACGTTGGATCTGTTGTGGTTTCGATAACAGCATCGTGCACTATTTGATGCACATCACCCTGACCTTGAGTCGTGTGCATTTCCACAAAATTGGTCGGCTCTGCTGCGTGTGAAACATTTTCGATGTTGCGTACAACGTGTTTTACCTGTTTAATGAATTGAACGTTAGAAAGAACCACTTAGAGAATAATTATTTTCTTATCGCCAACCCCAGAATTATTCGCACTTTTCACAATGTTATTTCCATTTACCTGTTTTTCTAATTTGGATATGTGATAGGGCACGGAAGTAGAATCTCCGATTTGCAGATTACGTAAACCAAGCACCATCTTTTCTATTAATTCTGTGGTTTCCGGTTCGTTGCGATCTACGCTCAAACGATCTTGTATTTGCAGCATTGTTCGTGTGATCTGCGATTGATTGCCAGCAGACTCTTGTTGATGATCCAGCATTTGTAATTTTTCTGACAACATTATTGTTCAATAATTTCAATTTGTTAACATTAATTCCGCTAATAATGAAAATAATGAGCTACAAGTTAAACACGTTTATTCTAGCACGAAAAGGAAAGCAATTACCGAAACCTAATATGCAACATTTCGCATATCGTATCTATATATAGGATAAAATAAGATTTAATCAAATATTGCCTGTATAAGATGATAACTGCTTACGATCATTTGTATCAACCACGTCAAAAGCTTCCAACATTATCTTGTCGATTAAACTTCTTGCAAAGGCTTCGACCATAATTTGAGGCATTATCAACTCGACAGAGAACTGAAATCGTAGCTGTCGGAAATGATCGTCAGATTTTCTATACGCATGGCAAATATGTATGCACTTGAATTTTGCTAGGTGCGGTGTACGTTTATTTTTATTTTTAAAATTTACTCTATTTGTTTAGCAGTTTATTTGGTAAATCGATTAATAATAAGTTCAAACATGAATCAAGTACGAAATTTGTATAGGGTTACCGACACCCTAAAGTGAACTTATGAAATGTTTGCACGTGTTCCGGAAAATGTCAGAAGACGTTGAACGTTTATTTTCAGTTTGGCACCAAAAAAGCAAGGTGTTGCCCGCTTAATTTATAGAATGATCTTTTTTTTATTAAGTATTTCATTAAATTAAATGTATAAGTCAATATTAATAATCTATCAATAGACTTGATCTTTAAAATTTTAAAACCCTGTTTGTATTACGATAGAATTGCCGATGTAACCTCAACTTCGAACTGAATCGGATTAAAGTACTAAAAAATAAATAAACACTCGCTTATCAAACGTTTTAAAGGAAAATTCGTACATATTACTCGAATCTTCGTCAAATTTGCATGCAATGAATGTCATAAAATGGATTAACTATTACGTAAAAGGGATATACCGATCTTTTACGAGTCAAAGTAGCGATAAGAGCACAACCCGCTAGTATTGAAAAACGAACGTGTCCATAAAAGATGGATCAAAATAAGTACATAGAAGTACGAATCTTCGAACCTGTTGCGGAAACTCCAACTTTCGACGCTGCTCACAAATATTCCATAAAAACTCTGAGCACAATTCACGAATGCGATAGTTTAAAGGTTACCCATTCGTACGTTCAAAATAATAATTCGTACATGCAAAGGAACGTTCCATATTCCACGAACTTGAAGTCAAACATCAGAAGCTTTCCATCTTCCAAACAAAGGGTAGATTCGTTTAGAAACGCGGACAGACCATTCGATATCGATTTGCTCTTAAGATATTACGCGTGTAATTCCGATATGGAAAAATCGATAAACAAAGTTTTTGGCAAAATGAATGATCAGGTTTGCAAAGACATAGATCATGTTGGCCCGTTAATCGAATTGGGTGCTATCTACAAAATTTGCAACTCGTTGGAAGAACCGTCTCCTAAAAATTCTTTATCATCCATGTCTCGATTTCGCGATATCATAGTCAAGCTACAATCTTTGATACGCCGATGTAGCAACGAAACGTTGGGAGAAATTCTGTCGAACGATCCGTCGATGAAAATCTGCGAACATTGCGGAGTGATAAGCTGCACTAAGCCAGCAAATATTTCTGTCGAATCGCGAACATCACCACCTAACACCTCCTACTTTTTAAGTACGCAAATGTTTTCAGACGTAACCAGCAGTGGCGACGATGACCCGAGAACCTATCGGCAAATAAGGAGAATTAATCCCAAAAAGGAACAAAGGACGAAACGCGTTGAAAAATATAGCAGTATGCAAAAGAATGAAAATCGTTCGACTTGCAAAGAGCAAGTAGATAATGGAAAAATTTATGGCTCGAGGGAGGTAAATCTAACTGTGAAACGGGAAAATAATTTCCACATAAATGCTCCTCAACGCATCGAAACTATGGTAGCTGAACGCGAACACGATAACACGATTCAAGAGACACGTTCTGTTCGTAACGCGATAAACACTAGAATATTAGAAACAAGTAAAACGGAGTTACCCGATCGCGTTAAAAATTCGCAAATGGAAAAGCCATCGGCTATCAAAAAAATCGTTAAGGCAACGACTAGAAATCAACTACAAGCGGAAGGTAACTGTAACTTCGAGGAAAAAGATAAAATTAAAAACGATCTCACTGTCGATTTTACAAATAATTTTTTGCACGGTAGATATTTCAATCCCGTAGACTATAAAGAAAAGTCCGTACCGAGAAATAAACTGGACGATTGGCAAACGTCGGACAAAGATCAGCTAAATTTCAACGAGTGTAATGAAAAGGTTTTAAGAGACATTCTGTATGAACATCCAAAATCCCGTATTGATGACTCGGTATCGCAAAATTATACATCTTTAAATAGCAGACAAAGCACAGAGAGTAAACAGAACCAACCAAACAACGTCATGAACGACATAACTTCGTCTGCTAATGAAGTGACGTACTTGGCACGAGAGTGTCCCGAATCAATAGAGGGAAGGAAGAAAGAATTGGTTTCGCAATTAGATGAGAGAACGTACGTACATTCTAGACAACCTATCAATAGACGCAGTTTCGTTCTACACAATGCACGGAATTACGATCCGTGCTTAAATTCAGAATTTTTAATACTCGACAAATTGATGGCATCGAATATGATCGAAAGAAATAGCGAGAAAAGCCCAAGAATCTCCTGCATCGATTCTCAAAAGCATTTGAAACATCCCAAACGCGTCGATCCTATTAGAAATATGAAACAATTTAGAAGTCTAACGTGTTTAATAGAAGATGATTCGTTAGAAAATTGTATTACAGCATCTCGTATGTTGGTACAGGCTAATGAAAGTAATACTACAGTTGTTAGTTCCTCGTCTGCCGAGAACATGATACGTGAATGGGTAAAAGTTCCCCAAAGTGCTAATTGTATTCAAGATGAAACGTATAAAAACTCGGATACTTCGAAACCTTCCACGATTGTGTTAAACGTAGAACCTCGTGCATTCTGGGCTAATGAAAAATCAATTTACTGTACAGAGACGTCTATCGATGGACAACGTAATCCAGAAGATTATAATGCGAAGAAAACGTACAAATCGTCGTCGAAGAATAAAACCAAACACCATCATTCGGATAAACGGACTATATCAAATATAATCAGTGGTAGTTTCAAGCTGTGGAATAGTAGAGACTCGATAAAAGATAAAATAAATACATCGAAACATATTGACATACACGGAAGCGAGAAACGTCTTAGGAAGCACTTATTCGATTCCTTTAAAAGTCTTAAGTCCATAAAATCCATGAAATCCAAAGAGTTACGTGGAAGTACTAAATCTTCGGGTTCTTTTGGAAATAGTTTATTTCCTAATATCCCTCCAAGTATTACCCGGCGAATCATTTACGACGAATCATCGTTAAAAAATCTGATACACGACGATAGAAGGTACGCAAACAATACGAAGGACATATTGTTGCTTTATCGGAAAGTTCTCGAAAGTACAGAAGAGATGGATTGGCAAAGCTTTCAACGATTCGTCGAAGACTTACATCCCAACAAAAAAAATCTTTGGCGCGATATTTGCAAAGTCATTAACAGTAAAGTGAAAAGAATAACCGACGAAGACGACGGCAGTGCGGAAATATGTATAGAGATCACCTCCACTCCCTTCGAAGAGGCGAAGCACGAAAGAAGAAAGTGCAGCAACGAGATCGTGTTCGAGATGGACATAACACTCGCAGACGTCGAGAGGTGTCTCAGTAGGAGGCAGCTACTATCCACGGAGAAAGAGCAGCTTGACACCCTTAAGAGAGCCAGTGAAGTTATTAAAGTTCGAAATGATGACGTTTGTGATATTGAAGTAGCCTCTAATCAAGCTGAATAAGCAGTCTTGCATGCTTTCAATTTCGCTTCTACGTAATCCGATTACCATCTCCTTCGCAGTTCCCTCTCGCCATTTCTTTCGTACTTCATTTTTGTTCTTTTTTGCATACAATTTCCGTAACTCTACTTTTTATAAATTTCCGCCAAACTCTTGACATTGCTGAATAAAATTTGACATATAAGAAATTAAACGACTCGCGTGCTCTATTTTCTTAGCATTAGAGCCCCTAAAATTCGAAGAAACAGTAATGTTTCAAGATGCATAATGCTTGTAGCAGACTGGTACGAAGTTGGTTTTAGGTGTAGCGTACCGAATAAGCTAGATCGGTTGATCCCAAAGTGAAAGATTTGGTTGATGCAAGGTGGGCTAGGTGGGTAAATGGGTTGGTAGGGGAACCGTGTGGAAAGGGTGGGTCGCCCCTGGTAAAGTAGGGGTGGTCCAGCAAGCAGATTCCTGGGCTGATCGATGGAACGACCGGCGCATTGGATTTTCCAAGAGTAGCGCGCGCATTCTCATCCTTTCCAACAGCATTACATCCACCGTGTCTTTCAGTTACTCACGATCCTGCCGTGGTGGTGCATCCACCTTTCGGTGAGTGCATACCTGCTAACGAGAAAACGATGCAACTGTGTCACTAGGCCGTATGGCACGTGATCCTGTCCTTGCACGGTGCTGCTCTTCTTTATATCCGTGGCGACGTCCAATGATCGCGACGTATCGGGAATGCACTTCTTGAATTTTCGAGAAAACGTGCGTAGTGCGTGATCTGCTTCTTCCACGAAATTGTTCTCGTTCTCGTTCGATTTCACCTCCCCCGTTGCTCTCGACCGCAAACGTAAGTAGGTATCTACGTAGCAACGTTCCACGTCCAAATGGATGAAAAATAGATCGTTGAGATATTCAGAGAGAAATTGATTTATGGGATGACAGGGTGAGCCTAAGTGTGTTTATCGTAACACAAAAAGACCGGCTGATGTCGCTAGGAAGTGAACGGAAGGATATTTGCTATTGTCAGGTGAGACACGTGGTGTTCAGATCCTATGATAGATTGATTACTCTCTATCGAATACCCGTTAGATTTCTTTTTCCTTCCTTTGCTTCTCTGTGTAACGTAAGTGTTCAAATGATTTTAGACGTTTTCACTGAAAGCATGCATAAACGTCGGTCCGTCGATGGGAATGTACAGGAACAGGCTTTGCCCATTCCAGTTCAGATGTTCCTTTGGCGACAATTGAGGTACAATATTCTTCTACGCAAATCGATCTAATTTATCGATGATGAATTTACTTTCGTTCGAAGGAAATTAATAAATCTCAATAGCGCTAACAACGATGTCCAATATTTCTTGGAAAAGATACGTAGCTAAAATGCGTTTTGACAAGTCAGAAGCTTTAACGAGCAACGCATCGTTTAAATTATTGCGTAGCACGTAAAGATTATGTAAAGACGTAGAGTATTATGCAGATCGTATATTCATATTTGTGCCAGAGTTGTTAATTTTTGTCATTCATTCGCAACGTATAGTACACTATATCATATATTTAATAAATACAATATACTATAATTTGCATATTACAGGCCGTTCATACGTGCGAAACTTGGCAAGCTTCACGAAGCATCTTGCACGGTAAAAATTCATACCTTCACTTTTATACATGTCCTTTCTATAAATGAGGTTGTTGAAGAAAGCAAACGATATAAACGGGTATATATGTGCCAGCGAATGTGTGTGTGCGCGTTTGTGTGTGCGTGCGCGCGCGCGTATGTACGTGTGTGTGTATGCATGTGTGTATAAAATGAACATTACAAAAGAATTACGATGTTTACGAATTTTGTTTGCGAACTAATTTTAAAGCAAGAAATTCCAAGAAATTTTATACGATTCATACGATTACAATGTCTTAGGACGTGAGACACGATGTTTCTGACATATTCGTCCACAGATTCGAATGAAAGAACTTTCAAATTGTAGATATGCTTCTGCTCCGTTACCAAAGGGGGAAACGAAACATTGTTTTATCCGAATTTTTGCTTTCGTGATTGTCCTCGATAAATTTGTTGTGCTTTTTGTTAGAGGTTTGCCTTATGTGTACGGAGAAGGTGAAAATTTAATAAATTTGAATTCTTTTTTCTTAATTCCAATGCAATTTTGCAAATACAAAGTTAATATAAAGGTTAGTATGTTTCTAAAGTCGTGCAAATCAGAGTTCAGACAGTCAGAATATACGTTCTATGAGATTACCATTACAAATTTATCCCGATAATAAATATATGAATAATAATATATTCAAACGAATGAAATCGCTTTTTATATCCGATTCGTTATACAGAAATTTTTAACTTGAGATTAATAATAAAAGGAGAATTTCTTACATGAATATTCATTATATTAATAAAACTTTTAGATTCACTGTCTTTATCATGCATCTCTTTGCAATTTAAAATATTTATAATCAAATGCAAGAATTACAGGCGAAATAAATAAACTCGTACCAACTTGCTGCGAAATATTTTAAACGGAGAAATAATTATTAACTGTAATCTGAATAACTAATTTGCGCTATGTTGCCCGAAAGATTTTATACAAGCTTTTTTGCACTCATGGAATCCGAAGCTTTGATATTATAGATTAAATGAATAATTACAAAGAAAAAATATATAAATATGAAATTGATGTCATGGAAGAATATCGCAGGATTTCATGCTGTGCAAAATCCTTATCAACCATATCCTGTCAGCCTTTTGTTTTCCAATACCTACCCGACTACCTGCACTAACAATGTAACCTCCTCCACGCTGCCGCCTCCACGTGTCACCTGCAGTTCTGTCAACACGCGCCAGGCCATCATGTAAGTTCGCTAAGCCTGATACCTGCCTGCTCCCATGTTTGCCAACCTATTTGTGCAATTATGTACTCTCTAATTATTCTGGTTCAATTACTAGAGAGAATTCACTATTTATAAAAACTATATTATCTATTTATTCCTTTATTGCATGTCTCTTTACTATAAATACGAATGTTTGCTTTATTTGCAGTATCAAACAGCTTTTTCAATATTTAATCCAATTATCTCTGTTATATATTGTTGCGTACATTATTTTCTAGCTCAACTTCAAACTATATCTTGTATATATTGTGATATTACCTTCCTTACGCCTGCAGTTACTATCAAAATCAAGTGGACGTAGTCTCAAATTAATAAACTAATTGGTACATTGTAAGCTGATACGCTTCGTTATTTTTGCCAAGGCGTTTTGATATGAAAATTGTAATATCGATTGTCGTGAAATTTTTATATTTTCTCAATAACACGCGTTCAGTGATGAGTAGTGGGTTTGTATAGTAGAAAAGATACCTCTCTTGGGGAACTGTAAGCACTGACTTTTCTGAATGACACACGTATAATTTTGTTACTTATGCGATGCAATGACGTATAATTTTTAATTCGCATCATCTACCTTGCTTGTTGTATTCTTTTCTTCTTATTCGTTCTTCTCATTGTTTTACGACTTTTCAAACTATTTTGCAACGTGTTCAGAGGAATAAGCTATTAATCATGATCGTGTGTTTCTTAATGCATATGTAGGAGACCAAGGAAGCTTGTACGGTTGGTATAAGAAGTATTTCACTATAATACTTTCCATTGTAGATATTAAATTTTGCCTCTTCTTAAATATCGTTTTATTACGTCTTCTGTAATTTAATTACTCGATGTGCAAACCATCAAGTTTTCTAAACGACTTTTAAATGATCGTTGATAGTCTCTGGAGAAGGTGTTAGTTCAGAATCTTCACAATGATTTAACACCCTCTTTGAGCCTGATACTGGGCACTGTGCCACGATGGCGTTTGATCCAAACCGCTCTTCCCTACATTCTCCATGCCACGGCCAATCTCTTGCACAATAGGTGAGTCGCCCACCTTTATGCTTCCCTTTTCAACAATTTTATCTAGCTTTTGCAATTCCATTTTACGAGAATCGTTTTGATTAATCATAAAGGAAGGATTTTCAAACCCTTGGAGCCATGGAAACAACTCTTCTTTACATTCTGCATTGGATACTTCTCGACGCTGCCGAAGAATGTGCCGAGACAGATGCCGACCCAGGAAATCCCTTTTACTATTTATTTTCTATACCTACCATGAGCGTAAGTGATTTGCATCGAACGAAAGAAAATAATAATTTAATAGTTTCTCATATTTTTTCTTCTTACAGTTGTTCGTCTATCTTTTTGCGCCGCTGTGTAATCATCTGAAAGATATTGACTTTAAAGCAAATTTACGTTTGGAAAATGGTTTGAAAATATGGTCGGCTATGTACGAATGTCGTCATCCAGATACACCTTGCTTCACTACTCACTGTCGAATTAAACCACAGGCTTTATGGAGTCGTTCTTTCAAGTATTACAAGCAACATCAAATGTCAGATGATGTGTTTGTCGGAGGAAGTGAGTGAATCTATTTTATAGTATTTCGCATGGCACGATACATAACAATATATATTATAATATATATTACAATAATAATGTATATAATATATATATATTATTGAGTAACATAATATTCTGTAATATATATTATTGAAAATATTTCTTAGACGTGGAAAGTCCACCGAGTCAATCTGTTAGTGCGTTTTCTGATCAAAGTGCAGACAAGTCTTCGACGAAACAGTCGAACGATGATGTAAGTATAAAACATTGCTTTAGAATCACAATTATGATAATTATGATTTGTATTATTTCCAGAACATTTGGGTATCGTCGCCAAAGGACACTGTTTTTCCAGAAACAATCCCCGAGGAGAGCTCTGGTACCGAGGATGAGCACGTAGTGAGTATCTAGAATAAGCAGCTTCCTCTTAATTTCACTTTGATCGATAAAATAATAGAATGAACGTATCAGGTGATCTTCAGATTACCGTCCCTCAGCGAATCGGAAAAAGCACTAGACGGGGTAAGGATGATTTCGAATTCTATTATTTCGGCAAAATGCTAATTATTCGGACGCGCTGATATTAGTCCTCTGGCATTGAAAATTTATAGTAGTTACGATGTCAATATACACGAAATACACGACTCGTGCGTTATTATTTCAGGGAGAAGCCAGTATCTTTCATGTAGCTATGGGCAGGGCAACTGGTTTCTCAAAGTTAACGATAGAACAGGTTACAGCAATTTCGACATTGGATACTTGCAGACAATACCAGGAGAGATCAACGATCGCAGGGTTAGACAATTTTTATAAATAGGTTCATTATCATTGAAGCTTCACTATGGTATGACGTAATAGAGTATTCATTTTTTAGAGATACGGAGAAAGAAAAAGAGGATCAGCCTCATAAAACGGAAAAAGAAGCGCAAGACACGTCGAAAATGAAAGCAACTGTGGAGCAACGAGGTCCTACCGATTCAAGTGGTGTAGGGTTGACAAGTAGTTGCGCTGCTATCGATGGAGACGTTCGAGCCGCTACTTTCCTCGATGTAGCTGTGCTTAGGTGCCTTTTTGTTCCTCAATGGCAGGAAGAAGGTGTATATTGGGCTCTACAATTTTTATACTATAGGTAATTATTTACCGAAGCGCTTTGCATATTTAGAATTACATTATATAAAAAAATTGTCTATACAGATTACGTATGATGAACGAAGAAACATCGGTACAACAGATGCCACGACGCCGTAGTAATTCTTTACCAATACCTAAGATAGAAGTGTCGATTTATCAAAGTCCGGAAAGTAAAAAGAAAGATGTATCGAAGGATTTTATGGAAGTACCAGAAGTTCGAGACGTCACCTTGTTAACTGGTACATGGAAATATTTCTTAGCTTTCTTCTGAAACTTCGAACCTTGTGCTTCTGTTTCACCTATCACAGGTCACGATGGTGATACAAGTCATACAAGACGAGCCAGCGAGAAATCAAAGAAAAGAATGAAAATGGCTGACCTCAAAGCATTTGTCGAAACAAAATTGTTATCGAAATCTGAAAAAGCGCTTGAAAAAATTGGTCAAGATGATTCGAAAATACTGTTCGATCAGGTAACAAATTAAACGAAATTCTCAACCATGGACTACCTAAGACAATAATAGCAATCAATCTTATTTCCAGGACAGCCATAGAAGCCTCGACACGGGGGATGATAATTTAACAAGACCTACTTCGACAGCGTCGAAAATCTTTGAAGCGAAGGACATTGATCGTATGAAACATCCAACGAATTTAATAAAAGGAAAAAGCATGCCAAGTTTAAGGTACGCAGTACGGGTTGCAAGTAAAACTAAACATATATCAAAATATTCAGTTTTACAAAAACTTCTTCTCCTTGACTATAAGTTTTTCTACTTGTTCATTCGTACTCGCATACACCGATATTCAATTTCGTATTTTATACCATAATATTGCAGTTTCAAATTTCTTGCGAATCTTCGTCTCAGCATTTTTAATTAATTTCAACTTTCTACCTAGTAATTTATACGTATGTGCGTACGTATGAACTTTTAGTTACGTTGTCAGTAATTTAAGCAATCAGATTCAACAACTATTTTATGCTACAAGGAACAAGCGTTTCTTAGATAAATAATTGTTCTCTTTGAACGTAGATTATAATCAGTGTTGGGTAGCATATCGTGTACGTATTGACTTCTAATATCAATTCTACACGAAAATGGCATCTATCTTTTAACTAGTTGCTAAAAGTTCACTGTCTAGACACATTTGACTTATCTATCATATATTTCTCGGTCTCGTAGATCTACAGTAGAAGCGTCAATTTATCGATATAGATATTGATATTTTAGATAGATGCCAGATTTATTTTTTTATTTACAATAGTTTTTAGTACTTGTAGGCGAAGTAACGTATTACGCTCATTTTCATTATTTCTTGCAATTATTACTAGCACGAACATAAATCATAATAGAATTAGAACAAATTAGCAGTTTATTAATTTTATATTTATTATTATTGTCGATATAGGTATTATTGTTATATAATATTTCATCTTCCAAGCGTACTTTGAAATTTAATTTTCAGGCATCTCTTTTTCTAATTTCTAATAAGATTTTCGATTAAAACATTTCCTTAGAAAGTTGTAAATGCATCCTTTTTTAACTCGTATTTCAGCAGCTATTTCAAGCTATAGATTTCAGAAAGAAAAGTTCATTTTTTACCCAACACTGACAATTATTTTTCAGCTGTACCTAAATTCTTATAGATAATCCCAAAACTATGTTATTCTAATGAATACGCAGATTCTTCATGATGGTGGAAATCGAAAAATCATTATGCAGGAATTATCAAAAGATTCAGTTCAAAATAAGACTTTACGAAACCTCGATTTTCACCCTTATAAAGAGTTTGCCTACTTTCATTCGTAACACAGTTTTGTTCATTCTGCATAATTTGATAAGTCCTTGGTTAAAACTTATGCGTAATGTGTTTCTCTGTGTGTCTCTCTCTTCTCTCTCTCGTTCGCCTTTTCACCCCTGAACTCGTACTCAGCTGCTTGATTAACGAGCTGACCGCGGGAGGGTAAGTCATCAACGTCACTCGGAGGAAGTTCCGTACTGCAGCTCGGTTTACACGCTTCTTTTACGAGCTTCCTGCTTCCGGTAGGGCGCACAATTATCCTTTAAACACACACCACGCCCTAGCCGCCTCGGCACGTTAGCCAGAAACAACGGATACCGTAAACACGCCGTTTCTCGCGCTTATTTTTCAAACTTATCCCTCACAAGGACCAACAATTACGATATTAAGAATCGCCAATCGATCGTATGTCTTACGCCCATTTACTGGCTGCAATTTACTACGATACTTGATTGCTAGCCACGTTTAAAACATTAATGTCGGTATACATAAGTTTTAGCGTGGAAGTTTACAATATGAGTAGGTGTACAGGTCGTACATTTTAAGCGCGTTTCAATCGAATATATTCCAATTACATTAATGTGTAAAATAATCGACGCTTTGTACAACAATTCGTTCGAAATCGCCTTTATCTGTTTTATAACTTTTTTAATTGCATGACTAAAGAACAATACATCGTTCACGATCTTTTTACTCTTGAGTTTGTAGTCCTATTTTGTTTTATACGCGTAGAATTTTGCCAAAACTTTGTTCACTGATCACAGAATATTCTACATACGACGTTCACTACTGAATCTAGAATAGGTTCATCAGTGGCTTAGATTTTTTGAACTACGTCCTATTTGCTACTAGAAATTGTGCAAGTGTATACGTTTCGGACCATATAATATAGCTGAAGATTCAATTTGTGATACAACCGGCAAGAAGATATATACATATACATTTCCAACATATATCGTTAATACGATTTTCTATGAAACTAAATTTTAATCAAAAAACTTGTATTTCGTACCTTCAAATTTTTATTTCGAAGAAGTCATTCTTCTCTCCTGCTGTATCACGAGTCCCCCATTGCACATTGTACACGAAGGTACGATCTTTCCCCTGGCAAATTACTCCATATTCTTCGATCACATATATTTAAGTCACGAAAGTATTCAATTTCACAATATCAAGATCGGAAAAACGTACACAGTAAAATATGGTTAAGGAACACATCGAGCATGCAACGTGGAATGGCAAACGCACTGAAGTAGATAAGAACCTTAGAGGTCAGACCGTAGTGCTTGGCTAGGACTCACAGTGTCCGATGGCATGGAGAGAGTTGATAGAAATATCTGCTATGTCCGGTTTCTGACGAGTCGTATTTTGTAGGTACGTCGGTGATACTCGTATCGAGAGGAAACAAAGTCGATTTTATAGTCAATCGTACACCGCACCGAACCCTATCATCACTGTCACAGAACACACGCCTACTCCATCCCCAGATTACATGAAGCGACAGGTAAGAAACATTATAGCTTACGCTAAATTTGTATACTTATAGCGATCGCAAGTAAGGCTTTCTTATTACTATTATTTCATTGTTTCTGTAGTTTGTACCAAATTGCAATTATAATAGATATTATTACGGTGTCCTTTATAGGGTTCAATCGATAGTCAATTAGATGCTATCAGTATGCACGGTAGCCGTTTAGATTTTGAAAGGAAACCCAGTCTTACACGGTCGCAGACAGATTCTAATATTACTTACGCCAGCGACGAAATACCGGAAGCACCTGGCTCCTGTTGTTACATCACCAAAGAAGGCGATATCGATCTGCAAGTCGTTTTAAAAGTTGGTACTGTTTTACTACAACAGCACAGTTTTGCTTTTATCTGATGTATTTTGCAAGGATTACTTAGTAATCGCATTTTTAATTTTTTACCAGGCCGTACACTCGGTCGCCTTGAGGGATGGCAATTGTTGCACCTTACGAGTGTGTGAAAATATATTAAATTTAGTGGAGCTTTTAATAGATATGGGAGTGATGAAGCAGTGTCTTCGTGACGAAATTACGGGTAGCATAGCTGGTGAATACAAAATGTCTCGTAGTGTACATACATTGCATTTACATAAGCCTTTTTACAATCTTTTATATTATTTCATTTTTTTATCGAATACTTTGCCAGAATCTGCAACGGCAGGCGAAAAAACGGAAGGCGGAAAAAAGAAAGATTCCCCCGAGAACGAGCAAGAATACCGACAAGATCTTTCGGAGGAGTCCAAATTTTCATCTCACAATCTTTTGATGAACTGTGTGATCAGAGTACTGAAGCATTTAGGCTGTCCGCACGGCTGCTCGGACAGAATACGCGGACCGCAGACGGATTTCTGTCGATCTCAGGGACAAACGATTCTCAGCAAATTGCATCGAGCCAGTTCGAAGCAATTTTCTCGGTTCCTGAGAACAATGGTGCGGGAACAACCGATATCGGAGATTTTGGAATTCTTTCATGCATTCGTTGGATTCTGCTTGGATCCAAGTTCGTTATTATCTCCACTTAGTGAGTAAATCGAGAGGAACGAACAATGGCACGGTGCACGCTTACGATATTTCATTCCGTTGCAGAAATGCTTAATAAAATGCCGATTATAATTGGTGCGAAGTTCCAAATTAATTTTCGAACGCAATTAAAAAAGATTCGTCGCGTCCTCGATGTTGCAATATTTTTGCAATATTTTATATACGCATTGTATTGATTATTTTGTTACTCTTGATTTTCAATATTAGCAAGAATTGAACTTGATAGAAGAGACTCAGGATGTTTTGTGGTTGGTAGATCAGAAACGAGGATGCAGCAAATCACCAGAAATCGGCTCGCAAGGAGGATACGCGACGAATTTTGGTGCTAATTTTATGGGAACTACCGGAGCTGGTGGTGGTACTGGTAATTCCTCTGCGACTGCCGCTGCCGGTACCGTAGCTGCAACAACTACCGGAACTGCAGCAGGATCGTACGGGCTTAGTAGTCACGGTGCTCGTGGCATAGAAAGCCACATTTTCAATTATGTTTTCAAAGCCCTAGTTACGCGATTCATAAAATCGATAAAGGAGCTGAAGTCGCAAGAAAACGTAAGTTTGTACTGCGATCTTCGGCAATTTATGTCATACGTTAAAGAAGTCCATGGAGGTGCTTTTCGCCGTGTCGCTCTAAGTGGAATCTTAGACTCTGCCGATCGACCTAACAAGCGATGTAACAGCAATGTTCAAACTACCCGTGTTATTAGGTAAAGAAAGATGCAAATATATTTTCTAAAGCACGTGGAAAGAGATGAAATGTAGAGAGTACAAAATGAAAATGCGTAAACACTTTCAGGCATATACATCAATCTGATTTGGAGGAACACGCAGATATCGGCGGGGATACCTGTTACACCGTGGACGATAGAGGTACCAGGAAATTTCTTTTCAAAAAACGGAGTACGTCTTCAACTTGTGCAGTATGTACATCGAATTACATATATTATTATATTATCACTGATTCTTCATTTTGATAATGTAGTTTACATTCATGCAGAGTCTTCTTGAAACGGAACTAAGCGAAGAGAATGCGAAGATTAGTCAAAGTCCTCTGGGAAATTTGAGGAAAAAGCATCACATACTTACTCCACGACAAAGTGAACGTAATTTAGGAATAGAATCGTTAAGTTCTGGGAAAATTCGAAAATCTACTCGCTTTCAAATCGGTGGCATAGGTAGAAATTATTAAAGTTTCCAATTTCCACTAATCATAAAGCAATAAAAACTGACCGTGTACAAAATTATTACGAGCATATAAAATTTCAGTCAATTGGTTTCGAAGGGAATATGGTAGAACTGATTCTACTGATAGCCACGAAAGTAGCGAATCTCCAACAGACGGTAATTTCGTTAGGCAATCCAGTTTTCATTATGGCCATCATCGTAGTGGATCTAGGTCGGGACGTGGGTGAGTCCGTTTCCACAAAGAACTACAAACTCGATTAGATTCGAAAATTTCTTTCTACGTACATACGTATGAAAGTTATTAAATTTTATTTTACCTCTTAGTATTAGCTTTTAACATAAAATGTTAGGGTTTCATTGTAATTACAAACATTCTATTTGCGTAGCGTTGGCCTAACTTTGCAAAAAGCAAAACGTCGAATGGAAGATCAGTTGAATAAAATCGGCTTCGGAAAGAGTAAGAAAAAGGAAAGTCTAGAAGAGGTACCAGGAAGCTGTAAGTGATCGATTGTTCCGTAATTTTCTGTCGTGTTTTTAAATTTACCTAAAATACGATTGTACTGCAAATAGATTTCAGCAGAAGGAATTCTATGGAATTTGGCGAAGCTTCTAGGGAATCTGAATTCGTAGTGTTGAAAGAGAGAAGGCTGGTACCCCGTAACGCCGTCTACGATGGAATGCTAAGATTCTCATTCTTATTGGAGACATGCCAACCGGGTTCGGTTCCTGATCACTATCTTATGGCGGCAATCTTAGATCTTGTAAAAATATTTTATTTTTTACAATATTAAATCATTCTCAAACTTCAATCGTCGAAGAAATCGCTCATCTTTTATATATTCGAAGTGATTAACATTAAGGAAATCGCCATATATGTATTTTTCTGTAGCCTTATGCCCCGGTGGTCGCACGAGCTTCTTTGTTATTGGAATGTGCCCATTTTGTTCATCAATGTAACAAAGGGCAATGGCCAACCTGGATGAAAGTGAATTCTCCTCTGTTTCGTCCATCGGTTCCCATTAATAATCGAAATGCATCTACAGTGCTGTCGAAAATTCACATATTGCAACGTACTGCTGGAAAATTATTTTATCAATGGGCAGAGGTACCTGATAAGTATTGATATTCACACAGAAGAAACAAATCTTTGTGAAGAAGAATACATTCGATAATACGCGTGTTTAACAGGCTCTTGGGACAAGATTAGAAGAATTACTGCTGGAAGATAAGCAAAACGCCGATCAAATGATCGCAATCGTATCTGATGAAAATAAACAAAGAGATTTAATTATCGAAGACGAGGAGGAAGATTTCCTCGACGAAGGTAATTGTATACATAATCTTAAGATACAATTGCAAAAGAATTAACTTGGATAAGTAAGGAGAGATGTTCATCGTTGTTTCAGCTAGCATAAATGGCTATGGATCTCAATGTCCAATGGCGTTACGCCTTGCAGCCTGTATTCTACTTCTGGAAGTGACAGCGTTTCTAAGAGAAACTTATCAAACTTTGCCAAAATTTAATAAACTTCTAACAAAAGAACGACCACCACCTTGGGAAAGAATGTACAGCAGAGAGGCAAATCGACGATGGAGCATGGCACTTTCTTCGATGGGTCATTCCCAAACGTCGGCTCAAAGTCTTCAATCGATCGTAGGTGATCGTGAAGTAGCTCGTAAGTATAACAAAATCCTGTCTTATTTATGCCTCGTTCCCTTTAATTTAACTCCTCCGAATTATATTTTAAGCGGAACGCAAGATCAGTTTCGTGCTTTACGAACCTGATAACGAGTCAGAAGGTAGTAGTAAATCGACTGTTACTATCCAAGGAGAGGATTTTCAAGGTACTGAGAAAGACAAGGCCAAACGAGTGCAGCCACCTCAAAGTCGACCGTTTCTCCTTCGTCGTGGGACGGCGGAAAATGCAACTGGTTCGTTTAAAAAGCGAAGTTTGAAACTCAGACGTGGTACCAAAGAAGGCAAAGATACGGAATGCGAGGCTTGTGAGTATACTCTGAAAATATGTTCCCCAATCCCTATAAATCCGGGTGTGTTCGATAAAAATATTAATATTACCGTATCTTCGTTAGATACGGTAAAACGGGCAGATTCGATACAGTCGAAGAGAAAAGTGAGTTCACTGTCAGATAAAAGCGACACCTCCGAGCCTGGTTTCGGAGGTGAAGTCAGCGGAGAAGAATCTCCGGGAATCCCCGTCGACGATCAACTACCGGAGAGTCCCAGCGACAGCAACGAAACGGACGAGACGAATAAAAATTTCCCATGGATGAAAGTCTTGATACAGTTCACCAATTCGTTCAACTTTTACTGCTCTCATCAGAACTTTTGTCATCCGTATTGCCACCGGCGTCAAATGCGGGCGTGTAGCAGGTTGATGAAGTCTATAAGGAAAATTTATGGAGAAGAATTTGGGATCCTCAATGGTACAGGAATGTTTGACTTTGACACTGATAAAAAGGAAGCGAGTAAAAAGGAGAAACGCAGCCGGAAGGTTTCGGAACAAGCGAGTACTCAAGTGTCGCCTGTGCGTAGAAAGGATAGCGTAGGGAAAAAATACAAGTAATTCTTATGCTATTTTCTATACAGAAATATAATTAAACATAAAATCCAAGTGTTTCTATTTCTTAAATAGGATCGAGAAGAACATGGATGGATCTCAGTCGGGTAGACTGGCTCAACGAGATTCGTCGAAGGATTTGGCTGACCAAGATTCAGAGAAAGGGAAAGAATCTTCGAAAAAGCGTGCAGACCCTGATAGAGAAAATTCACCGATTCTGAAATATTTAAGAACTCAAGTGAAGGACATATTTCATGCACCGCTAGCTACTTTGGTGAAAGGTGCGGTAGTAATGACCGAGGAATTATTCGTGGACGTTCTACCCGTTGCGTGGGAACTTTTGTTAGAATCGAACCAAGAAGTCGCAGCGTCCGCCGCGTCGCTTTTCATAGTCGGGGCTGTACGAGCTCCTAACCAAGCCAGCGAATTGATGCACCATGGTCTTCAACATAGTAGCACGAGCGTACGAATAAACGCGATACTAAGGTTTCAAGTGTTATGGAAGCTACGGTATCAAGTTTGGCCACGTATGGAAGAAAACGCTCACCTCACGTTCAAGGTTCCTCCACCTGGCATAGAGTTCACGTTACCCTCGCCAAAAATCGGTATCGAGTCATTGCCCGTCGTGGATCCACCTTGGATGCCACAAGTAAAAACAAAGGTGGAGGAAGTGACTATTAACCAGGAACATCATGTAAGCCTGAAATAAGCGTTGAAATTGTAGAACACCTTAGAATTAGAATTTTCAGTAGATTAAGTAGAATTTACTACAACTATTACTTAGAGGTCCCTGGTGACGGCAACGAAAACTCGTAAGAAGCAACAAACTGAACTCATAAAAAGGGCTTTGCAGGCACAAGACGACAAGAAACGCGAAGAAAGGGAAAACTTTTTGATCACTACCATACCGATTACCGTGCAAGCAGCATACGAGCCCAGCCCTGTTGGGGATGATCATGACGAAGGTAATGCCAAGTGCTTTCTCTAACCCTCGAAACTCGGTCAATGCGATAAACGATCGCGCTGAATTCCCGTCTCTATATTTAAAAATCTCGTATCTCTGTAGGAAATGTTGGGGACGAAGATGGTGGTGAAACTATACAAAGAAACACGTCTCATCATGGCCAATCTGCACCTTCGTTATTCCCTTCTTCCTTATGCTCTGCAATCGTACAAATAATTCATCTACTTGACGATGCCGCCGTTTCGGACGATGGAAGCGCTGTTTACGAAGTCGCATATCAAGTAAGCAGTTCACCATTCGATTAGTCGTACAAATATTTGTACATATCGTCGACAAATATTTTTAATCAAAAACTATGGGATGGTGTTTTTAATTTTACTATAGGTAATCTGGAATTGTTTGGTAGAAGATAGTGCGCTATTCTTGCGTTACGTTTTGGAACGTCTAACCAGAGAGAAGCAGGAATTGATGTTTAAAATCTTGCGACATCTTATTCGGTTTGTGCCGAAGCTCCCTCAACAGGCTGCTTTTGCTTTGTACAATTACATCATTGGATATGTTATGTTTTACGTACGTTCTCCGCACGAAGAAGGACAAAAATTGATCGGAACAGCACTTTCCATTCTATGGATGGTAAGTAAATTTAAATTAAAATTCGAGTCGAGGAGCTCTGAGAACGTTTGTTCTTTACAGGTTGTGCACAGCGTCCACGGAATAATGTTCAAAGATTTGAAGCAAATATTACGGAAGGAACAATGCGATGCTTCGATCTTGTTAACCGCGAACGTCCCATCTGCAAAAAGAATCGTAGTTCACGGTCCTCAAGATCCAGACGCAGGAGGAATTCCCTCGCAGTTTCCGGTGCAGGAAGACACGCAATTTTGCCAGATACTGCAAGAATCTTTAGACTTTTTTAGTATCGAGGAATCGAAACAACGAGAGTATTTCCTTGTTGACTACAAAACACGTTTGTACTAATCACATCTTTCTATAATTCTAGCTCGCGATTTACGATTATTTTCGTCACGCGATTACGATTTGCGTTCCAGATCAAATTCGCAATCCGTCATCGTACGTTCGAGATTACTATTTCTTTAAAGGTAGATCGCAATTTTCGGAAATCGAGTTGGTTCACATGAAACCGGAGGACGCATTCAACGCTTTGCAGCGTCAAGAACTTGTTCACAAGTTCGTCGAAATTGGCAAAGTCTTGTTAACGTGGGCAATCTTGAAAAATGTCGACATGGTAGTCCAAAGAGTGGTCTTTCTTCACGAAGAACTAATGAAGCTACCTTCTTTCCCAAGAAGAGCACTGGAGGCGGATTTGGACTTGTACAAAGGCGGTGAGATCGGCAGAGTAAGTAAACTTCTATTCTACTACATTCAATGATACAGTCTGTATGTACAATGTACGTGTGTATATCGTGGGAGAATTATATGAATTATAATTATTTCTTTCGTCAGGAGCTTCTTGGTCTAGACGTGATGCACAAATTTATGTGGGTGAAGCTGATTGCCAGGATGTTCGAAGCGATGGCAGGAAATTTTGCTTATTCAGGGGATATTCATCTGTTTCTAAACGTATTAAACGGTGCATTGATTCTGCACAGCGAAGATTCCTGTATTTTGCGTTACGTCATAGCTACGTACATCAACGCCGCGCATAATTTCAAGAATATCTTTTCAACGAATGGCTATTTGCTAATTATGCCAACGTTGTTGCAATTGTATTCGACTCATCAGACGAACAAATTGGTGACAACTACCGTAGAGTACGCTGTTAAACAGTTTTATCTCATGAATCGAAAGCCGTTCATTCTTCAAATGTTTGGGAGCGTTTCCACCATACTGGACACGGATGAGACCAGCATTCATGGAGAAGCGCACAAGGTATATCGTACAATCGTATAATATGGCCATTATATTCGTTTAACTTTCAACAATTGTTTAAAGGTTCCCTCGGCGTGTCTATTTAATTTATTATTGAGTCTGGAAACTCCATCGCCGGATCCTTTGCACATAGATGAATTGGTTAAAGAAGAAAAGCCTCTAAAAGCTATCGATTTTTGTTATCACGATGAGAACGAAATGGTTACCGTATTAGATTGCATATCTCTTTGCGTGATGGTAATAGCTTACGCTCCTGATTCCGTGAGGGGTCAACAAATGCTGGTGAGGCAAATTTAACTAGCTGTATTTAAAAATTATATGTTCTGTAAATATCCATTAACCTTCTCTAATTTAACAGACCATATTGGAAGCGATACTGCCTTGTTACGTTCAACAGATACAATCTCCGACTTACAACAAAGAAGGAAAAACCGAGAAAGAAATAATACATCAGTTGGCCATAGCTGTGAAGACCTTGGTGAATAATTCCGAAGCACTCACAAAGTAAACATCGATTTTCGATCGAAAGTTTTAGTTTTTAAGTACACGTATGTCGATGCATCGAATTTTTTCAGATATTACAACGGACCGCAAAAGTCGAGCCCTGAGCACAAGGGTTCTAGTCAAAGAAATTACGGCAAGGGTCCGTATTCGCCTGGTTTTGACTTCGAAGATGAAAGTCAGTCTATCAAGTATATAGAACATTCTAGAGTGCGAATCTTCTACGATCGAGACAACGACGATGCCGAAAATTGTCATAAAAATGAGTTTCGAGGACCACGCGATATGCTATTGAACATGGTAGGAGACTTTGTAGCTCGTTGCTCGGCTCGTTTGGTAGAATTGAACAAGAAATCTCAGGATGGCAAGACGATCGAATTGTTGGACTCCAAATGCCATATAGTAAGTATTTCGTTCTCGCTTCTACGTTTTACCAATGTTCTATGCGTACACTATTTTCTCATAGAATAAAAATCCAGCTTTTTAACTAAAATCTTCGTTAATTAGTCTTTCAGCTATTTGGTAACTTATTTATTCCATCTCTGTAGAATTTTTCATGTTTGTTATTAACATAAGAACCGTATGGCAAAATGAAATTGTAATGTAATGGTTCGTTAATAGCGATTAGCGGACATTGCGCATAGCCTGTTAAAAATATCTCCATACGATGCGACTACGATGGGTTGTCTCGGCTTGAGAAGATACATGAACGATATTTTACCTTCGACCGATTGGTCCAGTGACGATATGAGGCCTGCACTGACAAATATTTTAAGAAGACTGGACAAAACGTTTAGCAAAATACATAAAAAAGCTTCGATAAGGGGAAGCACCGATTGGGCTGCAGCGAGCAATATTTTGAAAGGAGTTTACGAAACATTGGCCAAATGTCCTTACATCGCCCATTTCGCATATTTAAAGGCATTACTAACCACTTGTCAGGTATCGTAATTATTTTTATCGTACATCTTTGTAAATATATTAAAAATAAATTCTAAGTCGAATATTTATCACAACTCAAAGTGGATAATTGAAGTGTAGTTTATTTACATATTTAAGTGATTATTACTTAATGAAGTGATTTATGCCTTACGAACTTAGGTACTGAAGAATTAATAATAGTAGCGCAGCAATAATAAGGCGTTTGACGTTTTATTAATTAGAAGCTTTAATTTATCTACAGTCGTTGATCATTGGAGATACCCCGTCGGAGTATATATCAGCTTCCTCAGCCGCTTTTATGAGTAAAATACCCCCGCAACATTTTTGCTCGACGGTGCTTCGACTGATAGCACTCTACGTTATATCTCTTGGAGAAGGATACCTACACGCTATGTTTGCAACTCAGACTCGAATCGAAAACGTGCTTCTTAATTTATTAATACCGTTGTTTCTACGCGTGGGAACTGGAAGAAAAGGTAACATTTCGGCAAAACTGTCGAAAATGCTAGAGACCGGAAAAGATATTGTTATGTTTCAGACGTACCAAAGCTGAGACAGTCGGATATAAATTTTGCTTTAACCGCGGTATTAAATACTTTATGGCCACCTACCACGAAGACTGTGCCAATAACTTCACAAAATATAAAGACAACGACAGACATGAGAACGGGTAGTTTAACGTTTGTAGCGAGAGATTCAAAGACTTTAACTAAAACGTCGTTAACGTTGTATCAAATTGCCTTTCTAGGTAAGCGATCGAATAATTTTCCAGTAACTTTTATACCAAACATCTGCGATAGTTATTTTATCTATATTCTTCGCTTTCTTGTAGCCTTAAAAATAATGACGATATGCTTCGAAACGGAACTGAAAACCGAATGGCCAAAAATTTTACGCACAATGCGTTTGTTGAACAAACGAAACGAGGCTTCCACTTATCTCTGGAACTTTATAGAATTCGTAGTAACTCATCGAACCGCTTTGTACATTCAAATGCTACCGTTCATCGTTCACAAGATCGGTCAAGCACCCATTTCAGAGCACGAGAGAAATATGCAGACCACCATACGAGCAAAGATTAGCGGCGATACTAAAACGGTACCAAAGTCACGTGGTACTCTACTGGCTGATCTTATACACGAATTGAAGAACTTGAAAGAAGAAATAGAAGATCGGAAATTTGGTTGGTAGGACAAATTACGCGATACGGTCGGATCACTTTGATTCGTTGTCAATAGAAGACTGGTTTATAGACGAAATACAACCAGAACCGAAGAAGAGTGTCCCGGACATGCATACTGCGACCGAAGGGCAATCTCGCACACAGAGACTATCGTTGATCGATCTTTTAACCGGGGATCTTGGAACCAGGGGTCACATGAATCATCAGACAAATTCAAGTGGTACCATTAAAACAACGCAACCGAGTCAAGTATCGGCGCCACCAAATGGTATACAAACTGCACGTGGTACGTTTTTATCACTTGTCACATCGTAAATTCGTTCGATAGAACTTCGCAAAGAGTTTTAACAAATTTTCAGTGGCGGTGGAATTAACGTTGATGTTTCCATTTTATTGATATTTCAGGATCGAGTACAAGCGGAGGTTCCTCCACCCTCCGTGAAGCTTGCGAAGGTATCGCCGAGCAGCAAGGGGAACAACTACCAACAGGTATTTCGTTTCTTCCGAAATTGTTAATATCAGTCCCGAATTTTAAATATTAACGGTGCGACTGCAAGCCTCTCATAAATGTTTCGCTGTTTTTCTAAGCGATTAAGAGACGTTTACCACAGTTGGATCGAGCCATTGTCTATAGGGCACTGCGAGGAAATTTGCAAAGCTCTTGTGACACCTTGTTCTTTTTGCTTCGTAAATAACGATGCATCGTTTCGTTTCGTTCCCTGATAGCGAGGCTTGCGACGAAGCGTCTAAATATTTTTCCCCTTTTTCGAATGCAAATTCTTTTGTTTCGAAGTCTAAATCTTATTACGTGTAACCACTGAACTCGATTTCCATCGCTCACACTTTTAATGTTCCATTTTCCATCGTTCGGGCCTCCCTGTTTGGTCTTATATTGATCATTGCGTTGCTTCCATTGCTAGCTAGGGGACGGAGGTAAGCGGATTCTAATAGTAAATTCTGCTACAGTCTATGATAAACGTCCTGCTGGTGTGTTTCCCCTATCACGCTTCTCCATATCTCGTAATTTCATCTAATCTTGCTCACTTTTTCTCCTCTTCTATATTCCTTTTGATCATATCTGTTGCTAACTATCTTTGTATTATTTCCGTGAACAGAGATTCGATCAAATTATGTGTACGATTGTAATTCGATTTGTGTACGTATGCACGTTAAAAAAGTTTATTCCTCGATGTACATTTCTGTGTACGCTAGCGGACAAAGCGTTATCGAATTTCTCGTCTTCCCTTTGAAAGCAAGGTTTGAACTTGTTTACCGTGTGAATTCATCCTTGTAACATATAACGAACAAGTAATCGTAAAATGGCACTACTTTAATCCATTAATCGGAATGAGTATATACACATACATGTATAGTACATATTTCGTTTAGCGTGTATCCCATATATTTCGTACATCTTGTTTTTCATGTACTTTATGTGACGATATGTTCTATATAACATATAAAGATCGATCGACGGAAAAGTTGAGGGTGATGTCCGAGCCTTATAGGTATAAGATTCGATCATTGCCCGCTACTATTCATACCGAGTCAGCAAACAATTTGACGAGCTTGATTTCATGAAACCTTAATCGGGGGAAGAGTATTTATTATGAAAAATAGAAAAATCTCATTTTCACGGTATGTTCCATTAGATTATTCTATTATTACTGCTATTTTCCCTTTCATGTTTCTGTACACAGCCGTAATAAATAAGTATATATGTATATATATACTTATACATATACATATAGCAGTAATTAGACAATGGTAATGTCCAACAGTTGGTATCCTATTCATTGTTGCATAGTTGTATTTCATTAAAACGTAGTTGCTTCGACTTTCTCGTTTGCTTTCCTCTCCTTACCCGATCACACGATCTATCTGTAATTCGAATCTAATTCTTTCACTACAAGCTGACACAGTCGATTTGTTTATCAAATGAAAGAATGCTAATAATTCGCGTTTGCGTGGGCGTGTACGTACGCTTGAACACTTTATACAACCTTCATGTTTCTCCATCGATACTGTATTTTTCATTTTTTTTTTTTTTTTTTTTTTTGCTCAATAAGAGTCTTGCTTACATAAACGTTTAAACACAATTTCTCACAGGTCTTCCATAATCGAAGCAACCTCGTCAAGAGTCAGGGAGAAAACACGACTACTTACATAGTACATTATACTGTTTCATATTTAACCGTTTCGTTTCAGATTCCCCGCTGATTAATTCTGTTATACAGATATCCTATTTTTCAAAACTCGTAATTTTCCATTAAATTGAAATAATTGAGCCGTGAAAGTAGACTATACTTTCCGTACGTTGTATAACGCACAATATTGAATATTAATGCTTTAGTAGAATTCAAATGATAACAATAAAACTGTCACCTGGTATGTCTCATTTGTCGTCTTTCCCTTCATTCTCGACGTTAAATGTGGCATGTTTCAGATAAATCCCAACCATCTTCTACTAGCGATGAACGTAACCATGTAAAGCCTCATCCTATATTAACTCATCAAAAGGCGCCAAAACTGCGCTTTCTCTCCTCCGTAGAGTTTAGGCACTCATCAGGTAAATTTCGAGCCTGTATTATAAATAAATAAGTTATAGTTACGACAGATCACGATATTACCGATTTCGTGAAAATAGCATTAGCGATTTACACGAAAATGTAAATAATAATTATAGAAATTAATATGTCTACTAAATTGATATGTGTTATACAGATAGAAACATTTATGAATCCGAATATTACGATATCTAAATTATCGGATAATGGATGTTTATAACAAAGCTGCATTACAATGTTTAACAAACGCTAAAAGAAATTCAGACATTGAGATTTTCAATAGAATTTCTATAGATCAATCTGTACATACATACATGTATGTATGTATACATATATTTGCAACGTAGAAGTATAGAGATAACAGGTCAAATCGAAGTTTAACAACTTTTTGTTCCAATTTTTTATATTTTATCGAATATGCATATTGATCTAACCGAAACGTAGAATATAGTATGATGAAGGGGTTACCATTAGAAAAGATTCAAGATAATCCATTTCATTCGTTTCATTTATCTTTGTAAATACAACAAAATCTTCCGATGATATAAATCATTAGCATGTTTAATTATTTTCTATTATATCTTATCGTATATCATACTTCGCTTCATTATCATTTGCACGGTATTTTTATCAGCTAATACAAATAATACAAAAACACGTACCCTTCTGCCATACCTATGTTAATCATATTTATCGTATTTAGCGATGCTAGATACACTTTTAGTAACAAGATAAAGTAATTAAAGTAACCATTGTGAAAAGTACACTCTATACATACAATATTGTACACTCTCTATATCTCTATATTGCCCCTCTCTTTTCTTGTTTGATTCCTTTCTTTGCACATACATACAATTGCCAGATGCTCGCTCTTCTACAGTCCTTCCAAGCTTACTTGTTTCAAATTATAGCGAACAAAACGTACTACAACATAAATATGCATATACAAATCAGTTACATGACTAAGCTTCTAATTGTAAAAGTACTACAGAAAAGAAAAGAATATTACTTCCTTTATCGGATATGGTTATGAGCATGACTTTCAATAAATTCACTGAATATTTCATTCCTTTTAAAGCGCCTTTAAAACAGAATGTATAGTGTACAGTGTACATATGTAATGCGATGCTAAAACTCTATTCTTATATTATATGAATACATTATACGTATCAAAGACAAATACGCGAAATGCGATTAGGATTTAATATTATTCGTATTTCGATCTATAAATTAGATAAAAAAAGGAATAATCGCTTAATAAATATTTATTCATGGTAGAGATAGTGCGATGTTAAGACAATTACATTTCACGAAACGTAATTGTTATTTGAAAAACGCTTCGGGTTACAATTTGTAGTTATGGAAGAGCAGCATGGATAGATTGTAGAATAGAGAGTAGAATTTTATGCGCAAAGAGAATTAATCGCGTGTTATTTTAATAGGGGAAACCGTGACGAGCCAACTCAGCCCAACCAGTCCAAACGAGGACAGTTCAGGCGAATCCCGCCCAGACAAACCTCGATTACAACGCTCTATGGGTCAAAGCAAGAAGACTTTTCGATTGCGAAAGAGTCGAAGAAGTCACGTAGAAGTAATAATATGTATACAGCTGTAGAAATATCAGATATTACTGACAGTGTTAAACGATATTACGTTTAATTCGATAATCGTAACGATTCGAACGATTTAAGAATTTTAAGCACATCTTATTTGCTTTTAGATACTTTTATTTGTACCGTTGATGATACAGTTGAGTTAATTTAAATATTTTAGGCACGATCCTCACACAATGATTTGGAATTTAATTTTCAGACAGTGCAAGCGAAATCAGAACAAAGTAATAACGTATCACAACCAACGACCCAGTCATCGATACTAACACCACCGATTCCAGTGATGGAACCGTCGAGCTTCAGCATCCCCTCCGATTCGTCGTCGATTCGTTCAAGAAGAAGTTCGTCTATCCGACAATCGGACTGCGAAAAGGGCAGTAATTTGCTGAGCGATCAGCAGCAAATGCATTCTAACCTTCACCATCACCTATACCATCACCATCATCATCACCATCACCTTCACCTTCAAACATCAGATGCTTCATGGGACGAAGATACATCCAGTACGTCCGGTTATCGTGAGTCGTACAGTATGCAATTGGTGTCACTAGAAAGCAGCAACAATAACACTCGTCCAATTCAAGCACCGCCTTTAGCATCGCCAGATTTGAACGACATGCCCTCGACTAGTAGCACTACGACTCACATTTTCGAGGGAAGCTCGCCAGATTGCTCTATCAACGGAAGCGGAGGAGAGAAAACTGCATTGTTGACAGCTAGTCAAAGAACAACCTCTCAACATTCTCTGTTGATGGTTTTCCCGAATCAAGACGAAGATACGTTGATCTAAGGCAATTAACGAATATAGTCGATGTATACCATGACGAGACTGATTAAAGCGTCAATAACCTCTAATTGCTAACGGGAAGTCTCGCAGTACATATCCATGTGCTAGTATTATTTGCCACTTGAATCGTTCTTTCAATTTCGATTTAATATACGATACCTTTCTTTTCCAATATGTTTAGGTGTTAATAGGAAGAGAGTACTATTTTCCGTATAAGAATAAGCGCGAATGGCACGTACCGTCGATTACCGTCAACAAAAAATTGCGTTAGCAATTAAAGGTTTAGTCGAACACGACAATGTAGAGAATTTTCGTAACGTAGAACGACTGAGAATTAAGAAACTGATCTAATACGGTGTTCAGAGTTTTCAATAATGTTCTCCGTTGACCGGAAAGACCAATTAAAAATACATATGTTGAGAGCCTAGCCTCGTGGTCACGGAATATGTACTTTGTAATACTTCGACGAGCGTAGCGAAATTACGACCACGTGGATGATTAGGCCTAAATATTTGTATGTCACGACTCTGTAAAAAACGAACATTTGAAATAAAAATACTTTAAGAGAATCACAATGAATTTTCTCTCCGTTCTTATTACAATCCTGAATATTATCCACCTTGATCTTAATCTCCAGACTGTGATCTGTAATTCGTCGCTTTGTCGATTCGCTAATATTATTAATTTCTCGATTATCATACAAAAGGAATCAGTATAGAGAGTCGCTAAACAAAATTATTCGTTCGATATTTTCAAAAATATTCCTTTAATGTTCCATTTTCGTAAAAATTCATATATATAGATTCTAACATTAACGTTTTCGAATAATCGACATCGATATTAATAATACGAATAATATCGTCACTTGTGACGTGGAAGATCGACGCTAAGCTCCGCAAGTACATAAGATAATGCTGCAAATAGGGCTGTTCCCTTATCAAGAGCTTCCGGATCTTCAACCAACATAGTATCCGCATTCGTATGATGGTAATAAAAGTATTGTTCGTCTTGAGTCCAAAGAGAACCTCCTGGTACTCCTGCATCTACCCAAGAAGCGATATCAGGGCCGTCGCAGGGACTACGAAGCTTCATATTTCCCATGATAGAGAACAGCCTAAAAATAAAAAATAAAAAAAAAATTAGAAACGTCGAACAAATGAAAATTAAGCAATTATCCTTGCTAGCGTTCTTATTTAATTTTCTTTTGCAAACTAACTTCATGATTCTTTCTAGGATGCACACAACTTCTTCGGTTCCGGTAACTTCAAAACCTAATGGCTTGAACGTGCCCATATCCGATTCCAGCACGAACTGTAAATTCTTCTCTTCGCTTTTATGACTTTTGATATAATGATTACCTCCTATGATTCCAAGTTCTTCAGCCGTCCACATGATCATTCTATAGTCGTAATGAATTTCACGTTAAGCCAAGTTACATAAATTTAAACGTAATTTAATTGTATAATTTAAATTTCCACTAAGTACTTCTTGTTTTTTAACTAAAACGTTATTCCCCAAAATGTTCACCTTACTGTTCGTCGTGGTTTATAATTAAGGTGTTTCAATAATTTTAATGCTTGCCACGAAATAAATGCACCACCGCCATCGTCCATTGCGCCCTGACCAACGTCCCAACTGTCGATGTGACCAGATATAACTACAACTTTCTCCGGTGCCTTGGAACCTTTCAATTCAGCTATTACATTTCGTGATACTTTGTTCGGCAAATTTTTCGCCTGCATTTTTAAATTTATTTCTAAAACTGCACCTAAAAGATAAATAAATCGTTAATATCCTCGATGGTAACAGAAAAAGTCTACATGACGCCATGTCTACCTCTATCAGACATCCTTCTCAACAAGCTGGCATCTTCAACCGTGATACAAGCTACCGGAATTTTAGTCACATTCTCGCCGTACGTTTGCATACCCGTATGTGGGGAATACAAAGAATATGGTGTAACGGATCTAATTAAAGCAGCAACAGCACCATGTTTCGATGCTTCTGTTGCTCCTTCGTCTCGATACTTTACCGTTTTATCATACGAAACATATTTCTCATTAAATACAACGATCTTTCCTCGGACCTAAACCGACCGAGAAAATGGTACAAGTTATTTAAACGAAATAAAGCATAATTGTTCTTTGGAAATTCTGTAATATATTCACCTCGTGCTTTCTTTCTTCAAGTTCTTTGAAACTGTTCACGACGATAGCCTTTGCGGTTATTCCTTCGGGTGGAGTCCCAACACTGTAACCTAATCCCAGAAGAGCAATATCTTTGCGTCTTGGCTTTAAAAGCGTCGCTGATTCCTTTCCTCTGGGAAATAAATAAATATTTCAGCAATTTACATTTTAATATTTAGCAGGTAAGAAAGAAACGCTCATTGACAAGTGTTACCTGACCCAATGTGGCACACTAACGGATTCACCGTGTACATTATCCAAACCAAACTCCAAAGATTTATTTAACACATAATCAATGGAACGCTCTAGCACCGCAGTACCAGTAAATCTCGGACCAAATGTGTCAACGAAGTAAGCTAATTCATCCCAAGTCGTTCCTTTGAACGATCCGTATAAAGTCTCATTTATTATAGCATGAACAAAGGGTTCGTACGAGTCTATCTCTTGTATAAGGCTCTGCGGCAGGTTACACGTATTAACGCTGTTTGTTTCATCACTCTCCAGTGCTATCGCAAATTGTAGTCGGAAGAGCCATGCGATTATTAAAAATTTGATGGATAAAAACATGTTGTTGAACAGGATAAATCCTTCTAGTTTCCTCTGAAAATATTTCGTTTCTCGGCATTAGCAATGTTAGTTTCATTCTAGATCTTAAAATTTACTTTCACAATGTTAATTAGATTAGAAAAATAATTAAATTGTTAACAAATATACTTATTCGATAAGAAATACGCTTGGTTAATGGTGTACGAAATGAATTTCTATTGAATACTTTATCAATTTACTAATTTATCTGTTGTGATAAGAGTATCTTTTATGCACATCGATTACCGTTCAATCATAATTCATATATCAGATAACTAATTTATTAATACGATTAGATCTACGTCTGTCTTGAATATAAAAAAGAAGGCAGAGTTTAAAAAGATGTGTTTACAATATTTTTTAAATATTAAATTATAAGAATAAAATCACGACTATACCTTACTTTTGTATTTTCTTCAAAGCAAATAAAACAAACCCAGACAGGTTTAAGTATATATACGCATAGTTGCAATAATACAGGATCTCGTCGCAAGAATCGCCTGTCAACTAACGTCTCATCGGTTTGACTCAAATATATATAGACGTACAGAATACGAGTAGAGGGGAATCGGAAACTGGAGAAGAATGGAGGAGAAGGACTCTGCTTATCTTCAGAAGATTTATCTATAGTATACATTACGGACTATAGTTCACGGTTTATGCGATTGTGGTATACATACAGCAAAAGTATTTAGACGCTAGATCTTAGAGTCAAGAATCCATATATATCCATATATATCCGTATATAATCCATATATATATATATATATATATTTCTAGAATAGATATATTTTTATAATCTTTATGATTATCTTACCATAAAATCGGTCTACACTGTAATTCAGTTATTAAAGATTCGATATCAAAATAGTCCTTCATATTCATCGTTACATACTATCTATTTACCGCTTGGACTTGAGTATCTATTAGAATATTAAACATAATAATGTAAAACCAGCCGCCATTCTGCCGTTTAGAGTCGCCGCGTTGTCGCACGGCGCTCTCTATATGATCACAGGCTTACTCTCCCGCATTGCCTCTTGAAATATGTCAACTTTAACGTGTGATTAGTTTTATAATATTAATTATACATACTATGCAATAATAGCACTGTATTTTACCTCATATATCTCATGCTATATACCACTTGAAGTAACAAAAGAGGATCATTTTACACCTGCAGATTATATCGACTTTGGTAGTTACGTTGATTATAGTTCTCAAAGTCTCCGTTCTAAATTGCAGAGGGCACAAGAAAACAGATTTTCTCCGAAATTGATAACTTTAATTTCTATATGTAATCATAGGCGAGATAGAGACACAAACGAGATCACAATTCTGATAGAGGCACCATTGTTTGTGGTATAGGATAAGCTTAATATTTATGCATGCATTTTTATCATTATGCTTCATTATGGCTGTATACGGTTTACCGTTTACAGATGATACTAAAAATGGTTTAAATACTCCAATTATGCAGACAAATGCATTTTGTACATCATTTATGTTAAATTATTCTGCTAACGTAGTATCACCACAGAGTATCGTCTGTGATATCACATAAAGTTTGTACATATTCACTGCACGAATATCACCATTGACTAAGAACAGGATAGACATGACATTAAATAGAATTTTGTGTCTCAGGTTATGAAATACCAACCTACCAAGAATCAGAGTGTTTCTTACGCCCTCTGTACGGCTATAGAATAGACGTGACGTTTCTGGCACCGGCCTAGCGACGTCTTGTTGTTTTACCGACATAACTACCAAGAACTTTTGTACCTATCGGTGCTCCGTGTTTGATACCCGAGGCACAGACGAACGTATAGCAATCGTATTATTACTCATTGTCACAAAGTATCGACTCGTCGATATACAAAGTCAATGAAGAGAGTTTGTTTTTTCACCGTTTTTGTATCATTTCCAACTTTACCGACTTAGGATAGGGTACAGTAGACGGTCTCGTCGTAGTCTCCATTCGTCAAAGGGGATAAAATCTTTGTGCACTCGAAACATTTTCCAAACTTGTGGCAACTGATTTTGATTTATTCTATTCTCTAAAAAAATCGTTCATATGGTATTCATTTTAAAGCGATGGAAGAAGTAAGAGAATCTGATGGAACTTTATATTCGATACAACTCTAGATTTACAGAAAATAGGACATATTCTATAGATAATTTTATTTAGATAGATAATATGGTTAAACTGGATTTTTTGCAACGATTGGAAGCGTTCTCAAAAGCATTTGGATTTCTATGACTTTTAATTTTTAAAAATGTATCTTACAAAAACTTTTCTGAATATAGTTTTTTCTTATTTTTGCGGCATATATTGTATCATGCTTGAGGAATACATGCAACGATAAAATAAAAGAGACCTTCGTTTATTAATAGGAAATAATGTTTATTATACAGTGTACATATTTATTAACTTCATTTATTTTATTTCTGTTATAAATTTTATATTAATAATTATATTATGCTTTGCCGAGCGACGAATGCCTTGATCAGTGTGCGCTTAATCTATAACAATCTCCGTAAAAAGTATAGAAACTTCTGCTTTTTATTTTGTTCGTTTGTTTGTTTTCGATTCGTTCCCACCCTTAATCCCTCGTTCCAACACCGATTCTTCCCCCCAACATTGATTACCGTGAGTTTATACCACCAAAGAGTATCGCCAAAATATGTTGCGCTGAAAACGGCATAATCGTTCGGCATATACAAATAATAGTACTGTCGAAGTTAAAGTAATTGGCGGGTTATTTATTTTTCTTTTGTTCACTTTTTCCGGTTTCGCCATTTCCTGGGAAATGGCGCGCCGCCGCCCTCGCGCCGTTTGTGGCCGCGTGATCATTTTTTTTCTCAAAATTTTCTTCCCTTGAAATACTTCACCCTAGGATTAGTATCTGTTATCAATTATTTTTATAATATGCGTAATAATATAAATAATGTTGTTAATATAGCTATAATGATTACCGTTTCTTTAATGGTAAACTATCTGAATGGTACATTTTTTCTGCTAATGGCCATGTCCGTTATAGCTAATTATGTAGTCTGTATGCGAGCTTCAAATGGGATAAGGTACGTCGTACACAGAACTTTTCGGCTCGGCGTAGTTTTTTTTTTTTTCTTGTTGTTAACGTAAGAAAAAACGAAGAGACTAAACCAAGAATAAGAAAAGAACTATTTGACAAATACAGGAACACGTTTGTGGCGCGAAAATGCGAACGTCGAGGAACCTTTCTTCGTTTATCGATTCGTGACTGTTTCATCGCGGTTATTGTTCTCTTTTTTCTCCTTAGAATAGATCTGATCGATTACATTGATCGAATCGATAGCGATAAAAATCAAATATACAGGAACGTCTTCCGCTCGATAGGGTGACACAAATATGTACTTTCGCTGTGACTTTGAAAAGTAACATCGTAAATAAGCAGCGTGGAAGCTTTGCATGCCGAGGAATAAAAGAAAAAAAGGAACTGTTATCAACGACACGCAAAACTACTTTATTATTCACGATACTCGACGAAACGTAGGTTCCCTCGAAGTACGCTAAAAAATTTTCACTCCCATTCGCTCAATCCCTTTCGCTCGGTCACGTTTTCTCTCTTTCTCTCTCTCTCTCTCTTTCTCTCTCTTTGCTTTCTCTCTCTCTCTCTCTCTCTCTTTATCTCGCTCTCCCTTCTTCTCATTCTCTCTTCTACTTCTCGCACACGTCACCGTGTTCTAGTCTTGATATATAAATGTACGACGTTAAATACGTGTCATCCAGATTTTATGTTGGCATGTGTGTGTGTGTGTGTATGTGTGTGTGTGTGTGTGTGTGCGCGTGTGTGTCTGTCAGTGAAATTTCATATTCTTTTTTATTCTCGCTTGCATGAATGTATGTATCTAGCTTCCTAACATAAGTGTTAAGTATAATTATTTTTTATTTTATATAATATATTAGTTTTTTTCTTGTTATAATAATAATAATAATAATCATCATCATCCGATAATAATCATAATCGATAACCATAATAATAGCAATAATAATATTAACCATCATCACCGTCGTGATCATAATCGCGATGATGCCGTTAATTTGTCATATCGATATACATTACATATTTATATTACACGTTGCTTATGAAAATAATAATCCAAACTGGCGTATCTTCCGTTTACGCTGTTTTCCACGTTTTTCCCATCTCCACGTTTTCTCCGCTCATCCCCTTATTTATTAACCGCTCTCCTCTCCTTTCCCCCGTCGCCCCTTGCCATTCTCGCCCTTCTCCCATTTTATCTTTCTTTTATCATAGACTTTTACAATAACAATTCTAGCGCCGGTAGAAACGGCCGAACCGCAACGAGTTTTCGAGACGGGACTCGAAAACGATCAACCAATCGCATCGCGATTCGATATAACTTTATTTTACACCGACTTTACATCCTTGCCGTGAAATTTATTAACATTCGTAACCCCACGACCTTCGCCGTTCTTCGCGTACGTTTTAAAATTTTACCGACCACCCGCTACGGCTACGAAGACAATCTAAAAGTCGTACTACTATTTACAATCGTGACAAGAGTCTGGTTCAACGTTCTTCCGCGCCTCATTTTGGTACCTCTATCACTGTGACGTTATTCGTCGTTATATCCGATGCATACGTTTCTCAAGGGAAAGGAAAATCGTTTCAACGTCGTTCGTTCTTTGCGAATCAATATCGAATTATTTTATTACGAAACAATATCTTTTTTCATTATCGTGCCGTACTTGTCTTCGAAGCCTCAGCAAGTCGTATCAACCTTCTCGTTTAATTTTTCATGTCTAAATACATATACAATATCGAAATATTTCTACAACCGCGTGTCCTATCATTGTTTCGCCTATGCATTCGTAAAATTTGTCGCGTTGATATGCTAAAACACTCCTTCCCTCTTATCATACTACCATTATAAATTATTTGTTATATACGTCGCGTCGCTTCGATTTTCTGTTTGCCACTTTTCATTTGTTCGCCTCGCAGGCTTCCCAAAGGTTATCTCCTTCCTTTTACTTCAATCACTCGTCCACTCGCTTGCATACAATGATCTGTTCTTTCGTCGTGTATGTTTCTTTTGCAGTAATACGGTAACCTCTGTTCGACACTATAAGCATAATTATTAGCGTCGGCAATAGCGACAAGAATAATAATATGACAAAAGTAAAAAGGATAACGATATTACCGATCATCAAAGATAATAATCATAATGATAATGATGATGATAATGATGATGACAATGACAATGACAATGACAATGACAATGATGAAGATAATAATATTAATAATAATGGCAATAGTAATCAATAATCAATAGCAATGATTTAACAATATTATCCGTAATAATAAATTTATGATACGACGAAATTTATAAATTGAGTTTCGTATTATATCATTAGCAAAGATTAATACTGTCGCACTTATGATAAATAGATCGCACTATGTCCTGGAAAATTGATTCGACCAATCAACCACACGTTGCTGTGTACGTTGATTGCGTATTCTTCGCTTCTTCTTTCAGCATTTCCCCTATCTTACAACGCTCTAATCTCCATCACGTTCGAATACAGAATCCACGTGAATATCCTTCAGTTTATTCGTCTTAGAAGATTTATTCTCGCATGATCGAAATCGCAAATAATCACAGTAGTTTAAATAACCGAATTAATAATGAACTTCGTTCGTTCGATGGGTCAGATAATCTCGTCCGAAACGCACGTGTATCAACGTAATAGACGCGCTTACGAAAAAAAAAAAAAAAAAAAAAGAAAGAGAGGAATAACAGTCTACCAACCGAATGTGAAACGGTTCACGAATTATTTATTTTCGAAGAATGCGATTAATATGTAGCGGCAATTTCTAAGTAAAAATTATCGCGGGCCATCGAGGGCGAGACTCGTCGTCAAGGGGAAAAAAGAGGAGAACGTTTCATGAGACGTCCCACACGTACTGCGAACGTTTTTATTATTTCCATGCACTATATAGTTAGTACTTCGCTATGTAGGACATTACTGTGTGCACCAACATATACGCACACCCTGTGTCGTGTAATTTTGTTCTCTTTTATGTACAAATCCATTCGGGCCCGGGCAGACGTCGACGAATTTTCGGAATCGCCAAGTATCATTCTGGACCATAAGATTCACCACGCTCGTACCCGTAGGGAAAGAGAATTTATATCCTACTTCCGGCGATCCCGAAGACCTCGAGGTCCGCACAATTTGGCCGAGGAAAAAAACTTGCATTGTATATCGGTGTTTGATTATACTACGCAACGTTTTTGGGCCCCGGATGCGAAAGAACGGCCAGGGCCGCCGATTACAAAACTTTTTTTTTTTTCTTTTTTCGTATGTCACCCCGAAATCAACAATAAAACTGATTTCACTTTTTACGATCTGTATAATATGTCCCTTCTCTGAAGGCAAGAGTATATTTCATTTGCGTGCGTGCGCGCGTGTGAACGTGTAAGTGTAGTATACAAATGTATGTATATATGTGTATTCGAGTTACTTTATCGAGCTATACGCGCGTGTACGTGTACATACGCGTACCCGTTTACATAACGGTATTCTCTTGGTTACTCGTGTGCTTATGTCTTTTTTTTTTTTCTTTCTTTCTTTCTTTTGTTTTAGCATGTACTCGGTTCGCCTTCGTACCTCTCGCATCAACCCTCGATTCGTTCCCTATATTTAATATGTAAAAATATACAGGTTAGGTTATAGCCGTAAATACAGTTAAAAAATTCTACATTTTTTAGCCTCGAGCACGGGATGCAGTCAATGTCGCCTTCAAAAATGATCCAGCGGTCGGAAAACCGAACCTTAACCCGAGAACGCGAGTGAAACGTCATGCCTGACATCGCCGATCGGATATCTTGCTCGATACATCGGAATACTCTCGCAGTCGTATATCTCTCTTCGGGAGCGCGCGCCTCTCCCTTTGCGCAGTTAGAAAGTGTAGAAACCTTTTTAAAAGCGCTAAATCAACGGTATACTTTCGCTACTTTTGCCTATCGAATGAAATTAATATACGACTGCTTGATATTCGATTACTACCTGTCGTAGTTTACTACGAGTCAACTTAAAGCAAAATGTTCCACCTTGTTTTAGTTACGATGCATTTTGTAATATCGATGGCGATCGATAACGTTACCGAGGAGAATTTTCTATACTTCGATCTTGACTAGAAACTCGATACTTTTTCTTTCTCTACGCGTCACGGTTTCTAACTAACAATAAGTAGACGCAAACTCTGCAAATTCTAAATTGTACGGTCATCGAGATCTCTGCGAGCGAGTTGTATAAGTCAGTCTCAAAATTAGTTGCACACCTTCGTGGTACATAAAACTTTGTCGTATTTCTGCACAACGAACGACAGCTGCTTGATATACGGGTACCCTATATACGTCGAACGTATTTTCGTTCTTAAACCTGCCACGAGTTTTTGAGAAAGAAGCTAGTGAAAACGATCTATAATAATTAATACAAAGATCGCTGCGCGCTCTAATCACGTTCAATTTTTTGCAGCCGTTAAAAAACTATCAGGCAAACACGTAACGAAATTCCATATTTTTTTCTGGACGGTACGTTCTGGGCGTGACTATTCCTCCTTTCCTTAGGCAGTTGCTAATTCTTAACTACATTACACGTATCTCTGGCAACTGTCGTTAATTCACTTCTAAACACCAAACAAACGTCTGCAACGATATTCAAGGCGTCTCAATCCTTTGTTCGGTGTTTCCATCTTTGAAGCAACTGACATCACAAATGGAATCAATCGTGTTTCGCCAATAGAGTTTCGAATCTCGAATCCACGATTCGCAACATGCCGAACCTAGTTCAAATTTAATCCAAGCCACAAATGGAAAATCAATCGCGTTTCGCCGATTCTTCGCACCGACTTGATTTTTCTCGAAGGGATTTTGCACGATAATTAAGCCAGTCGTATTTATACAAATGATAGGAACAAAAACGTATATGTATGTGTAGTTTAATAAGCCGAGGAGCGGCGCGTCGTCTCGATGACGAAACGGTCGACATCGACGCGTGTAGTTTAATGGCAAAACATTGTGAAAATTGACAACGTACATGTACAACTTCGTGTTAAAAGAAAACGTTTTTTATCCATAAATATATGTATAACAAGGTACTATAGATTGTCCATTGTTTAAGAATCAAACGCAGAACTTGCAACTTTTCTAATCGAAATATTATGCTGAAACTTATAATGTTCTCGGAGATAACTATCTAACTTATAAAAATTTATCTAGTTTATATATATATAATATATATATATATGTACATATATATACCATGCTCGTCAAAAGAACTGTCATCACTCTCGAAACGAAAGCAACTAAAACGGAATATTGAAAAACTACGCTGCGATCCGATATCGTTTACGAAATTTTCATCGAAGAGTAACATTTTTTACCAACCTTTTTTAACCATGAAAAGCAACGATCAAAAAATTCAAGTAAAATTCTAACCTTGAACTCACTTCAGAATTTACTTCGACCGGTGATTTGAACGCGATTCGCTACCGTTTCGTGCGAAAGAGCCACTTGTTAGCCAACTGTTGCATTCTGAGCAGGCGCCGAAGGGGCACATTATAATTTGCCAGAACCGAGCCACTCCCTTATCAACCTTCTTCTTCTATACTAATTCTCAAAACATTCGAACGATCGATAAGAATTAATTGAGATTTTTCGGAGATTTCGAAGATCTGCAAGAACTCCGTTATCTTCGTTTAAAATAACGAAGGAAAGCAATTGCAATGAAACGATATAGATATTTTAAAATGATATACATACATGTATAGTTATAGATACGAAGTGCGTTAGGAAAATAACGAGACTTAACTTTCATCTTCGTAATTGGTAGAAATTTGTGCAAGTCAAACACTACCTACGAAAGAGATTTCGGTTCATTAACTCGAATAATTAGAACTGCAGATAGTGTCAACGCCTTGTTAACTGGTCAGAATTCTGTTTTGCTAATTGGCTATCGCTATCTCCAATATTTCGTGGAAATACTCCGTTCAATTACGATCTTTAGAGGCTTGATATTTCGTATGCGGTATCGAATATTGCTGTTTCACTCTTTATTTCTATTTGTTTTGCCGATTTTCGCCGATTTTCGCCGATTTTCGCCGATTTCACCGATGCCTCGGACGAAAAACGTACAACGAAATGCACGGATAGAATTTTTTGCTAATTCGTTGCTCTTCAAATTGAAATTAAAGATCGAAATAATCATTTTGAGATATCTGGTAATATTTAAAAAAAAAAAAAACCGTAATTCGCTGCTCAAGCATAAAAAATTAATTCTCATTATTTTGTTGACTCACCTCGTACTTACTTACTGACAAAAATTCTTTCTACCTCCTAATATTGTCATTGTCGTAACATTTGATTCCTGTTAGAAGTGAAAATTGATTTGGAAGATTCATCGTTGGCACAATATTGTTTATTTCGTAGATGCTGCCCCCTAAACACCGACCAAAACGAATATAATTGAATTCGAACGTGTTAAAATCACTCGAGATTCGACTATCAAAGTTCTCGATTCGGTACAATTATATTATGCCCCAACTTTACCAGAAATAATTTTGGCCGAATCTTCGAAAATCGGAAAACTTGTTCGAACGCTATATGATCCATAGCATCTTAATTATCGATGCAAAGAACGAGAGCCGGTATGACCACAACAGGTGTCCAATACGATAAAATGTTGGAGCAAAAATAGGAGAAGCTTTTAAAATGATGACGAGACTAATATCCGGATCGTGTCGTAAAAATCGAGGCAAAGGATCGAGCAGCAAAAGTTACTCGAGGTTTCACTGTTGCCCTAAATTTGTTTTCATGCTTGTTGAGATCCATCGTAATCCAAGTAATGTCTCGGTATCTACCCGCGCGTGGCTTCTTACAAGAAGTATGCTTTTTCGGTTTACATTTAATTTTAGAGTCGACTTTCAATCATTATATACGTATGTGTATATATAATATATATATTTATATAATATATTTTTTTTTATTTCGTATATTATTTCGACCTTACGCGCTAGGAGTTAGAGTTAAAAACTTATCGTTTGGCGATTAATTATTTAAAATATGTTCTGTCTGTTAATAACTTTTAGTGTTTCGCTCTTTCTTTCCCTTTCTCTCCCACCCTTTCTCTCGATTTCTGTCACTCGACCCACCTCAACGTGTTTAATTATTTCCTAATTCAATCATATACGCGCGCGATATATAATATTTTCAAATCTCTTCCACCCACACTGCACTATTAATGCTTTCCGTGCGTTTCTTCTCCGCTTCCTTCCCTGGTATAAGTGATTATAGTGCATACTTTTATTATACTTATTTTTGTTTATAACCTTATTTGGTAGCGATAACTATAGTAACTGTTTATGCATATCATTCGCTTATACGCATAGATGGCACGCTATATAAAACTATGCTATATGCAAATTTTTTTTCTTCTCAAACTTCTAATTTAAACGTTTTTCACGGGACTCGCACGTGTATACACGTGTATCTTCGTATATACGCATCTACGATGTATAGTTATGCATGCGTATAGGCGTACGCGTCTATATACCTACGCGTTTCGCTCTTGTTCGCGTCCC
This sequence comes from Bombus vancouverensis nearcticus, assembly GCF_051014615.1. NCBI lineage: Eukaryota > Metazoa > Arthropoda > Insecta > Hymenoptera > Apidae > Bombus > Bombus vancouverensis. The sequence goes on from NC_134925.1 coordinate 11,919,265, forward strand.
TCGCGACAATTCATCATGCCACTCTTTCAACCTGTTTTTCTTTCCTAGGTGGTCTAATTACATACTTTCTAACTGCAAGATTTGTAGCGACTTCCTAAGGTCGATTCGTGACGTACAGCCATTTGGGTGGCGGTAAGGTGTCTTTATCGCCCGAATTGTTCGACCACCAAAATTCACAGTATCGCGATCCCTCGATACGCTCCGTGTAGTCGACACTGTTTTAGAGTTTAGCGAGCGTCAACGAAAAGAAAATTTTCGTACGTATTTTACGACCACATCGAATTTTCTAAGCAATATGTCGTGGTGTCCGAAAATTCGTTTGGAAAATCGTTCCTGACCGATTCCGTTCGTCCATTACATCGACCATTTCATACGTTCTCTCGCGGTCTCTTTTCGCTTTTTCTTCTTTATTACTTATCACGGACTATTGTCACGAACGACCGCGAACGACACAAGTTTCTCCGCACTCATCCATGCTCTGATACTAATGGCTATATAATTGCCCGCGCGAGGAACGGAAAGAAAAGACTGATCTTCGACTGTTCTTTCTTTTCCAAATGGAACACGATCACCGACTCAACCGACGCCACGAATCGACGATTCGTAACGTGCCAAATTTCGTTCCTACAATTCGTGTACGTTCTTCTTATACGTTGTCAATTATTACTTAATAATCGTTCGCTTTTTTTTCTTTATTTACTTGTTTCTACATGTTTTAGTCACGCGATACGTTTACACGACGTGTATACATATTGTGACACGACGTTCCAATCGCGGTCGGTCTCGAACAAATACCAATACATCGAGTCCTGACTAAATAAACAAAAAAAAAAGAAAAAAAAAGAAAAAAGAAAGAAAAAAGAGAGAGAGAGACTTCGATACGTTCGAAAGAAAAGGTCACCGCATCGTTTAACAATATCGATTACGCGTGGTTCGAACGTCTACAGTGATTTATAAGAGCGACAAGCAATAACAGCGTTTAATATTAATTTTTACGTTTCCCGTAGACCGAGACGCACAACTTTCTTTAATCGAACGTTGTATGTGCTTCGAAACATTGTCAATCAGAATTTGCAGAAGAACAACAGAATTTCAGAAAAACAATCGCCCTATCGACGCGAAGGGGAGATGTTCTGGAAAGAGTTGGAAGTGTTGTTCGCATTGTCCCCGCGCTTCTCAACGATAACGAATGTACGCGAAAGTACATAATATGTACGTCGAACCATGATCGAAACAAGGGGCGATTAAACCACGAGGATTTTGCATCTTTTCAATTCCGTCTTTTCGCACGGAGGAAGAAGACTCTTTGCGTTCATTGATCTCGCAATCTTTCGAAAAGAAAAACTCAGCGACTGTTTGAAGCTCGATAAATGCGAATTCGTCGTTGAATTCCCATATCTTCTGTGGATAATTCAACCATATTCGGAACTGTTCGCTCGTTGTCATTTACACGACAAAAAGCCTTATTCTTCTGCACGGGTTTCCTTGCGTGATTCCACGTACGTCGTTGGTCCAAGACGGGTACCATGAAATGTTTAGTCGAAACGTTTTGATAAAAACGGTAACGCAAACGGTGCTTTCGTATAGTATCACGCTAATCTAAACGTTTTATATTCGCCTAAGAAATTTCTTGCATACCGAACGGCAGAACTAGGAAACGCATTGTTTCGTCAGAAAGTGTGATTGGTCCCGGATAGTCGATCGAAATGTGGCCGGGTAAATATACAAGATACTGTGATTTATTCTGTTCTTTTTCTTTTGATTCTCGTACCTACGACTCGAACGAATATCCTACGTAATTTTGGTTGACCAACGACTACAACAATCGTGTGTCCGATCCTAAACATTAATACAGTCGCAATGAAAAGACATCGATTTGGTACGTTAGAAAAAACCGAATTTTTTTCTTCGCATTGTTCTCGCGATAACGCATAAGCGTACCTGAAGGAATTGACATCGGTCGGCTTGAACTTGTTTGAAATAACGCCGATTCTTACATTTTATTTTAATTACGTTCTTTTTTTTTTTTTTTAAATTTTTATTCTTCTTTTAATCATTAAGTAACTGCAAATCTAATGTTTTTAAGTACAATCTCAACTAATTCTCTAATTTGCTCCACTTCTTTATCTGGCGTACGCGCGCGCGCGCGCATGAAAATGTTGGAGAAAGCAATTACGTTTTCTTGTTAGTCTGGTGAAGAGAGTATAAAGGAATGGAAAGGATGTAGGAAAGGAAAGGAAAGGAAAGGAAAGGAAAGGAAAGGAAAGGAAAGGAAAGGAAGAACGAGCTTGTGACTCGCCTGACGCTTCGATGATTAACGTGATTTTGACGATTCGTGCATGGTTCCTCTCGTCACCCGCGTTTGATATGAAACTATGTTCGGTTGGCTTATCTTAAAATATATTTTAAAATCGATAAGAACAATCAATCTTCTTTGTAGCAGAAGCTATAACAAAATTAATTTTTCTTCATAATATTCGTACAGCTGTTACTTTAAATACTCCATAATGTAAGCTTTATCATCGTAGAATATCATCATAGAACGCGGGGTTTAAGAGTACTGGTACATAGAGTCTATTCAAAATCGTAACGACGGTGATGGCCATGAAATTCGTGTCCGGAAATCTGTAAGTCTTTAATAATCGCGCTTAAAGCCTACGATGAGACCTATCTAGTTTAATATTTATGTAGATAAAGATAATATGATTAGGTGAATGCTTAGCTCTGCTCGCCTCCCATATTATAACGTATGTTACAGTTCACGTGTGAGTGTTACGTATGTATCGAGTGTGTACGGTAACCACGCGCGAATATGTGCACAAGTTCTACACGAGTGTATTTTACGTCGTGTACGCATCAAGCGGTACTTATAGGTTCTTACGTGTGTGCGTGTGCGTGCGTGCGTGCGTGCGTGCGTGTGTGACTGTATGTGTGCGTGTGTGCATGTGCGTGTGTGTGCATGTGCGTGCGTGTGCGTGTGTGCGCGTGCGTGTATGTGAACTCGTATCGATGTGTAAACGGTGTAAACGTGTATTTATTTTGTTGCTAGTTCTTTACAAGTTATGCAAATAATTGCAAAAACATACCCTGTTTCCTAGTATCACCGACACCACGGCTACCGGATATCAGGTCGCGGCGCGCGTGACTTGAATCCAATGTAATTCCACGTAAAATTTTGGATCGATGAACGCGGTATAGCAGTGTCGAGAGGGTTGATAATTTTGGCTGTTTCGTGTGCGAGTACGGTGGTAAATGGTAGTATGCTTATATGTAGTGTTTGATCATTATTATTATTATTAAAGTTAGTTATATATTCGAGAGTGGAGGATATTCGTTCCCGTTTTCCATCGAATCTTCGTGCGTGTCTCCGTGGCTACCATAAAAATTCCAGGAAATTTCGTATCGACGATGATAAGTCACGGTCGGCCGTTGCGATAACGATCGTCGATAACGATTCGTCGGAACGAATAAAATCGCCGAGATACTGCGCGCCGTTTGTATCCCATATTTTTCTTCTTCCTTTCTTTTCTCCCGTTTCACGAAAGCTTTCCGTGTAATTTTTATGGTCGACAATACTATCGGACAACGACGACCACGAGTACCGATTTCGTATTTCTAAAAAATTTCAGCGGCAAAGTTTGCGACTCGAGAATTTGTTAAAGAGAATCCTTAGGTTCGGTAAAACTGAGATCGGCAGAAAATTCGATACCCGAGTACGTCGTTAGGACGCTTGAATTTTCGCGAGTACGTCGCTTCCCGAGTAGCATTCGGAACGTTAATTAGCGAGCAGCGAATTCGTCTCAGCATTACATCACGTCATTGTAAAAATAAATTCGAAGCTGATCCTCACAGATTACTATTATCATTATTTTTCTTCTTGTCCTTAGAGCTAAGAATATTTTTTTCTCTTTCTCTCCTCTCCCGTAAGTCTCATTTATTCCATAGCAAGATGCATACTACTTCGGTTGTAGCAAAAACTTTGTTGGATAAAATAGTTGTATTTGTTTTGGTTTGTTTACAATTGTCGTTACCTTCGTATTTATACATTTATATATGTATACATTTATATTTATATGAATTTATACCTATTATTAGGGTGTTTTTATTAGAGTAGGTTGAATACCTTGATATTCGCTATTAAGTATTGTTAAACATTAAAAAGCTTAGATCGTAGTGATATAATCAGTTGGTACTTGCATACAAGCTTTTACCAGTATACGTGTCTTTTCCTTCTTCTTACCCTCCCTTCCTTTTTGTATCTGTGTCCGCGCGCGTGCGCATGATTCTTTGTGTCTGTGTGCGTGTCACTATATTCGATCACTTTGGCGGTGTCTACCTTCCTTCCTCTACGTTGCATCGTACAACTACGTGTGTAACTCTCTTTCACTTAAAACGCGTTCGAGTCAACTAAATACGTTGAAATTGATAACCGAATCGATTCAATTTTGTCGCCTTACGCGATTCGATACGGCGTGATTCGCGTAGAGAGTACGAAAACGGACCAACACCAAGTCCAAAGGTACAAAACCATACGAACAACGAATGTGACGTATATAAATGGGAAACGACATCCGAGCAGTTGGCGTGGCGAAATGAAAACTGACACGATAGGTTTTCGTTACATCGAAAATTATCGAACGAAACGAACAAATGTGGGAAATTGTTGGCGCGTACGTTTATGGAACGGTCGAACAGATAAAACGGACGATAGGAGCTCGTGTCCGTGGTATACGCCTACTAATAGCGGTGGCACTAATAGCTAATGCTATTTCGAAAATGGAATGCGTTGATTTGATTTTAGCAGAGAGATGAATGGACTGGTCTGTGGAATAGGAAACTCGTAGACAAGTATCTAGCCGTAGCCCAATTCGCTCAGCTTGTCCGCTAATCGTCTTTGCCGGACGTGTACCGAGAGACGTGCACGATGCCATGAGAAATGAAACGCCGATCTATAGGATGTACCACTGTGCCGCAGACCTTCCTCACGGGCCCTGTATGCTCGCGATGCACGCATTCGCCTAATTATGTTTACGATCGTGCCGCTTACGCGATTCCATCAACGCTCGCGTACGCGTACTCAGAGGCCTACCGATCGCGCGATTGCTCTTACGGTCTGTGATTGGACCTCGGATTGGCAAACATATGGTTGCGTTAATTCCCAGTTCCTTCTCTTATATTTACCTTCGCCTTCGTGAACACATATTTCGGATTAGTTTGTTTAGCAAATTTGATTTGTGATCAGCCGGGTCTGTTACACGCGTTCCTGAGTTTCGTCTCTACGACCGATTCCCGAGTATCGCGATGCCTTTCCGCGTCGAATTGCCATCAAAACGCCGTCCAAAGAAGATCTCACTGGCAATCTCATTGTTATCATCGTCGTTAGATATCGTTTCGTCATGTTCGTTTTCCGTTGTGCATCGGTACAACGTCGCAAAGATGCTGCTCACACAACATTTTTCGTGACGTTCTTTCAGCATAGATGAATCTACGCCCGCGCTTTCGATACATCAGTCTATACATATATACATACATACATATATATGTGTGTATATATAGAAAATATATATTTATGTATATATGCCTTTAGACGAATTCAGTATTCCTAAAACTGACAAGAATATATACGTATATGCGTTTATCGCGTAGTATAAATTATGTATACGTCTTATAAAGTATTGTTGTAAGTAATTTATTTTTATTATTGTTATCATTGTTATTAGTATTATTGGTTACTGTTATTTATCAGTATTAATTGTTTTTTATATATATATATATGCGTATGCTAGTATAATAATATTTTATATCATCAATAACTAGCAAGCCATTCGAGCTCGTCACCGGAGGATAGTTTACAGCACACCCCTCTGTTTTAGTTTTAGTTTCGCAAGTACTTACTTTTACGCGCTACCACGTTCACGCGTGTGAACCACATACACGTATGTACCACGCCTTCGCATTAACTATGTATAGTAAATTTCGTACGTGTATGTGTGTGTATGTATAGATAAATGAAGTATAATAAGTAGTGTTCTTTTGCAATGATTCGTTTTCGTGTGCGAGTGTACGAACAGGCAACGTACTTTATGAACAGATGGAAAAGCAAGGAGAAGGGTTGCCTGCCCCTAAACTATAAGTACAGTATTTATACGTGCATATATAAATATAGAAATAAATATACGCATGCACACGTACGCGTACTTAGGTTACACAGCTACGCGTGCTCGTATATTATTTTATATATTTATGTATATTTCTTTGTAGCATTTGTTATATTTATTTAAATAGCGTATAAATTTGAGATAGCTTTTAGTCGTGTCATAAATTGCGCCAGACTATAGCCGGTCCTCCCATTCCCTGTCCTTTGAAGTAATAATTTATTTCATGTTGATTTAGCTAAACTATAATAATTTACTAAGTCTCTAGTTTTTTTCTTTCAATCAATCAATATATATATATATATATTTATATATTTATATATTTATATATTCATTTATTTATTCATTCATTTTATTTATATTATATTTCATATTTATAATATTTATATTTATATATTTATATACTCCTTCTTTAATAATTCATATTTATATATTTATATATAGAATAGTTGTTGGTACTTTGGTTGATTATTTCTGCTAGATCAGAGTTTTCTTCTCCGTTCCATCGCTCGCCTACGCTAGTTTTCCAGCGTGCTTTATGTATTTGATTTCGTTCTAATGACCCCCATTTTTCCTCCACTAACATCAATGCTCCGTCGCTGCTTCTTTACATGTGGCTTCCGCCCAGAATCGTATAAATCGAAGCTCGCGCGAAACTCTGTGATTCGACCGGGCATCGCTCGCTAAATGTCCAAATGTTTTATTTATCGTGCTTAAAAAAATATTCAATGTTCACATGAATATCGTCCGTTGCTAATCACATCGGTAGCCACAAATTTTGTGAACTCATACCAATGTAAGTACTTGCTGCCTGCTGTACTGTTCGATTTGCCCGGTGCAAACAATCCCTTAAAATCTCCCTAATCGTTCGTAATGAGGTATAAAACTGAATCGTGATAACAAGAAAGGCTAACGAAAACAAACAAGGAACAATACGTTCGAAAACAATGCCCAAATATCAATATATACGCGCGTATATTCGAGATATTTGTCGTATAAAATAAATTTGATACGTAAAACGCGACGTGTTTGGTCGCAAATTCTCAGGAACAACGTACTCCGATAAAATAAAGAAATTATATCCTCAGCGTGTCGTTAGCGAAATTATTCTAAAATGAAATTGCACTTGGTTTACCTGGAAACCTTTCGGAACAATAAATACTTCATTACCTAAATAGATTCGTTTAAATAGTCACTTTGGTTTAGAAAAGAAAATCTATACATCGCTTTACGCGAAAATTACGTCTTAAAATTAAGGCAAATAGTAAATAAATATTTTATGAGAAAACGCGTAAATTATTCTCGCCCCTCCCCCCCCCTCCCACCATTATGCCGAGTATAAAAATGACTAGACGTAGACTAGGTAAATAAAATAAAAAAGTAAAGCTCATTGCGTTCAGCTGGTTCAGACGATCTACTATTTCTTCCGCGTTTCCTCCTCTCTCTCCCCTATTATCGAATGGACAGAAACATTCTGCGCGAGATGGACTCGATCTTGTTAACGTCGTCGTCGTCGTGATCGTAGTAGTTTTCACCCTTTTGTTACTTTTGTTTTGTTTGGATAATCACAGCCTGGTTGACATTTCTCGGGCGATGCGTGACCGGTCAGTCAAACAAGAACGATTTTATGAATCGTCGAGCCATGAGAATGAACAACAACAGGATCCCGATCTTTTTTGGATCGCGAAGCGTAATGTGATCAGGTTGAACGATCCTTCGTTAAAAAAGGAACCCCGATGGATATAATTTCGGCCGGAAATTCGTTCGCACTTTTCGCTTAACGATCTAATCGTACTCTTAATAATGATGATCGTAATATAATAATGACGATGATGATAAAGGGGTAATAATAATAATAAATACTACGTTGGGTGAACGAGCGCCGTGGCGCGGACGACCGGACTTCGAAATGACTTCACTTTGACACGGCACTAACGATCCCTTTAAATTGTCTCGTATATAAAATCTACGGCGCGACGTACATACCTACGCCTTTGATAATCTTAACGTAAGAAGAACCGATAACCCGCGAATGTTGGGTCGGCACTGATTCATACATGTAGATACGTGTGTAAGTAGATGCGTGATGTGTGAGCTGTATGCGCGTGTTGTGCACGTGTGCGTGTGTCCGCGCGTGTATGTGCGTCGTTTGTATATATACCAGTGTAAATGTATGTAAATGCGTGTTCCATGTTCGGATTCGTAGTTTTCGTTTTAGAAATTTGTTCTTCTTTCTAGACGTTGCGTGAGACGAGCACCCTGTATACGTGATTGACAAATTTGCGTTAGGAGAGACCGCGAGCACTGTGCCGTCGGTCCTGCCCGAATACCACTAAACATAGTAAACGATCCTAACGACGTTGCTATATACGTGGTACGTATAATACGGTGATGACGCGTTCGCATACCGAACACACGACATCCAAACGGATTCGACGGTTTAACTGCGTTTTCAAATGAAAATTGGCAAAGTTGTTCGTAAACGAATAAGGAATTCAACCGATACACACACTGTATTTCTTGTTTTCTAGAGAATCTGAAGAGGTACTTTCTTTGGTATTGTATGGGTCGAATCGCAGTAATAGTTAACTTTTTTCAACAGTCGGTCGGCTACAATCGCCATGCCGTTTCGTCAGGAACTAAGAGTATTCTTTGGTTAGTGCTGGAAAGTCACCCGTCTTGAACGTTCACCGTGATTATCAAACTATATAGGAGATAGTGTGTCGTCGGAACGATAACCTGGTCGAGAGGCTCTAGGCTCTCGATATCTACTACTTCCCGGATGATCGGATCTTCAAAATCGTATTAGGATTAGAATGTCTTGTTGTAAGACGCGTATCGAATAATCGTTCGTATCTCGATACGAATCCTCGTTTGGCAGTAGGGATCGAGAGTGAAGAACGGAAAAATGTATAAAATAGAATAAGATGTAGGAAAATAGAAAGAACTGGATGAAAAAGATCGACGTGTTCTCCGTTCTTAGTAAAGAATTTGTCGTATCCGAGCATCCGAGAAATCGTTTGAAGCGTGAATCCTACTCGCGTTTGGTTTCTCGGACTGGGTTCAGTGCTGGACATCCAATGTTTCATTAGCATCAGCCTGCCTCTTCGTCCTCGCCGCGTGGCTGCCGGCGAAGTCAATCTACTGACTTCTAATTTTTATACTCTAATTAAATTATCTAACTAGTATACTAGATTATTATAGTGGAGAGCGTTGTAACGGTGATTCAAACTCATCACTTCTGATCGTCGAGCGTTCAATAAGCCCGTGTTCTTGTACGACATCTGTAATTAGAAAGGGTCCATACTATTTAACCATCGTCGATACATTATGAGGATCTTTTTACGGTAATCTATCAGTCTAAAATCTAACAATCTGAATATCGATAGCGATACCACTAACGATTATTTATACTTGGCACACTGAGGCAACTATATAAAAATTACTGGATTCGTCTTTTGATCAAATACGAAATAGAACTGGAAATTTCCAAGGAGGATGTATTTCATTATTCGGGAACTTTCTTCAAACTTACTCTGTGGGTTATGATGTAGGGTGCGTATCGTCCAGTTTCTCTAAGCTAGGACTTTGGTTAGTATGGCCGGCTTGCGTCCTTGGGCCTCTTTAACTGGACTTTTAAACGCTTCATCCCTATCTGGAAGCCATTCATCGCTTGAATCGCTGTCTGTGCGCTCGCTGGATTATCGAACGACACGAAACCTGAAAGAACCGAATCGTCAATTATTTTAATCGATAAAACAGAATATTTACGCGTTATTGACATTTAATAGTTTAAAAGATTAGTAACAAGTTGAACACGTCCTTTTAATAAAAAAAATCTTTCGTTAAAAAAAGACTTTATTTCGGAAAATAGGACAAAATTCTGTATCGAGGTAATACAGCTAGAAATATCGATTATATCCCAACCATAATACGAGAATCTTTCCACCGCAACGGCTGACCTGAAATTGTTCTTGAATTGAGATTAAAAGAAATTAGTTACGATATTTTTCGACTTACGATGAAAACGGGAAGTTGAATATCGACACCTGAGGGCATCTGATTATCGCAAAAGGGTACTCGCTGGCTAACCAGTGATTTAGATTAGCTGATTCGCCGCGAGGAATAAAAAGTTTTCTGCGAAGGGACCTCGGTACTATCATCAAAGTTTTATCGAGAATAAGAGAAAGGGAGAGGGAAAGAGAGAAGGTGCACGATAACGAAGCTCTTAACAACAGAAGCGCCGCTGAAAGGTCATCAGGGCCCTCCCAGTTTAAGCCAATTTTGACCATTAGCCCCGATCCAATTTTAGTTTTGCCATCATGGCGGCCTACTGCCTGACCAATCGCGGCTCTTCATCGCTCGGCGACCACCGCTTTTACTCGGAGTTCGTAAATTACTTTTACTAGGTGACTGAAGAGGCTTTAACCCTTGTTCGATGAAAAAGTATCCCTTTACCGTTTTCTTCCCCCAAAATTCTCTCTTCCGTTGAATTCCAAGAAAATAATATCGTGCGTCGTTATTTATATCGTACGATTACAGACGAATCGCGTTACACGCAAAAACGTACATATACGCGTCTATGTAGATTATAATGCTCGAAGCATTTTCATTCCTCTTTTTTCGTTACGTTGTAGAACTTCTTTCACGGAAGTTGATCACAACGTCGATATCAAAGTATGCATCGTGAATGAACGATATGTTCACTTTGGACGTGCCTTTTTCATCAATGTCTCGATAATTACACGCAGAACGACACACAACGAAACCGAGAATATAACGACCACTGTCCTTTCAACGATGAAATTCATCCGGCTGTATAGGCCATAATAATCGGCAGCGATAGGCAGAAAAATATTAATCGCGCTAGTTACGAATGAATAGACTAAGAGGAATATCAGCGAATATATCCGTCCAATTATCTGCACTCATATTTCAGCATCCTTTCAAGGTACAATTAATCAAAGCTACCACTGGTACGTTTTTCAGCGCTTTTGTTTCAATCCCTTCTGATTAACCAAAAGGACTACCTAGTTTCATTCGAGTCACAGTCGGACGTGTATTCATATTTAATGAAGAATTTTCGTCTCATGGACTTGTAAAATGCACATTAATTTTTTATACCTACAGAGATGGATCGAATACTTTTATACAAATATGTTGCGAACACAACGTCTTATTCGAATACCGTTCGATACGATACGAAATAAAAATGAACCTGTTGGATTTTTAAGAGATCGTTAAAAGCGCGCTTATCGCTGGTAATTACTACCAACTTATAAAAATGATTTTACGAACGTTCGCCTTCGTTGTGCGACTTTGATCCTTTGTCCAAGTGATCGGTATCGATATTGCCGAGACTTTACCAAACCGTCCTACCTTTGGAAGATATCACCATCGAACCGTCTAGCTGTTCAACGGTATTTTGTTTCTCTCTTCCGTGGGCCACTCTTCGCGTGTTTTGTGGAAATGACACACTTACCGAAGCATTTGCTCTGGTTGGTGGCCCGATCGATGAAAACCTTGGACGATATGACGTTGCCAAAGGGGATGAACATCTGCATGAGCTCACCATCTCCAAACTCCTGAGGCAGGTGGTAGATGAATAGGTTGCAGCCTTCAGGTCCTGAGATAGAGCATCCTACCATATAAATCAGAGCACATCTAAACATCTAAACTTGAAGTATAATACTCAAGTTAAAATGTTAGTTCTGGATGAGTTTCGTTCTTCGCAACATAATGATTTCGACGCGACAGGAGAGCCACCTCGCGTCAGCGAGTATGCACACATTGCTCTCTTCTCGTTCTTCCCGATTCTCGTCTGGATGCGTTTTTGATGAATGAAGATGAAGATTCGTGATCGTTTCTCGATGACAATCTGATTTCTCTCTCGTCGCACGGAAATGTGAAGGACGATTTGCACATGGTGAATATTCTTTTTCTTTTTTAATGAATCACGTGACAGGGGATCTTCGGATAGGGGCATTAAACGAAACGCAAAGAAAGTGAAATTCAACTGAAATAAAGAAGGGAGGGGAGGAAGATGAGACGGGAGATGAAGGGAATGGATTGAACGAAGGAATAGAGGTGCGTGATTGCCGACGAAGAGAGTAATGATTAGAATGTCACGATGATGTCTGTTACGGCAATGAGCTTTTTCGCGGTTCAAGTAACGTTGAGTATTTATACTTTCAAATATACAAACACACAACACTGGGATTCACAACACAATGACGAGCGAGGTGAAGGGTATTTTTTAATGAATGCAAATGGGATGTAAGGAGTGTGGTGACAGTGATGATACTGATTACGATGGTGCGACACTTTGCATGAGATTGCCAGACATGTTAATCCGTCGTCTTATTACTACGAAGTTTAATATTCGTGATACAAGTACGAAAGTGAATGAGTAAGATAGGTTACGTAAAAATTCGCTAGATAACGTGTTGTTTCTTTTCGAGAAAAAAAAAAAAAAACAATAACGCTTTTCACCAATGACGAAGCAACTATATAAATTTCCTCGGTAAAATTTTGTCGAGCCAATGCCTTATCTTCAGCTTTCTAGACAATTCATTCTCTCATTTTTAACCCAACTTTCACAAAAGTCCTCCGTCAATTAACGATGACGAATCATCGTACGTATTCGTGAAATTTCATTAAAGTTTGAAATGATACGCAATTCCTTCTCCAATTAGATTGTAGAGCTTTCGTCGGATAACGAAAAATTCTCTTGTTACTTTATGTCAGCCGCAAAAGATATAAAGACACCGACGATTAATACGTCCGTGGAGGAAAGTCCAACGGAAGAAGCAAAGTAAGGGTCGGAATAACGAGAGTCCAAATACGGATTTAGCTAATTTCACTGAACTTTATAACTCCGACGTCAATTAGCGGCGATTATGACCATGGAAACTTCAGCTCTTTTGGCCTGCGCTTCTCTCAGCTAACGGACGCATTTAAGTAATGAGATGGCTGCCACTCAACTTTTAGGATGCTACTCATCGCGACTCGTTCGTTCCTCGCCGAGATTCGCCCTTCTGTCACTTCTACACCTTTACGAACGAACGTTACCGTGTCGAATTACCACAAGAGAGTGCAATTGTCCGTTTCCAGTTCCGCGAACGATCACGGGTCTCGTTCATTTCATAGTTCTTAGTCAATTATAGCTCTTTCTATTGCTTTCTAAATGACTATCGGCGGTCGACTGACTTTTACAACTGCTTCAGAGATTAATTCTGTCGTGATTCTAGAGAAAGTTTCCTATGAAATTAGAGAAATAATTGTAGAATCTGTTTAAAGTATAGGGTGAAGTGGAAAATGTCGGATTAACGGAAACAACGAACCGATGGAGATACACGTGGAATCAATGTATTATTACGACGACGATGGTTAATCGGTTTCAACGATGAATGAATAGGTACGTATATCGAGCGAGGGATTAAAATTTGAAGAATGACGTAACATTGTCGTTTCCGCGTATTCGTGAAAATTGACGTACAAATAATTCGAGAGACAGAATATTTTACAAAATTTTAGCATCTCGTTTCGAATGTTCGTATTCAACTACAATTTCTAGGAGCTTTCAAAGCTTTATTGCACGTAATTACAGCAGGAAAAAGCATAATTACGAAACGGATAAAATATAAAAATATTGAGTTTTACAAATAGAAGAAGCTACCTCGAACGGATTTAAGTTCTAGAAATAATTCTCCGATGAAAATTCGTTTATCGCGATACAGGTTTAGCGAGTGTCGTACTGTTGCGCGAAGTTTAAGGAAAGTAGAGATAAACTCTATATCTACATCGTTTGAACGTGTCTCGTGGTTTACACGAAGAACGGGAAATGTTCTCTTTTTCGCGAGCACCGACTTCGTCTCGGTAATAACTCGATCGTAGTTGTCACGTGAAACCCAAATTAGAGCCGGTGTCGACGGGTTTCCGGTTCCGACGAAGGGGAGAATGGAGGAGGAATTGCGGTGGACGCCGGAATCACGAAGAACGAGCCATAAATTTAACCACGTCGTCGTGCCATGCGATCGTTGATTCTGAAATTGGTTTTCGACTCTCTAATTGGCCCACGCGCGGGACGTGCACGCGAATTTAATGAAAGCAACACCTCCCCCAAACCCGAGGGAGAGAAGTAGTATCTACGAGCAGACTAAAGCGTTAAGATGAGTATCCACTGAACCTGATATTCCACTGTTTGAACATTTTTTTCTTCGAACGGCATTCTTTCGCACATATTTTTATCCGAGTGATTCGAGCTTACAAATGTATGCAGAGTAGCCATTAATATTTTATGTATTTTCGTATTTATACAAACGTGTGCACAACTAAATGTCCAACGAAAGGGGCATATACGTTTTTTCATACAAATGTTCAGAGTGCCCGAACACCTTTACAACGATCGAAGATAAAGAATTTCATAACTCAAAATTTAAAATTCGGTATCTATTACAGAGAATTGATATACGTGATGATGGTATTTAGCTATGTAACGATATCGAATATCGATCAACACCCGTAATAAGTGCACAGTCCATATACATATAACAAGATGTACGATTGATCGTTATAAGAAAGCAAAGATCATTGTTGGTTGACAGCGCAACACCGAACACAGCTAGGAATAATTACATTGAGTACAACGAAAACACACCGATGTATACCCATCTATGTATATAAAGAATGAACGTAGAGCTTTCACGAAACGCTCAGAATATCGTGGTACAACTATTGTTTACGAGAAGAGAGAGGTACGAACACCGAGAACACCTTATGAGACGTATAATACATTAAGAACATACTAAAGAAGCAAAAATGAGGAACGAAGCGACACTAAGTATAAAATTGATAACGATGTCATGCAATGATGACAGAATAAACGATATCGTTCTTCTGATGTCGCCGTCACGTCTGCTTCCATTAGGATAGGTTGCCGCTCTCTTTTAATTTCAACATCCACGTCACTTGTTTCAGAAGTAAATAAATCGAAATCGGATTTAGAACGATCGTACAGCGAAATTAACTTCGATATACGCGACACATTCGCCCTGATAAGTATTTTTTGCCTCGAGTATTTTGAACGATGATGTTCAAATTTCCACTTAATCTTTGCTCTCTAGTCTGTATCTAAAAGTAAAATATTATAATAAAACTGCTCTGCATAAAGTTATTTGCAAAATTTATTATTACTACATTAAATTAATATTATCGCTAAGTAACGCATTTACATAAAATACGAGCGCTTTTACGATTGATAGTAAGAACTCTTTATTCGGAACGTTATGTGGTAATTTTCATAGTAGCGAATGTGTAAAACGATAAAATGTATCTCATGATAACATGTTACGAGAATGTATCAACGAGATACTGTGCGTTCGGAAAAGCAGGCGAAAAGCGGCGCTGGAAGAGAGCAGAAAATAGGGATATCGAGGAGGCCTGGAAGCGTGGGAGGGGCAACGCTGTCGCGGTAAACTTCCCATTATCCTACAATGTAACAACGGATCGCCGGCAGGCGTAACGGCAAAGTAATTAAAACTTTCGTTTTATTTGCATTATCTCATTGTTAGGCGTCGTATATTCTAATAATGGCGAGTTGTTAATTGCAATTAGGCGCTGGCTCGGCTCACCCTACCCTCTCTTTCTTTTCTGCCGCTTATCCGCCATCTTTAATCCTCACTCGTTTTCTTCGTTCTTTTTTTTTCTCTCATTCCTATAGATAACGTTGACGAATGATCTGCTCTTTCGTCTGTCCTTTCTTGCGACGACATCGATTTCGATTAATCTTGCGCATTCAATTCGAGTCAATTGACTTAATTAATGCGTTGCCCCTCGGTCCCTGTCGTCGAGAAAACGGAGCGAACGCTGCTAGGATTAGTCGGGCAGGCGAAAGACACGACGCAAATTCACGGACACGAGATGTTGAAAGTTCATTCTTTCGTTATCTTGTCAGTAATTAACGGACGAAACACGATGCGACCGAGGAGACCTGTCTTGTGCAGCTTCCATAGCGGAGAAACCCGACTATTCTCGCAGTATCGACGGGCCAAAATATAACGGTTCCATGAAAGTTCGCGAACGGTTGTAAGTCATCCTTCATCTTTATCGCTATGATTAAACTAAAAATGACCGCAACCATACATGGTCGAATTAAAAAGAACGCGTTCATTTTTCCGAGCTTCTTACCAAAAGAAATGTAACCGCGTTATTGGCTCCTTTCGATGCTTGCTCGTTATCTCGTTACGATCAGTCGTTACTGACAAATCACGTTCTTTTGTAAAGTATTAGAGAACTTTATTCGAGAGATTTCGCAGAGAAAGATCTCTTGGTAGAGCGAGATTTTTACGTACTTCAACAGATGTAAAAAGAAACCACCCGTAGTAATCAATGGTATACCTTGTACGACTTAACAACGAAGGATAAACTCGTGTCTGGACATTTGGGAGCTGGATCTACAATCTTAGGACTACAATCATTCGTGTTTACAGTCAACAGTTAGACGTTGATGAGTGTTTTCTACTTACCTTCCCTCTGCGTGGGTGCCACGGCGGTCATCGGCTGAGGAATAGCTTGAGGAAACTGGCCGTAGACGGCGGGATAAGCTGCGACAGTAACAAATAACAAATACATCATGATGTGTCCACATCTATACACGTAGTGCATGCTGTTCTTATCGTTCCTATTTCGTTTCCATAAAACACAGCTTCTCGTGGCCATCAGTGTTTTCGTGTAAAATAAAAGTAAAATTATGTTGCGTTGGAGACCTTTCGATTTCTCACATAGTGATTTACGTTTCCCATGCGACTGCTCGAATCCGATAAAATAAGAAAGACAAAACGATTTTATAACAACGTTAGATCATACGATGATGCGCAAAAAACGTTTACATCGAATAATTCGCATTTGTAGATTATACTTTGGAACGTGGACGTTAATCATTTTGAAGCTCCTATCTGCTTTGACGTACGATTCGGATTAGAATGTCAAACGATAATTTTCGTTTGTTGGTATTTGAGCTTAACACGCGGCCAATTATTTTTCAAGTCGACCCAGGCCGGACAAAGATGTTGAATATTTTTGGAGATCAAAGATTAACTCGTATACCCTATGTATGCTGTGACAACGAATTATAATTCCAGGAAATACAACAGCGTAAATGTAACAAGCAGCAACATTAATAAAAGGTAAACTGCATGGTCAACGTCAATCGAGTTAATGCGAAATTGCATTGTCGTCAGCAGCGAGTCGAGAAATAATTATGGTAGAACGGTTTATAATTCGTTCGTAACAAACGTGGATGAACAATGAAAACACTGCGTTTAATTCAGCAGAAACACGGAAAACCAAAAGAGAAAACTGAACGCGATACTTTGCGAAATTATGGCCATGGTTCGTCGAATTAATGAGAAGAGTCTCGGACCGTCAGGTGAACTCGAAAGTAAACGAAAAAAAGTCACTAGACGAGCAAGTCTCTTTTCCATTAAAGCGTCTAGCCGCGTTCGTTGCGGTGTTTTCCACTACAACGATATTCGACCCTCAACGTTCTCATCGTTCCACGACTTTTAACACGATACTTTTGTATTTTGCAACGCTCCTATCCGATATTACCGACATTAACTGTCACGCGATATCGCTTCAAAGTCCCGTTACCCGTTCTGTCCGGCCTCATTATTCGCCGAGTACGCATATCGCGACTATCAAAACTATACGTGTGCGTAACTAACGGCCAGTTTAAATCAACGTTTAGAACGCAACGACGTTGAAGGAAATATCGACGGAAGGAACAGGGCCTAGCTGTACAATAATTGACTAACCAACGATTTCACTCGTAGAACCTTACTTCGAGTAAAATTCAGTCGTAGAACTTTATTCTATCGTTGTTCTACCATCGAGTTTCTTAGGCGGGCAAAGAAAAATCGTAGAATATTCGAGATTACGTACGCTGTTATGAAACTTTTCGAGATACTCTCGATCAGGCACATTTATATCGCATAAATACGCGTTGAAGTTGTAGGTTGCAATGGATAAACGAGCACTTTACCGCATGATATTAGAGAAAAGCAATTATAACGGCATTAATTATACCTTGGCAAATATTTAAAACGCGCGCGATTGATATTTGTTTGTGACGGATAAACGTAGAGAGGGATGGTCAGCGGGGGCGGAGCGAAGGGGTTTGGTCGTTCGCTCTCAGATCAGAAGAGGTAAATTTTCGCTTGGAAATTAATTATTTCCGTGCAAACATTGCTTTAATATATTCCGATTGACGTTACCGGAGGTTTCGGTCCAACGATGGTCCGACGTTTGGCGTATGAAATAAATACGCCATCATACGTCGGTTACCATTCGCCCGGATAGAGGGACACACGATATTTCGGATTGCTTTTTTTCCACTCGCTGATCTCCACGGCCTGTGTACACTGGACGAAAATACACAGAAAAAGAATATCCTATTTTTGAGTCTTTGGCAAACACGGGAAACCAGCGCGGTCTCCGCGTACGGACGTTATACCTCAAATTTGATGAATTTCTGCCAATTCCGCGTGCACGTATAGAGACAGGAAAGATACATGGGTAGAAAAAGGGGGTCTCTCCCCGATGCTAATAGACGACCAAACGAAAAAGAATACGGGATGACGGACAACGTAGGGGAAACTTGTACAAAACTACGTATAGTGTACGCTGTACCTGTCTATTTCTACAACCACTAAAAAACCGAGCAATTCGTCTAAATTTTGCACGTTACGAGGATAAAACGAAAAAAAGAAAGACTTTTAGAATTTTAATTGGGCATTTAGTCTTGTAAATTAAAAGAATATGGCGAACTTTCACTGTACGATTCCGCACAGATTTTCGACGCGTACATTCCTACTAAAATATTTGTTAGGACGACGAATTTTTGCGGGTTTTTCGCTGCTTTGCAGTCGATAATGACGCGCGCTCATGAAACTTGGTGCTGGTGAAACAGCAATTCGAATGCTCCGTTATTAATTTAACCATTGGGACAGAGAATTCATCAAACCCCTGTGTTAATTGCTAACGGTGAGCGGAACGAATCGAAGTATAGTTATACGTCGTGTCGACACGCTGATTAGACTGAAACGGAATCGTCCATTTTGATGTTGGTTATTGGATTATGATTCCTGCCGGTGTATCGCACTTTGATGTAACATCGTTCGGTTCTTCGACATCCTAGCCGATTACATGTCGGCGTGTTGTCTGCGTTTTAATGAACATGCACGATACATGATGCGCTTAAGAGTTAACAATATATAATGTACACGACGCCTATATAAAATAACATCGAAGATACACTGTAGCAGCACACCAGAAGCGTTATATAACGACACGATGACGCGACACGTCTATATAATATGCTTATATGTTATAATATACACGTATGATCATAATGATAACGATGAAACATTTGTGCTCTTTTACATGTGTATAGATATGTGCATGTGTATATATATATTTATATACATTTTTGTATTATATACGTATATAAATGTACACATGCGACCATAGTTACATGCAACAGCCAGAAACGCGACCAGCGGAATCGAATTTTTCAGAGTTAAGTGCTCGAGTGCTCGGATAAAAGCATATTAAAACCGAACGTTCCGATTCATTTGCTCTTGCGTCTTTAGAATCTGTTTCCCCTAATGAGACGTCCTTTGAAAACATGGAAATCGTTCACCGAATAATTAATTCGACGTAAAATATCGTCCACTTAATGTACGCTCTCGTTGAAAAAGCTGAAAGTACATCTAACAACGAACAGAATTACCGTTTTCCGAGACTTCCACGGTAGGATCGCGTTTTCCCGATTGCATCGCTGAAAGTATCGTATTCATGGAGAAACGAAAGCTTGGATCATGCATATAAGTAATAACATTTTCGAATAATATCTCGAGTTGAATAGGCAACGCGATAATTTTCATTCGATCTTTTCCTTTTCTTTTCTTTCGGTCAAAAAACTCGTTACAGAATCCGATTTGGATCGCTGTTTCGAGGCTAGCTTTGAGCTTCGTGCTGTTATCGAAAAAGCACACTATGAAATGCGTTCGCTAAAGTTCCGTGAAAACTCTTTGCAGATACGAAGGCTTGACGGAATTCTCGATAAGACGAAGGGAAAAAGTAAATGGGGAAGAAAAAACTTACCGACACCGGGGTAGGGTTGCATTCCAGGATACGCGGCGGCATGCTGGAGTGCCGCCTCCCCATTGGGCAGCCCTTGTGCTGGAATGGACAGATGGAGGGCATCTACACTTCAGTAAGCTCAGCTCTTATCGAGGACGGACCTATGTCTAGGGCCCCTGTCGCAATACGTACTGACCAATCGATATCGCACGGTATCGCGTATTCTTGGATCCCTCGTTAGCTTAATCTGATTCTACAGGTATGCGTAAGGCGAAATGGGAAATTCGGATACCGATTCTAAGATTTCAACGTTACGTTAACTTTCGTTTTGCATCGAGAAGCGCATCAAAGTGTATAGCCGTGTTATATTTACGCGAGGTGATCTTAACGCTTGCGTACGTAAGTCCTTTGTAGGAATATCGTTTCAAAATTTACCTTCCGATCAATATATTCGTATGGCTTTACTACAAATATGGAAACCAGTTCCTTTAGAAGGAGCATTACTAATAATTACTATTAATCGTCGATAAAATATGTACGCGCGTGTTCAAAATTCTCGCAACTAAAGTCCGATACTTAACATTCGCGTATACGACGTTCGCTGCAGCGTCCACGTGAAATAGCGAAGAAAAAGAGAATGGGAAAGATTTTTTCCCACTCGGGGAGAAAGAATCGAGGTAATGTGGTACGTGTCTAGGGCGAGGTTACTCGGTTCTCATAGCAAAGGCAAAATAATAAAGTCCAGCGTCGATTGGCCGAGCATTGCGCAGGGGCGGCACACTGCGCCTGAGTTGATACTCACGTCCCGGATAGGTCTGCGGTATCCCGTTGGTGTAGACACCAGGATCCGAACCTGCTGGTTGACCATTCGGTGTTTGTGCAGCCATGTTGAAATTGGGCATCGTTGGCGATGGTAACGACGGTATCGCCCCGTTAACCGGCTGCCCTGTACCGGTACCTACGAGCAAACCTGATCAGTACACACCGGTTACCCTCTTGCTCTTACAACACCGACCTCAGTCACCCTCCCGACGCGCGACATCGGATCGGCAATGATCATGCTTAGCTAGTTGCCCTCTCTGTACATCCTGTCAACCGATTTACGGTATATATTTACGGTATATACTGTATAATTGGAAGGACGTCAGATCGAGTTTGCGGATGATCCGTATGCCTCGCGTCGCGTTTGAGGGTCCGTATGATCTGCAGATTGCCGGAATATTGATCCGATTTTAGAGCTAATAACGACTCACGGTAGAATACTGTTCCACGAGTTAATGATCCGGCCTCTGAGCAAATCGACTGACTGTTTTCTTAGGATGATTAGATCGGTAATCCGGACCGAAGATCGCTATCTCGGTATCTGCTTAACGTCTACCTTCGATGTAGCGCGTTTGAGCAAGTACGAAAAGTAAACGAGCATTTGGGTGTACGTATCGGTGTGTTGTTTGTAAAGGTGAGGGGTAACGACTCAAAGTTTCGTGCATATTTTAAGCTCTTCAAACGATAGGTTGTTGGCTTAGAAACGAACCATTATACCCTTTAAATAGATGCGTTTCGACCATGAATAATCGTTTTACGGTTCCGTCATTGTTAATCGATTTACCCTTGCAGCTTCGTTATCGGTATTTAATAAATTCTAAAAATTATTCCATGTTCAGATACATTAACATCTCGTGTATTAAATATTTTTTCAATTTCACGCATGTTATTCTGCGGACTCTGTTTCGTCCTGTTTCACGGACTGCGAATTAGATACGTTTTTCAAGAAAATGATTTGGAACACGCGAAGATAGGTTTAAAGGAACGGGCACGACATTTCTCGTAACGATGAGAAAACGATAAATAAGTGAAGTTTACTAATATCTAAAATCAAGCGCAGTTCAACAGTCGAGTAATTCATCGCGTATCCATAAATTCGTGCAAATCCATGGAAAATCTTTTCAACTACATCCATCGTCTTGTATAAGGTACTCTCTGCGGATGAAAAATCCATAATGACAGGTACGATGACGTCGTATTTCAGCAGAAATAAAAGCGCAGAAGCTTGGCAATCTGCAAGGCTGGTAAGCGGAGGAAAGATCAGAAGTAGGTGGAGAAGAAATAAAATATTATTTCCCTATCAAAGGGTATTACGTTTCGCTTGACGAGACTCGACGTATACCAGAGAGCGCTTGTCGAGAGCCGATTTCCGTGCTTAGTTTACCTGCCTCTGCTATTTCGTTCCCTCCTCTTGTGTACGCGTTGAACGAATGAGAGAAACCGGAAAAGAGAAGACAGCGAAAGAGGCGAAGAGGAGGGAAGGAGGGTTAGGAAAAAGGGAAGGAACGGTGCTACTTTGGCTTTTCCTCCTTCCCGTTCGCGGCGAGCTTTCGATAAAGTTTCGCGGTACTGGCAATATCTTTCGCTCGAGTCACGCTCGGTGAAAATGTTGTATTGATTTATGAGCCGGTTATAAGGCAACGGACTGTACACTCTTGCTGCCGCGAGATCTGTGGAGGAATAAACGAGGGGAGAGCGGGATAAAAGAGGGGAGATAAAGAAAGAGTTTCACGTCGGTGAAACTGGAAAATTTCGCAACAAAGTGTACATACGTGCGTGTATATTTGTGGAACTTAAGTTAAAGTTTTTCCCTCGCGTGTCCCATTTCTTTGAAATAATTTTACGGAAATCGCAAGTTTCTCTTTCTTCTCGTACTTTGAAGGATAATTCCTTATTCCAAATTAAATACTCGAGTGATACACAGAGACTGTTTAACGCGGACGTGTTTAAAATATCGACATTCGATCTGTCAAAAGAAAGAAAAAACCAAAAAAGGAACATACCAGAAGTCGGTGGAACCACGGGATTTGGCATGCCATTTAACGCGTGCGGTAGTTGCCCAGCACCGACCAGTGCCGCCATTGGGTTGATGTACGTCCCTTGTGCTGTCGCAGCAGCCATGAGAGCTGCTTGCTGCTGTAAGTAGAACATTTATATCGAAAATGTATTCAAGAAAGAGCGTTCTGTTTGGATTACTGCAGGTTAGTTAAGAAATAAAACTTTGGTACTAAGTAATATTTAAATGGAAGTAGTTGGAATTCTGCCGATTTAATAGAAATTTACCGAATAAACGTCAAATACACAAATTTCAATATAGATCGAATATAGATGCATAGAAAAATCGAAATGTCCGAATGTACGTATATTATCGGAAATGTTTTGCAGAAAAATTAAATCAGCACGTTGGTATTAAGCATCGTCGATCGTTTTTAACAAGACAGAAACAATTATAGGTTGTAGGATTCGCGATAACGAGAACCAGCCAGACGGGGTAATATGGTAACGCGAGAACCATTAACCATAATGTGACCCACCTGAGCATAAGCGCCGTAAGCGCCGAACTGATTGAAAACGAAAGGGTTAAGGAGGCTCATGTTCCCAGCCATTTGCTGCATGCGTCTTAGTTGTCTCTCTTTCTCAGTATCTGCGAACTTTACCACTAAGCTGGATGACGCTCCCTGAAATAAATCATTTCAATATGTCGGTTATCTGTTATAATCGATATCTGACAAATATTATGCAAAAAATGATTCTAAAAATATAAATATTCGCGGTTTAGAAATTATTTGGTCAAATCGGCAATAGGCTATAGAAGACTGATGCGAGAACGCTGCTGTACAATCTATCGTTTGAGGATTATGTTGCTCACAATGTAAATTGCCATGCTATGACAAGCAAGTCTGAAATGCAAGATCAGATACTGCTGTCGGACGTGCCGGTTCGTAATTTCCATGAGACGAAGCGACGCTGTAGCAAGGGGATTACCGTCGCCGACGTAAAGCCGCATAATTTTCTAGAACCTCGCATTTTCTTCGTGACCGCGTGCGCGTTTCTCATCCTCTATAAATTTATAACACGTAGAAAATTTGATAATAACATCGCTTCGACAACGGACGTGATTATCAAAGAAAATTACGGCCTTCTTCCTCCTATTACTTATTGGAAATTAATCGTTCTACTAGCAAACTCGTTTCCATTAAACGTGTGTACCAATTTCCTTTTAATACCTACCGTTTAATTCGTAAAACGTGAATAAGTTTGCCCATCCAAAATAGTATTAAAATCGAGCGAAAGCAAAGGGACGCGGTATTTATAGTATCGTTTTCATATATAAATTATATATAAATTTCATATATAAATTTCACGTTATAAATTATTTTGCATGACCATTATGAAAAGGTATGCTACTGAAAATTCGAAAGAATTTTCCTTTCAGAAAATACAGCAAAGTAATATTCTATTTCTAAATTTCATTTATAGCAACAAGAGAGACTGTGTAACTACATAATAAGCCGAGGAAAACTGAATAAGCTAGGATCTATTATACTTGATCATAGTAGAAACCTCAGAGTATTCTACAGATAGTTAGCATAAGATCTTTTTCAATGGAGAAAACGCGTCTCCTTTTGAGATGTTTACGAGGATACGTAAGACGATGATGTTCTCACCACGTCTAAAATATAAATGGAAAGGCAACAGGTGGTCAGTGGCCATTGTGGCTGCGGAGAAAAGCTCAGCTTTCGAGGTTCTGGTGATATATTATATTCACGTCATCAATGCAAATGCTGGGCGTGTCTGAGTTTATATAACGACGGTAATATTGTAACCCGTTGATACGCTCGCTGAAATTTCCTCTTCTTGTCACGCGATTTTCCACGGTTTATCCATCTATTTCTTTCCTCTGCTTGGCAATCTTTGTGCTGGTTTCATTTCATCTTCCGTGGTCTTGTGTTTTCTTTCGTAATTCCTTTTCCTTTCGTTTGACAGTTATTTCAAATGTATAGTTTTACTCTTCAATTTTTAACACAGTATAAATGCATAATGCGGAAAATATTGCCTGCACGACTATTCTGATCGTCGTTTGAAATTTCCATTACATTTTCTTAATATGCTGTTATATCACAAAGAAGAAACAAAAAGAAAAAAGAAACTACTCCAATAGAGGAAAAATATGAAAAGGCAACGTGGTAGTTAAAGCGAACCTAAAAATCATGGGTTCGAATTTCGATGCTCGGATTTCTTCCTGTTGCGAGAACGTTTTTCTTCCGTTTTACAAAATAATGTTTCGTCGTGTAAAATACACGATGAAAATTAAAACGGAGCGTTCTAAAACCCACTGTCTAGAAGTTGAAACATAAAGTTGATGATAATTTTAAACAATCATATTTTCACTCTTTATTTCGAAATGGTGAAAATACGGACAATAGTGCACGATGTATAATATCAGCTTAAAGTGGTCTACAATTATATATAACCGAAACTGTACAGAATGCTTTTAAAATGCTTCTAAAACTGTACATGACTCACGTTAAGACACGTTTATACGTTCAAACGTCACAATGACACGTGTCTTTGTGTATTAAAAATGATGCGCAATGATTCGCGTAACCCAACCACGCGCGAACTTGAAACACTGAATGGAAAAGGATGATCCAAGAATTGGTTGAATCGCTCAACCATACATTATAATCAGTGAAGATTTTCCAGAGAGTATCATCGATACTGCCAAATTGTATGAAGAGGATATTGTGTTCGCCATAAAGAACGTGTTTTCTTTTTATTATTTTTGGCGTTGAACATTTCGGGACGTTGTGAAAGGTACAATATACGTGGATTCGAAATTTGCAAAACTTTTTACGGCTTTTTTTTACCTTCTTTTAAGTCTCTTACACAGGGTCGTCAAATACCGCTGACAAAATTAGCTCGTATAAAAATTTATAGATTTGATGGAGTAATGTAGAGGTAGGCGTTGCCGAAGCAAAGTCGATTTGGTTAAAGCGTTAGATTTTTCGGACGAGAAAAATTGAAATACCTTGTACTATCTGTCAGTTCCACTGTTTTCTGTTATATACATACATATGTATAATAGTAACTTTTCATTTTGCAAAGGTGTACAATGCTGCTACATATATATTAAATAGCAAAGTAACAACCAGGAGTATACGTGGTACATACTACTTTCCAATTAGCTTTGGATAATATCGAGTGAAAAATGGATGGATCGAATACGTTAATGGTTCAGCAAGTTCGAATTCGTAGGATACATATATTAAAAGCTTTCAAACGGGGTGACATTATTCATTTGGTACTGATTTTCATTAGCATTTTACGCGAAGTACCACTTAACTCTTGGTCACACGTAGCTATGTGGAATGCAATCGGTGTTCCGCGAAGGTTACAGAAGAGAAAGAGCAGGAAAGGAAACGACTGGCTCGCAATTATTAAAAGTTTCGTTTACAGCCAAGTCGAATAGGGCCAAACGCGCGTATAACCGCGGCGTTCCAAGGAAACCAGAATCCGGCCGCAGTTTACAAGGCATAAAAGTTATGCGGGTTTCATGGCTGGATACAACTTTCCACATTACTGTAACTAATATCAAGAGTATCCGGCGAAACTCATACGTGTTATTTCTCTTCCCTTATTCGAGAAATTCTGAGACTCAAGTTAAAATATCTTTAATTTTGACCGCGTTTGGTGAGAAGCAGTAATATCGACGATCATATTATTATCGACGAACATCGTTGTTCCGACGAACGTCTCCGAAAAACGTTTTATAAATTTCTCTCCAACTATCGCTAATTACAGTCCACTCGCGCATTGTTTTTTGATCGGTTTTAACAGAAAAAAAATCATGGAACGAGATAATTTTGAAATAGCTTGTTTCGTCGGATTATGTCACGGTAACCAGTTTTTTCCTCCTAGGCAATGGCGGAAGGATGCACCGGGGCAATCTCAGCGTCGAGGTCATTGGCGATGGGAAAATTCGCAGGGCGAAAATATTCAGGGGCGTTCCTTCGTAATGCTGGGAAAAATATCGACAGGCTAGAGAACGACCGTACAGAGGAGAGCAGGAAGAGGAGTGGGGAGGATATTTTGTATTCTCTATACAGGCGAAGCCGCTCGAACAACTCGTTATGCGCCGTGAAAAGCATCGACGCGTGTTGTTGAGGAAAATAATTTGTCTCGCGTCGACAGCCTCGAAGCGTGGAAGGCCTTCTCTCTCTCTCTCTCTCTCTCTCTCTCTTACACACAGACACACACACACATTCTCTCTCTGTCTCTCTCTCTGTCTCTCTCACTCACTCTCTCTGCGTAGCGATGGCTGGCTAAGTCGCGTGGCATATATGACATTTACACAGGGCGCACGTGCACATCGATATACGTATAGAGGCTGACAGACGGGGAGAGGGGAGGGAGGGGGGGCAAGAAGGGTGCCGAGGTCGTATCAGAGCCAGTGAAGCCGAAGCCTCATTATTGGGGGATTACGGTTCATTAATTCCGATCCAACGTTCTGAACTACACGCGAAAAGAAAAAGCCACCCCAAGCGATATCACCAGGAGAACGTTTGAAGCTTCCACTCCTCGTCTCGTTATGTTTGTACACTTTACCGTGTAGGTTGTCTCTTTAAAATCCGTGATACAAAAGCACAGTCTCGTTATAGTGCCGAGTACAAAGTCTTCGTTACACGAGGCTCAGCGAGATGAACTTTATACAGTTGAAACAGTTCTCGGCTTTTGTAACGTTAGATCGTCGGAAACGAGTCGAGCATCGATGCTTCTGATTCTTTCAAATCTGCTTTCTCGCTTTGTGTTTAGCGACATTGTGAGCTTGATGAAACTGTTCCTTTATTCGCGTTACATTGCGTCACGTTTGTTACGGTATTTGTTCAATTCCAGCTAAATGCATTAAAAATTTGTAATCTAATTAGCTATTAAATAACGTCGTATAATTTACAATTACAATGCAAACGATAGCGATACACTTTTTATCGTAAAATTAAGAAACTTCGAATTACAGAACATAACGATACGCGATGCCAAAATAAGTACATATTTTAATGGACAGACAGTGTTCAAATACGCTTTAACGTCCGACGATGAGAGACGTATCGAAACGAATCTTTTAGCCAAATTCGCACGATCAGCAAATTCGATGTAAACCAAAAAATCTCTTAGTCGTTCGAGATTGGTAGAATCTTTGAAAGTAAAGGTACGGCTCAGAGAACCGCGATATTGCAGCGGACCTGGCAACGGAATGAAGCAATTACGTACTGATTGGAGGTTCTCCCGTTAGCTGCACCATCACACTTGCCAATTCGCCAGCTGGTAATTTCAATAGATACAACTAGAACCGCAAGACTGGCCGGAACGCCGATTGCCTCTTGTCCACGTGATTCTCTGTTGGAATCCGAATCGAAGGGATGGATCTAAACTATCCAATTCTCTGGTGCATTTCAAATTACAAGTTTTACGCTTTAGCCTGCCAGAGAAAAATCACCTGACTTAGCACTTTTTCCATTTCGTCTCGTTATATATCGGGATAATACGTGAAAGGATCTAAGATATATCAGTGAGAAAAGTAAAAATTACCCGTCTTAACGTTCGTCTCGTACTTGTTAGATTATAGAATTTTCGAGAACGTTGCGCGATATCCTATAACGACGAATACATTTTTTGTCCGTGGAAATTAAGTAGGAAAGATCGTGAATGGATTTCGTTTCGATTATAAAATGGCAATATCAGTTTCTGCTCGAAACTCGCGGATGATGTTTCGGTAAGGAGGGTTCCCCTTAATTACGAGGGTAGCCCCGTAAATTTGGAGAGCAATCAATTCAAGGAGACGTAAATCCTATCTGCAATAATTTAATCTTTACTCGTTAAATGTACCCATAATAATTTTACTTTTCAGTCACGTTACATCCCACGTAACTTGGTGCAAATCGATCGTCTATTTTTAAGCGGAAGCTTCGAGATACCGGTTTAATTCGCTCCAATTCAAATTTAATCACGATAATAGGGATATTAAGGTACGCTCCTTAAGAACGGTTATCCTTTGGGTAGAATCGAGGGGTATCGTATCTTCGCGTTTCTTTCTTTCTTTTCCACCTTGCTTTTCTTACCCACGGGATTTGGTCTCCTGTTCTGACTCCCGATAGAAAAGACTCGCCAAACAAGTAACAGTTGTATAGGAGATAAAAGCAATGCAATTACGAGGCCGCCGAGGGAATTACTCAGGGAATGTCTTTAATTAAATGTTGGAAGCAGTTTCCGAGCCTCCGTTAATGCAGAGACAATTTCCTTCCATCCACATTTCGCTCGTTTCCTCTCGAACAGAAAGGAACATCCGTTAAGGCTCGAGGGCTACTCCCCA
Organism: Bombus vancouverensis nearcticus; assembly: GCF_051014615.1. Taxonomy (NCBI): domain Eukaryota; kingdom Metazoa; phylum Arthropoda; class Insecta; order Hymenoptera; family Apidae; genus Bombus; species Bombus vancouverensis. The sequence goes on from NC_134925.1 coordinate 11,948,758, forward strand.
CCATCGATGCTATACGTCCATCTACGCAACATACGCTTCTACCTTTCTCGGTTCTTAAGATCGCGCACCTAATCGCGCGTGTCGCTGTTTCTACCAATAGATCTTTCGTCGAATCAAATTCAAATTTTCTTCTTTGTCGCGATGGCAATTTGGCAATTACATTTGCCAAAGAGAAATATATTTTTCATATTTAATTATTAATTTATCGTCACCGATTATTGAGGATGCTGCGTAAAGTATAAATCGAGAATTAGAAGTAGATTCGTCAAGTGTTTATCTTCAAAATACGGTAGAACGTCATGAAACAAAAGAGCGCGAGAGAGAGTGTTACTGAGAGTGGGTGTTGTTCGTAAAAACCGCGGCGCAACTCGATTACGATAAACGTGATAATAATACATCAGTTATCCATTATCCGGGTAAATCTTTTAGATAAAAGGATCAAAGAAAATATCTTATCCGAAACGATTACACGATAAAGCCTTTTTTTTACTATTGAATAGATTTTTGTATATTTATTGCGATCGTTTGTGTAAAATTGAGAAAATGTCAGATTTTTCAAAGTATATACCACGTACTAAGGGTAAATTCGGTATTTCAGTGATAAGTAATTTTGACGACAGAATAGATTGAAAAGTATCGGAAATATGAAGCGTACGCGAGGAACAAGACGTTGTTTAAATTCGTTCCCGCACGCGTTTCAGTATGGAAGAATAGCGGCGGGGGTGGGGGGGGGGGTGGGAGTCTTTTTATTCCGAGCACTTAATTTCCGAGCGGTGGCAGCACGCCCGAGGGTTGGCGAGGAAAATAAAAACGGAGCAACGTTACGTAAAATTCCTACACTGAAAACGACTGTGTTACGTTCTGGCACGTTTTAGCCAGCACCGTAGCAAAACACTTCTCCCGTACGTTTGCTTTTATTACGAGGCATTTCAGGAGTTTGCAGAACCATGAGTGGGTGAACGGAGAGCATACCGCGGGGAGGGTTCGCGAGCGTGTCGTGAGGCGTGACAAGAAATGTCACACGCTTCAGAAGATATAACTACGCGTGAGGCCAGCGCTTGCTCGCATTCCACCGGTGACACGAACCGCGAGAGACGGACCGCGAACCTCACAGAAATATTGAGCCCCAGGAGAAATATTGCCCGCCGCGTGACGCGTGAACACCCTGTCAATTCGAGTAGAGCAAACCGCATTATACGGCTCGATGAGCTTCCAGAAAAAAAATGATCGGGGAATTTGTGCGACATGGCTAGTAATTTTTCACGGTAATAACCCTGGTTTAATGATCGATCAGTTGATATCCATGCTATGATTTCGAAATTGACCCATCCCCGATACCAACAGAGAACCCCCCAGAGAAATATTGTTCCTCCACAATATAGATGTAAATTCAGCCCTTTTTGACAGGAAAACGATTGATTTTCCAAGCATTGCTTTCAAATTGCTTCTTTTTACATCCATATTATGCAAACTTCTAAATATGTACCTCTTACATATTTGAACGATGCCTGGCTTTCTTTGGCATTTCAACGGTATGTCAAAAGTTTTTCTGTACTTTAGAAAGTTATATTCGGATATATTAGAGGAAAATTTTGCTTCAGAAATAGTTAGCTATATTGAAAGAAAAAAAGTTGAAATTCATAGTTTACCAATCGAACAGCGATCGCGTGATAGAGTTAAAAATATGATATTTTTATGCTGACCGATTGATAGAAACTTACAACGCTTTTACTGAGAAAAACGGATTGCGAAAACCGTAAAAATATTGCTCCGTAAAGTTACTGCACGAATCCGTCGTCTATTCGAGCAACGTAAATCATATTACACGGTTACTGAATCCGAAGTGAAAAATGTTTACAGAACTTCGGCCGTATAAAGTAGCAGTTTTTTTCGCTGGAAGAAAAACTGCAGTATTGACACTGCGAAATATTAACCGCAATAGTCGCGCAAAGTTACTCGACGAAGAGAAGTATTATCGCGTGATCCCCGATACAATAGACTTTACAATTCTTGATATACGAATACATCCAAGAATTTTCTATTTCTTTAAATTAATATTAAAATCTAAATAATTAAGTTACTTTTTGAGTAAAAATAATAAATTGATTGAAACGTGTTTTATTATTTTTTACTTTTACCTCATATAAAACTTATTTATCCTTTTGTGCATGTAGTTTTAAAACACATAAGCGAAAAATCGATGATATCTCCTTCATAGAAGAATAGCATAAAAGCTGTATTACCGTGATCTTCAATTTATGTACTACACGCTTTTGATAACACGATATAATCCGAATCCAAAATTATTATTATTACGAAAGATACTATAGTATCGATGTTACGAAAGCCATTGCCTTCTATCTTTGTTTACATCCAGCCCACAAAATCTCTGGCAAGAGTTTTACGTTTAAACATATAATACGAGTGAATTTTCTATACATTACGTCATCGATTCTTCACCGACGGTAGAAATATCGAACATTTCTGTCAATACGCGTTTTACTGCGCCAAGTTTTACTACGAGAGCAGCAATTTCGTTGAAGTAACGATAATAAATTTTGTATAGGATATAAAGATACGGAGCCAAAATTGTGTGGAAAGATGTACAGAATCGTGTGCGTAGATCGAGTCACATCAGACATCGTTACATGTATTTAGCTTAAAAAAATTCAAGGCATTACAAGTCACGGGGTTAGTTCGAAGAGCGGAATAAAGTATAAAATTAGGAGTACAAAATCATCATCTACATTTAATATTGTTTTATCTTCCAATAAAGAAAATTTAAGGCAGGATATTTCGAGGAAGGTACATATTTCTAACCGTACACAAGTAGCGTACCCGACTCATGGTTATACCGAGAATATTCTCGTTTAACAAGGACAAAGTTCGAGATTTTCCTCTCCTAAGTCTCCTGTGTCTGCCCTTGGCTCGTTCTCTTTCGATATAGAGAGTCCTTGGAATGTTCCGGCCTGAGATCTCCAATATCTGCGAGGCCCCAACGCTATTCGCGCATCCCTCGGTTTAACAGGCCTTAATCATCATAAGAACCTTCCTCCAAGGTCTGAACGTTTTCGTCCTATGACCAGTTAGCTTGTATCCTGAAGCATTCCAAGGATATACTGTATCATCGTGCCACTTAATCGCTCGCTCCTTATGCGAGCGATTGTCTGTTGAACGTTTCGCTTAAATACCAAATAAGCGAGATATTTAGTTGATCGAATGTGTATAATATTTCGATGTATCGGTTTTCCACTGTTTGTTATATCTCTACGCTTGTGAAAATTCCCTTTGCTATCGCTGCTAACTACTTAGGATAAGATATAAATTTCTATCTCAATTTGACGATTGTGCGTGTCAGCGTATGAAAGAATCACATTCGCGTACGAGTAGACACGTACGTACATGAAATAGAACGGGAAACTGAGGATTACAACGTGTCACGAGAAACTATATCGAACGCAGTCGAATTGAATTATCCTTACAGCGTTAAAATATCGTTCGCTGTCTATTATGTGAAATATCCTTGTAGAACGATTCCGTTAAAATAATTATTTACCGAGAGAACGAATCGTTCATTTTATAATATCTTCTTTGATAAATTGCGTGAATATCGAATCCCAAAGTTTTCAGAGACAATATTCGTACTACGTTTCGGTTTAGGAAGCAGAGTATTAAGTAAAGTAACAATCTCTCGCAAGGATTTAGATGACAAAGATAAAAGAAAAATGTGTTCTACAACGGTTTATACGAAAAATGGATGGACGATAAAATTTTAATATAACTTCAATTTAGTAGGTTTAACGAGGGTACCGCGCCGTTCCGTCGATTATGAGCGTTTCTACGAGGCTAATAAATCTAGAATCGTCCTAATGAAACGGCAAACTGCGTGTCTCGTTCCATCCTACGTTTTGACACTCCCGAGCCACTCGATGGGACGCGATGAAATCTCGTAACGTTGGTATCAAGATTTGCATAATTCGCAGTGATAATTAAGCGATCTGCATATTACGTTCCGCGCCATGTCAGTTTCTCTTTTAAGGGCAAATAGTCCCTGGCACGATCCTAAAGTTCCCCTTCTGTACCCACAATTTCTCCTCGTGTTTCGCTATTAGATTAGAGCGTTGTAACGAGTAATATTCACGTAACAGCCTCGCATCTGTCCCCGCCGCGCCCTTCGGCTACGATGCAATTCGTGATTTCATACACGAGGCACACGCGTGACACGGAACGCGAATTTCTCGTTGATATTGGAAAATACGGCACTGTCCTTTTTTTCTTCACCCGCCGTCGGACTGATGGACGGCGAAACAATTGCCGGATACATCGGAAAATATCGGGTGTATATGGACTTTTAACGGTTCTCCTACTTCGTTGCATTCGTTTCTTTGTACGTCCATAGTAACACGAATTGCACCGTGTGTATAGTTCACAGTTACGAAGTTTCTCTACGATTTTATGTGATCGGAAATGTTCTGTTCGTGTTTCATTTACACGAGATAAAGCTGAGTCAATGAGGTGAAGAAAAATACGGAAAATAGAGGACATTTTGTTTTTTTTTTAAATTTCTATATAATATAGCATATCTAACAAATACACGGTTGATATCGCTCTCAATTTTAGCAACGAAATTTTAAAAGTGCAAACTTGGAGTGTCCGTCGACAAGTAATCCATCATACACCGGCTGTTTCCGAGGGTTTTCAGCAAAGTTTTGAGTAAAGAATCATGCGAATAAATCAATATTTTGATTAAAACGTAGCTAATAGTATACACTGTCAAAAATGATTTTTAATCGTAGGATACGAAGATACACGCCGCGTCTCTACAGTAGTACGAAACAGAATATCCAGTTCTGTCATTAGACACGTTATGCGCTTCTTATCATCCAGTAGTATCTTTCTGGTAGTCGACGTTTCATCATTAATCGTCGACCGGTTCTATCAAGCGTAATCCTAATGAACGAGTCCAACGCCAAACTTCGACACGCCAATAAATATGAGCAAATAACTGCAGTACGATAATAACGGCGATATTGGAAGAGGAATGTTGTATGGTCAAGTTCGGCAAGCGGCTTTGCGAACTTTCACCAATCAGCAGGTGGAATCCCGAACGAAACTCACTGACAATTCAATTACAACTGGGAATTCCTGGTCCGACCCTAAGCTGAGAAAGTTTGGCGGTTTGATAGAAGCCATAGGAGATTCAGCGACGGAGAAGGAGGTAGCCCATACTTCTCCAAGTGTTATGCAGATTTCAGTTTGGCCAGTCATTAGATTGGAACCACGGTATGTTTGCATGCATGACAGTCATTACGAGGGTTGTCCACCCTATACAATTTACCTGTTCCATAGAACGGTCATCCATGAATCCGTGATACGCACTCGTCGTTTCTATTACTTTCAACTTCGTTTATCGCCATGTGCGTACTCATTTGCTTTCTACTTTCGTTTATTTATGTTTACGCAATTTTCCTAGTGTCATCGATGTTTGTCTATGTATATTTAGCGTATATAATTGTTCAATTTGACACGAACATGATAAAATCTTAGATACCTCCTTAAAGTTTATAGATACTTTTCTGTACATTATTACTTTACTGTATCCGTTGGGAATCAATTCGTACGTTGTTTAAGAAAACCACAGCAGCGATATCGCTGCTATTATTTCACATATGGTTTTTCATTAATTTGAAGAAAACTGTTTCGTTGCTGCACAATAGAACTACGTGTCCATTGATTTCATAAAAATTTCAAAGCGTTTTACACCAATTTCCGATGTGTTTAGAAAAACAATAGCTTCCACTCACCGGCATAGTTTGGCTACCGTGTAAGGTATTGATCGCCGCTAGCGCTTCTTGATGTGATGAAAGTTTTACGAATGCACAGCCTGAAATAGAAAGAGAAATTTCGTTAATATTCGATATGTGCTTGTGCGAAACAAACAATTAAATAATTAGCGTTATTGACGACAAAGATTTTCGATTATCCGAGCGATACTGATCTGTCTGTGGTTTGTTTTTACGAACGAAACTTGAAAATATACGCGCGGTACATTCGACACTGGTAAAAAGAGAAAAAAAGGACGAAAATCGTTTTATCTGGAAAGAGAATACGCGAAGGGTGGGCGAAAGAAGTTTCGTTTTCACCATTGTCACAGAGTCGAGACCATCTCTAACGATGATGGAACGATTAATCGCCCCTACTCCCTGCTACGCGTGCTTATCGTTTATAGTTAGATGGAGACGCGAAGACAAAGAACTCGAGGGTGCTTTGAAAAATTGACGCGCCAGCGGAGCGCAACGTGCACTTAATAAAAGATGTTTACCACGAACGGAGAAACGCTCCGTTATCCAGGACACCACTCCTGGTTTCGAGCAATAACGGTGCGTATCACAGTGAGCAAACGATCCTGAAAAATTACTTCTATCTACGATCGTTCGCAAAATAATCTAGAATACTTTGTCACGCCCGTGGGCAACGATTTTTAAAAAAGTAAATAGGTGGTATACTATTTAATTAGTTTACTTCTATAACCGCTATCATATCCTTTGGTCATGTTATATTATATAGCTAAAATTTTCTCTCATAAAGGAATATATTCGATATTCCCAGCTATTTCGAGTTTCAGATTTCGGCTCGTATTTGCTAATTAAAAAAATTGTATTTGCCGAAGACAAACTAGGATGATCGTTTTGATGACGAATGAAACGATTTGCACGGCTGATGATATTTTTTATCGGATATATGTATAATAAAATCCTTTGCTATTTAACCGTTTCTACCAAATTCGGTGTGTTTTACGGAATGGGAATTCGGACAAGAACGGCGAAGAATGTCCGAAATCGGAGATAAGAGCGATCCAAAGTGTAGGTAGGTGGATAAGATTTTCTCGCGACTCAACCCCTACCGTTCACCGACATCGCAAGAATTTGTCCGAGCTTGCGAGCTTGTTCTGGCCCATCCCGCTATTCCTTCTTGTGCAAGCGAAATCTCCGACGAGGCTCTCGAAGACGATGCGCTCTTGAGATTTTTCTCCACCGCTTTGAAGCAGACGGGTAGGAAGGTCGCGCGGAAATAAAAGAGTCGAATTTCTCGAAAGTCCGCGTTCCTATACGTATAAAGGCTGGCGCATATGTATTTTCTCTATTTCTTTCTTCGTGTACACACGTATACTTGTTCACGTGCGTACGTATGTCGTTAAGAACACGTATATATGTATAGCGTACTTATATACACATGTGTCTATGCGACGCATGTGTTTGTACGTGTATTTGTACGTGTATCTATGTTCGACGAAGCGGCTCCTTCTCGCCGGCTCGAAAACTATGTTTGCCCCCTCGAACAACGGCGAACAACAAACACTGGACAAACCGCTCGGCCCTTCGCCGACGACGACGATGTAGACTGGTTTCGTGGATCTCTCTCCCCGTTCCCATTTCGTCTCGAACCCTTCGTCGACCCCTTCGCGACCCTTTCCTAGACCCATCCGTTCCACTGTTCTCTCTTCTCTTTCCCCTCTTCGCCTGTGTGCCACCACAGCCGGGTTCGAACCAATCGATAACGCCTGCGAGACTTTCCACTCATATATTTGATTGCTCGGCAAACATGTCTAAGTTTATTCTGCGGCCCCCCATCCCTATCCCGTTCACTCCCATCGGTCGTCGTCGAAGCGCTAACGCGCGCTGCTTGCGCCAGTATACCGGCGAACGCTAGACTTTCCGATACGTTGGAAACTCTCCAAGGGGGGATGATGCGAAACCAACTTTTCTTCCTTTTACCTCTTTTTTTTTATTATCCTTACGCTCGGATAATTTGATCGTATTAGAGCAACGTGTTTGTGGTCGTGAATGAAGACGCGATAATTGAAAACCGAGATGACTCGTCGCATTTCAATTTAGACCGGAGATAATCTTTGACTGCGATTTCATCTTCGCGGTCAATTTTCACCGCTGCCTTATCGCAGTTGATTTCTCAAATTGAAAATCGAGTTTACATGATTATTTGTCTCGTCCCGGTGTTAATGCCGCTTCCCTCGACGGTAATTCTACGGTAAACGCATGCTTATTTGTTTTACCATAGAAGTAGGACCATCGTTGATGCAATGTAAAGATATAACACAGTAGTGTGACCGACAAACGGTTTTTATGCAAACTCGAATGAAAAATACCTCGAAATGTTGTAAACCTCGTGGCACGTACACGCGTTCGAATCGCGAACAGCGAAATACACAGCAAATCAATGCTGTATATTTGTTTCTACAACAGTTGGAAGTGAACCGTGCATGGTCAACATTATCATTCATTCACGGTGTACTGAAATTTTAAATAACAATAATTACGCCTGTTCACAGAAAAAACGTGCGGTTCGAAATGTTAGAAAAGCGTAATCTCGTTTTGGTAACCTTACATAATCGTATGTACTTTATTGAATTTTTATTTTTATACCGAAGCAAAGGTATTTCGAGAATTATTCCAAAGAATGCGGCAGAATGCTGACCACAGCATTGCGTACTTTGTTCTTATTAGACAGTGGTGTTCATCGACATATAAACTTCTCGTTAAATTTAATTATTACGCTTCGTGACACGACATGGAAAGAAATTTCGTTCTCTAGTTTAATTAAGAGTTAAAAAAAGAAATAGAGTAGGTAGTTTTACAAGCAATAATGTACAAGCAATAAATATCCCCTAAAAATAGTATCATTTGGATAGGCGTTTGCACGCAGCTCCGAACACGTTCGGTTAGTATAGGGGTTGTTGGCACGCGCCTGAACGTTTTCGGGCGTTTCTGTGTCAATGGGCGGGGTTCTTATTTTGTTAATAGTTTCGGGTCACTAACTAAATGAGAAAAATAGGCTAGTGGCCATGGGAAACGCGCAGCAGGGCGCGAGTATATGGAATAGGTTACACAAGATTTAATATCAAAGCGTTCGTTTTATTTTGTTTGCCTTGATATATTTAGAGAGATTTCCTGATAACGTGAAACGGCGTAACGATAATATATGCATAGCGGAATGAAATTTCGAAAGTCCGATTAAAGCGATTATCGTTCAACGATATTGCATATCGATCGGTGAAGTGTATCGTATTTCTGACATTACTGATCCGTTTTAGTATTAGATTATGAACTACTTTTGAGTTTACGTATCTTTAGATCAATCGTTCCTCTATCTATTAAACGCTGAACATTTATCCTTCGCGTTTGTTCTTTGTTCTAGAAATATCTACTTCTGTAAATGATATGTTTAAATCATTTAATACGTAAAAACGACGAAATTAACTTTCGCATGATGGAAATCATCGCAAAGAGCACTAGTCCATTGTTCACTGTGCAAAATCCAGACACTTTTTGGTATACGAAAGAGTAGAAAAGAGCAAAACGGGGTTACGTGTAAATCGTTTGAACATATGCTTGATAACTACCGTTTGAGTTACCGGCATGACATGTAGCTTGTGTGCCGACACCGGGAACCGGGACCAAACGAATCAATTTCATTGATGAAGCTACTAAATCCGGCGCGGGTTGAGCGCGAGCACTCGTAATTGGTACAACGATCGGTTTGGTACAAAGTACATAGAGCAGGGATGCGTCGAAGCCAGAAACGAACTAAAAAAAAAAAAAAGGAAAAAGAAAAAAGGAGAAGGATAAAAACAAAAAAGCAAACGCGTAAGTGTACGCTCATACGCTTATTCAAAGTACGAGAGAAATAGCGAGACAAAGAGAGCGTGCGGGACAAGCGAAAGCAGAGGTAGGATAAGGGGCGGGATTAAAAACGCTGACAAAGTTACTAAACACTCGTGTGCTCAGCCCTTTTTATATTCGCGAGATGAAACCAGGGTTCGCGGGGAGAGGACGGAAAGGGGAAGAAGAGTCAGAGAGAAAGGGTGGAAAAAGGGAAAAGGGAAAAAGGAAAAAGGACGAGCATCGAGGCTTGCAGGAGCTCTCCAAAGCCTGCGGAAAGAGAAGCACAAATGCAAATGTAAACGTCGAGGAAAGAAGATACAGAAAGTGTGGATATAGTATATGGCGGCAAACTAGGAATTCGGTATAAGAGATTTGCAGGTTTGCCACAGGGTAGGCAACGGGGATAAGAGGAGAAGGGAGAAGGGAGAAGGAAGGGGGAGGAAGGGAGAAGCAAGACATGTAAATCCAACGAGAGATGAACAAAAAAATATAAAAATGAATACTGTGACCTTTACAATGGAGAATGGACGAAGATGGACAAGGTTCGAGAAGTCGTCTCTTCAATTTTTTTATGAAACTAAAACCTCCTTTGTGTGCCGTTCTCGTGAAGCGTAACACTTTCTGGCATAAAGAGTACTTTGAAAAGGAGCTTGAAATATTGTTTGCCTGCTGTGAAAGCACTGTTCTATCGTGAAAAAGTATTCTTATACTCTGAAATGAGTTCCTGCTGGTATAAACGAATGTTCGAAATAAAATACATATGTAATACACCTTTGATCGCGATACACACTTGATTAAAAATAAATGTAAGGACGTGTCCTTTGTTAGAACAATATCGCGGAATTTTACGTATAATATTTCCATTTTAGACGCATTATCGTTTTTCTATCATAATGATACTGATAAACGCAAGATTTTCGAGTTGCACAGTTTTATAGTGCCTTCAGAATTTCCTAATCTCTGTCTATGACAAATTCGAAAGTACTGTATAACGTTGACAACGTAACTTTAATATTTTATTAACATACCTAACACTGTAATTAATGGAAAAGATATTATGAGAATGTTATTTTATCGAAGACATATCTACTTCTACATGGTAACATCGATTTTGGGTTACGTTCGATACAAGAATTTGCTGCGTATTTGCAGAGAAATAAAATAAGACACCGGTGTAGAATGCAAGAAAACGTGCAGTACAAGCCGAGAGATGGTAAGTATAACGTGGAGACACGAAATGCCATTGTAATACGGACACGGGCGAATCCCGAAGGGATGCAGAGAGAGAGAGAGAGAAAACGGAAAAGAAGACGGAAGAAAACAAAGAGGTAGACACGTACGAGAACGAAAGGGACGTGACAACACCCGGAAAACGGCGTTGCCACGCTGTTATTACGAGAAGATAAATTTCCTACCGGAACGTCTCTCTTTCTGCATTCCGAAAATATCGCGATGTCTCTCATTTTCGGTGGCACTCAGGCAAATCACATTCTACTTACGTAACCGCTGGACATTTCTTCCGCCGCGTCTACTTTACGTCTACTTTATGACACGTAGAATCATAAAATATAACGATATTTTAACGAAAATATCAAGACTGAAGAGGTTACGAAATCGTCTATACCATTACGAATTTTGATCTTACATCTGACAACCAAACGGTTAACGTCTCTTTAAATTCACGATATCGAATACTCGAAATTCCATTGATACCAAAACTCCGTAATTTTTGCAACGAGAGACGAAAGTAAGAAAAAAATTTTATTGGAAAAATCTGGAAGTGCTTCTTCCGCGATATTAAACATCCGAAGTGTGTCACGTCGAAAGAGAAAGATAAGGAACTGGCAAGGAAAGTATGCCGAAGCATCCCTTTACGGTCGTTTTGTAATTGACGGGAGCCTATGCCCGTTGGGAGTGGCCTTTCCAGCAGATTCATCTAGATTACAGTGCAAAACTACTCTCCGCTTGGCGTATTTACCCGGCATTAAATTACACAGACGGTCGCGCGCGTCGACGAGGGTTGAGCGTCGTTCGGCGCTTTACCGGTTTACTTTCATCACATCCAATATTGATCACGTCCAACGTATACGCTTTATTTATGCAACGCAGCGTATTGTTGTAGCGACAACTACGGAAATCGTGTCCCGGTTTGATCAGCGGCATCACATTTACTTTGGATTTTGTCGAAGCCTTCTCTTGTTATCTTTCTGGCTACCTCTGGCATTCAGCTCTGACCAAGGTTTAACGCGTTCTTCGATAGACCAATTGTGATCGTGTTGCAAAGAAGGTCGGTCTCTGCCGAGTACGTACCTAGAAATAGCGATTTAATCAAACAGCCGGTCTTTCATGAAATCCTGCTGGCAGTGCAACTATTGGAACTAGTAAATAACCGTTGGTCATTCTCTTTTTTCACAAAGCCGTCACATGCTATTCCTATTACCATTGCGTTTCGGAATATGTAAATGACGTGCGCCCGGGAGAATTGAAATCAAAATATTCATCGCGCGTAATATCGATTTGGCCGGATTCGCTTTCTAAGAATTCGAATACGTTCCCTGGAAAAGGTATAGTAGCATTCCGCTACAGCTTCGACTACGGAAATCGGGAACCGCTTTGATCCGAGTGTCGCGTTTACTGTGAATTTCGTCGAGGCTTTTTGTCGCACCTGTTCAACCCTTTTTTCCTTTTTGCTGTAGCTGCAACAGATGTTTCTTGAATTTTTTAAGGGCGTGTAAAAGGAATACGAGTAAACGCGTACGTACGCATAAAAATCTGCAAATATTTGTTACAAATTTTTCTCGGCACGTGCGACGACTCTGTAAGGATAAACCCGAATTTTTACTTTTTGCGAAAACAAAATTTCATATTCATTCAACTATACAACTGTGTACTTCATTCTTCAAAATCGTATACGATTTTTACAATAATATCTCGATATATATTTTACGTGCGCTAAAATTTCCACGGTCTTTACGGACTCGTCAACTGTTCCATTAGATTCCTAGTTATAGAGTGAATGCACAATTTTCGAAATACCACGAGTTCGTTACGGTATGTTGCGCAATTCGCTCTCGAGTAATTCCGGTAATGCTAGTAATCATCCTGTCATCGAGTTAAGCTCTGACAAGCTCTCGATGTCTTTCCGTTCGCGGTTCAGATCTAAAATGGCGGTTGTTGGAACATAGGGTAAGGTTTCCGACTTCCCATGGGGAATCTCTGTTTTTCTTGTTCGAACGCGGCAAATACAGCCTATACTTTCCCACCCTTATCTTCTTCGCGGCTATTCCGTCACAAGGCATCTTTCGTTGCTAGTTATTTTTCGTAACAATTATCATGACTTCGACGATTATATCTATATGTATATGTATATAATCGAAGTCATATATATAATTTATATAATTTCATATTTTAGCAATTACTTAAATTAACGACGCGCAAACGCAGGTATTAACACATCGAATTGCTTAGTGCAATCACGAAAGAATCTACGAAAGATTAATTAATAAAACCGGGGTTCGGTTCCCAGTCGATTTACATAGTAATATCCGGCGCCTTTGCGTACAGACGGTCGATCCTAATTTGAACGAAGTTCAAAGTGAAAATTTCCCGTCGCTTCTGCACGATTGCACTGATTTTCTGTGTGAGCAAAGTAGGATCTGCACGCGCAAATGGGCGTGCAGAAATGACCAAAGAGAACAATAAGTCGGGAGCTTTAGAAAAGAGAAAGCGGCATATTGTCCTTTGGAGGTCATAAAGGAAGTCGCGGTGAAGGCACAGGGAGTCCTGGCATATCGTGGCAAGGGGGAGGATCTGGTGGAAGGAAGGAGAGGAGGGGTGGACGTTTCGAGGAGTAAAAAGAGTCGAAAGGAAAGGGGGATGCAGTGGAGCAAAGGAGAGTCTCCGGGCTAATTAAATAACTAGCAAAGTCACCTAGCAACTTGGCACCTCGACCCCGAGTCCATCCCCTTTTCCAAGTCCCGCGGTCTTTCTTACTGCTGGCTTCTACGCTTCCGTCTGTCTTTCTCTCAACCCTGCTTTCGACCCTGCTTCTGTCGGCCTCGCTTCGTGGTGCGAATGCACCCTCGTCGCCCACGACGTCACCTAGTTATTTAATTAAACTTCGCGGAAGCAGCTCGCGGCTGCTTGATACCGAAGCACGTAGCTCGTCACCTTTCATTTTCCTCGCCTCCTGCCATTTCTTATTTTCGTTCTTTCTTTGCGAATCATTTGCGGAACGTGGACGTCGTGCGTCGGCGGGAACAGCCTGCCATAATTGTTAAAACGCCGACACGACAGTTAGGAAGCTCTGGAACTTACTTTCACGAACGCTTTGTGCCCTCTTTTCCATTAGACTTTTCTCGCGAAAAGTATGCACTCCTCCATTCGCAAATTACGTAATTTTCTATTAACTCCGAGCAATTTAATAGCCATTCCCTGCTCCAGTCTTCCCATAAATCGTTCGAACTCTACTAATCAGAATGAATATCTGTAAACGCAGCTTTTTAGATTTTTCTACATCAACAGAGTAAAAAAAAAAAAAAAAAAAAAATGGACGAATGCGTGATATACAGATTAAAGTTACAATGGAATCATGCATGTTGTATTTCTGCATTTAAGAGCTTTGGGACTCTTTTGATCGTTATCCGATCGGGCTTATAGCTTCGAAACACTTTTTTTTATGGATCAGAATTGTGAGAACAGGAAGGATTTACGTAAAAATTTTGAATTATTTACGCTCAATGAATAACAAAGTCATTTCATACAATTTTGTCAAATATCTACGTTGTTGATTAAAGATAAAAATATTATTTCGTAAAAATTTAACGTGTAAAGATATAAATAAAATCAAGATCTTTTCAAGAAACATAATTAAGCGACCGTTTCCGGTTATTTAACGACCGAATTTGTAACAAATAAAAGGAAAGAAAAAAGGAAGGAAAAAAGCTGGAACGCGATTCGCTGTTTCTTCTGCGGAGAATTACCGTTTCCCTTCGACTTTCACTAATTTCGACGGAAGCGTAGCGAGGGCTGTAACTGGACGAGACGCCATGAAGGGGTCCCAAGAGAAGTCTCACCGTGAACCGTTAATTTACTGCCACAAAAGTAAACCGCGTGGGATCTTGGAAGAACTTGTTTTCGTCCCCTTTTATTCCAATCTGCTTCCCATCACGACCATATTGCTTCAACGCTGACACAAATATGAAAATACTTTCTCTCGTAATGGATGGAACAAATTTCTGCACTGACTGAAAAAATAAATTAATGGTTATTTATAGCATAAATATTTATTACATTTATCGCTGTCTACAGTTTTTAGATATAAAATTTACGATAAAACTGTAATTGTTTAATAATTTTAAAGCACGGTAGTCTTTCGAGATTCTTGAAACGCTGCATATTCGATGGGGACTGAGTATGAAGAAATAGAAGCGAAATCCGGTGAAGGATTATGATCGGTTATTGTGGCACGTTCTCCGGTTTGATGTAAATTTGTTTAGAGTAGCCCGAGGGCTATCGCGATGCGCTGTCCTGACCGGCAGGAGTTTAATTTTGAGAAACGCAAACATCCCGTAATTAAGCAGACCCGGAGAACAGGACCGACGGGTATGCCCGTGGAGACCCAGTGAAAAACCACTCATAATTGCCAACCGAATCAATATTTAAGCTCCCTTTATAGTGCTGAATGGTCAGTAAGGACTGATGGGCTCTCGTTCATTGCGCGTATGCACTATGAAAGCACTTCTACTTCAGCTGGAATCGAGAATTTCTCGATAGGACGACTTTGTTGAAACATAATTCATCGATGAGAGAAGAGACGCAAAAACCCTTCGTAAACCATTGGCAAATATTTAGACGATATTTTACTTCTGATATTGTATTACGTTATCGTAACTAGAACCGCAAACATCATACACAAGAGAAACGGTGAAATATTTTATCGGAAGATAGGGGAATTGGCAGTTTAATAAGATTCTAATAAACTTCAAGTTTTAATCGATCGAAGTAGAAAGCATGACTCATGCCAAGAGTCGACAGGATACCTAATCTTTAATCACGTCTTCGATAGAGTTTCTTAATCCGAACGGGACGAGATCGTGGCTGAGAATATGGTGAACTAAAAAGAAGAAGCTCGACTTCAGATAGCGCGAGAACTTCGAAATCACTGCCCGACTAACTTTGTAACCCTGTAGCCAGGAGATCAAGGCTTTATTCGAGAACCAATTAAAAAATTTCATTCTCCTTTTTCCATTGTGCCAATACGTGCTCGTGTTTATTTGCAACTGAGAATCGTTTATGATTCTACGAAAATATTAAATTTACCTTTGTAAACTTTTATTCGTACAGATATTAGTTCTAGCTAGATTACACATCCTTCGGAAGTTCGAAAAATATCCGGACGCTCGTGTTTACAACGCGAGCCAATATTCGTTTCAACTACGGCCTTTGCAATGACGGCTTGTGTGAACAACTCTTTTATTATACCGCAAGGTCGGCGGAAAGAGAAAAGATTTTCCTATGTATTTTTTCAGCGAAGCACCAACTACGCCGGTATATACAATCATGCATCTTCGTCAAAGAGACTGTCTTATCAAAGAGTCGCGGTTGAAACAAACCAAACTGCTATACGCACGCAATAGTTTTCAACTCAAACGATATCGTCAACTTTATCCAATCTAATCCAACTGATGCACAGCCTCTTGTTTGTTGCGTACTTCTATTGACTCTCGATCGCCAGGGGCATCTCGACGAATCTATAAGCGACATGTACTACACGCTGCTATCGACACTTGACCCGCGGCGGTACGAGCCTATGAATCGAACATAGCAAGACTAGACGATGTCCCGTGCCTCTTTGTATACTGTTTCCTTCGGGTCGCATTCAAACGCATCGCGAAATGTCATCTGGCCGGGATTTCCTATTTCATAAATAACATTTCGGTTTTTATCTCTTCTATAACTCAACGATGGCACGCATGTGTGTATACGTGTAAATGAAAAATAGTAATAAACTGAGAGGAACGTGACACAGGGATCGAATGTTTATAGAAAGGGCGGCTTAGGGTGGGAATTTTTTGCGCAAAACGGTGCCTGGTGTATCCTATGCGTAAAAATGAGAAAAAATATACTTCGATATACTTGGACTCAAATGGTTTATTAAAAGGTCGCAACAAAAGTGCGAAATAACAACGAACTGGCTTTTCATTCGATATAACGATTAAAGAAACGTTAGTATTTATGAATGTACGAATCTGCGAATCTACGATGAAATAGAAAAATTTGACTGAGATAAAATTTGAAAATTTGCTTCGCTATTACGATACTGCGAACAACGCTTAATCTAGCCTTATAAAACGAGTCGGATTTAGCCGATTCCGTGTCTAACTAAATCGATTCGAGAAATAGCGAATAGGAAGTTACGCGGGCTTAATCTAAAAGTGAACTGCAATCCGTAATAGCATCCTACGCGCTGCAACCGACCGTGCAGTTTCAGGGCGGTTTGTACCTTAGGTGTGAAACCGCCGTTGTTGTTTACGCATGTTTACGAATGCATAGTGTTTGCGAGCATTGTGTGCAAAGCCGCGTGTGCAGTGCGTGTAGCCGACGCATTGAATGGGACCTGGCGTGCGTGTCGTTAAAGGGTGGGTGGTGGCGAAGAGAGAGGAGGAGAGAATGAGAGAGGGTGGAGAAGGGGCGAGCGGGAGAGGAGGACAGAAGAGGGCGCCTGCATGTGCAGAAGAGGGTGTTAGCACACTTGGCGAGCTGCCATTTAGGGTTAGCTCCAAAGAGAGGAGGGTCGAACACCCTCGCATTTTACAGTCGCGCCCTTACAAACGGATGTGGAAAAGACGGTGGCTTTCTTTCCCTTCGACCGACTCATTCCTTCTGTAAATACATTAAAAGAGAACCACCGTCCGTCCCCTATTAAAGTCTATTTTTTAAATGTTGACATTTGTTAATCCGTTTCTCTCGACGAATGGCGCTTTCGTTTTCCTAGGTCGATAGAAAAATGATCGAATCACGAAAAATATACAACTTCGAATCTTTTTAACCGTTTTATCGCGGAATTGATTTACCAACGTCGTTTGTTGCTATTATAGACACTTAAAACGAATTAGTTGCGTAGGAAATAATGGTTTGAGCGCAAATCGACATTCAGATAACTTTCGATATTCGTTCAATCGGCTGGAAGATATCGTTGGATATTGATCGAACGTCGGACGTGCTTTTCGTTACTCGTATGATTTTAAATAAACACCTAGTTTTATATAGGATAACAAAAGATATCTACGTAAAATATTGAAATTCTTCTTATTATTTTCGAAACAAAGATTTGGTTCATTAAGGAAACCGAGTCGAAATATTTTGTGGAATAACGAAGCGGTATCCGGTACACATTTTAGGTATGATTCACGTTTTCTCGGCACCCCATTCGTGCTTACGTGGCACAGAATTCTCGCTAATACAAGTTACCCCAACGTAGCGATAGTGTGGCAAGCTGCTACGTTGAAAGCTCGTTCGCTACATCGATTTTCCTTTCGGTGATCCTTCGTCCCCATAGTGTCCTCGCCCTATAGTTTCATCAGCGGGGAACGTGCCATTGCCCCCGAAAAATGGCGTTCCTTCGTATATCAGGGTAGAGAGCGGATCGAACAGAATTGCTACAAGCTGCGAAGCCACGGTAGCGAGCCCTACAGTGACGTGCGTATTTCTTTTCTCGAAGATAAACTTTTCCCATACTGAAATTTCATAATAACAAACTACTACTTCTCCTTTATTTATCTAATTGTAACACGCCAACTATTTTCCAGACATTCTATACATAATCTCTTTTGTAATCTACGAGCATAGCGTGTTCTTTTTTTAAATTTTCATTAGAGATACAGATTATCAAAAATGAGGACCAAACGTCTAGATACTTTCAAGCAGTAGCTATTTCCTTTCGCGTAATTTATTTCGCGATACGTATATGCTAATAAAGGTTATTTCGACTGGATGTTAACGACAGACTTCGAGAGCCAGTGGTCAACGTTGGTCATGCCTCGGTCCAGTATCCCGCGCGATAGGATGGTCTATGCAAAAAACGTGATCAATTCGAGGAGCGGTGAGTAGCGGTACGATTCGAATATAGAGAGGACACGAAGCTGTCGTAAAATTCTCCATCGCACGGGCTTCATCGACGGAGTGTAAATCGTGTAGCGAGACGTACGGGGAAGCACAAGCTGTAAAATCACAGGACAAAAGTGGAGGTACGAAGTAAGAGAAAGGCTGAACGCGATAATATTGGGAGGAAACGGTGCGCGAAGGAGGATAGAAATTCTCACAAGGACGGAGACGAGGTTCTCGTTAAAATTCGTCGAGGCGGTCGTCGCGTCCTGGTCGGAACGTAAAAGAAAATAAAGGAGCGCTTAGTATTAATGTCGCGATTCGTGTCCGTGTCACGTAGTGGCCCATCTCACCCGCCTTTTACCCTTCCTGGGTAGAGTGTTTCGTTTATAATGCCAAGTAACCATGATCGCGATCGGCCGAAAGCGAATAATTTCAATAAAGAATAAATCCGTTAGTAGAGTAGTAGAGAGACGAAGCGCGAGCGTTGGTTGACAGGAGAATGCGACATTCGCCTCCTGTTTGTAAGATCGTTCGTTGTTATTCGTATATCGCCAATTAATAGGACTTATGATGTCAAGGACAAGATAATTTTCAACAAAAAAAAAAAAAAAAGAAAAAACGAGAAACGAAGCGACTGGTCTTCGAATAGATATATGAACAAGCATCATGGACGACACATGTATGTACCTGTCGATTTAATATTCACGTTTGAAATCGTGAATCCCGTGTATATCAATGGTATTCCGATTTAATCTTTACTCAGAAGGTCCGTTTATTGCTTTGCATTTCGACGTTAATATCCTATACGACCTACGTTTTACCAGCCAAATATCCATTAAACGGATTACCGGTTCAAGTCCAATATTTGGATAAAATCGTCGACCCTCCAGCAGGATTAATAGACGGTAGCGTACGTATGAAATAAAATATTTGGATGTTTTAACGATATTTCGCTTTCCTCCTGTTGACATGGAGAAAAAGTGGAATATTTTATTTCGCGATATTAACTGAAATGCAAGGCAAACATTCCATTTCCTTTAGTTTTTATCGCGAACATAGCTTTTCGAAACGGACAAATACATTTTCACCGGTGAAAACTATTCACGGTCTTTTTTGCAGCTACGAACTTCGCCATTTTCGTAGCATAACCGTCTATCTCAATTAACTTTTATAATACCCTTACTTCACAGAGCATATCTTTCGTACGATCGATCTCGATATTCCCTCGAATCGATGTTCTTTGCTATCGTTACCCACGACTTCGACCCTTTTATTCCCCCTTCGACTTTTACCCCGCGTTTACGGCGTGCGTTGTTTTATTTAAATATCTTGAACGCGTATGTCGCTCGATATTACGGTGCGGCGTGAGCGTCTATTCGCCCGACAGACAAATCAAATTCACCAACGTTACCAACGTTCCAACCTGTCTCCCCAACACGAAGTCTGCCCTTTCGACAATGTCACAGAGAAAATGCGATTTTTCCCTCGTAACATCCAGGTAGATAGGTAGGTGTACGCGTAGACAGGAGAGACAAAGAGGGCCGCGATGCCGGAGAACCGGAGTGGCAGACGCCGAATGAAAAAAGCAGAACGGCAGAAAACATCACGGCAAATCGCCGACGCGAGAAGCCGCGAATTCCCACAAGAGGTATTTCAATTTAATGTCCGTTAATCGTATTACGTTTTGACTTTCGCAAGCAGCCAGCGACGAGCGCGTGTACACGCGTGTATATGTACTTACTTACACAGAGACGCGGCAGACAGGAGAAGCACAGGTCCGAATCCTCGCGCACACGCGCACCAGATTGCCTCGTTTCGGCTTTGTCTACGCTCGAGAGTTTTCCCTTACGTTCCCCACTGGTTATCGCTTTTCGTTCTTTTTTTTTCCTGCACCTTGGAGCAGCGCGCACCGCCGCGGCGCGCCCGTAACTGGCCGCACAGAAATGTTAATACTTGTTTAGCTCCGGCTGATTTAGCAGGCAGAATTAAAAACACAATTTCCTGCGCGCCCTGGAACACGTAAAACGCACGACCGCCTAATAGAATTACCGTGCAATCACGGCCGTTGGATTTTCAGTGTGTGCCAACCGTGGCCCGGCAATTCCGTCCGCAAACCCCTCCACGCCTCATTTTCCAAGCTTTACGAGCCACCGCGACCTTTAATATCCTCTTTCCAACCTAAGATCCTGGATAAGGTCAGCTTGAGAAATATCGCGAGCATAACCCGTTAAATTCATTTCCGAAGCGGAAAAAAGCGGAAAAATAATTCGATGCTCGACGAGCATCTCCCTATGACACAAAGGGCAGGCTGCAATTGGACGTTAGTGTCAGTAGTTCGCATTAAACATTCTTACGAATTTCCTGATGTTCTCGTGAAACTTAACGATGTTGTTCTCGTTTTAGTCGTCGCTGGATCAACGTTTATTCGAAACTTACCGTTTGTCGTCAAGAACCACTGACGAAACAACGCGGAAGTAAGAAAGAGTTTTTCGGCACCGCATCAAACACGAAGCGAGGTAACTCGCGCGTGTAGCCGCTGAAATCCAGAAAGTTGGCCGCACAGGGAAATAAAGTTTAGATATAATCATTGAAACTTTTTCCGCTCCGGTTCGTCGATTCTGTTCGACTTTCGACTGGGCGTGGGCCCCTACGCATGGATGGAACGTGTGTAACAAGCGTCGACTTTGACGCTATTGCACCGAATCGAGATGAAACGATGACTAACACGCACGAAGTGCGCAAGCGAGAACGCACGTAAAAGAGAAAGAGAAAGGGAGGAAGACGAAGAGAGATGGCACGATGGACAAAGAGAAAGGCACAAGGGTACGGATGGAGAGAGACGAGGAAAAAAGAAAAAAAAAAATATAGTTTCAGGTAAAAATGGAGCCGGAATGGAAAGAGAGAGGAACAGAGGAGGAGAGTGCGGCATCAAGAGAGAAGCCGAGGGTGGATTTAAATCGAGGGTGAATTGCAAACCTCCAGGGCAGCAGTTTCGAGGCTGACCCGCGATTCGAGGGTGTTCGAACAATTGCTGCCCGTAGTTTTATAATTATTGTGACGCCCCTGAGGCTTATGGGATCGAGCTTCGTCCACTACACATTCACGCGCGTTACATCCTCCTATGCGTGGCGCAGTGTATGTACAAATGTTTAATAAATACTTGCTTACGTCTAAACGCACGACCCACGATGCGTGACGCATACGTTATGTCCACTCAATATGTAACGCTGGTGACGCACGCGTTGCGTCATAACATTAACAGCTGCTGTACACAAAGACACGGTTACGAGTATGAACGCAATTTAAAAAAGGAGACAAAGAATAACAAGATATCGCGTACAACTTTCGTTCTAGTGCAAACTTTCGGAACTATAATCACGATTAGCACGAACGCGACGTTGTTGCGAGGCAAAGGATGGTTAATACGAATTTAGCGTTTTAATCATTTACCGGTAAATATCGCCGGAAGAAGAACGCGAATTAAACAGTCCCAAGATTAAGCCAGGGAGTTTAAACTATAAATTCATTTTTCGTCCGCTCCTTTCCTCTCTCTGCGCGCGTCCGACATCCATCGTCCTCGGTGTGCAAAAAAAAAAAAAAAGGTTCAAGTAAAAGCTAAAATCGTTTGCAGGATTTGCCAGCGGCGACTCTCTGCCGCACCTGTGTCCCTGTGTACGAGCGCTATTCTACGTGTACGCGTGCGTGTGCATCCACCGACTGCTTTCCCGTTCGAGCGGCAAACAGAGAGCTTTACAGAGGAAACGAAAATTCGACGGTTCGATGGGCGGTACCAACGCCGCAAATGTACTCGGTAGGCGGATTAACGTGCATTTACGAAACGCGTGCGCGCGCGCGCGCGAGCACCACCGTTTCTGCGGGCACGTGCACTACACACACGTGCACGCGTGCATAGAAAACGCCATACGCATATACGCGCGAGCATATAAACCCTGACGACGGCTGGTCGCTTGTCGCTCTACCTGCCATTCGCGCCCCCCCCCCTCCTCCCCGCCTCTCACCGCCCCTTCTGACTCTCTTTATCCACCAGCTCTATCCAAAACCTCTCTCTGTCGCCTCTTTCGCGGAGCAATCCAATCATCCGCGTCCTACGACTTGTACCTAGTAATTCCGTCTGTTTGATCGCATCGCCGCCCGCCGCTTTTGCCACGCTCGCTGCGCTCTATTTTCCCGCTACGTTGCGGTCCCGATTACCGGTTGCTTCTCGCCAATGCAACTTCGCCGTTTACGTTCAGACCGAACAATCGGGCAATTGCGTTTGTCCGCGAAACTTGCCTTACCGCGCGAATTACGCACCATGGACCAGGTTTCTCTGCCTGCGTAAGCCTCTCGGATTTCACAAGGCCAATGGATATTACACGGTCGTATCTCGAAAGCGATTGCATTAGTATTTCGGTGGGTGCATACGAAATGTGCTTTCTCTTCGGTTTGAATTTGACGGTCTAATAACGCGTGGCAAATTTTATCCTGTCGCAAATAATTGGTCGGTCGTGTCAAGGAAGGATATAACGAACGTTACAGAATTTCGTTTTTGATCGGATGACGTCACCTAAATTCGTTAGGGGTGAGCAACGAATCGTCCGATAACTTCGATCGTCAAAGATCGTAAAGTGGAGCGGTGTATTTGGTCGGATGACGGATACACGAATTTTCCTTTGGCGACGAAATCCGTTACTGTAGACACGCTCTACACACGGATTGCTGGATGAAAATATACGAACGGAACTATGAATATCCATGCGACATGCGTATTGACTGTAGGTAATCGGACGCAATAATCAGTTTCGCGAACGTTCGTTTACTCTACCACGAGAAATTAAACGACAGACGTGATGGAAATGCGATCATATTATTCGATCACTCAGCTGGCTTTTTATTTTCTTCGCCACCTAGATTTCCTTTATGCTTTTAACCGTCTATTTTTCCAATGAGTTTCGTTCTGGATGGTTTTAGGTGTTATTCTTTATTTAGATGTGCGTTTTTAATTCTACGTTTAGTTTTTAACGTTTACGAAATAATTATAAAACATGATGCATCACGGACCACTGTATATTAATGCTCGCGCTATGAAAAATGAAAATGTCTCTTAATACCTCTTTATAAACTCATAAGAAGTGAATTTCGTCCAATGGCGCAAAAGCACCGTAACTTTCCATCGTTTCATTTAACGCAACGAATGTCGAAAATGAAAACTACGGAGGCTGTTTCGTACAAGCGGTTACGATCCTTTAATCGCGTGAAAAGCCAGCAGTTTTTCCATTATACGATAAACATGGGACACGTCATCGTTAAGGGAGTCGTTGTTGCAGGGTCGTGAATCCGTCATAACGAGGCATCCACGAGCAGAATAGCATGAAAACGAAGGGAAGTCTTGAGTGGTAAAACTCTTCGTAAAATTCCCTGTTACGATTATGACATTGGTTGCCGTTGTATATACGCTATCCATCAACCGTCACGTTCTACGAAAGATGCAAGATGGATTATTAAATTTCCAGTATCAGCAGCGGGTCGTGCATTATGGGTTTTCTTAGTCATCTTGTAAAAGTCTCGAAGGCAGCTCGCATAACAACGGGAGAATTCAATGCTGGCTCAAGATAGGAAATGGGGAAGAATGTGAAACGTTTAATGCCGTCATATCCTTGATCGAGTATGGCAGCGTTTGCAAAATTACATATGGAAATTTAAGGCAGTACATGCCTACGAAATGTACGTATAATATAAAATAAATAAATATATATATAAAGGCGGAAAGAGAACGTGTTAAAAAAGTCAACAATTAATCTCATCGCAGTTAAAGCAAATCTATCTATCCTCGACTGCATTCGAAATTTTTGCGTTCTTCGCGACAATGGCTATTTCAAAGGTATCCATAGGAACGGAGTGCAATGTTGCGAAAACAGTAAAAATGAAGGAAGCAGTGATCTTATGGTATTCGTTGTGTTGGTTATCTCATTGTTGTTAGGTTCCGATTTTTTTTTCTTTTTTTGATGAAACGACGTGTGTCACGAAAATTTAGATTACAATTACCGCGTGGTCATTGTTGCAACGCCGATGGTCACGCTGGCTGGACAAAGGGATACGACAGTAGTAATGGATTTCCAGTGCGTCGTTGAGCGGAAAGCTTGTAACATTTATGTCCTAAATGTTACGAAAATGGCGTTCCTGGTTTAATGAGATGTTAGACTATCACGCAACCACACTGCCTCGTAGTTACGTTATAAATGATATTATTACTATCGTCGGAGGAACTGGACGTTACGATTCTGTTTGCCCATATTTTTGAATATTATCCTACGCGCTTAAGCTCCTTTGGAAGTAGAACAACATGAGCTAACAAAAAAGAAACTAACGATATAGGTTGATCGGTCGAAGTAGTAATTTTGAAAAAAGTTATTGCAATACATCGAATTTAGATAGTCCGGTAGTTAATGCAACGCTATTACGATATTTCGAATAAAATTTGCACCGTAGGTACACGTACAACAAAAATATTACCACAGTACGCACACAATTGCGATATTTTTATAAAACCATTCAACAATTCGACGTTCTTGTAGTGTGTTGCGCCTCGCAATATTTTTCCATGTTTTACTATTGCCTGATATTCCTGACGTTTTCACTATTCGACTAACAAAACACAGTTAATAAACAGTACACGGCAAGATTGCCGATTGATTTCAATCGTTCGGTTACATTCTTCGCACATACAACATAGTTTTATTTCGATTGCTGGGGAATATCGAAACGAAACTTGGGAACAATCGACAAAACTGTAATTGTATTATAACATAAGTTTGCTACGAACGAAAGATCGAATGTTTATAAAAACGGACATGCGGCGAAAGGCAGAAGACGAAGTAAAAATCGGAGAAGCGGAAGAAGTGATGCTTTAAAACGTTCTGGTTAAGCCGACCAACGTCGGTTATTCGATAACGCAGAACGAAAAGCTGAACGAGCTGGGAGGGGCACATCGAATCGGGATGGGTAATGCACGACTGTAAAGGTTTATGGGCAATATAGTGTATTTACGGTTGACGGGCAAAAGCTGCCGTGCGAAAGGGAACTAGGGTACCTATAACTTTTTCTCCGTCTCCCTTTTCATCCGTTGATCCCTCTTACGAGCGACACCGAGCGAAAATCTCGCGAATATTGACAAAACTTTTGACGCGAGGTTAGATATATTCATTCGACCAACGGACCACGTGTCCATTCAACCTCCTCCCTCGTTATTCACCGATCGTCTTCCATCCACGGTCTCGTGGGATCGTATTAACGTAAGAACATTAAAACTGGTAGCTAGTAGCAGCATCTCGCGCTGCTAGCTGCGCGAACAAAAGAATTCTGCTTTCAAACTCGGCCATGCAGAAGATCTGCAATCCTGAAACGAGAAAATTATATGTCCTTGACTAGAGACAACGTCGTCCAACCCTACTGGATACAGAGGAGAAATACTTTAAATGGAAAGGTACATTCTCGTCCATAAGTCACCGTATGATACTTACAAGGGAGGAGTCATCTGCCTGGTAAATGAAATTTGAGAAGTAATACTTCGAAGTTATAAAACTCGATCTTTATAGAAGCTATTTTTGGGGAAAGGCATTACTTTGCTTTTTCCTTAATAACATTAAGGTTATTTACATCAATTGTGAAAGCTGCTTGCGGAGAACCTCGGCACCGTTTTTCGGTCGATGCTCGATTCTTCAAACGAGTAACACTCGATTTAGTTTTCAAGAGATCGAATACTGTAATTGGCAAACATTACGTTCTCAGAGCTGATTTCCATGTTCGGGTAACTTTCTTTGTTAGCACGTTTTAAATAACTGTAAATTATAGATGATTGTATAACTAGCATCGTTTTGTACAGACAGTGAAGAATATTTTTGTCAAAAAAATGTGATTATCGATTATAATTTATTTTGTAAATATTATAGGTCAAGGAAGTACAGGTAAATCACGCTTACTATCTTGAAAACATAGTTGAAACTGGTCATAGGTCATGTATGATCGAACGATAGCAGCTGAAGGTTATAATAAATATATTATGATCATGAAATGAAGTAGCGACACACACTCTATTAACTATTTCTATCGTTAAGGAAACTAAATTACACTTTATAAATGTATCTTCATCTTAAAAAATATTTTTTGAACTTAATAAGAAGTCGATGACATTTACACGTGTCAACTTTATCGAATGAGATATACAGGGTGACCTAGAAAAGTAAACTAATTTTTTCTTTTAGAAATAAAACTAAGCGCGACTGAAAAGAAAAGCGTCGATTTTTACGAGTTTTATGTATGAAACAGTCTACAATAGAACAATATTTCATCTTTTTACCGTGTAGTTTGTTTTTCAATAAAAAGGCGTTCAAAATTAAAATCGAACGTATACGTCACATAGTGTTTTATATTTAAAAAAACTGTTTAAATATAGAAATTGCACGCTTTAATGTTTTTAAAAACATTTGTTTATCGACAAAATATATGGAATATTAATATTATGTGTTTTGCATTAATTTCCGTTACAAAATGTTAATCCAATTTCATGTATACGTATAAACAACGATAAAAAATTGATCAATCGGGATTTAGATTTTTGTGTTATACGAATTCGTAATTTTCATATATTCCGCGTGCGAGATGGAGTTATTAATAGTTGAGATAACGAATTATTTAAATCGTTTTATTCTTTCACGCGGTTTTCCGCGAAGAAGAGTACGTAGAACTTTTAATGTGATATTTTTATCCACGCACGCGAAAACGTAAAAGAGTGCCAAACAAGCTTGGTATCATTTGGACCATCGTCCACCGATTTAACCCTATTCGATGTTAATAGGTTTTTGCCAACGTCGGGAGCGGTTCGATGACGTGGCTGGGATTTTTATCAGATTTCGCACGTTTCGCGTGACTCGAAACACGATGCTATTTGATAATCGTTAAATGAAAGGTTTCTGATATTAAAACAAAACGTATTGCCGTAAGAAATCCGTTGGTCACGCGAATTGCTTACGCGACATTTACTCAGCAAGTCCTCTTGAAATTCTCGCCGTTCGTTTCCATTACCTTCGAAACGGAACTCGTGTGACACACCTATGATCACGATGTTCCACTCGGTGGAAGAATAAATTTACGAAATAACATAGTGGACCGTTATTGATTTATCACGAGCGGGTACGACATCCGACATGGGAACGGTAAATCAAAAGCGTTATCGTAAAGCACCGTCTGCTGACAAATCTCATCGAAATTGCAAACAGTTCGAATCAGCTTGGATTTTAAATATCTTTTCCATTTAAAAACTTGTCGTAACTTTAGAAATGCTAATGCTGGATTACCAAGTGGAATTATACGGGCCGGTGAAGTGATTAAAAACTTGCGATTAAATCAAAGACAATTTTAATTACCGGCCGCCTCTTTTTATCCTGTTTTATATGGGATTTAATTTCTCGTAAATTTGATAACGTAATAAGCAGAAATTTATTTAATCAACGATACGAGCGACTGACAGGTTTCATTTAAGCGACGAATGAATTTGTTTGTCAGCGACGGGATACTCTTTTTTCTTCGTTTTAGTAAACAAATCGCGAAATAAATTCCATATCACCGAATAGTATTTAAACTTGGGAAGAGACTGTTATTAAATACCGCGTGTACATTTATTTCGGCTTTGAATACGATTTAATATATGTATGAACATCGCGAGGACCGAATGACGGAAATAAACTATCGGATTAAATATCTAAGTAAGCGAGCGCTGCGTGTACGATGTACGAGTTATTGTTAGCGTCTGTATCTCGTAAAGACTCATCAAGGCAATTAGCCGAACGTTATTTTACTTTTGACCAGAAGAAATATTTACGAGTTGGAGGTTGGCGACGTGATTAAGAGTTAGCCAACTATCGAATGTCATTGGTTTATTCCAACTATCCAGAAAATAGTGATTTGACTTCGGAAGACTACGCGAAGCGGCAGAGACGCGAGAGAAACTGTGAAAGTATCTTTATGCAACGATATCACAGCGTATTATAGCCAAATAGGACTTCAAAATTTTAAGTCGTCGAGAAAGATCCATAGTAGACCAATGACGAATCTATCTTTGATGGAACGATCGTATACAGAATATACGATCGAAGTAATTAACATCGTACACGGTAATCGTGACTCATAACGAACAAACGGAAGTAATATCGAGTAATGCATTATCCGATCAAACAATCGATGTGAGTGCAGGGGTAAATAGAAAACAGGGTGTATCGGTAATAGAACGTTATCAGGACAAACATGGTTTACAATTATGCGAAGTGTCCGACATAGTAGCGTGTTTACGCCAGCAAAGCCACAATTTTCCTTGTATAAGCAGTTCGGACGGTGTTCAGCTTGCACTCTCCTTTCCAACAGGGGTTGGAACTCGAGAAGGAGGGTGCTTTCGGGTGGAAGCTCTCAATATGTCCGACCTAATCCTCTCCCAGAGGACCCGGCGTCCCCTCTCACGCGCTTTACTTTGCAATACGTACAGACATTTCGAGCCCAGCTGCGCCACGGGATTTAGGAACTGAGCGATTAATAAATGCTTCGTACGACGAGAGCCAGGCACCAGGACTCTCCGACAGCCACTCGACGAGGCTGCCCGTGATTTACCGTTTGGACTCGTGTGTCTGCATTCAAGCTACCGCGTCTGGATTTCCGGCGATTTCGCGGCATCATTTTGATTTAGTGTCCTTCTCGTGGCATTTGAAATATCGCCAGGTATCTGTCTTTCGCTCTTCCGTCGCGTTATGCTTATACCAATTTGCCGAATTAAAGTTACGACTGAGTGTGCGAATGAATTTCGTCGCTAGCTCTGTCTCTATATCAACGAGCTTCTTTTTATATCGAAACACGCTTACATCGATTGATCGACGTTACTGCGCGTTCTTGCTTATTCCCTTAATAGTCGTAGTAATCGTAATACGATGTTCTATTCGGTATAATGGCTATTATTCGGTTTGCGTTCCATCCTTTTACGTAAGCGATTTTTCAAGCCAGTACCCTATCTCACGTTCTCTTTCCGATTCGACAGCTTTCAGCCAAAAATAGAGTCATAATTTAGCTTCCAGAGACTTGTTCGAAGGTCGTGAGTTTTATACGATTCAAAAAATAAAAGAAGCGACTTTAAGACACGAGATACAATAGTTCCATCGATGGTTGCGTTAAAGGGAAAATTCCAAATTGGTTATGCGTGTTAAGACACGATACATTCAACAGACGGACGAACCCGTGCAGGTGACAGGAGAACGATTAATCATCGATAACTATCGCCCGTTTAATACTCCCTCATAAAATGCTAGATCGAGGAAATTATTGATTTGTCATATTTCCTGTCAGTAATGTCGTTAACGGGACCATTCTAATCCGTTGACGTCACATGATCAAACGCGAACGAGAGTTATTGAAAATGCTTTCCCGCCTGGCACATCATACTTGTTGAAAGGAAAAAAAGAAAAAAGAAAAAAATAAAGAAAAAAACAACCGTTTTCGTTTCGATCGATGGCCGGTTATAAAATAAGAAATAACATTGATCGTGAAAATTCGCGAGAAGACGCAACCAATCAACGTATCTACGTTATAGTCGATTTCGACGTTTTATCAGGAAAAATGGATTAGAAAACTCGCAACAAATCATCACGAAGATTTTCAGTAATCATTTATTTCAAGTAGGCGAAGTGGCGATAGAGAAGGATCGCGAAGCTCCGATCAAACGATATCGGAGAGAAGCATCTCCGTCAAACGGAATTATTGTTAATAAACAATGAAATAGTGGAGGCCAAAGGAGGAAGAAGGAAATATGTAATCCCGTTGTTTGCGTCTTCCGACGATGACAGCTACTTGGAAATGATATAATACCGGTGGACGGTCGAGAGGTGAGATATGAATAGCAGGTTGGTGAAGGTTGCCAACAAAACGGAAGGGGAATTGAAAATACAAGCACGCAATGTTATTACAAGTTAATACACGGAATTGTTCTGTTGCGCGAATATTCGTTTAACGTTTACGATATAGCGTGCTACAATAAGCGGATACGCGGATACAGAGGAGTTCACCTCCCCGTTTTCAAAGGTAGCTCCGTAGCATTATTGGCTTTAGCGTTGGTAGTACCTCATCGTAGAACCCTCCCGCGCTCCGGGTGTAGAGAAGCACCCTTGGACCCGCTTCAAATAGTATTTCGTTCCATTATTCATAAACATTTTATAATCTTCTTAGCGCGGTGAATTATTGCTGCTCGTACAATTGAAATAATGCGAGCTGTGGAGGTCCGCGTTAAGGGGACGGCCCGGTTGGGACCTGTGCACATCGAAAAACGAAGTCGAAAGGAATTGAAAAGAGACGAAACGAAAGGAAGAAAGAGGGATGGAGAGAAGACGGAACAAGGCGAGGAAAGGTTGGCACGGAAACGAGAAAATAGAACGAGTTCGCTCGCTGAAGTGGTGTTGAAATGTTTCGAAGCGAGGGAAAAATAATTGGACGAAGAGTCTGTCGTTACTATGGCGGCATTGGTGGAATGCGGACCGCCTGAACGATGACGAAGACAATCGTCGTGTCTTTCCATAAAGTCGTCGAACCGAATTCCCTTCTTAAACTCCTCGTTACCGAGAAGTCTTTTGCTACCTTTCGAACTACCAATCTAGGTAGTATCATCCGATAAGGGAAGTTATTTGAAAACAAAGAAAGGACTGCCAATAACTTTCGAGGAGACTGTAATTCTCGGCTGATGTTGTCTAACAAAATCTAGGAAACGGAAGGATACTTGCCGCGCTTAAGCGCTTATAATTCCTAATTTTACATTCTCTCGTAGATATTTTCTTGCTTCCCTTTCGATGACTATTTTCTTACGAATAATTATCGACGAATAAACTCCGCAGAGAAATAAAACTTTGGTATGGAATGTAGTTGAAACAAAGCTCGCTTACGATTAGGATACTATACGTCATCTCTACCGGTTGTTGCGGTAGACCTAAAGCGATATACAGATGAAGTCCTAGAGGAGAGATCTTCCTGATCTCTCTATTACGTAACGGATTAGCTAGTTATGAAACTCGAGCGAACCCAAGCGACCGGTGATGAAGCGTGTTCGGAAAGTTTCCGTCAGGACGGAACCAGGACGAGGGATGTAATGGTAGAGTTGCAGGGAATAAGCGATCGGTACCTTTCGCTCTAGAAACCGTATCCAGCCCATCGAAACTTGGCTACAGACGTTTAAGGATGTTAGCAATTAAATTCATTAACGCAACTTTATTCCCAACTGTTAAATATATCAGGCGTCCGAGAAGATTCTTTTCTTATTTTAGACGCACGAAATTGTATCTTGGCGATGTTTACGCTTGGGCTTTAATCGATCAAATATCGATAAATTATCAAACAGTTGGCACGAGGGGCAGAGAGAAATGAATTTTTCCAGAATTCTCTAACGCTTAATTACTCCGATTGAAAAGAATGTATCGATCGATGTCTATCGCGCCGTTTCATTAATCCATGAAACCAATTTCGCTGTGAAGTTTTATTCACGGATCGAGTCTCCTTTTCTAACATCCTTTTATCGCGAAATAAACGTCGACATTGAAATTACTAGCAATCCTTGTAAGCGACCGGCGAAATGTTCCAGGCTACCGATCAATCCGAAGAAACGCAATGATGTTTTGCGTTCGTGTAATTTTAATTAAAGAGCTTGAAA
Organism: Bombus vancouverensis nearcticus; assembly: GCF_051014615.1. Taxonomy (NCBI): domain Eukaryota; kingdom Metazoa; phylum Arthropoda; class Insecta; order Hymenoptera; family Apidae; genus Bombus; species Bombus vancouverensis. Next base: position 11,981,272 of record NC_134925.1, read on the forward strand.
AGCGGAAGCAACGTCGTTCCGTTTTTCGATAAAGACCCCAAAAGACTCGAAGGTAACGGTACGCAGACTACGATACTACGGGTCTAAGGAACGAAAGGTGGAGAGGGAGGCAGAGACAAAGACGGAGACAGAGAAAACTGACGAAGGCGGGGTGAGAGAGAGAGAGAGAGAGAGAGAGAGAGACGGGAGAACAGGAGATTCGGTCTTCGTAAAGCAAAGGAGCGCAGCGTGTCATGGAACGTCGCAAGGGTCTTTCCTCAAGTACCGCGCCTTTATCTCTTCTACCGAGGATCCCGTCGCATTTCAAATTTTCGGTTCCTTCCAAAGACGATCGGTGCTACGTTACGTCATCGACTGCGAATCAAAATCTTATTAACTGTTGAAAGTAAGATTTACTTTCAACCTGGAATTTAATTACACTCGCACCTGTTTGCCCGGTTGTCCGCTTAACCCTCCCCGTCCTTTACGTCTTCTTGTAACTCGTACTTACTTGGTTCCGTCGCGTCGTCTCCTGTTCCCTTTCTTACTTCTTCTTTTCTTATATCTCCTCCTCGCTATTTATATCCTGGCTTTAATCGTTTTGCTCGATTGCTTCTCCTTTGCTGTTAAACCTTCTAGAAACTCGACCGACATCCCATTTCTCATGGCCTTCATTTTTATACGAAAATATTTAAATTTCACTGGCTCGTCCAGCGGAAATTATTGCCTTTCCTGCACCATCCGAGTTTCCTCCGATTTCTCTTTCCTTTCCTTTGCAGTTCATCATTTCAGAGGCAATCTTTACCGATCCGTGAATCTCGCTCTTTCCATCTCGCAACTGGAGCAGGTATAAACATCGCAGTAGCAGCAAATCTTCAAATACCATCGTGCTCGAATCACCCTTTTTTCTCTGTCCTGCATCGATATCAAAATTGCACGAGTGAGATACCCCTTCGAGGCAATTGCTTCCTTTCGGATAACTGTTTATTCGTTGCACTGTCCCCTCGCCACGAACCTTTCGAACTTGGCTTATCTTTACCATCAATTTTATTCTTTTCTACCTATGCATCTTCTTTTCAGTGCTAGGTACGGTTGCCTGGAAATACTGCGAGATACAAGGTCCGCGGCTCATCACAGCCGTATAACGAAATTCATTTCACCGTGCGTAATGAAAAGATGAAACGATAAAATTACAAAGAAGTCTCTTGCTTTCTTTTATTCTTTGATCAAGACTCTGTCTACTTTTAAATACCGATTGTAAAAGTCTTCTCATTGGTTTACGCGCAGGCTGAGTGCAAAAGCGATACGGTACAAATTTTTAAGTACGCGTTTAAATTCACAATTTAAAGAAAAAATATGTTGCAGGTTTAGGATGCGGTGTACAGAATATTTACAACATCGTCATACCGTTATCTTAGTTTCTTATTTTTCTCATTTCTAATATATCTACTATCTTTGTATTCGATAGGCTTAAAACGTTCGTTAAACAACAGAGTTATTCTCTGTTACTCGGTTCGAGAAAAGTAATTGCGAACGATCGGAGCGCGAAGAATTCAGGACAAACTTCTACTTGCCGTAATCAAATATTCGAATGTAAAATTTTCAGTAGAATTGAAAGTCGAATCAAAAACACTCGGTCTCCTCTGGGCACGGAACCGTGTGAAAACTCAAAGATAAATGATACTCTTTTTACTCACCTCTGCTACTGCCGTCGGGTCCTCGGAGGATGGTACACTCCTCTATTGTGCCAAAGGCAGTGAACAACTGTCTGACATCGTCTTCTGTTTGTTGCTTGCTGAGCATTCCCACGAACAGCTTTCTGTCTGCGGGTCGGCCGCGTGTCGAAATAGAGAGAACAGAGAAAAAATACAAAGAAATACGTTAGTGTGTGCTTTAGGATCGAGGTCGATTTCGCTTATAGCGCTTTTTAGGCATTAAAAAGAGATTTTGCGGCTAACACCGAAAACGACAAAGTTACACGGTTACACCAGCATCCACCATCCTAAGGGGAAGGAGATAAGGGTTATATAGATACACATATACATGTCTATACATATGTATATCTATATATATTTATATGTATACAGATATATACATATACGATCTGTGTTATATGAAAATTTACGCGATAGCCTGTAAACGGCCGAACATTTCGTTACATTTAGGAATGTATATGTATACACATATGCGTTCACTATACGGGTATACGTAACGGATATAAAATGACAAATATAATAAAATATTGTTCGTAATACTGACATTGGTATGTAGCACGACGTACACGTGTGAACAGAGACGAATAATGTATTTCAACGGGAATTAGAAGGTAAAAAATAACGACATTGAAGGAAATTAAAATTAATTCAACCAATTTCAATCCTACGTCCTACACCACAAGCCGAAGAAACAGATGTAGAAAAAACGGGATTCGCGTAAAAACCAGATGGGGCGTACAAGCAACTCAACTACGAGCGGAACTTCTAGGCGGTGGTTTGGTACTTTCCAAATTAACATTCATCTTCCGAGCTCTTTAGAGAAGTATTATTCACGAATACGTTTCAGCGTAGATACACTGTTTACGCTTAGATTTGCGAGCAGTTTGTATCTCGGTAATAGCAATCTTAATCGCTATACGCAATCGTATCGCACAATTTAATAAATACCACCAACCAGTGTGTTCCGCGTGGTGCTGAGGTTAACATATCGCTTATAAAGGGTCACACGCCACTTATTTATTATTCTTTTATCAATCTGCAGCTATTTCTAACTTGTACGCAAGACCTATAATCCCGGTGATATTTGTTATTTCGTTGGAGCATATTTGGGCCTGATTATGTCTCCGTTTCTTTACTTTTTCTTTTACTGCGTAAACTAGCTGCAAAAATATGTAGGAAGTAATTGTACGATTGGTCGCTAAACTTTTGATAGCTGCATCTATTTACTCGAAAAATCTAAAAAGGACCTATGTAGAAGGAACGTTTCTTTCCAAGTTATAGCTGTCTCTAATTTGTCACGTAGACTCGACCGATTGCGAGGAAAGATTAAACTTATTGAAAATATTATTGTTGTTTTCTTTTAATCATTGTAAATTTACGCGATAACGATCGTTGAATGTACTAAAAGTTTAATACTACTAATCGATTGCTAGCAATTTTTACGTAATGCATGACTCACATTTATAATGCTATTACTTGCAAGAACGATAATTGCATTTAGTAGATAGAAAAGATTATAACACATTATCCGAACAATGGAGATCGAATATCACTTTGTAAAATTTATATCGCAAAAAAGGAAAATTTAATTAATTTAATCGTTTTCTTAAATAGACATGTATATGGTAATTACACTACTGACAAATGAGAAAAATATATCTTATAAAATTACCAAATACAAAGGTCCTTTTTAGTTACAAAGCTAGGGAAACAATTTGCTTTCGTACGTACGTATATTACCATTCTAAAGTTTAGCGATTCATTTGACGTAATTCTGTGCAAATACGACTTATGACCGTCTGAATTCGGTAAGTCTGGTTTTGCAAATTTTTGCAAATTTTTGAAAATTTTCATCTTTTTCTTTTTTTTTTTTTTCCTGCCTTGCCCGTCGATATAGACCAATCAATTGAACAGTCGATAGTGATATAAAAATGTTCTTTCTTAGAAATATCTGCACTGAATGTGTATCCTGTGTGTACGTGTACCCCTGTATAATAATGATAATAAGTAATCGTAGGTGTGCAAAATCGACTGGGACTACGTGACAAAAGACGTGGCAAATAGGAAATTGATGAAGATTTTTTTGGGAACACGGTAGGAGGATCGGAAGGGAGGAAGGAGGTAAAAAAGTTTTCATATAGAATCATATCTAAGTAATACAATAAGAGAAACGTAGCTGACATCATAATCAGAAAATATTTACAAAGGTGATAAAAAACACATCGACAACGAACGAGACAACACATCCAACGAGCGAGCCACTATTTTATGGTCATAGCTGTAAAGAGCGGTATAGAGTGTATATATATACGTTGTCTATATATATATACGCTTAAGGTAGTTGCCCATACGAACGGATAAGGTGAAATTGGATTTGGAATTAATTAAGGAGCCTGGATTTTACGAGGTACACGACATACTCGGCCTTCGGAATAAAAAAAGAGGTTCTCTGTATGATACGGTCGGTAGACGCTCTAAGATCGCACTAGACATCGTTCATTTTTTCAAACTAATTTTCTTTCTTCCCTTAATAAGCGGAATGACTGGCCAGATTAATTTACGGGATATTCAAGGATTCTAAGAGCATCCACGCGGATACCGCGATAACGAGGTTTGAACAGTGTGATAACGCCTGTGCGCAATAACTAGAACAAAAACACGAACGACAAGTTTACGGCTACTAAATAAAGGTTCACGCATGTGAAAGGGCACGCACATCATTTATAATACCTTATAGTGTATCACGTTGTATATCCGTGTTTTTGGATGAAATGGATTAGGAAGAACGGAACGGCAGTTCGAAACGGAGAATGGTCTTCGGCGGAAGACACGTCCATCGATCGAATTACGCGAAAATCGAATGGTAGGAATATCTTTTTTTTTTTTTTCTAAAAGATCTGCGCTATTTAAGATGCACGCGAGGAGCAGAAAATTTTATCGTAAAAACGAAAAATGGAAAAAACGATTGGCAACAAATGCGAGATACGTCCATGAATCATGACCGGTGCTTTTAAAGCCAATTTGTCAATTTTTATCGAAAGGAAAATTTGTAATTTTGAGAAAAATTCGACCAGACGGAAAATATATTTTTCCTGCGGAAATATTCGGAATTTTGATAGATATATGCCGGTTGTGCGTCGGGTTAAGAAATTGGAGAGTAGCGTAGAAGAAGAAGGGACGGGAAGTTCGTAAAGGAATGCCGGGATTTGTGGGTCAAACACTAGCGAGCAGCAAAATGAACTTTGCGGCGAGCTGTGCTGGCTGAATCAGCGGTGATGGCGTGATGAGAGAGGAAAATTCGTTTTCTTTTCTTTCTTTTTTCTCTTAGAGAAGTTCTCCTTCTGCCGATTTGCGGAGAAGAAGAATAGAGGTACTGGAAGGAAGCTAGCTATCTCCTGGAAGTCGAAGTTACCTTCAGCGGCCGCCACCGGTGCCTCCTACTTCCAGAAGATGGCACTGGTGCTCCCGTCGTCCATCATGCACTCTGCAATACAGAACAGAAACAAAGAAATGCCATTGGGCCCAAAAGTACACCATTCGTTGTCGTCGTTGCCTATATGTATCCTTGCAACACTATTCGATACGCCCTCTCTGTTGATGCTCGATCGAGTGTGTTCTCTTTAGCCTGATTGTACGATCTGGCATATTTCGTTTATCCCGATCGTTCCTATGGAAAGTCGTATCACATCCTAACGATCCACAGAAAATTTATACTATAAATATCGTCCGCAATATCAGATTAGATATTATCGCTAAATGAAAGAAACAGGTGATTAATTCATTATGCTAATTTAACAGATATTACGTATTAACATTTTACGACGTTGGAAGAATGTTACGTGGTAGATTCAGCACTGAAATCATACGAGAAACGTTAAAATCTAACGCTAAAATCTTGAATATAACAATACGTTTGACGTGGATCCAAAGATTACGAATTGTTGCACGATACGAAAAGAAATACATAAGTGGTTTGAAAAGTTCTTGAAACCGTGAATTCGTTGTTTCACGTGCAAACGTTTTCATTATACGCCAAGAGGACAAATTTTCAAATAACTCACGCACGTATTATCAGTCGTATACCTTACGTATAAGCTGAAATTCCCGAAAATCAGGCTTCTGTTCGTACATTTAAGAATGCACCTTCCAATTACGGAACAATATTCGCATTAACCGGAAATTCGAAAGTCGGAAATACAGTTGGGAGGGAGAATTTCAGTCGGGCGTAACTGTTTTATCGCAAAATTTTACATTCCTTGGATAACGTGGCAGCGGATCGTGCTTTCGATTCACCGCGTTTCCCGCGTGAATGAACTTAATGACGCGTTCTCGCGAGGTTATGGAGATGCAAAATTGGCGAACCAAGTTAAAGGTCGTCGTCGCGGCTGCTAGACGCGAGCTCATTCCAGCTGCTGGCTCGACTCGCGCCTTCCAGCCAGGCTCCAGGGCACATTTAAGGATTTGTCTCGGGAAATTAGATTCTCGCCTGACTTGCAGCCTCGTTGCATCCCTGTTCTCCACGGATTCTTACCCCTTCGTCCACCCTGCCCATTCTCGCCTACCCTCCTTCACTTTCTCACACTTCCTCCCGCCATTCCTTGACAGGGAATTCTCGTTCCTTTAGCCCCGAGTACTTTTCATCGAGCGTTTGTTCCCATTGTCGTGCCAGGACACCGTGGGGACCGAGAATTGGACCTTTGTCGCTCAAGCTAAGTGTTAACGTGCCCTTCGCGTTCCCTTTTCTCGGCTAAGACCTTCAAGAAATCGAGGAAGGAATTAACCCTCGGGAAATTATCTTCTCGCCGGACTCGGAGAACAAAACGAACATACTGTTTGACACCGTGCTTCCTTTTATCGCACCAGCTCGCTAACACAATGAACTTTTCTTTCAATTTTTTTTTTCTTTTTTTTTCTTAATCTGCTGCTATTATCGCGTTGATTCGATTAAGCGGCGAAGAAAATGATATTGGGAAACGTGGAAAAATTGAAGGTAAATCGTGTTCTCGTCACCTCGGTGAATTTAGTAGAAAAATGGTCGAAGCATACTATATGTGTTAATTAACATTTTGTTCGATAGCGTCCTTAAAAGGACAACGTTGATTCGAGCCATGTTTAAAGATTACATGTTATATTTCATCGCGTAAAATTCCCCAAGCATTTGTGCGTATTCCTTCGTTATTTTTGTTCAGCAGGAGAAAGAACGCTCACTGACACCTTCCTTTTATGATAATATCCAACGAAGCTTACGGCGCAATTTTTATTTCTATTCGATCGGTTCTCCGATATTTCAAAACTTCTGTTTTTCTAAAGGTCCTCGAGAATTATGCATGGAACGATCTGAACAAACTTCAAAACGAGAGTTGTGCAATTTTCATTCAAGCGTTTCTAATGCTTGTATCAATATGCTTATTTTTAATGCTAATTCCGAAACCTTTAATTACACGGCTTTCGCTTACAGTTCGTGCGTGAGATTATACGTAGCAATCCCAAGAATATGGCAGTGTCTAAAAACGCAAGATCTTGATTCTATCGAAGGTACAATAGCCAATAATAATTACATATAGTATAATCAGATATACCACAGACCAGTATGGAATTTTTAGAACCATAGTCGCGATTAACAAAGAAACTTCTGATCATGCAAAAATTCTGTAAAAAGTTAGATAGTGAGACGTTCATCCGAATTTAGGGTTACCGGTTGTTAATTTGATTCGGTATAAATTTGTCCGTTCTTAACGAGCTTCCGGTTGTTAAGTACGCTACAATTATCGACCCATACGTAACTTTATCCTACGCCGTAGCTATTTACGACACATCGTTTCCCTGAACTGCGAAGAAGCACGTCGTCCTCTCATAATCCGTAAGGATTTCTTGCAACGGCTTCGGACCGAGGCGCTTGCGTCACGTCGGCTAACTCAAAGTTGCCAGCAATGAAGGCAGCTTTCGAGAGTCCCGATATCCTAGGATACGTTTATCTGCTCGAACATAGTAGGGCGAGTGATGGCGGTGGAAGCAAGGTGGATCGCCGAGGGATCGAAACTTATCTACTTGCTCAACTAGCTGCTCTAGTACACCAGCTACCCTTATCCACTCGCAGGAACTTCGGCTACCCTTGGGTTCGTGCACAACTTCCGTGCGAGATACGCATTTCTCAAATCTGTTTTCGTCGTTGTACACTTAATTCCGGCTGCTTTTGCGAGACGATCGATCATACTTAGGTTTCTTACTGTTCGAATCATCTTTACGAGCACAGTTGCTTCGTTCGTTCGCCGCTCTGCGCCAGCGAAATATAAATAAAAGTACCGAAAAAGATACCGACGTCGAAGGTTCGTTGATTAAAGTCGATTCGTTCAAGCCCCGGAGTGCGAAATAACACACTACACATCTTTGATAAGAAAATGTTTCAAAGTAGAATTCACCTACTAGACGCTACTTACGCTTAGGTCGTATCAAGAAATATAACGTTCGACTGCAGGATGCTTTGTATAAAATTGAACGTCGATTTTGTCTTCTTGCCTCGCGTATCATTTCTTTGAAGTAGCGTTAGAAATTCCTCATATTCGCTTCGCAGAGGTGAATGGGGTGTCTTTTCAAAGACAATCCCACGACTGCGATGACACGTAAGAATAGCACAACATACAGCGGGTCGAAGATATAGATACGCGACGACAAAAGGATACCGGCGCGGCGTCGCTAGATGACGTGGCGGGAGGATCGAAGACGGATCGTCGTCGTTGACGAAATTCAATAACACAGTGATTGAAGTCTGCGACTACGCAGATGCGTGATGTACGTTGGGGTATACCGGTTGCAGTAAGACGGTAGAAGCAGAAGCAGTGACAGCGTTAAGCTCTGGATCACTCCTCCTGCATCCGCGTCAAGCTGGGGCTTTGTGGGGCCACATCGAGGCAGGCGACCGGAGATTACAATGGCATCTACGCCAGATTAGCATATGAATTACGCCCCCCCTCATCTACTACCTCCCCCTTTTCGTGCACGCCACTCTCTAACCCGCTTTCCTCCTTCTTCGGTATCTCTCCTTGAATACTACATCCTTTCGTCTACCTCTTTCTCCGTCTTCTCATATACTTTGCTCCACCCTTTCCCCTAGGTTGCTCGTGATCTCCTTCCGCCCTTTGCGCGATTTACTTCTCGTGCGCGTTTCTATTCAGACCCGTTTGAGCGAACGATTTCGAGGGCCAGCATCAACTTCACCGAATTGCTCGGTACAACGTTCTTTGGGTTCATGTTTCCGTGAATTTTGGGAACCGATATTTGGACGGCTTATTCGCAATATTCCATTATGCGTGCAAATATCTTCGCCGGATTTCGTCGCATTTCACGGCGTTTGAACGGCAACAATAAGGATATGGGTAAAAATACAGTAAAAATAGAGCTTTTTTTTGCAACTTCTTACGCTATCGTTTAAATCTTATTCAACTGTTTGACATCTTTCTTTAAATATTATATTTAGAAAATGTACAAGTCGTCAGTCGTTGAATTCGTTATCCGACAAAACCAAATAATAAAATCCACGTGAGAAAGTACAAATATATAATTTAAATAGGCGAAGTTAATATTGACAGAAGATGGTATGATGTTCATGGAAATTAATCATCTAAATTGTTTCATAAGCATCAATTATTTAATTCTCATAAAAGGAGAGACACGCACACCTGCATAATATATTCGATTAAATTTTACGCTTATCCGAGTATTCATGATTATAAATAGGTACTAACGTTATGCAAACTGGAATTATAAAATTATAGAGTTGTAATGAAAACTTGCACAGAACATCCTATATGTACATATTTCGTTCAGATAAAGTCGCGACGATTATTTGTACGATCGTATTTTCATAGTAGAAGGTTCGTACGGCAAAACGATGAAACTTGTTTTCAAAATATTACCATTGCAAATCTTGAAACATCAATTCCTCGTCGTTAGCGGACCAAGTGAATATCATACTCTAAAATTTAGTTCTTAGAATTGTTTAAATTTAGTAAGAGTTTAGAATTTAGAATTTAGAAGAAATAGTAGAAACGAGAAAGTACTTTTTTGGCGTGGAGAACAAAAACTAGTGTACCGTTAGAATGGCGTACATCGATATAGCGAGTAAATGGATTGGATGACTTGAAAAATATATTATAGTTAGATACATGGGGATATGTAACTTTTAACACGAAGTTACATGGCGCTACAACGGATCAAGGCGATAAACGCGGACGTATGCAGCAAGCAACGATGGTAAATTTCCTATGATTTATAAGGTCTAACTTGTGGCGTGACGGAGAAAAATTAGACGAGGACGCATAGCGAAAAAACAAACGTGCCATTAAGGAAAATGCACCAATGAATATCAGAGTCACTTGTTTCACTGTATTTGTGTTTTATCTTTATGTCTGCCGTTACAACCAGCCTGTGTAAACTCGATAAGCTGGCAATTGTTATCTTATTTTTTAATAAGTTAGGTTCGATAATCCACCATCCGTGTACCGATGAATATATGTACATAAAGTTTAGCTCGCGTGGAAACGTAAAAGATTGAAACGATCGCGAATATATGCACGTATATATCGATGCCATTTGCAATGCCTCGAAATTAATGAATAGTACGTAACTGCAGTACGATGCGCATACTATATGGAAACGAATTTTTATCAGGACATGCCTTTTTGTGTTTGCTCGATTGAAAGTTACGTATGGGTTGTTAACGTATATTACTGCATGTTATAGCGAATGCTTTTCAATTCAATAAAAGTATTTCATTGCTCGCTATTAAACCGGTTATTTTTTATTGCAGCTTTTGATCGATAACGCGGCTTTTGTTATATATTTTGAGCTACCATAAGCGAAAGAGTTGTAGCTTTCGGTAGTAACCTATACAATAACCGTCGTCCCCATCGGTAGAGCTTTAACGGCTTTCAAGAAATGTAGGAAATATCAAAGTAGAATTACGAAGCTAAGTTTCTAAAATTATCAGTCCTACGTATATATCGCGTCGTTAAAAGATAATCGTTGAAAATCTAGAAAATTTTCATTCTAGCACTGGATGCTAATAAAAATCTTGAAACATTAGTACCGTATGAAAGTATATGCTAAAAAATATCGTAAGTTAATCATTCGGCTAGGTTAAAATTTCAAATATCTCTAAAACTATCGTCTTTATACTTAAATTCGATCTTATTAGTGAAATCTGAGAGCCAGATATACTGGTTCGATTGCCTGTTCTCACCTCCGCGGTTTTCACTGTCCGCCGGCTTGACTTGAATAGGACGGTTCATCTGCAACAGAAAGAAAAATAATCGATTAGAATTATGTAACGAATGTGATCGGGCAATTGATTTACAGCAGAAGAGAGGATTCCTTATTTGCGTATGAATGGAGATTCGGCTATATGTATGTCTAGGTCTCGTCACGTTCGGTCTTGTTTAAACAGCATCCCTGTCGTTGACAGGTGTGATTCCGAGAAAATAAAGGTAGCGAATGGAAAATGGTGACGAGGAACAAAGAGAAGGCGAAAACGTGAGAGAGAGGGAAAGAAGTAGAGTTAGAACGAGATAAAGAAATAGATGCCGGGAAAGGAGATCCTCTCTCATCCTTTCTCTCGCCGTTTTGGTTTGCGAAAGTGCGGAACTCCGACACTCGTCCTTCCGTCCTCACGAAATCTTTTGGACCACTGCGAATGGGTCGAGATCCCAGAGAACAAATAACATTGTTTATTTGTCGGACGGGTCGCGCGACCACAGAGCGCTCTAGTTCATTCCTAGGGGATGACAATGCATGATTCATGACGCGGGGGACACGGGACTGTACTCCGATTCCTTCTCCCATGCAACGACCCTAACTTTCTCTCTTTCCCTCTCTTCCTCCTCCCTCTTCTCTTTCTATTTTCGGTTGGCTGTTTTGGTCTCAGGATCCTCCTTTTTGTCACTTTGAAACCTTCCGTGGTCCTTCCAGGGCTGTGTTACCCTGAAACTGTTCACGAGAATTTTGTTTTTCCGCCTCTTTACACTTTTCTTCGGGAATGCAGACGTCAGATTTGAATTAGATTATTCGACGTTTAAACGATTAGGTGCTCGATTCTATGTACTTTCGTTGATTCTTTTAGTCCTAGTTACGAGTTGATAAAAATGTGTGTGAACTCTTTATTGAGAAACTTCGATATATGGTTCGATAAAAGAGGGATATGTATCTTTCAAAGCTAGCGGCATGAAAAGCAACATGCCATGCAACTGTGGACGATAAATTTCATCGCAAGCTCGAGAATCTGTTTCTTAACGTGGGCATAATATGACCGAGCATCGCGACCATCTGTCTTCTGACTCGATGTTTTTTTTCATTATGCACCATCTCCAGCAAGAATAGCGGGGAGAGAACCCACTGGGGTAGAAATATACGTGGCAACCCCGAAACTTTTTCCCCAAGCTGTATGCATGTCAGATACCACGAGGGGTTGCTTCGCAGGGGTCAGTGCCACGACCACGTGGATCTCGTTCAAACGCTATACCCGCCAAGCGCAACGAAGATTTCCGGGTTCAAAGTCCGTTACGTAGTACGTTGTTCCTCGGTCTTTCAATTAAATTCTATTTTATTAGCGTGTATCCTCGCATCAACCTTTCGAATATTATCGAACCATACACGTAGAGAGGAAATGTTTTCCTTTTAATTAAAGAAACTGTAGGTTAAAAATAAAAGTAGATACGACGGTAGGACCATACTCCTGCCTTATGCGTAACACTTTAAGTACTTTTAGATCGAAACAACGATTTATGGCATAATTATCTTCGAGTTACTTACTTTGTTTTACTCGGATTACCTCCCATGACGATATATCGATGTATTATGCATAAATGTACCATCTAATTCGTTCCTTCTAAGCGTAACGAAGCATTTAAGCAAGGTTTAACATACATTGGACGTCTGACAATCTGATTTTCACTAATGGGGAATAAATTGCTCCCATCGCACAAGCTCGTAACTCTGATCACCGTCGAGGGATCGATTAAATTGTAATGTAACTACATAGCATGAGATACGTCTCAAGAGAAGGTAGTCATCATTGCTTATTGTTTAATACCCCGTGGAAATTATTACACACTGTGTCCGTTTCTAGGTTGGTCGGCGGGCGAGGGCACGAAACGTGGTCTCGGCAGGTAAAGTTTAAATAAACAGGAAAATCCGTGAAAGTGAGAAAGGAAGGTACGGAAAGGAACAGAAACAGGAAGACGCGTAGTTTCACGGATAATGAGGGAGAACAATGAGTAAGGAGGCGAGGACGAAGGTCTGCAGGTCACTTTAAACACTGTCCTGTAGTCAGGAAATTAAACTTTGAGTCCAGCACTGGCTATTAGGCGTTTGTTGTTGTCTCGTTGTCAGGGGAACCCTGTGTCCGTATAGATACTAGAACTGAGATACGACGTTTTGCCCCTTTCCCGACTCTCCAGGGAAGTTTAACGCTGTATGCATCGTGTAAATGTCACTTACGACCCAAGGGATCTGTACCAGTCAATAACGATCACCAAGCGAGACTTCTACGGTCCGTATTGTGGTATGGACGTGGCGATTAATGTAGACGAGTATTAACTAGTGCTCGTTAACGGTGGCTTCATGGCCAAATAGTCACCACACCCTCTCCCGTAGTTGATTAGCGTACAAAATGGATGTCAGTCGATAATTTCGTCGAGTTCACTGACTTTGAGGATATCGATACGGTTAGGAGTGTGATAAATCGTTCCTTGCTGTTATATTTTTAAAGGTCAGCGTCGCGATTCACCCTCACAAAGTTCGCGTAGCTTTATAGTAATATATGTTTCGTCGTCGTTTTACCAATTTTATCACGGTTTTACGTAGTCAACGTTGTACACTGGGATATAATCACTGGAAACGCTGTATCTCGATAATCGATCGATTAGCGCGGAGCCATACCCTGGTGATCATGTAATAACGTTCATTCACATCGTTAACTGATTTTATTTATTCGGTTGATTATGGGCGGTAAAGCGTTAAAGAAAATGTATCTGTCACTCGAAGCGCAAAAGGTTGTTCACGGGATGCATACGGAATTACCAAGAATTCGACTAAGTTTAAAGCTTAAAAACATGGTCGTTCACGAAAAACTACGATCGCGAGGAATATTTTTAGGGCTTCGGTTTTTTCAGGAAAGATATTATAATGCGACGACGACAAACTTCTTCTTCATCGACGTGCCGTCAGTTTTCCTGGGTTCATGATACGTAGACGCAATAGAAAGTTGCGAAATACTGCGAGCAAATGGAAAGATAACGACTCATGAAATTTATATGGTACCTAAAAATACTTTCCAAGGTTGAGAATGCAGCCCCGCTAAAACAGGGGAGTAACACGGACCACACCTTTATTTAACGATTTTGTTGCGATCACGTGCCGACTCTTCGACAATTCGTGTCATCGTCGGCCATGTGCACTTAGAAAATCGATTCCCTTGAGAGGCACCACTCAAGATGGATGGTAATAAGTAAATGTGTTTGCTCAGCCCAGAGCGCGCATCACGAGCAATTAATTAAGCTCGATTATCTACGTACACTGTGGGAAGCGCGTCTTGCTTCTACCGGATAGATGCTGAGTAATAGCCATATGCTTTAGGAAATATATCGCGTAATCGTATCTATTTAATTCCATTTCGTAGAATAACGCATAAGAACGAAACGATGATCGTTTCGTAGAAGTTGTCGACGATAATAAAATTGGTATACAGTACGATCAATCGTGTACATCGTATTTTGCCTCTCTTCCAGCGTCGCGAGACAAAACTTTGATGACACGCATTAAATTAACCATATCTATATTCCCCTCTCTCTCTCTCTCTCTCTCTCTCGTTCGCCCCTCTCGATCCTTCGTCTCGAATAACCCAATTCTTTTCTCTTATGGGAAGTACGATTCCTAGAAAGCCACGCAAAATCCAGATAGAGGATAGGTGGAGGCTGATAACTGCCGAATTGAATGGTGAATGCCGCTTCGGAAATTGAATAAGCTATCGTGTCTGAGCCGAGCCGTCGAGCGAAGCCCGGTATTTGACCTGGCTGCGTGCAATCAATGTACTGATTGGAGATAAGGGCTCACTCTGTAGCCCCTGGCATCCTCTCCAGCATGATTTATATACGTACGGTCTTCGCCGGCGATGTATTCATTACTTGATTACCCTTCGGCAAGTTAATGCCGTCGTGACCGTGTAACAAGCCAGATATCAGGATACCTTACAGTCTGCTCACCCCAATTTATGATTGATGTATTCTTCTTTCCATTGTGAGCTCTCCACGTATAATTACATCCTGTAGTACTCCGATTTTGTTCATTTTTTCTTTCTTCCTTCATCGAGCTTATTTTACGTTCGATCGCTAATTCATCAGCCCTCCCTGGAGGAATAGGTACGCTTGAATTTAAAATAAGGAAAACCGAAACAAGACAAAATAGGAAGAGAACATAGTATACGTATAAATAATAATATTCTAGTATTAGTATTAGTGCTTAGTATATATTTCTTCTTTTTCCTTTATAAAATAAATAATATCCGAAGTTGAAAAAAATATCGAGGCACGAACCATAAGAAAACGAGTACGAGTCAAAGTTGGGAGTATGATCTGGAAGAGGCGGTATGATAAAACCTGTTTATCGGCACTCTTAAGTTGAGAAATCAGCGGGCGCGGCAGCAGAGGCATCGCTGGGTTCGAGTTAACTTCAATAATTTGCCGCACGCGTATCCAACCGGAAACCGTGCTCCGCGAAATCTGTACCCGCGCCTGTACCGCTAATACAGCTAATTTGTCGACTGCTCCAAAAGCAAATGCTCTTCTCTGTTCACGTCGGATGCCACAGAGGAGCGTAGCGGTTCGAATTACCTTCTAGCATATTACGTCTAAACGGATTCTAGCCGAGCTAATTGGTGAATTAATTGAAATTCCAAAACGAATCGAATCATTTAAGCTATCGAATTTCGACGAGCGCACGCTACGATTTTGTTCTCTTTTTAAAGAACCAATCGTTGCTATTTCTGCACGCGATCAATAATGGAACGTATCTATGAGAACGATCATGAAAATCATCGCCCGTGTGAAAGAGAGAGAGAGAGAGAGAGAGAGAGAAAACTCTCCTATTGTTTCAACGGTGACAGTATTGCGTACAATTGCCAAATGAATTTGCCCGTCATATCGCACGGTTAGCGAGTTATCAGCGTCACTTTTTTTTTGATGCTGACAAACAATGTGACTTCGGCCCAGTGATAACTCATATTGAAACCTGGGTTACGACGCAACGTGGTATGAATAAACACGCACCTGCGTCCAAAGCGCGTTCGAACATTGCCTGGCTGTCTACCTGTACGCTAGCTTGCTTGCGTGTTTTCATCGTGATTATAAATAGGATTCACGTTTTATTGTCAAGCGCGAAGTACGCCACGATTGAACGTAACGTTGTGTAACGAACGCTAGCTATACGCGAGCATAGCTGAGGGCGTCGGAAAATATATGGTCAAAAAAATGCACGCGTTAGCCTGATTTAACGTTACCGACGGTAACACGGTTTATCGAGGAAATTATTTTTTCATCCAGCCCATCGTTTGTGTCGTTCTTCGTTTAAAGGAATTCTAATTTTAACTTCGATCTAGTTTCTTCCTGTCCGTATATTTTCGAATCGTTCAAAGTGCAAATGTTCGCTCGCGCGATAATACTTCCAATGCACGACGCAATTTTAAAATTATAATGTGTATTTCGCCACATCGGCATTTCTGTAATTAATAAGAATGCGATAATTGCCGGATAGAATTTCTCTGTTTCATTATTACGTCAATATTAAGCGCTCTGTTTAATTATTCCTTGTTGTTCTTTTTTTATATTCGTAACGATGAAATTTATAATTGACATAAACAATATTTCATATCTGTAGCGTTGGCAGCTTCGTAATTGCAGGTGGCATTATATCTGCGCGAAAAGTCGGTCAGTGATACAAGTAAAAAATTAAAACGTCGGCTAATCGTTCAACCGTTTCCTAGATACACGAACCAACCAAACTATATGTTATCGCGTCTTCCCATCTTAGCCAAAAAGTGTGGGCACTTATGCTTTACGAAGGATAAAGTCTTTGTGTACATATTTCTTATTGTTGGTCGTGTAACGAGTAACTCCGCTATGTTCACGAGAGAATATGATACACTGTTTCGACATCGAATTTTTTACGCAACCACGCCTCTTCGGCACGAAACACCCGGTCGCCTGCCTATCCAATTTCTCACTCCTTTTTTTTATTCGCCTACCCCCACCCACTACCGATCACTTTTTTCCCTAACACTCTACAAATATTTGAACGCCGGCTACAGCCCCGCCGAAAGAGCATTCGAGTCGAGTGAGCTTTCGCGTCCCCAGGCCAATCACCGTTCACCGATTCTAATCTAAGCCAATGCCTGGGTGCGCATTAAATGTCAAACGTTATTCGTGCCTCTGTTTCGTGATGCCGACGGCGACGACACCGATCGACGTCTACGTCGATCGCGGTATTGTTGCCGGTGTTCTGTCAGACAGACGGTCGAAAACCACCGACACGACTTTCACAAACGTTTAACGTTGCTTTTGACATGGGCCCGTTTTCATGTATGCGGTTCGCGGCTTACATTTGCGGACCTCGCGCTACCATATCATCTAATTATGCGGTGAAACGTAACTGATTCATCGATTCGTGGAACAAAGTCACGTAGATTAGCAGCTTTAAATAATGCACAACAAAATAACACGCGTGTCGTTTACGTATACGATTGTACAGAAAAATTATAGAATCGATGGTTTAGCGTGTGGTTGCGTTAAACTTTTCGCTAAAATTTTTTCGAAGGAAACTAATATACACGTTAGAAATAATCGATCGCGTTAAGAATTAACGTTGTGACGCGTGGTTCCCGAAATATTTAATAAATATCGATCTATATCGTGGTACACGTCGCATTCGAGCCCGGCACGATGGGTAAGTTGGAGAACGGGTGGTCTGGTTTTAGGATTGATGAGCCAAGCAAAGCAGCGGAGCCATGTGGCGAGCTACATTACCACGGCGTTATGCGCTGGCACATTCACGTGTGCTGCTGCATTAATTGATGTACGTCTCTGCATCAACACCGATCCGCCTTCTCGTGAGAACCCGTCATGTGTTCTGTTCAACGTTTCCGATACACAAACGCACACCATACATATAGGATGGGCAACGTCAACGCGAAGGAAGCTCCGATCGACAGGAAGACAGGTAAATGGACGCGAAGCCACCGATCGAAGGTACATCATTTATCCGAGATAATAAATTTCGCTCGGCAACTAGGTCGCATATTACGTGAAAACGGCATATCCTCCTCTGCGCTCCGCAACATCGATAGTCTATGCAAAATCTTCCCAACGATTATTTATCGTGTTTTCTATTTATAGACCGTAATTGAATTTCGAAATTGCGTCATAGATTTCATCGAGATGTGTTCATATTCGGTGAAATATGACAGTGTTTATAAAAAATCCATATTTTCATACAAAATTGATAACACAGCGATAGATAGAAATTTCTTCGTTTCTGCAAGTTGAAACGTTGAATCTTTTCCGATATAGGTTCCCAAATGGTTGAAACACAGATTAGTAAATTATAGAAAAGTTCCGCTTCAAACGTCGACATTCGTTCGTTTATGTGTGCGTACTACCACGCGTTGCTCTCGATGCAATAGTTAAAACGTAGGGAGTACATTTTACCGTGTGAAACAGCCGAGAACGCGAAGGGGAACGAAATTACACGGAGAAACCAATACCTTGATTAAAACATCGAGAAATCGTTTGGCACATCCGGCAGGAGCACCGGAAGTTTCAAGTTAACGGAGGAAACAATTCATTTTATCGCGTTCCACTTGATAAAAGTCGAAAAAAGGAAGAGTTGAAAATCCCTTCGTAATAGGTATAGGATCGATCGAAGTTGGATTTAACCCCGTTATCTGCCGGTTGATAAAGACTCGCGGGATTCGTGAAACACGTTGAAGCGCAGACCGGAACGTAGACACGCCCGCTATCGAGCAGCTGCGTTTCTTCGCGTGCGCTCACACGTACGCGCGCCTAATGCCCTTCGACACGTATGCGTGCACACGTGTACACGTGCATTCGAGCTCAGTACGTATGCAAAAGCGGGGCGAGGAGGTACTATTGTAAACGTTCCGCGTACAGCCTGTACAACATATGGGTACATATAACGTAACGGTTGCGCATATGCCGCCAGAAATAACCGCGCGTAAACAGACGCACGAAAATCTTTTACGAGTTCGATGCGTGAGCGAACGAGCGAGCGACCGATATAAAGAGGGCCGGTGCATGAAAATTCGCGGTCGCTCGTAAACTCGCCTAGATCCATGTATTTTCGTACCCGTCTATCGGAACGTCTATATAGCCGGAATCGGCACCTCGTTTTTACAACCGTGTTACGCATTTTCTGCGTTAGCTTGGTACGTTGTGCCAACGATTTCGTGACTAGATTCTTGATGCGTTTAGGAAAACACGATATTCCAAGTATTGCACCTTCGTCGAATTATCGCCAAGGGCTAACGCGCGATCGCTTTAATCTTCAAGAACCTCAACGGACTCGTTCGTTCGTAGAAAATAATCGACCTGATTAATTCAATCCCAGATACATTGGTATAATTTGCATTAATTTGCACGAATAAGATTCTCACTCACCATTTGTAAGTCGTTCCGACGCGACGATACAACTTCCACTATATGAACCATTGGTAACAGTTTCGGCTCGCGCGTAAACAATCTCGCAAAGAAGAACGAAAACAAACTAGGCGATATCTCGAGATGAAGTACACCTGAACGCCGCGATATCACCGCAAAATTAACGAGATCTATCGAATAAAAGCGTAGTTCACTGTCGTGTGCGACGACACGCGAGTACAATGCGATGCGACGCAACGATCACGGCGCAGGACGACACGAACGTATTTAATTCGTCGCGCATCCGCGCGCCTCCGAGAATCTCCGAAGCGTCGTTTTATATTGCACGTGTTTCCGCCCGCGATTTTCCACTGCATGAAAGGAGAACCGGGTTGGCAGCCTGTCTCCGTCTGTTTTCCACCTTCTTTCTCTTTTCTTGTTTTTTCGTGCACGTTTTCGCCACGATATTCCGCGAACACGTATACGAATAAAGTGCGCGGGCTTTTCGCGCGAATGTCCGGGGAATATGTGTGTGCGTAGACGTGTGCGTAGACGTGTGCGTCTATGTACGTACGTGGTAAAGCGTCCTTTCGGGATAGAAAAAGAGGGACAGAACGCGCGACGAGAGTGCGAAGGAGACGGGAAGGACAGAGCGCTACAGATAAAACCCCGAACGCAGCTCGTCCGCGACTGATTCCCCAGGCCTACACGCACCCTCTAGTTTTCTCCCTTTCATCCCCCACTACCCACCCTCCCGGCCGCTATCCCCCTTCTTCCTTTTCTCTCCCACCCTCCTGTTCCCTTCTAGCCTCTCGCCCATCGCCCCTCTGCGACCCTGTCGGCCCTTTCTCCTTCCGATGTCCCCCTCTTTGACTCTACGCACCCTCTGAGAGAAAGCTCACGCACCCTCGTAGCAGCCGATATATGTCCTTCTCCCTCTCTCTCCCTCTCTCTCCCCCCTTCTCTCTCCCTCTCTCTCTCTTTTCTACCTCCTGCCGTCTCTTCCTCCTTCTCGTTTTCCGTCTGTCTCTCTTATTCTGCTGGAAATCCCTTGCTATCCGCTCGTCCAACCACCTCGCCACCAATCTCCCCCGCCTCTTTTCCCTTTTGCTGCTTCTACTGTTTCTGTCCTTGTAATTCACCCTCTGTCTTCCTTCCTAACTGAGCCTTTCGATTCCACCGTCCTTCTTCTTTCGATCGTCTCTGTCTATCTCGTCTTATATCGATGAAACCCCATAGTATTTGGCCAATCAAAGAAGCGCGCGGGCGCTTTCTAGGACCCCATGTTGGTGTCCCCGAAAAAGAAAGAAAACCGGGACACGGCCAGGCAAGCGAAGGCTTTCGAAGGTACTAAGGGTCGGGATTCTATCCCTGGAAAGGAGGTATACAGCTATGTATGTGTGTCTCTATACACAAACACATATACCACGTGTATACGTGTATATATATATATATATATATACGTGCATGTCGTACGCGCAAAAGGGAGACTCCGACCGAAGCCGTAATAGGAAAACGTTCCTCGTGGCTTAGGTCTTCTTCGTGAGATGAGATGAAATGATATCTATTAGCACGGATCACGACGGCCTCCGATGCGAACAACTTTCTTAGCCGAAGACATTGTTTCGACTATTTTCTTCATCTTTAACAATTAAAATAACCATTTCGATTTCAGTTATCCTTCATCTGTTAGGTCTGTCGGAATGTTTCATCGGTTTTGCTATCCTTAGAACTATATCACATGTTCGTTTTCTTTGTGAACTGATGTACAATAGTTCGTATCACGTTAGCCATACTCCATCTTTTTGGTAATTTATTAACTTTCTTTGAAAGCGAGAACGTCTCGCAGAAAGCGATATGACAATCAGAATCTCTACAATAGATTGCTTCACCGCGAAAATACGGTTTAACGTACTTCGAAAGCAATAGAATTGCTTACTGCATTATTGCTTTGGAATCAATGAGTTGGTGTCAATAAAGTTTCAAACGAACAAAGTACAGTTTTTACGTTCGTTTGTTCTGCTGGCAAAGTGTTATCAACGTAACTCAACTTGGGTCGCAAGAATTTTAGAAATATTGAGATTTTGTTTGCAAAACATCGAAAAATGTAGAAGTAATCTAACGAAGGAATAGGCAATTTCAAACATTTAGATACAAATATTTCTGTCATGACGCGATATTACGTTTTTAAAGAGATTTACCTATCTTGAAAACAATGTTTCTTTTACATCATTTAATAGAATATGCACGTATAAATATGCGTGTATTCCAAATGGAACAAAAAATATCGAGGAAATAATTTCTTTCTCTCGCCGATAGGTCCCAAAAGAGAAATCGTATCGATGGCATTATGACATCAGAGACTAAGCTATCAACAGATAAGCAACGTCGCAGAAAGAAACGTTGGACGTAACTTTTCCATTCTATAGAATCAAATATTCATTTAGTGAACAAGTTGATAGATGGATATTCGTTATACGGTTTCTGCAACTTGAGTAGATAGATTTCGGGTAAACTCGTAAGGATGCTGATCGTATTGCGGCAGCACTATGAGCATTAAAATAGAATATACAAATTTATGTTAAATCAACGCATGTTGTTTTCTAATTTATACTCCTCCGTTGCTATCACTTGTAAGAAATGAAAGAATGAGAAAGATTGGTCGATGAGGCGACGTGTTATCTCGAAGCGAAGTTATTCGTTTTACCGAAGGTCATTGAAATTTCCCTCGTTATCGGTGTGATTCCGCTGGGAGATACGTTTTCCCGTGAACTGGGAACCGTATAAGGAGATAAACTCGGATCAGAACGCAACGAAGGAAAAGGGAAATATAAAGCACGCGAATGGAGAGGAAGAACGCGAAAGGACCTGCAGTTAACCTCTCGACTCCCGCCCCCCCTCTTGCCCCGGGATTTGTTGGTCCAGAAGGACCACTCGTACGTACATTCGCAAAACTCTCTACCGACTTCTCCTCGCTACCCTTTTTCTCCGCCCTCTTGGCATCTCCCGTAGCTCGCGTTTTTAAAGGGCGCACAAAAGCCACCGGAAATTGCTCCCGGCTCTTCCGACGTTACGGACGTTCTACGCCTGTCTTTCTCTCCCACAGCTTCTTCGTTTTCCTTCGTCCTCTGCTGCTCAGCAGTCAGTCTTCCTTCTCTTCTGTTTCTCTGCCCTTCTTCCTCGTCTTTTTTCCGCCATCGACGATTTCACGAGTAGATACCTACTGAGGCGGCAAGAGCTCCGATAATGGCGGATTTGGATAGCGGCCGTGCTATGCCGCTTCTGCACCAATTCGGCCGTAGATGAAGCGTGCGGCCTATGCCACGACGAACGATCCACGGAGACGAAACTGGCTTTAACGAAGCACGATCTCGTTCAAGTATATCGCGCGAAAGATCTGTCTATCAACGTGATACATCGAATCGTATCGCGCCAACGGAACTACTTCCAATGTGATTTTCTGTTTGTCGCAGGATCGTAAACCCTAAAATTTAGCGCGAAATCCTTCTCTGTTTCGCGTGCTGACAACTCGTCGATTTAATCCTACGTTTAGTGAATGTTTCGATCAATTATAATAGGGCAATCCGTAGAATTGGTAAACGATAGAGGAAAAACGTGTACGTACCTAGTATCAATTTTGAGCGTTCGCCTCGGTATAATTAACGCGTTATCGCGAGCTGAAATCTTCATCGTATTCATTTATTCACCCTTCCATTCGTTATTCGTTCTTTAATCGCGCGATGCAAAAGAACTGGAATATTATTTTTGCGTTCGGAAATTACTTCTTTCCCAGTAACAGTGCAAATTGACTTTATCAACGGAAATATCAATGAGACGCAACATCTTTGGAAACTGTTGACAAAATATTTACTTAGCGATAGGAGAGAAGATGGGAATAGGCAGAGAAAGGGACCAAAGTGAAAGTTGGTAAGGAAAACTTGAACGAACCAGGCCGCGTTGCTTTTTGATGACTTCGGGGAACTTCATCTCGAGAAGATGAGACCTAAAAAGGACTTGGAAACTTAAATGTTGATATGGAAAGTAAGAGATCTGGGGCGTTATGGATTAAGCGATCAATCCCCTTGGGGGATGACAGACAATTTGCAACCGTGAAATATGACAGAATATGTTTCATCACCTTTCCTCCATGTAATAATCTTGGTTATAGCTCTCGTACGATCTCGTACAACGCCGATTAAATGAAATATAAATTTGTCTTTTTAAAAACGTTGGTTTAATTCTCTTAATTCGATAGAGAACAAAATGGAAAACGAAGCGAACGAAAATTACTGTCAACGAGTGATCAATTCTTCATCGTCCCAAAATATTGATCGATCTCTTTATTTGGGTATTAACGATGTTTCGAAGATGTATATTTAACAGTTTTGACAAGCGATCGATATACGTATAAGCCAGGAATATGCGGACAGAGAATGGAAGGTATATACATTAACTTAATTAATCAAGAGATATTTATATTTTTCGCGTGATAAAGCTGATCTTGTTGACAGACATCCGTTTATGTCGACGCAGACACAGGTTTCGTGATATTTTTTCCTGACATGCGAGGACAAACGTTCGAAATACACGACGCCTCGACTACTACTTACTTGCTCGCACTAACTGGATAGAGAATCCTGTGACGTAATCGTACACGATCGATTACGTCACTGGGTGGCAGCTCAATGCGAAGTCGATCGATCTCCCATAAATTACGGATGATCCTCCACTAACTATGAGACGTCCACTCATCCCCTATCAAGCACGGCTCGCCTGTCGAGTTGCGGGTGCAACGACTAAGCCCTCTATCTGACCCTTCCAGACCCTTTTCGTCTCACGAATCTTCATCGGGATCCACTCGGCTATGTCATACGCATTCGTCCTAATAACTGGTATTCGCGTCTAAACCATTTGTTCGGCCGAAGCCTAAAAACCCAAGCGTTGAGATTCTTTTCGATACGAGGACCGAGTACTTGCGCGAGTTTACGTTTTTTCTTCCGTTTTATTTCTTTTCGTTTTTTCCTTTTAGTTCATGGTTCGAAAAGGGATAGTTTGAGATATCTTCTCGACACGTACGATCCATCATAGCCTTGTAACTGATAGAGATATTTGCGCATAGCGTTGCTTTACGTTTTTGCAGGCAATATTTCAGAAAAATTGCAGTTTGAATCGCGGTGTCGAGTTTGAAAGTATAGCACCAACATCATGACTTTTTTTCCACCCATTTGTCACACATATACGTCTACCATAAATCCTCGGTTGGTGGTCAAATTGCGCTGAAAATTATGTTCCGTATAGGATGCGATTCCCAGGATAATTATTGAATTTTTCAAAAGCTCCGGGGAACTGAAAAATTGATACTTTCCGAAAATTGATACTTTCCGTGATAGATCGTTCCGGCGTTCGAAAAATCGCGTTCGAATACGTGTACGAACTGCCAAACTGTATCGATGTGGCGCGACAGTGTGGTAAATGCTAATACAGATATATCGATGCAAAGGAAGTAGATTTTAACGTTCTCAAGGGTGATATCGATTCCGTATAACCAGAAGTACCAGTCTCCCGAGGATACTGTAAAATCTGATCACGAACGATATTATCACGATACGTATATCCGAGGCAGATATTATTCATATACCGTGTACGCTTGTAAAGAAGCCACGGGCTATGGTGAATGTGCGCGTGGACTCGAGGCAACCCTCGTCGCTAACTCACGAGAGATCCTTTTACCGCGTTTCTCGGTACCCGAGTCCGCGATTAGCGACCCTCCGTAACTCGTTCCAGGGTACTCGTTCTACCATTCCTTCGGTCTATGACTCTTCGATGTCCTTCGTGCTACCCCGCTTTTCCCGATTCCCGTCTTCTTCGCTTTATCACACTCTTCGTTCGAATCTCTCTCCTTGCTCATTATTCCTTTAGTTGCCGTTTTTTAACGAGCACTTTATCATCTCCTTTCGTATCGACAAATCGCGAGTGCTTATTTTTTTCAACGTTTCTCGGGATACAGTGTTCATTAACTTATGCCATTCGCGTTACTTTTCGTCAAACTTGGCGACGTTTCAGAAAAGCAAATACCTACAACGGCCTACAGCCGTTTCATATTTTCTTCTTCCGTAAATAATGCAACATCGGTATACATGGATCTCCCTTTGTTTCGTCCTAATACGCATCTCATAATCTCGAGTTTCAATGAAAATAAACGGGCGAGAACGGATCTCGAATATTCTATTTCTGTTCAGAGAGAAAGCGGCTGATTAGCCATTTATTCTGAACGAATACATTAACCTGTTGAAAGACCAAGCTCGAGCATCGAGAATGCTGCGTTTTATCTCAAAAGCCAGAAGGCAGAAGTGGAAAGCATCGATTACGATTGAGCTTCAGCCGGTGACCGACCGATTGAACGTCGAAAAAGCGCACCAGGGTAGAAAGGTAGAGAACGTTTCAAAGGGGAGAAAAAAATTAACAGACGCCACATGCTTCAAGGGTGGGCTTTAGGGAAAAAGAGAAGGGGAGATCTATCGAAACCTCGATCCAGGTGTGTTAAAAGTTTGGCAGTCTGTATGAGGTGGTATAAGTTTTACGCTCACGTATTTGCAATTAATAATATTATTTGAATAATTATTCTTAAAAATATCTGCCTATAACGAGCGAAAACTTTTGTTACAGAATAGTACGATCTTTGTACGATACAAACTCGTATTGTATACAACAAAATCGTATTAAGGTGTATCCCTATTCATATTTTAAAATAAACATTTTCATAAGACAATTTAGAAACAAGATATTTTATACGTAATTGTATAATCCGCATAAAATTATACACATCGAATCGAATCACAGAGAGATCAGAGCAAAATTATTTTCTATATTACGCGATTGTACCTCTTCTATTGAAACTTATAGTGAAACTACTACGATGCGAGCAGAGCAAGGGTTTCTGGAAATTCTATTCTCCTCGGAAGAATAGTCAGACTTCCTAAATTAATTAGGCTAAGCTGTGGTCTCGTTCCTTTCGTTTCATCCCCCAGATACTAGCGAGTATTGGCTATAAATAATGGAATTACGTAACTGCGTCACCATGAGGGGAGAACAAAGAATCATTTCGTTCCGCTCCCACTTTCTACCCTACTTCGATCTCTCTGTGTCGTCATGGCGTTTTACGATCTTTTCGTTCTGATATTATTTTGAAACACAATATTACACGCTTTAAAATATAGCACTAGGCATGTTTGGAAGATTAGAAGGAGGGCTAAAGGAAAATAACGTTCTGTTCGAGAGGTTTTGGGCTATCGGTAGATTCTGCATTTCGATAATTCCGATCGTCGTTCCTATTGTCGACGTTCTCGGCGTATTGTCAACTAAAATGAGCGTGTTACTTCTTAGATGAGACTTAACAAGCTATGTAATCGGCTTCTTGTACAAAGTACGTTAAAGTACCTTAGCATTTCCAAGTTCTTGCAGATGGCAAGGAGAGCTTAAAAATCGTAGTTCCAACTTCTTTTTCTTTCTTCCTGCGGAAAGTGCTTTAACGAATATTCTTCCTTCGTTTCCAAACGACAATGGTTAATAAAGCGTAATACGATATCTTTTGTAAGTGTACAATGAATCACCAAAGTATTTTTCAACGTTTACAATTAGTCGTGTCTTGTTACAGTGCCGATGAAATACCAACAAATTTATACAATATTTTTCGTAAGTGTGTAAATACCTTCGCATGTTGTCAGTGAAATTAGAATACGCAGATTGTATTCAATCTATTATCTACACGTTTCGTAAAGTACAATCTTTAATATCGATCAATTTATCGACGTTAAACGCTATTAGCTATCCTATACTATACTCTGATTATACTATATATAGTATATATACTGATTATACTATATATACTATATATACCATATATGTTATAATCAGAGTGTTAGTCTGCGGCTTTTAAATATATCGATTAGAATCTAAGGCGAATTCGGCTCTATTAAGCACCAGGGACGTAATACGAGAAAACATATGGCTTCGTATTAAACGATACTGATACCGACTCTAATTTCGAGTAAACGCTAATCTAATTAACACAGATCACGCAAGTATTTCATCACGGCCGTTCAATCTTTTTTCCAAACGAATACAGATCCTGATTATTTTTCGTTGAAACGATTTGCAAAGATAAGATTGCGAGCCAAAATTTAAAATAGAGCAGTGTTGTAGCAGAGTGAAGTGATTCACAGTTGGTCATCAAAGAAACGTATCACAGACGTATCGTTGTTTGTTCTGTGTTATCGCGAACAATTTTTACCGTTGATAATGGGAAAGAACAGGAAGCCAAAGGTTTCGGTTCGGCGTTAATTTCGTTTTACTTAGCGATTCCGTCAGCTTGGTGAAAATTGCGAGCGTCGAAGTTTGGTCAACGTTAACGTTACATCATTGTCGTTGTAATTAAATTTTTATACTCTTTCCGATAAACCGACAAACGAGGCCAATCGATCGCGGACATCCGCATATAAAAAATGCGCCACGTTGTTTCCCCTGCTAATGATGCGTACTCACGTGTAAGCTTTATTACGTGGCATACACTCGAATAAATTGAACAAAGAATCGATAATTTTCAAATTTCTGCCTCCTCTCCTTTAATAACTGCATCCTATTTTGCAGTCCGTTAACTTGCATTGCTCACAGCTCACGATTAGTTTTCACTCGACCATGTAAACAAGATAATTATAATTTATTAACTTCCCTTCTTACAACGTAGGCTATCAAGTTGACCTGACATTATGTATACATAACACGTTATGTAAACCGTATATTCGTACATTCACTATTTTCTATTTTATCTTGGGTACATTCAAAGCGATTTCGAAGTTGACGTCTTTATTTGATTAAGGATCGTAGCACGCCTGGTTGAAAAACATAAAAAAGGAAAATGAGAGAATAGAAATAAAACGAGAGAACTCTTTATATTCAACCGTAAAAATCGTGGTGGACATTGATCGATTTTTTTACATCTCGAAAAACTCGCGCTTCTTGAAAACCGTGCATTGACATCAAAGCCCCGGCGCCGCGTGCATGCAGCTTGCACCAGTCTAGTGTTAATTTCTCGTTAACCGGGAAAGAGAGAGAGAGAGAGCGCGAGCGACCGAGAGAGAGAGAGAGAGAGAGAGAGAGAGAGAGAGGTGATCAGTTGTCAGTGACAGCCGGACGCAAGGGTGGTATTGTCGAGGTCGCGTGGCACTAGGGTCGCAGAAGTGGAAGGGATAGAAACGGGAAAAGGGGGTTGCTGCTGGGTGGCTTGAACATTGGAGGCTGCAATAGGGGTGGTTTGACAAGTCCGATTGCGCAACTCGGATGAGATCTTATCGGTGCTCGTGACGAACACTCGGGTTGCGGACAGAAGGGTGGAAGAATGGCGAGCAGTTGCCGAGGTGGTTCTCGACTTGGGAACGAGCTGGTCAGCAAGCAGCGTATCGAAAGGATAACGGAAACGAAGGAACATCGAAGAGGGTGTTCGTGTAGCCGATGGCGATGCAGGTGATGGTACACCGATACCGGTGGCCGCGGCAATGGCGATGGTGCTTGTGCGCCTTGCGCTGTTCCCGCGCTGAATTATTGAGACGCCACCAGATCGATGTCACAAAAGGAAAGCGGCCGTGCGGCTTGAAATGACGGGCTTTCGCGTCACTCATACATTATGCACGAGGCCGCTTCTACGTCCTGTGAGCTACGTGTATTCGTGGGTTGATACACAAAAAAAAAAAAAAAGAAAAAAGAAAAAAGAAAGCGTCGTGTATCCCCCTTGTCTACGAGCGTTCTCCCCTGCTAGCTTTCTCTCGTGATTACGGTGGACTCTAGTCCAGGCTACCAGGTGGGAGGAAGACAAAAATGGCGGCGAGGTCAGGTGCTATGAAGGCCTTTGTCTTTTTTATACGCTTGGTGGATGGGGTGAACGAACAAGGGAACGGCAGGTTATTGTACAAATAATAATATCGCACTATCATTGTGTGACTATAGTTCACCTTGTACACTTACATCGCTATCGGTAAATAATTATTTCATCAATGATATCGTGATTATCGTTCGCGTAACTTTTTCCCAACATCGTTTATCTGATCGGTTAAGGTGTTTTTACGATCCTTGTATTCGCTTTGTTCAGTTTTAAATATCACACAATAAAATGTTTTTGGTAAGGGAAAATCAAGATATTCTTGAAGTTTATATCAGACCGTGAAGTTACCATTTAACTTCCCAGAACGTGTTTTCTTTCCCCTTCTATTCACGTATTACAAGTTGGAAAGTTTTTAATCTTATTAAAGAATCAGAATTCTGTAAATCGTTCGTTCCTGCACACGTCAACACAATGTTGGTTAAACGCGCCTATCGCAGATCGTTCGAAAAGGATCAGTCGAGTGTTTAACCGAATTGTAAGATCCATTAGGTTGGAAAATGCAAAACCTCTGCTCACCGATGCAGGCATAATACTATATTCCTCGTATTCCCGCTTGAAAGCTATTGGAGTATGAAGGAACCATTGCACGGAAAAAGGAAGAAAGAACAAAGGTGCATATGGGTTAGGTAATACTACTATATTAGGATTATGATAGATATATTCTTGACAGAAAGAGTAATGTAAGAAAAGCAATGCGTATTCACGTGTATGCAGCATACTCGCACAAGTTTTCACGTAACGTGGATTATCGAAAATATTTTACAACGATACAGAAAAGATTAAAGATTAAGATACAGAAAAGATTAAAAAAGATTTCGTAATACACTGTAATGCATAAAGTAATAGATTTCTATTGATAGGCATTACAGTATACTGCAGCAGAATCCAAATTCCCAACCTGTGTGTCGCAATTCCCAATGGTAGCAATATGTTTTCTGGGGAATCGCCATGGTTATTTTTACAAACTGTATTTTGTTTGCAGGTTATAGAGGTTGTAACCGTCTAGGTTCTACTTTATTACGATGGATCGAAACTGTATCTATTTGTGGAGAACATAAAGCGTTCTTGGGCTTTAGTTGTCAAGGTTTGTTCTTCGTCTATCATAAAATTCGATAGATATCGAACAAACGCTTTTCTAGTAGACTCATTCGATGATTCTTAATACGTTTTTACTTTATATCTCATTTAACCTCCTATTTTCGAATGTTGCGACACCATGAAGACATCGCTGCAAAAATGTAATCAAAGTCTTCCCATGGTAAACATGGAAACGAAAGTTTTTTCCCACTAGGTTTCACATATAAAAGATACATTTTTTCAGTGGAACTTGTTCGTTCACCTTATACGTTGTATAAGAAAAAAGTTTTCAGAAACTCTTGTATGAACTCGGATTCGTTTAATTAAGTATGATTTCTTCTTGTGCTTGGAATCATATTTGATGAAACTCTCTCTCTCTCTCTCCCTGCAGAATAATAGTTCTTTAACCAGAATTAAAATGAATATTTTAGTGAAATGTTTTTGCCTTTTTAAAAAATGAAATACGTAGAAAGCACCGAATACATATATGTATCTGCGTTAAATGCATTAGTTAATACATTACACATTAACGAAACGATAGAGCTTAACGCGTAAGTTTACGTATTACGCGTTTTAATACGAATCGAAACCAGTGAGTTTGTAATAAAAACTTACCGAAATTCAATATTTTATATCTTAATGGTTTTCTCGAACGCACGATCGTTTCACTTTCACGAAAAGGCACTTGCCCGTTTGCATTTTATCAACCACTCGAATTTGAGCCTCCGTTGCTATGGTGACGACATCATTTCACAGACTAAATGGAAAATCTTACACTCACCTACTTCGTACGTAGCTGAGAGAGGCATAGTGGGATAATGGGCCCGGGAATAGGCCTGTGGAGAAGAGAATATAGGGAAACACGTAGAGCGTCGGAGGTAAAGGAAGAAGCGAGGGTTGTAGATATCGAGGGCAGCTGATATCGACTAGAGGGACACATCCACGGGGTCTGCAGCCAAAAAGAAAAAGGAGAAGCATTATCTTATGTAATATTTACCCTCTCTCCTACTCTTGGCAACGTATCTTCCTACTACGTGCAACCTCTCATGCTCTTGCGAGCCTTCTTCAGCCGCACCTTTTTCTACTTGCTATACTTGTATCTGTTGCATTGTCGTCGCCATCGCTTCCACGATCTACGACCTCGTATCGGCATCTAACAGCAGTCTGCGCATCTTTTCTTTACTCTACGATAGCTATCACTGATCGTTACGATCCGTTATAGCGAGTCGATAATGATCGTGGGTATAGTAGATTCATGGAAATTCCAAAGAATATATCCCTTTCTACGTGGCATTAGTTTCGGTTGCTTAAATATCACCTATTCCTTCGGGATAACGTAATTTCCAATCGAACTTTGTACGAAAGCTGTATCAATCGAGGGATAGATACCAGATTAGAATCGTCGTCGAAAGTAATTCTTCTTTATGAGTTTACACGCAGAGAATCTGCTGTTTACGACAATTAATATTGATATTAATATTAATGTTGCGTTGTTGTTTCGAGAATAACCTGTGGTATATAACATTTTCAGTCCGATTTATCATTCAGTAAAGAAGTGTTCGTTATTTCAAACGCCGCGTGTTTTCATTTGATATGTTTTGCATTTGTTCTACGATATTCGTAGGCACGTACATTTACTTGAATCCTTTGTTAGTAAATTTAATCTAAAATCTCTTTAATTCTCTACTTTATAAATGCTTAACAAACCTCCTGAATGCTTTTATTGGTACTTGGCACTAGAAACTTTTGAAACTGCGCACTCTGTTGGAAACTATGCAGGTATTATCGCGACGTTACAATACCTACGAGCAGCAGATTTCCGCGTTCGTACTTAACGAAGCATCTGCTCGTTTAAATGTCAACTATTACTCCGACCGATGCATTAATCGTATACACAGGTTGAAGATAAACGACCGTGGCCATAAATTTTATTCAGCCACAACCATGGCTAGCTCTAACAGGCATCAATTACGATACTGATTAATATACTGGATTATTTATCGTATTCATCCGGTCTGACTGCTAATTATAGAAGTAAGCTATGTTCAGCAGACGAAGCGAAAGTAAAAGGGTGGGGCGAGGCTGGTAAATCTAATTGCCGTTCGATACTCTAGAGCTGAGACACTTAATTCTGTTCCCTCGTGTTCTGTTTTCATAGCCGCGTCACAACCCTACCCTCGATCGTGTCCTTTTTTTTTTCGACCCTCTCCCTAGTTACTTTGCCGTTCCATCCAGCGCGTCGCGCGCGGTAATCAGGTTGGCCCTTAATGCCCGTGAAACTAAATAAAAATGCAATAGAGCGTCCCTAGGTTATCGAAATCCACTTTCCCGCGACGCAGTCAGCGAACTGCGTGCTGTGATATATCGATTCGTCCGCTTTGGACGACCGATGACCAACTGAAAAACACATTGACTAGGGAATCGGAATCGCGTAGGGATCGTGTTCAAATAGAAAGCTCGACCACAGGACGAGCTGCCTTCGAGTTGTACTTACATCGTTCGTCGACCGCGTTCTACAAAGTTCTTCGAAAAAGCTTGACCGAGACGTTAACGGTATACTGGCGAGGTCGGCGAACGGTTAAACTTTCTGTCAAAGAGAGAGGCTTTTGAACGAACTCGATTTAGAAGTGGAGTCAAAGCGTAATATCGGACCGGGAGATTTCGATGTTCGAGAGTGCAGAGGATAAGTAAAAGCGATCCAAGTCGACGCGGACTTCGGCGCCATCGCATTCTGCCATTTCCGCGGACGTATATACATAACTTCGATCGAATGGAATTTCTAAACGGTGCTTTGCTCACGCGTAATTGCACACGAAGAAGAAACGCTCGGAAACAATTACAAACTCGAGACTTTTTACTTCTCGCATTTTATTTATTTCGCTAACTGATATTAAAATTTACTCTTCCTGGCAAACTTGCTTTTACATTTTTACGTTTTCAACGAAAGAGAAATACGTCATGGTCATACGAACGAAACAAATTCGAATCCGTAATTATTTCACTTCTACGATGAAAAGAAACGTTTAAAACGTAGAACACCTTAAGAATCGTATGCGTAGCTTATTCAAATTATCGCCAGCCATTTGTCTTCCTAATGAACAGCTAAATGCGAATATGTGGCTCGTAATTTGTAGTCGTGGCTAGGTTTGTCCCGGTATCAGGAGAGGCAGGTTTCCCGGGACGTTTATACGGTATGGTAGCCGGCAAGTACAATTTGCACGCGGTGACGGAAGATAATGGCAGCGTCCAGAGACGTATTAAAGGTGAATTGCGAAAACAACGGCTAGCAGCCAGCCCCATAACTCGTCGGTAGATGACCGACGAGCTGCGAGAGCTCCTTCGGGTGTCGTTGACCCTTGAGTGACCCAACGTGACAGCCCGTAACGACTGAAAGAGACCCTCCGAGACTTCTCTTGATGAGGGTCCAAGATGGATGCCTGGCAATATTTCTCGCGTCCTAGAATTCGCGACTTTTTCGAAACTTCGACGAACGTCTTCTTCGTGGTCGTAGGGCCGAGAATGCCAGGTAATACGGCTTACGTTCTATCGAAACTTTCGGTCATCTCATTTTTGTTATGGTGACGTAGCGCAATTCTCCTTCCACGGTGGAAGTGATTCAAACTTCGAAGTTGCTAGAAAAATGCCCCGATCATCCTTGCGTTATCGTTTTAGATTTTTTACATTTACGCGCAATTTCCAATTAACTTATTCAACTTCGATATTTAACCATCGCGTAAAATTTTCACGCTTTCATCTCGATAATTTCTATTTGCCATGTAATCGAGTATCGACAAGATAATTTACTTACAACGATTGCGTCAAAGTATCATTTTGGAAAGTTTACTCTTATTCAATTGCATTACGCTTTTCTTGTGACACATCTTTTCGTTATTCGGTTCGTCGTATCAAAGCGTGGGTACCTGCTTATGTGAGAAAAGAGTCGCGCGTATTCGACCATTAGACGCGTAAGAGGCCTGTGAATTTTTTGAGACAGTGGAACATCCGTCCTTGCATCCGCCGTCGGGTCACATCAAACAGTGAAACCCTCAAAGCGGGCTCTTTCGTGCTCTTTCTTGCTTCTTTTCTCTCATTATACCGCCTCCTTCGTTTTCTTTTTTTACGCCCTTATCAACCGTGTCTTCCCTGTCGTCTCTGTTTTTTCAGCACTGTGTTAAGTGTACATTACGACCTTCATGTACGCATTAACCGTAATTTCAAATTACACCCTTGTGTGCACTTTCTACTTGTCGCCACTCGGCGACAATTACGCGCTACGTACGAACGGAGAAAGGAGAGCGACAACGTAAAGTTTCCTTTTGCAAAGTATGTCGTGCGGCGCCTTTGTTACGCGATATTAAATACGCGCGTTTCAGCCAACATTAGAAATGAAATTTGTTACGGTTATTTTCCTACGAAATACAGGTTAGAACTCTCAACGACAATAATTTTTTATTACGCTATTCTTTGTAATTTGTTTGTTTATTGCGTTGAACTATCTCAGAGACTCCGCTGCCCTCCCATGAAAATAAGTAATTATAGTTCTGCGGTTACTTAATTTTCAATCAGGTAATAAGGCAATACTCGATGACCCGAAGGCATATCGGCGCCTCTAGCTAACATAAACGAACTTTCCTTCATTACCTCTTTGAATATTCAGGAGTTTCGCGCGTGCCTGCGGCCATTTGCTAGAACTCAATATGTTTGGCAATATGTAGATAGTTCTATAAGTATCGATGGTGCTTAAGGGATATTGCAATAAGAGGCTATATCGAAAAGTATAGGCTGTATAATGCTATACGATGGAACGGCACAGTCGTAAATTCAGGGAATCAAAGGAATCTCCGAAATACAGTCTTGGCTTGATTCACTCGTTGTCGAATTTCACGGAAATTTTATAATCGTACACAAGAAATTTTGACGAAATGTTTCGAAATGTCGGGAAATCGATATACAGGGCAATGGCACATCACGCGATCGACCCGAAACGATAAGTTTTCAGGGAGCATCGTAACTTCGATCCGACACCAACCGTTTCTCCGTTCTCGTTTGTTTAGCAATTTAACAGCTTAGTTACCATTTCTAATCCGACCGAGTCAGCGACGGCAATTCTCTTTACGAGTGAAGTCCGCTGGGAGAACGTGCATCTTCCTTCTGCGCCTAGCTCTTGAATAGCTTACGAAATGGAATACCGGTGTACAACTTAGAAAGTCATCGTGAAAGTTATTATTTCGTAACATCGAACCGTGCTCGATGGAAATGCATAAATGTAAATACGCGGACACCGTGATGAATTACGAAAATGGACGTAAAATTCAATTTGCGAACAATATGGAATTCGGCGTACGTTATGCGGATCAAAATGTTTCCATCAATTACTCGGCGAGTGGGAACGTTTAATACATCTTTAGTTTTATGTGTATGATTCGAATATATGTAGATGTAAGAATTCGATTAGCGCTCGTGAAATTTCATTGGCTGAAATGAAACTTTAATCGTCACGGTTTGTTCGAAACATCGTAACTTCGATCAAAATAACTTGCTCACGCACGATTCAATGCACTTTTGTTTGCCCTTAAAGACTTATAGAAATATATTATGTAAGAATATCAATCAAGCTTTTCGTTAATATCGAGTTGCCAGCACGAACGATAGAAGCACTATCTATATTATTACTCGACGAGGTGGACCGAATAGATAGTAGGGTCTTTCAAGAAACGAACAAGATGTACTTTCATCGAAAAGCTATTGCGCCGGAGATGCTTTTAGCGATCTAATCTTGAAAGGTACTGCGAGTTTCAATGTTCCTGCAGACGACACCACAACGTCATACAGGTGTCGCTAAAGCGGCAGACAGATAATCCAAAGTATCGACGTATCGTCCCAGGAGGACACATCGCTATCAGAAGGCAATTCATATTAAAGTCCCGTGGGATCGGTTGGGATTGGTCCGGTGAATCTGGGGCAGGCAGTTGCCACATTGAGAGTCGTAAAGTATTCGAAGAGAGAGGTGATCCCGAAGGTTTTCAACCTATACGGGAAAAGCCGAAGGCAGTTGAGGACGACAGAAGGTAGAGAAGACAGTTCTATGGGTTGGCTTATCGCTTGCGAACAGGCACGCTTTTTCCTCCGGCTCTTTTCTCGCTTTCCCTCCTTCTCCTTTTGTCGCGGCTGCTCTCACGCCTTCGATGTCATCCATTCTCTTCTGCATTATTCTTTTCTAGCCTGTTTCTCCTCTTTCTGTCTTTACGCGCGTTTTCGTCTTATCCGCTCAACGATGTGACAATACTTTGACTGTTTCGATCCTCGGTAGGTGTGCGGGTACATCAATTACTAATATAAAAGTGACAAATTCGACGTTTATTAATATCAACTATATATCGATGTTAAAAGGAATATTATCCACGAATGATCGAATACGAGTATTTTATGCTGTTTCTTCGTACTGTACGTTTTCCTAGGACAGAAAGACCCGAAGTAAAAGACTCGATGGAAAGGGAAGTTGTTGTTTATACGTGATATATGAAGAATAATTTATTGTTTAAAAGTGGTGGAAAAATAAGAGTGGAAACGTATCAACTGGAAATTCAGAAACGAGAAGCCGAAAACGAACGAAGAGGGAGTTAAAAGGGTCACAGAATTTAGTAGGGACGTAGCGCTGCATAAGTCTTTTCTTTTCCTTTCATCTGAGAGAACAGCGTAGGCAGCAGCTATTACTCGAGGAAAGAGGGAGGGAAAGCCAAGGGGTGGAAGTTGGGAAGGAAGGACGTTTTCCAGAAAAATAACGACTCTAATAATCTCGGTAGGCAGGTCGATTTCTCCCCGCCCTCTCTTTAACTGCCCCCTTTTCCCTGCAGCAGTCGTTTTTCGGAATCGCGCCTCCCGTGAAACTGTTTTTGGGAAAAGTCTCCGTGGCTTTTCTTCCTTCTCTCACCACCGTCTTTCCTTTTCTCTCGTTCACGCCCGGGGGAGATACTCGCGCCCAGATATTTCGAGGGTTTCCCATTTCTACCCCCGGAGGCGAGGAACATGGAGCCACGCGAATAGGGATTGAAACGAGCACGATTCGCATGGGGGAGAACCTCGACCTTCTACCAACCTTCACCCGGAACTGCCGGATAACATCGATCCGAAACATTCGAGCGTGGGTTGACTGTATCAACGTGCAAGACCCGGAAGAGAGGAGAAGAGGGTCAATTATCGGGGTTCAGTACCCCAAATGTCTCCACTTTTCTTCCTCTCTTTACGTTCAGTTGTAACGCCTGCGTTCTATGATATCGAAGATGTGCCGACTTTCTGCCTTCCCATTAGGCTCATTAGATTTAAGTCTCATTTTTATTCAGATTTAAGTTTCGTCGCTTTATCGTTATCAGTTCCAGCGAACTCTGGTCGAATTTTAAAATACACGGCAGTTACGCTCTTCCAATTAGAAATAACAATATCGGTTCAAAGTATTCCATCTTATCTTATTTTACTCGCACTTTGCAAATAATTAAAAGGAATCGCGTATCGGCAAAGTCGGCATATCGCAAAAACAAATATACGCGTAATATTAACCGTTGGCTCAGTCGTGGTGACTTAATCTTCGTCAAATTTACAAACCATTCGATCTAATTATTAATCCAGCGTATTTGCGTTGCTCTGGACATAGTGCGATCTATCGAATTCCTCGATTGACAATCGGCTGCGCGTTCGCGTTTCCGATCACCTCGTCGCTCTGGGGAAACTGGCGCGATCGGTAATTATCGGTAAACGTCGTCGTAATTAAGTAACGCACAGTTCGCGACTACGAGTCGAGGTCGTTCGAACAAGACGTGCCGCGGCTTTTCCCTATACAAGTCTCCACAATTCTCTGCATTTTCTCCGATCTCAGTCTATTTTCTCGTAAAACGTATTCGCGTTTTTTCCCACTTTTCTCCGTGTTTCGTCTTTTTCGTCGTTCTCTCTGTTCGTTCGCTCATTTCCTCCCGCTATTTCGCGTAGTTGCTCTTTCTCTTTGTCTCTTTATCGTCCGTGCTCTCTCTATCCGTCTGTTCCTGTTGCTCGTAGAAATATACAGGCCTGGAGGGGTCACCGAGTAATTGGTTTCATTCCCATGGAGACAGGCCTGTCCCGAGTTCGGACTGGTTCCACAGAATCCTGGAACCTATGCCATCGGCACGGCCTGCCCTAGACGATTAAGTAACGCACTTTCCACGGATAATTATGTAGATGAAGCCGTTAGTTATGATAACTCTGCCAAGGATTACCGTGTCCCTCTCTCTTTCTCTGCCTCGAGTTATCTTCTCGAGGAGGAACAAGGGCTTGCCTCGAGATCCCGGAAAGATGTACCCTTTTGCTTGTGACACTCGTATCGCCCAATTTTACGTCACTTTAACACAGACGTCTGCTTAAATTGTTTAATTCGATCAAAGAATATGATTGAAATGAAATTTTAGTAATGCAATTCCTGGCTAAAGAGTCGACGACGACGTACGATATCGAAGCAATTACACCGATACTCGAAAACGTCTTCTTGCATTAACATAATTTTATTAAATCGAATCAGAAATTTCATCGAGCCGATTAAATATAATTAGCGCGAACGTGGAGATACAAGATATTATATGAAATATTCAAACAACGATTAATCCTCTAGTAAACATGGAATTTAATAAACATGGAAAGTCATGTATTTGCGCAGTGGCTATCTCGCGCAAGCAGGTGCGAATGTTTATATACTTGGGTAGCGGTGACAGTGCCCATCGATATTCAAAACCGTCATTTGGGTGTAGCCGCTGTTGTCATTTGGAAACAATTATCGCGCTTTCTCGTTACGCTTAATGCGAACACAATGCCAGGGACACATCATTTTGTACCGTAGTGGTTTGGAAAACTAGATAACACGGTGCGTGATGCACGATCATAAATTCCGATTTTATTAGTAAACGTTGTATCCGCTCTACCCTCTCCGCTTCCCAGGACTTTACGTTATGTGTACCGACGCTTACGCACGCGCCCTTATATTTGCCTATGAATGCTTCGTATTAATTAAGCACCGAAATGAACTTCGTGATAACTCGCTTAATAAAATGTTTGAACGACGTTCGCGTTGATCCTCGGGTTAGAATTTTTAGGTTGAAATATCGACTTTTTCAAATATTTTTAATCAAAATACGTTCCATGTAATGCACCTATTCGACGATCAATTGATAACCGTCAGAAGCATATTTTTCTGGCCTGTGTGCTTTCCGAAATATTTACCATAGAGCGTCTTGCATTTTCTCATACGTCAACTAGAGGATATATCGTTTCGGCGTTATATGAATCACAAGATCACGTTATGGACAGGATTCGATATTTCTCAGCTCCACGAGTTTGTGTTTTCTCCTAAAGCCCAGTACGTGAGCTCGTCTTAATTGCGAGCGTGCGGCTCGTGGATTTAAGGGTGTAATATTAAGGACGAACGTGACTGCTGACCACACTTCGTCGACATCCCCTTCTGGATCTAGAAATACCGTTGCTTCCCTATGTGAGACCTTCCCTCATCGACCGCAAACACGTAGCTGACAAACGCGCGAGAATAAGCTTTTATCGTTTCTCATTTGCATTTCTTCTATCTCTTGATCTATACGAACGTTTATCATAAAGACTTCACCCTTAATGAATAAAATATACAGGTCGAACTCGGTGGTTAGACCTACCGAAACGTTTTTGTTACTCTTTTTTTTCTTTTTCGTTTTATCCGTCGTTTCATCGGCGATATAAAAATATCTTTTTAAATTATAACAAATCTACTACTTATAGTCTGTTATTGGTGAAAACACGAACATTCCTCCTTTCGTATACGCTGATACTGATTTTCTTACTGAATCCATAGTTTCCGAACCCACTGCTTAAAAGCTCGATGGTAAAACAGCTTATCTTTTTTATTTCATCGCTAAAAATAACCTCTTTCTGTTGATAAAGAGCAATCGGATTATTCCATACCTATAGATTGTGTCTTTCTATAATATATTCCGGAATAATCAAATTCATCTATTTACATGAGAGCATAAGAGCGCCTCTATTCCGCTTCTCTCGATTCTTTCCCGGGAAACCAATAAATTTCACGAGTACCCATAAAAAATGAAAACGGGAAAGCAGGGGCAACGTTGCTTATTCGATAATAAAATTTGTTTTTTCAGTTTTTTCGCCACTCGTATTCCATCCCTATTTTTCCCACTGTTTCTTGTTTTGATTCTTCATTCCTATCTACGGCACGTTCGAAGCTGTCGCAGCAGGACAAAACTAGTTTAGAATTCATACAGCTGACATGAAATCTGAACTTTATTAGGCGTTGCATGCGTGCTCACTTCGAAACAAATAGGATTCCCGATTGGTAGCCGATAGCAGCCGCGCAGTCGCGCGACCGCGTCAGTTCTCCCTAAAAGGACACGCCGCGCCGCACCGCGCCATGATGTTTCGCAATAACGACGATTGTTTGTACTAATTATTATAAGTCACGTACCTGAGTTTCGTGTTGGTGCACGCGTCGCTGCATATAATTTAATCAGTCATTCTCAAATGCGACATGATAAAGCTTGTTGATTGTACTCGCTTGGTATACCGACGATTATTCTGTAGGTTTCGTTCGAACGTTGTCTGACTGTTAACTTGGACGCTGAACGTAAACAATCGCATTTCAATTGTTCTACAAACAACTGCAATTGCTATCGCTATACAAGTAATGTATACAAATACTCGAATGGCATTTTTGGGGTGTACACTAATGTACAGGGTTGATGAAAATCCATTTATCATCTATTTTCTTTTATTACATTCGTTGTATTCTGTTATTAATTTAATCAGTATACGAATATACGATTTATCGCGACATTTTCAATCATTCGATACGTACAAATTTCCTAGCACAGTCAAGTATCGAATCACTCGATGCATATTTCTCGAAGAAAGACGAGTATTCTATTTTTGTACTTTGAATTCTGGCCGGATTTTATAGCACGCTCGATCCTTTTTACTCTAAGGAAATACGAGCCACTTTATCTTGATACGCGCTCCATTTCACTCGTGCACGCAGCCGTATCCCCGTGTTATCTTCGGATTAAGAAACAAAGCCGTGGGTCTGGAGTATGGATTTTCTTCATTACTGTGACAGCGCATGATATACGGAATGTATTTTCCTTTATGACATTCCTACCTCGCATGTACGCGATCCGTATTAACGAGGAACATGTTTAGTTTCGTACGACCACTGATTTATGCCCCATTACAACGGAACGTCGTGTTTAAGATTCGACAAGCAACTTATTTCGAATGGCAGCCAATGTGTTAATAAATGATTACATTTTGTTCCTTCGAAGACGCGGATTAACCACTGTAAAGAAACGATCAGCGATGCGGAATCAAAAAGATTCCCTGATCAAAAGCTCGCATCTTATTATTTTCGATAGGGGAGGTTTTATCGCAATTTGATTCGTTGGAAACTTTCGATACTCTGCCGCTTCCCCCGGAGAGAACGTTCGCAGATTCGGCGAAAACGTTGTCACGCGTTCTTGTCCATTGGTCGTCCGGCTATAATACAAAGTTCCGCTGGAAACGGAAAGATATTCCACTCCGGTCGTTCACTTTGCCCGAGTTTTGTTCACCGGAGGAATACCGATTTCCGGCGCGAGGAAACCACCTTCTTTTCCTGCGATTTATATAAGGTTGGCTACGAAGTTTGCTTTTCTTGAGACGCGTGGGAGCGCATCCGTAGAACTCGAACAGAAGTCACGGGGCGGAGAAAGTTTCTCTGCGCTTCCATGGGCAGCTCCATCCGAACGTGACCGATCTGGCATCTCGAGGGGACGCGCGCCGGCAGATTTCCCCGGATAATAATACTTCTCTCTTACAACAGTTCCAACAGTTGGAGAGGATAGCCGCTGGGCCGGTATCCACGGCGTTGCTCACTTGCATTCGCGTGGGTCCAACGCTGTCCGATACGCGCGCGTTCTCCGCTCGTAAATGAAAGGCGCCGCGACGACGCCGACGCCCACGGGAATACCGAGATTGGCACATTCTACCGAAGCGCGCCAGTGCTTCGTTCGCTTCACGAGCAAACTTGGAAGAACCTTCGTCACGTACGCGACACGCTTTTGAGCTCCAAGATTCTCGACAGCGCGGCGGTCGAACGCGCCCACTGTCCCGAGCTCCTACATCGCTGTCTACGTTTCGGTAAATCCAATTTTCCAAAATTGACCGTACAGATTTTCCGTCCAAGAACAAATATTTTCTCGCTCTCGGAATTTCTTACGCTCGCTCGGTTCCGTAGAATTTCGTACAATTCCCATTGAATCTTCAAAATGCAGCGTGAAACATACTAGAGTGGTCGTTCCTACCTGTTGATTTTTAATTTTATTTTAATCTTCAATGGTAATTAAAGGACTATCGCGAAGCACAGAGAGAGAGAGCGGCATTTCGATGAAAAATTTCGCTGAAAAGAAAAGAAGAAAAGAATGGAAGCACCGGGAGAAAAAGAAAAAGCGGTGGTTTCTTCGCGTTGTCGGGGCGTAAACTCTGAAACAGGCTGGCGAACATAGCCAGCCACCGTAATGACGACGTGATGGATGGCCAGTTCGTAGGAACCATTTGGCAGGTTAGACTCGGTCAGCGCCGTTGCCCTTCCAATATGTCGGCAACGTCACTGGCCGATTCTAACCTACCGAGTGGTTACAGTTACTCTTGAAAGGAGAGCAAGTTGGAAGAAGCGAGAGCGAACAGTCTCGTTCATCGAGGCGTGCCATGAGCGATAGCCGAGCGGAGCAAAGGCGATACTTGGTGCCACCCCCGGAATCGGCTAGCAGCTCCTCGCTGCCCACCCAATTCAATTCCTTAATACCTTATCCTCCTTCTTCTCCCTGCCAGCTCTCAACGCGGCCGTTACACCATCGGCTCGCCACCGCACACACACACACGCACAGCCAGTCACTGATTCCGCGGATATATTAGTTTCATCGATTTGCTATCAGCCTTCCTGAACGTCCGCTCGCATCATCCAGAGCGCTCTTTCGCCATCCTC
This sequence comes from Bombus vancouverensis nearcticus, assembly GCF_051014615.1. Taxonomy (NCBI): domain Eukaryota; kingdom Metazoa; phylum Arthropoda; class Insecta; order Hymenoptera; family Apidae; genus Bombus; species Bombus vancouverensis. The sequence goes on from NC_134925.1 coordinate 12,024,709, forward strand.
TCTTCTATTCTTCCATCTCTGCGTTTTAATGGACGACAGAGAAAAAGACCGAGTAATAGAGAAAAGATTAAGACTTGCAGCTTCCCAGGCTATTAAGTTTTGGACAGACTAAGGGGAGATTGCGAGCTTAGGATTCAACGGAAACGCCACACCGTACCACCACCCAGGATTTAGAGATTCTGTCAGAGAGAGAGAGAGAGAGAGAGTAGACGTATATATCCTGCTCGGCATGGAAAGTGGTCGAAGGTTACCATTTGACGGACAGTGGAAAAAGGAGTCGAAGATGTGACGGGATGTTCTAGAACGGCTGACGGTGTCAAACGCGTAGATCGTTATTTCCGATCGCGTGATAGAGCACCTTCGTTTCATCGCGTCACCTATGCACGCGAACCATTTCGATCATGTTCTAGGATTTTGTACACTGAATAGCCAACTGTGCCAAAAATACGCTTTTCTCGTCCGAGTCCTACCTATTCGATCACTATGCGCCTAATTGGACGGTAAATTAATTAAAATGGAACGGTATATCGTGCGATCTGCGTCGATCAAAATTATCAGTTGTACGTCCTAAAATTTGTATCCTTGATTCTTTACATTTTGAGTTACACCTCATCTACAATGTTCTATTTTACAAGTATCTACCGCTGAATTGTCTGAGTCATTATAATCAAAAATCTATTACTTGAATATCGTGGCATTCAAAAATACTGTCTTCAATTTCAAAGCAAGGAAGCTTTATATATTTATGACGAAATACGTACGCTTGTCTATCGGATTAACCTATAAACGATTCGAAGTGGCGGTAACTTTGCCCCAAGGTATCGTTACGGAACGTGGAAGAGAATTAAGCGAGGCAAGGCATCTCTGTATTGTCGCTTTAATTGTCTGAGTCGGCATTACTCGATTTTGGCATAGTTAAGTTCCATAAATGTATAAAATATGTTGAACGTAAAGGCATTCATTAAAATTTAGATGCGTACAAAGAAAACGTACGAAACGAGATAATAGACACGAATCTCTCGCACCACGACATTAATAGAAATAACGTGATTTTATTTGTATATAATCGCTGGCATCGATCGATGGTCACACTAGAAGCAAACTGAACTGGATATATTCTAATAACGTATTCTAAAAATATATGCAGGACGTTCCGCTTAATTAAAACACTTTCAACACTGTCTCTACCGCTTTGGACGTGCGTTAATGTCATTACCTTTTTTTTTTTTATTACACAATGATTATAAACGACATATGATATTTTAATAGTAAGTGGGTATAAAGGTAGGGAGTTTGAATAACAGCCAGTCTGACCAAATAAGGAATACGAGGACTGTTTTTCAAGTAGGTATAATAGGAGGTTGTGTTTTTGAATATCTCAAATTACATTATTTAATGCAACATTATGCACGCCGATAAATTTGAACACTCACGTCGAATTTAATATACCGGAATTAATTTGCAATTGGACGCAAAATCATGATTATTGCAATTACTTTAATTAACGTAAATTGATGTTAATCAATTTTGTACATAGCCCGATGAGCAACTAGTCGAACCGTCTAATGCTGTTTCAGAAATACAATTGAGAAAACGTGGAAAATCAAGGGCAGAACATGGTGCTGGTTACGTCTTAATTGTACCAGTTCTACGGACTTCGTTAATGCTGGCTACCGACAATTACTGGGGGCAAGTTAGGTAACACCTTAACGATCGCGAGGAATCTCTCTCTTTTATGTAGAATTTATATAGTTATAATAACGAGGAAACAAAGCGAAACACAAGGGCGAATCGAGCATTACGAACGTTCGGTGTAACACAATCGATAAAATTACTGTTGGAATATTCTTCGTAGAAATCGTTAAAAACGATAGATAATCATCGGTGTACGAAAGGCTGCAAGCACGATCGTTTCAGCGAATTATCCATTATCCATGTGCGTGAACAGCAGGAACCACTTCGAGTAAAATTCTTGACTAACGAACTACGATCATTCCCATTAGCGCATACCGTAATCCTAGTGCACATTACGTTCCTCTCTTTACGGTCGTATCAAAAAAAAGAAAAAAGAAAAAATGGAGTTTCGTAGGCTAGTAGACACTGTCATAAATGCAGAACTTTATGATTACGAGCTTAACTAAATCATAGGTATACGAGCTCGACGAAGTCATCTGGTACGTCGTAGAAAACCACTTCTATTAAAGTAACTCGCACTAAAGTACGTTCGCGTTAACATTCATTCGGAATATTATAGCATGACATAAAAATGTATAAATAATTACACTTCATAAAGTATATGGCGGAATTGCCTAATAAATATAACAGCCGTAAACCAATATGCGAGGCCATTTCCTAGTTTTTGTAAGCCATTCTTTCGATCGAACGTTACATAAGGAATTTATCGTGATCTTGCTGGAAACTATTTTTTATCGAACATTTAATTCGAAACAGTTCCTCTGCTTAAAAAAATTTCTAGCTAAAAGGTAACGCATTTAAGAGACGAAGGCGAGTTTCTTTTCTAAATAACCGATATAACGATTCATAGTAATTGCTGGTAATATAAAGCGGAATATCTTTGTTAACCTATCAGATTGTTATTTGTTACGTAAAATTAAAAGAGATATGTAGTTAACACTTGATTTTATACGAGTATAATAGAAAAAATATATGGTAAAGAAGCAAAATATTTTCGGGTTTATTTCGTTGATCACTTTCAGTACATTATGATGAAATGCATCGTTATTGTTTGACAGAACTAACTCGGTTGAATCCCTGGATCGAATATTGAACAAACATACTATGTCAATATTATATGAGTGATATTATCCATTAATTAACGTTTTTAAACACAACCATTAGCGTACGTAAACATTTTAACAAATGGTCTACTTCGTCTCCCGATGTTTGTTATAATCCCATTTACAGCAAAATGAGAGCTTGTAAATTATTAGGTTCATTTAGAAGGATTAATCGCAAATTTAATATCGAACCAATTTTCATCTCGTATACATTGATTCGGCAGCCTAATGGTTAAATACGAGGTGTGATTGGAATTTTGCTTGCTCGAATAAATTATAAAAGTCTAACGTCAAAATATGAAAGACAATTAAATACGTTCAACTGTAACAACTTTTAGCTAACAATTATCATACGCAATAACGTGTGACAAAGAAGAAGCGCGCGCGAGTCTAAAGAGCTTTATATGATGCGATAGCTGAACAACCGGTGCTTAAATCCATCGATAAAAGTTTCGACGTTTTCAATAGCATTTATGTTTTGAAATGCGTACAGGCGCGTAGACGGAAATTCGAGCAGCATTTGTGTGACAACATCGCGGATTATCTTCGAATTTGTCGGTGACGTAAGTTATTGCCAACGTGCCGTATGCTCGGCCTATTATTCATTTGGTTGGGCTAGGCTCGTGCGGACGACGTTTTAACTGTTGCCGCGTTCCTACCTATGGACGATTGTATTGCGTGGCCATAAACGTTACTCCTATGGAAGAGCTCGATCGCCAACGAAATTGTGTACGCGCGTATGGAGGAAACGTGCGATGCATGCGCTCGTTGCGTAAAGCACGCCGAGAGTACGCGTGGTTCGCGGTGTCTGGTTATCACTCGGCACGGTTTGTGCCGCCGTATTAGGACTAGACGCAATAGAGCCAGTTGTTGCTGCTCCGCAATAAAACCATAGCGACTAATTGCGAATACAGTTGTGTGAAACTGCTACGAGTATTCGAATGATAATTGAGTTTCTGTCGGAAAGCATGCGTACGTTCATAAATTTTTCACTTTTTGCTCGCTGTGATTGTTGGATCGCGAATAGCCAGTATATAGACGGATTAGCCCAGGTGATAAAAATACATATATAGAACGAGATATTCTCGTTTTCTATCAATAAATTGCACAAATATAATTCCCACGTGAAATTAAGGAAGATTTCATATACGTATAAAAATTAGATTTAGACGTCTCGTTCGAAAGAAATATCACGAGCATTACCGAATCTCCGTCTTTCCCCTCTTTTTATTCGCAGCAATGCTTCTTACTTACAATGGCACATTGCGGTTAGACCGCGTCGAATTTTAACAGAAATTATTTAAATGTTCGCAATACGTAATTCTTGCTGCGTTTTCATTAAAAATTCGCGTGTAATTTACGAGACGAATACCGAAATTAATTACACATGCGAAAATTACAGAAGACAAGAATATTTGAATAAAAAGGACCGCAAAGAGTTTCGATTTTCATACTAATTAACTTTGTCAAACTTCACGTTGTAATTACACGTCCCTTTGTTCCGTGTTTAAAATAATTTTAAGCCGGCCTTTGTCAATGCAATATCAAAAATGTCTCTTGATTTTACATTTTGCATATTTCATTTTCGTTCGTGCCTCGCTGGATGCAGTTTTGTTTGTATTGCTAATCCGACATTAAAAGCAGATTTGAATAGCCGTATTAGCATGCACACTATATAATACTATCATACAGTGATGTGCAAAAGTTGCCGGCTGTTTTTTCTTCGGATAATTTTTTCACTTTTTCCTCCAAAACCAGAACCTCGAGAAATTTGTATTCGTATCAGGCGATGGTATGAATATATTGTATGAAACGGCACTTAAAAAAGATACAAATTATGCTATTTATTCTTCGTACGTGCTTTCTCGAAGCATTATTGAATTACCTCGTGGGGAAGATTCTGGACAGTTTCGACTCTAAGTTCGATGATGACCTATGAATGTTTGGACTCAAGTCGTATGTAATAAAAATTCCTTTAGATTTCACTTTTGGAAAAAAGTGTAAATGTCCGATGTAATGTAAAGTAAATGTCCGATTATGTATCTTTGGTTGGTATTCATAACGCTTCAGATATACATATACGTTCAATCGAATTTATTACAAGCATGATTAACTATGAACGAATCGTTTGATCGTTCAACTGTCGATATTATCGAAGCCATACGTAATTCTTGCAAAGCACGGTTATAGAACGTAATTGAAATCTTTCTATAATTGAAAATACAAAATAGTACGAATATAACGTAACGTAGCTTGGTGCATTTTTCCTATCATGAAATACCAACGAAGTACATGACATAATGAAAAACGTAACGAAATGTTTGAAAGTGTTTTAATACGCGAATATTAAGTCGTAACGAATAAAATACTGCGAATAAATTGGCTCGCATGTATATTGCACTCATTAATATACAATTTTAATAAATAGATATATATATATATATAATAAACGCCATCTGCATTAATACACGACGTACAAATTAGCATATCATGTATTTTAATATGCGTAAAAATTCATAAAATGCGTAAAGATCGATACGATCGCTTCGAGGCATAAGAACGCGTTACAATATATAGAAAAAGTCAATTTTCATTTTAGGATAACATTTGTCTGGGTATCGCACTTTTCTAGAATTTACGTGATTTAGAAAAACGAAACGAATACAATAAATACAAATGACGAGCGGATGTTACGCAGAGCTCCTGTGTAGTAGGAACCGTAGCGAGTGATTGCCTTTTCGGAGATCTTGAAACATATTTCGCTACCGGCTAAAAAACCTGGCAATTCCATAGAATGTACTCGCAGAACAAATCACAGCGCTTGTTTTCGAGTTAAGCCCGTTGCAATTTCAAAGCCGGATACTCGTTCACCTCGGCTGTTCTCTTCCCTGTGGGCTTCGGTCGCATTCTCTTTCGGCGAGCGATACCGACGCTCTCTCACACGGGTCCCTTTTACCGTAGTTTGAACGCCCACGGCAAAATCGTGGAACACCATGGCGCTGTAACAACGACGAATTAGCTTTGTTACGGCATTACGCCGGTCCGGGTACGATTGTGCACTCCGACTGGTTCGCAAAATTCCCGAACAACACAGCACTGGCAGGTGCAGAAACTGACGAAAAGAAACCAGTTTGGTAAAGCACGAGAACAAAGAGGAGCGACAGGAAAAGGAAAAGGGAGACGGAGAAAGAAAGAAAAGCAGGAAGGACAGAGAAATTGATAAAGAGGTTGAAACAGTTACATAGAAAGAGAGAGGGAGAGAGAGAGAGAGAGAGAGAGACAAGAGTTTTCAACGGAGGAAAATGGCACGGGCGTAGTTGGTCGCACTGCTCCGTGGATTAAAGCGTAATTTCGTCGACGGCTTATGCGACGCGTAATTGCATTGTTACATCCCTCTTACGTACGTATAGGCACTCGACAGTCGCGACAGTCGCCGCCTTGTGAGAGACGCCGACAACAACGACGACGACGACGACGACGACGACGATGACGACGACGACGACGATGACGACGACGACGACGGCGACGACGACGATACTGACTCTGCACATTGCCGTCGACGCCGTGGGTTTTAGGGTAAATTTGTGTAGTTGGATTGGATACGAAGTTGGAGCTCGTTGATGCCGCGCGTCACCGCCATTCCCTAACCTCCTCCGTAGCCCATGTCGGAGTGGAATTAATTTTAAGTTTTAATGGAATGTATCGCGGGTTCTCCTTTATGGCCACCTTGCTTCTGGCCTCGCCGAACACCGTGACCAGGGCAGGCCTGGCCAGGCCGCAGCAAGGATTCCATTATCCGAACAAACTTCGCGAATATCTTCGACGGTTCTGGCCAACCTCGGTGTACCGTTGGTGGCGTGCCGTCAAAGAGGTTAATTTGAGTTTCGACCATGGTAATCGTGCGTGAATACCACAATCAACGGTATACCTCCGCTTTAAAGGGATATGCAACCCGTCGCGCCGCCACACCGCGTTCCGTTTGATGACTACTTTGACACTTTGCCGCCAACGCGTTTCCGCGGAGTTCCCCGCTTTTCATCAAGGTTACACACAGAGCAAAGGTCAGCGATGTCGTGGGTTTAACACGTTGCCGGATTTTCATTTTCCAACGTTTTCGCGACATAGTTACCGCGACAAGACAAACGTTCGATCCAGCGCAATGACTCGTTGAATTTTTTTTTATTTTACTCGAATCGATCGATTGTAGCTACACGTTAATCTGCAAATTGGTGTTTCCGTTTCGAACGTTTCGATAGAGCTTTTACCGTTATGTTTTGCTATTACGTAATATCCGTAAATTATTTCTTAAAAAATAATTTAAAAACATTGGTTTGTTCGTTTAATTGATCATCGAATAACACGTTGCTAAGCGAAATTGATTTCTGCGTCTCAGTTCCTTTCTTTGTTCTAATATTGGAACGGCCGATAACAATCAATGTGATTATTCGCAAACGTTGTAAGTTTTTATTGTGTATTCGATCTCTTTTTAATGTCGTATTCAAATGACATTCGTTGATCTCATTTATTGTTATCGACACGTAATTCTTTTTACAGTAATTAAAATATATCGAAATCTGAAAGGAATAATTTACTATATTTATTATATAAATTATATAAAGTATTTAATTAAATTATATAATTATTATATAAGTTATATAACTTTTCGTTAATGTAATCAAAGAGTAACAAAGCATTGTATGTACATACGTATGTATATACCACAGTATTGTGCCACGTAAAATTATGTTTACGTTTCCGGAAACCAATGTTGTATGGTACGTTTGTTAATCGATTACTGTAATTGCACGCTGGAAATTTATATAATTGTACCTGTTTGCCGCAAACACTCGTCGAAATTAATTTGCTGCGATGCATTAAACACTGGTGAGATCATTTCGACCGTTTTACGAATCTAGTACGAGATACATATATCGAATTAGCGACAACGTTACTTTTTTGCAGTTTTAATCGAATCTCGCGAGATGTTCAATTATTAGAACGCATTAGAAAATAACTTATTTTATATAACGTAACTTATATCTATCTGAAATTTCAGTATTTGATTTCATTTCGCACTCACGTATGGCAATATACATGTATAGTGCAAATGAAATTTCATCGATTCATCGATTAATTAATTACGTTTAAGGAAATTAAATCATGTAGATCTTTACACTTTAATCGTAGGACTACCACCTGGTCAGCCAAAGGGAAAGCCGACCAAAGGGTTTACGCCGTTAATCCCTTTACCGAAGTTAGTTACATCGAGTTTTTCTTTCCGACATTTTTATCTTGGTGGTCTTTTGATTTCTCATCTCACTCGTCGAAACTTCTCTTTTCTAATTTTTCTGAAATCGGGCTCGCTCTAATATCATACAAAAATTCATTTATTATTCGCTTTATAACTGAAGTATTAAAATTCCTACCTAGTGTTGAAATTTATTTTTACCGACTCTTACGTATACTAAATATCTTTTTTTTTTTTTTGATCAAATAGAAAATCGTTGATTGTTTATAAATTTTCTTACTTTAGTAGCAAATACGTATATTTATCTTAAATATCTTTTTATAGGTGCGTTCCGTGTACTTTGCATTTTTGAATTTCCACGAAATCACCTCTATCCTCTTTCCCTCGAGAACCGAAGGATAAACGACAAAGTATCGTAGACATTTATCGTTTGACTGTCTTTCCTTCCTAAACGTTTCCGCTCTTAGAATCCTGCTCCACTTTCCGTCGAAGTAATAAGTTCGAGATCAGTTAGAACTGGAGTAGCAATACTTTTTATTGTTACGAAGGAAACCGACGGTACGATATCCAAGGTTTGCCAACCTGTTTGAGAAGGGCTCTCGTCCTTCTTCCGTACTCTGTTATATTTCTTTCGGCGGGATTCAAGATGGTAATCTCTTTTTCCTTAACTGCATCGGCGAACACCGCGGGGTATATTTATTCGATATTTTATACGCAATCGAGTTAAAATCGAACAACGACGAGAGAGACTGCTAGGGATTGTTTCGCGTGGAAAGTTTTCCGTGGAATCATTTTGTAGATCTGGGTCTCCAAAAATGTGATTTTCATCCGATAATTAAATGACAAGATGGTACTTATACACAGGAAGAGGAACTTTTTTAAAAGAAATTTTCAAGCGATTAGATCACGATTGCTATTACGTAAGTATTAGACTACGATACGATATTTTGGAAATACATTTGTATCGTGTTTTTTTCCGGGTAGTTTCGTTCGAAGAATTTTCTCGAAAGTTTTCCTCGACTAACCTTGGGGCACTTTCCATCAGAACGTCACCCTCGATGACAAAGAAACGATTATCGATTGCGTGCAAAATGCCAGGGGTGAAGATTCAGTGGAAAAAATCGCGATACGTACGACACACGATGTGTATTTTGCTCATCGCCGTATCTTTGTATGATTGTCAGTCGTGTTAAGAAAGAAACGTTCGCTTGACGATCGCAGGATCGCAAGAGATATCGCTCTAACGTGAAATTTAACTTACTAATCGTCAAATTCAAGCAATGGGGGGGGGGAGGTACAAAACGGAGAGAAGGTAGAGGAAATATCTCTTTCTCGAAACGCGCCGTTGCTTTTTCAAAGGGTGCACACCTTGTGTTTGAGATATTCAGTGAATGTATCGATTCATGAATAGGTATTCGCAATAGGGTCTTCAAGGAATTTAATAATCCAGCATCGGCAACTTTCTACGAAGCTCTTCTTTGCGGGCACCGATGCGTCTTGCTTCTTGTAATATCGATCGATTAATAATTCAATCGAATATGAGTAACTGTTGGCAGACTTTTAACCCGCATGCATCCTTGGTGCACGTTTCTACAAAGAAACGATGTACGCGAATCATCCGTGATGTTACAGTACCAAGAATAATGTTTACGGTCAGCGCTAAGAGAATGTTATGTTCCTATCGAATTTGTTACAGGTAACAGACTATTATGAAGCGAAACTGCTCGTAAAAATACAAGCTTACAAATGAATCTCCCCCGGTTTATACTTATTCCGAGGAAGTTTTGATTGAGTTCAAAGTCCATGACATTCGAGACATCGTTACTTTCCAACCTTTCAGAATTTCTACGGTATAACTTCGTTCAAATTAAGACAGGCAAGAAGATTAGACCTTTTATAATAACAAAGAATTAAAATAGGATTGCCAAGAATATTTGACAAATTTTAAATTATTAACAAATCTTATAAATAAATCGTTTGTTTTAGTAATAATATATGTCGGAGATGAAAGGACACCGGAGCCTTCCCTCTGGAACTTCGGGAAAATCCGTAAAATTGCAATTAAAGTTTACAGCTGTAATTAAACAATTTGCCGTCATTCTACCCAAATATTTTTATTAAATTTTTAATAAATAATTATAATAATAATTTTATTATTACTATACTAATATAATAATTTTATTATACTATTATAATAATAATAGTAATTTTAATAAATAATAAAAAATATATATATATCGATGATTATTAGTTGTTTCTGACGGTAGATTCGAATTCTTCATTTGGATAACAAAGTAAAGCAACAATTAGCATTCGCACGAAGGAAATAGTCACGTTGCTTGCCAAAAAAAAAAAAAAAAAAAAAAAATAGGTTACAATCGAGGGACCATTCTATCTTGATCGTTACAATTAAAACGAGCTATTTAATGACATTGACTACGTTGTCTTCCGTTGATTGCCTTGCCACGATTCGATTTGTGCCTGACTACTGTTCTTCAACGACACGGATAGCTGTATTTTTCCATTTATCAGGCAGACACGCAATTTGTCATTGAGGGATATACGAAGCGAAAATCTCAACGAGCTTCCAGGCGATCGTGAAACTACATCCATGCGAACCGGGATAGGGTTCCCATAGCATAGGGCAAAAGTATGGTTCACGCTGTTTACACGGCGTCTACTAAAATTCCTTTTTTATCGTCAGATAAGCTCGCGTAATATTTTTTTATGATAATGTACGCAAAGATATTTTCCTAAGACCCAGCTCCGGTTAAAGGGACGTGCCACGGTGAAAACTGAAATCCAGAAAGCTTAAGGGAAAAGAATAAATTAGGAAATGGCTTTTCGCGTCGGAGAAAACCACAAAATTCTATAAATATAATCAAAAGAATACGAAGTACACATACGTATCGAGTTTTGTCGTAGTCGAAAAAATTCAGAATGGTAAATAACGTAGCTGCGGATGATAGCACAAAGTAGAAAGCTAGACTACCATGTATGTAATTTGTCTCAACAAAAAAAAAAAAAAAAAAAGAAACGAATATTGAGCCAAGTACCTACCTACGAAACGTTCATTGAGTAAGTCATAAAACATTCACTGACAACTGCTAACGTTAGAAATATCGTCGATGGTGACATTAGTTCGTGCGATCCAATAAAGATGCTTAAATTATGGTATAAAATAGAAATAATTATACACTGTATATTCTAAAGTATACATCGGACATTACTATAGAAAGACAAGTGAAAAATCCGTCCATATGGACGCAGGACGAAAGTGGGACTGCGGGAACAATGGGACAGTGATACGCCATTTGGTTTCCTCTGGGAACCGTAATGGCTGATCGAGGATATTTAGGGTGTTCTTACAGCTGGTGCATTATTAATGTCGGTCTGACTTGGCCCTCGCGTTGAACGCGGATCTGTAGGATAGCAGCGAAGCGGCCGACCGCGGATGGTCCTTACAAGGATCCTTATTATTTATGCATGTGCACCGGAAGCCTTTTCCAGGATAAGAGGCGGCCCGGGACTCGTAGTCTCTCCGCCTATGATGCTGGAAAGCATGGTCCACGGCTCTATTCCATCCTTCGTAAGGTTCCGGAGAATTACTGTGCGCCAACGGCCGCACAATGGTTGTATCCGAGGATATCTGAAGCGTCCCCCGGCTGTGTTTTCCGGATTTTATCGGAGAAGGAACAGCTCGTGTTTTATTCTTCCCGCGTTCCCAGGTCGTGGTACGAAGCAACGCTTGATTTACTTTAATAGAGCTATTTCCGTGGGTCCAGGTGCTTCTATTTATCTTTCGCTTTCAAACGCTAAAATCCTAGCCATTAATTTCTGAATTATCGCCTCGTTTTATACGATTTTGAATATTTCAAAATAAACTAAATCGTGTTATCAAACATCAATACTTCGTTCGTATTGTGCAATTTTGGCATTCCATTCCAATACGTTATAATAAAGGCTCGAAGACGCCATGTACCCAAAAATTTAACGTCAATTAACCATGTGCACGCTTTTACGATTATTTTTCTAACGTATCTAAGTTTTCCATCTGACGATGTGCTTCTCTAAGAGGCATTTACGTAGACACCTTAAAATTGTTCCATATCGCGTGTAGCGTCTTGGTATAATGAAATGTAATTTGTCTGGATCATCGAGCGACCAGGAGGAAAGAAGAGCAAGCCTTAAGGGACCACCGGAGTCTAAGGAGGGAAACCGAGTCACAATGCGGTAGTCGGAGGTTTTTAGGAGAACAAGTTGGACTGTAGCCAAGACCGGCACCCTTATCCTCTCGGATTTTCTCTCTATTTGAGAACAAACGGAACGAAACGATGCAAGTGCTCTCGCTGGCACGGTACGCCGGTGCAACCACCAGTTGCTAACGCCGAACGAGGCCGAGCAGACGCGGGAGGGTGAGAAAGAGGTTTGGATAGGTCTACATACACACACTGTAGGCCTACGTAAGTACTTAGTTTCATATCGCCTGTTGCATTCGTAAAGTGTTCCTTCGGGGTGGACCGCCTTATCCCTTCTAGAAACCTCCTGGCAACGTGAATGGGAACTTTTGATAAATTACTTTCGCGTGACAGAGTGACTCATCTTTTCATTTGTTTCTCCAATAATATATTCATCGTGCGAGTACATTACGTTGTCGGAGTTAGAAATTTTCTACCTTGCTCGTCTCTTCATTCGCCATAGCCGATAGCGTGGTACAATTATGACAGGTTTGAGTAAAGATGTCGAAATCACGTTATGCCGTGAAATTTCATTAAAGTATGTAAATAGTACAACATATTGTCTAAATAGTAGTTACAATCATGTTTTAAATCGTTGCAGTACGCAATCAGCCAAATGACAATGAAAGAGATTATCGATAGTCTTAGTAATTGAAATTCTAAAGGAATCGTTTTATGGACAAGAGAAACGCAAATAGTTTAGTTAAGATTTGGCTGAGAATCTGCGTCGCAAGACGTTCCCGGTTACGGTTTGGCTTTGAATTCGAGGCACGATAGCGTAGAACCAACAAGTGGTCCATATACCAACTGGCGATCCATGCCTACCTAGACTATGTTCTGATTCTACGTGTAGTAATTACTAATCAATAGCGCGTATCTTGTACCACAGAGAGGCAACGGCAATGAAACGTACATAAAATTGAATTAAACCTTCGTCACAACATTATTGTGGCGTACGATATCTCAAGAAGATATCGATTATATCTAAGAATGAAAATATCGATACAAATATACTATTATTCAAGGATATTCGAGCACTCGCTCATTTTAAATAGGACGAAATCTATTTACAAAATTGCGTATAAATGAATCTGTATGAATTTTATTCCTTGTTTTATTATGAATTTTTAAAGGCTAGCATAGTAACAAAATTGGAATCTGTAAATATACAACTTTACGTTATTCGAATAATAATCTTATCCCCGACAATAAAGATAATTATTTTAATTTTTAATTTTTGACATACGCTAAAATCGTTCATTTTCAATAACTAATTACACATCACTTTGCTAGAGAAATCTCGATAGAGAGAGGGCCTTTTGAAAAATTGCAGTATTCGCGGTGCAAAGCTGGAGGGAAATTCAATGTGCTTTTAAAAGCGCAGACCGTGCATCGTACTTCAGTAAGAGCCCTTGCAATTTCTTAATGGTATGCACGTATGTGAAGGAAATAAGACGGTACATAATGTGGGAACGTCTTAGAGGTCCGCATGTACCTGAGTAACACTGAACGCTGATGGTCGGGTCGTTTCAAAGTGGCTTGAGATTAGACAGGGTATGGGCTAGGTCTCTCTTCTCATTAAGCTGAGTGTTGCGTGTTGGAAGGAGGCTCGAGGGGCACTCGCTATCCCGAAGTACAGCAGACACGCTAGCATTCACCCCTAGAGCTACAGGTTGCTATGGAAAGCTGGTAGATTACGAACCGTTTTACGTAAACATCGGGACAAATCCTCCAATTAAATATTTCTGCTCCTGCGTTAAGAAAGAGAAAACGAAAAAAGTAATCGCATGACTATTCATTAAGTACGACAGATTTTCTCGCAGAAATTGGACTGGTCGTGAAAGCGCCTCTTACACGATATCAAAAATGGTTAAGAATAGTTAAGTGCATATTTATCGGTTTATATAACAAAGAGCTTATGAAAAGCCTTTTATCACGGTGAATCGATATGTGAAAGATATATCGTGTACAACGGTAGGCCGAATGACGACAATGTCGAGACGAATGTTGGTAAATTGAATTTATTTCAAGGGACGGAAATGTCACTTGGAACCACTCTCAGGACCACCTTCAAAAAGAGTAAAGAGCTTTGGAAAGCATACGGGTACAAAGTGTACTCAGTGAACATTTCCTAAGCGCTGGTAAGTAGAAGCTGTAAAGAGGAAACAGAGTTCACTGCGTACATAACTACATGTCTTCGCTGTGTGGAGTATCTTTATACGACAAAGACAGGTTATAATAGTAGCCTCGCTGTACAAATTCCTGTCAAAGAGGTTGGTAAACACGAATACGCGAAGAAAGAAATAGAAAGTATAGTAGCGACTCGTATTCATGTAAATAGAGTGCCATGTAAAAACGCAATTTTATCAAATTTTGTTCAATTCTTTCAAAATCACACGATATAACTTCTTAACATTTTTACTCGCAAAAGTACCAAATATCAAGAGAATATGGGCCACATAGATTAGGTGGTAACGTCAGAGGTATAAAAAACCATTTCTTGGTGTTTGTTTCTTTTGTTACCTTTGGCAGTCGGTTTGAAATTTTATTCGCTACTTTCTTCTATGCCACTTTTCTCTCCATTCTTCGTGAAAGCGGCATCATTATGGTTCAATCATACCGCTTTTCTTCTATACGGCCGCGCTACTCGAAAAGTGCTTCCCGCTTTTTCCGTCCCGCTTTTATACATCCGCAGATGGATATATGAATTCAACAACGGCCCGGTAAAATTGCTTCTGTGTCTCCAGCGCGTCTACTTTATGGGATGTTAACCTGTTTCATATTGTAGTTCATCCTCGAGGTAATAAAGTATCCGCCCCTTCCGTTTCCTCTGCACCGTATTCCCCAACGCTTTTCTATCTCTTTTCGCGGTAGCTTTCGTCAAGACAGACTGCTGAATAACAACGCCGGACTTAGGAAGAACGGCAATATGATCTTGGTTATAGCTTTTACGTGAGGGATTTCCACGCGAAAAATCACTTGGACCAACTTTGAATTATGCGATGTCGACTAGTTTATTTCACACTTCCTTCCAGCTTGCATAAGAAAACGATCGCATAAGGAGAACTTAGTTCAAAAGAGATTGCGAGATGCGGGCCTTCTTCGTTTTTGAACCGATTCGCCATTTATCTCGGTTCGCAGAAGAACGTCTGAATAGTGAGCGACATATTCTACTCGACGCATATATGTCTCGCTTTATCAACGACGACTGTTCTCTGCACACTTTACCACCCATTAATAAACACGCATTTCTACATTTTTCATTAATATTCTCAAATCCATATGTTTTTTCAATATCTATGAAGATTCCAGAAGAATTCAGAAGTCTTTCATTAACTTTATTAACGACTGTTCTCTGCACACTTTATTATCCGTAAATAAACACGCATTTCTACATCTCTTATCGACGTTATTAAATCTATATGTTTCTTAATATTTACGAAGATTTCAGAAGAATTCAGAAATCCTCCGTTAACTTAATTTCTAGGAATTATATTATTATGCCAAATTCTTGAGAAATCTACTACCCTTAATTGTCATTCTTTCGGCAAATCGATGATACGTTATGAAAAAGTTTTGTATCAAAGTTTAGCTGTCTGATGTACATATATAAAGGTTGGCATATAAGTAAGCTTTCATGATCACGGCATGCGATGTCGCTTTTCTAGGCCAGGCCCACAGCGACGGTTTCCACGGAGTCGTTGATGGCCCCTGGTTAAACTTCCTAAACCGCTGTGGATTGAGTTAGAGTTTACTCGTCTGCCAAGCCTGCTAGCCATCTTGCTCTTGCTGCCGAGCCTGTCGGTTGGCTTGCTTGTCCGCTTGCTTGCCGACGCCGAGTTTGGGTTCAATTTGGAAATTACTCCCGCCGAAATAGTCGGAGCGGTTTCGTCATCCACGAAAATACGTCTAGCATTTACGCTTCAGGATCTCTCATGTTTAGGAATGCACGTCGAAGAATGCCGTCGGGAAACTTTACCCTGTCCACTTAGCCGAAACAACCGAAGAACTACGTTGTTAGGTTACTCAGAATCCGTGTTTGCAAATAGTCTTGGACTTTGGCGTTGCGCGTTTTTCAAATAATTTTTTTTACGTCGTTACATGATTGCAGAAATATTAGAAACCCGTTTTGTTTATAAAAGCATATAATTGTTTTCTACACTTGATAATTCGCATCGTGATAGTACGAGAATAAAGACGGTTGTATAACTGCTCGCGATACTTCTTTCGCAGGTTCCGCATCATCGTCAATTTCCACGAACGTGTCATTAGACTACGGTTCAACAGGTGCAACGCGTACGGTGGGTTTCCACATACAGATAACATAATTCAGGACAGGTTGTTCTTCTGTCGACAGAGCTAAAAGCGGCAGTTGCTGGAAATCTCGGGGGATCGCTTTGTAAGTTGAGGGCCACACGATGCATAAGTGATGCGCCGCTAAAGTGCCTCCGCGGGGCGGAGTTAGTTCTGTATGCAACTGCTCCGTTCCTGCCTATTCTCTTACGTTTTGATCTTTCGACGTATATGTGCACGTATAATTCCGCAACTGCGTACTCTCGAGAACGCGAACCAACTCCGCGGTTGAAATACACTTGCCTTTTTCATATTCACGTAGGGTGCTTAAAGTGAATTGCTTTTTAAAAGTCTCTCACCCCTCCGTCCTTCGTATATTGAAATATGGACGTCCTTTAGAAACGATATTGCAAACAAGCTCGGCTTTTATTCTTGCCTCTTTCTAATTATAGCTATGCGGCTATCGTTCGCAAATGTTTATTTGAATCTTTAACTACTGCCACGGGGTTAAAAGCGCCCCTATGTTCGACATTTCTTTTGTTTTGACATTGTTGCTCGGGTGACAAATAACGATCAAAGTTAAAAAAGATGAATGTATTGTACAGAATGACGAGGTTCCCAACATCGACGCAAACACTTGTTACAAGTATATTTGTTAAAGTTTATTACACGTGCTGGTTTCGCTCCTTGCAACACCGAGAATCCAGATGTTTTTTCACTGCGTTTTAAAACATCTCAAATATAGAGGTTCCCCTCTTTTAAATATTTTCTTCAATAGCATTGAACATGCTCTACCTTCGTTAAAATTTTATAGTAAAACTCTACGACGCTTTACAATAGCAACATTTCAAAGCATAAACCCAAATTAAACGAATCTTGGAAGTTTGTAAAGTCTAATATCTTTCACACACAAGTGCGAAAATAATCACGCGCTGCTATATTAATACCTTACATCCAGTCACGTTTCAGTCAGCTATTCATTCCCCACTTATCCAATATTGTTTAAATTATATTTTTATTTATCTATGCTGTGTTTATGTCCACGCGTTTAAGGACAACGACACGGTAATTACTAATTGATGTCTATGAATAGGTCTGACAGATAAGGTTCAATGATTTACTCGATCGACGAGCCAATCACTTTTTCACTGAAACATTTCTGGCCGTACAGGACAGAGATTTTCCCCACCGGCTCGTAGTAGTGATTCCCTTAATCTGTCCTGTCGATGCGCTGACCCGAGCCATTAATCCAAGCATGTGTGCTATCGGTTTTGACACGACGAAAAAGTTAGTTGCACACCCGTGCTGACGTTGTAATCTCGTTATCGTCGAACTCTGCAGCTGGTGCAGGTTACTCTGATCCCAGAAGAGGATAGAACACTTAAACATTTATAGAAGCCTACGTTTCGATGTAGAAACAGTCCGCTACTTGCGCCATCGAACTTTAACCCCTGCTACGTGCACCGTCTACTCTTAAGAACCGTGTAACACAACCTACGGGCTGGCTTGAATGCGTACACGTGAAATACCGAGCGTACACAGGGAGGGAAATACCGAGACTCGTAGAGAGTCTTAATGAAGCCCATTCAAGCAACCATTATCGCAGAGACCACATAATCGTCTATGGTAGTTCTCACTTAATAATCGTACCCCATATTCTCGGGTCCCAGTAATGAGTTTTCAGCGTGCGTGCACCGTTTACGTGGCTTTCGTTTCGCGACATACACGTTCGTATTTATGTATTGAATTTTCCGACAATGGTCGCTCATCAGAACTCTTCGCGATTCATCGTACGGTCGACGTGCTTCCTAATATAAGCTTATAATCTTAATCATTAGTCATCGAGGAAGCAACTTTCCTTTTCAGAAGGAGACGTGTGAACATTTTACGTATCTACTTGGATCAGTAATTCTTCGGCAACTTGTTGCAATTTGAAATAATAGAATCTTGTTGAAACGTATGATGCGTGTTTACTTTAACGTGGACCGAATGTCTCTGGATAAGTGGTCTAAATTTATAAATATAATCTGTTAATTCCACAAGAAGATATTGCGCATTGCTCGTAATTACTAGTTTATCACTGGCTTACTGTAAGTAAAATACTATAAATACACGATTAAACACTGAACGAGTTAAACGAGTGTTGGAGTAGATCGAGAGAAGTCGTTTTAAGAATGAATAGAAATAATTTTATGTTAATGTACCGCGTAAAGCAAAGGTGAGATGCGGTATAGAAACGCGTGCGTGATTTTCGGTCATAGTTTAACAATAATCGACCAACTGGAACATTACGCATGCGTAGCTATTATTTGAAACAAGTTGCCGCTACCGACGGGATGTTCATTAATTCGCAAGTCATTTCGCGACTGCTTTACGATCGCACACCGGCTTCGAACCATTCGTACAATTCGTTTGCTCGCCGCCGCTATCTACATTTGTATCGGAAAACAAATTTGTCCCGAGGATAATGGATGAAGCGATCGGCGAGTCACGGAACGTGTACCGGAAACGTGCACGAAATTCTTGCACGGCTCCGTAATTAATGAACTTGCACTACGGGCAAACAAACTGTCCCTGTCCGCCATTTTCAACCCGCAACACGAAAATACGATAATTGGATGTAAGCTATTATAAGGAAGGTGGCCAGTCCATTATCTGCCAAAGTTCAATCACAAAACTTCGGTTAAGGTGCCAAGAATTTTTAATTTTAATCGATGTATTTTATTTTCATTGAAATATTTTTTCTTATTTTGGTCCTAACCTACTTCGAGTATTTTCACACGCCAGAAAATAAACGCAAAAGTTGATTTCAAAATCATATTATACGTAGAAGAAGTTAAAAAAACACGTAAAGTTCGAGCAATAAAATATATCGAATTTATGAAAATAAAATTATTCACGTCTCTTACTTATTATGTAAATGGCAACGTCAGAGGGATATTTGAAAATTGAAATAATTCGGATTGCTATTGAAGGTCTTACTTGATATTACAGAATTTGGTTCGAGGTTGCAGTTAGGTATCCCACTTACCTGAAACAAATAGATAGAAAGCTTAATTAATATAGATAATTAGAAATATTCGCGCATAAAGATGTTTTTAGGTACAGCACACAGCTATAGAAAAAATTACGCATCTATATTAAATACGAACTAATCGCAAGAAGATTAAATATTCAATATCGATCGAAAAATTCCTTGAATCGAATTGATGTGAAATAATATACATTTTGATATACAGTACTGCGCGTTTAGTTGTCGCAGTTTCTATACGCTTAACTACCATGAAGTTGCCGTGCCAACTTCTGAAACTACTCACACGGAAACAAGACACCGTGTTATCTATGATTCGTTCAAAATTGACGAAGATCCAATTACCATAGGATTCCTACGTATTAACGATCAAAAGAGGGAGTGTACACGAGGAGGGATATATTATATTCTCTTTATAATTGTAACATTACTTTAGTTAAATTACCGAGGTTCTTCAACCTTCGGAACTTGAACGGAAGCTATGTCGACGGATAATGAAGAGGCTGTACACGCTCCAGATAAACACAACTGCTTCAAACTGAATACACCGAGGAAATAGTTTATTGTTTAGTGTTCAGCGGTTAAATGTTTGTATAGTGGGTTGGATGACGATGGTGGATTGGTCGGTACTGCGGAGTGATTAGTGTCTCAAGATGAGAAACAATCAAAATAGCGTACCTAGATTATTTAAGATGAAATACGTATTACAATATTCTTCGAAAGCATATTTTTTTAGTAATATTTAGTAGTATTTATATCTAGTACTATTTAGGAATAAATATTGAAGTATTAGAAATACGGGGGTAAAGTGCAAAATAATCTTATAATATTATCTTATTCGCGATTCATCCTTCAGTCGCTAAATATAAAGTGTTTCAAGTAGTTTTTAAAGCGGAGCATCTTTTGGTAACATTTGACAGTTTGCGGTGTGCACAGCTGTTGAACTTTGAGATACTGAGAATTTTTTTAAATTTGTGCAAGTAGAAACGAGGAATTTCTTCATGAAACTTATTACAACATACGTGACTCACTCGCGACACGGAGTTTCTTACCGGAGTGGTATCCAAGAAATCAGTGTGCCACACTACTCTCGTAATATCGGAGCCCCATTAGACGCGACTCGGTTCCTGAATTGGGTTTCGAAAGACGTCACTTTACGGAGGAAGCGCGACGCTATTACAGGCACTGCTAGTTACTACGATAGTTGGAGGAAGCCTAGGATGAGGCAGTAGTCGGAGGAGACTAAGAAGGGCGAGGGGGGTTGGAACTCAGGATGAAGGGGAGGAACGAGGGTAAGGTGAAGCGTAGTTTCGAGGCATCTTGGTTCTCCCTGTCGCCTTGTGGAGGGAACCAGCGGTGAAGGTATCCCGGCATAAGGGAAAGATGACAGTGGGAGAGAGAAAGAGGACAGCACCTCATCGCTGATCTCTCTCTCTTTCTCTCTTTCTCTCTCACTCCCTCCCGAATTCTCTCACACTTACCCTCATGAGCGTGGTAACATCTCGATGGTGCAACTTCTCCAACGACAGAGTATCTCTCCGGCGTCGAGTATGGAACAAGTTTCGCGGCGAGAGTGCACACTCCACCTAAATTAACTCGCTTACTTTGGACTTGATTGCATATCCTTATGGCTCAGCACCCGTGTTCCCTATCGTCGATCGGCTGTCGTGTCTCTTTCTCTCTTTTAGATGACGCGGGGAACAGTAATTATTAACGAACACCGAATTTTCATTAATTTCGAATGAACTGGAACATCGCGTCGCGTTACCCTATAGTTCTGACGACATCTGCGTTTCGTTTCCACGGGAATCAAAGTTGTAACAGAATGGCGTACCTCGCGCTTTCACCTTTGTCAGTACAGCGGTATCATATTGTACGCAAAGCGACAGATACAATGGTAAACCCAAAATCCTGCGAGTTCTTCGTATAACAAGGCACAGGTAGAAATCTCAAAAGCGAGTTGTAGGCGACATTGACGATATCAAATCGCGATAATGCCCGTTGTCCCTTTATGCACGAGCATGTGGGTTGCGCGAACTCTAATCTTGGTTATGACTGCCGGTCCCTTTTAGCTCCTTACATCCCATCACCCAATCCTTCCGCAGCATTCGTACAATACGTCGTCGTCTGCCAGCGTCGGGCGTTGGTATTTGACTGTCGGTAGCTACAAATACCCTACAATAGTTCGCAGACGTTACCAGTTTGACTTTCACCTACACTGACGGCTTTTGCCACTCGCCGCCACCGTGAATATCCTACAACTTTCTATTGAAATCTCCGCTGGATAGGAATAACGGTTCCACGCTAGATAGTACCGGTGCCAAGAAGGCTGAGTCGCCAACGGAACGGTGAATTGAAATCAACTATGGCAGCCCGATTCAACCATGGCCGAGCTCAATCGACGTCCAACTTACTTCTACCTTCCACGGTAGGAGCTACCGAAAGAGTGTACGAAAAAAGAATGTACGAATTGCCATTTCTACCTTCACTCGCGATAACGTTAAGTAGGCAGCCGACGTTCGTACATGTAAAGAAACTTCGAATACGCGAAAGATACAGAAAGCACATACTATTTAGGAATACATAAAATAACGGAACAGAATACCGGTATTTTTATTAAATTGGTTATTTATCGATAAGGGATCTGAAAAATCTTCGGCCGCGTTTGTTTTCTTTCGTAAAAATAATCCAACGAAATGCAGAAGATAGTAAAAAGAGTTAAATTTACTGTGCCGTGCTTCATTAGATACCTTTAACCGCATATCATATACTTGGATTATTTTTCTCATAAAGTATTCTTCAAGTATTGTACCCGGTTCGTACTCTTTGTCGTTAACAAGGAGATACTTCATCCTTCTGTTACGTGACAATTTAGATAATTTTTATTACCAGCGTAGACGAGGGACGCGTGACAATGAAATCCTAGACGGACATTTTTCTCGTCTGAAGGCTGAAGAGAAGTAATTAAGCCTCCGTGTTCGTTTCGCGCATTGTAGGTAATATGTACTGGCTGAAGTCGAGTGCTGAAAGACACCCAGTGAATCAAAGGATCAGGTCTCACGGGTACGGAACGAAAGGAAACATGATACTTCAGAAATTCGTGAGAAGATCGTATCTCCTGCGAAGAGAAAGATATCGTAGGAGAGAAAGGTAAAGAAAGGAAGGGGAGGAGGGGCTAGTTGGGTCTGGTGAACTAATCAAGGATTTCTCGCCTTAAACCGCGGAGCAGGAACTCGTTTCCTTTTAGGTGACGACGATGGGAGTACGGATGAAAGAAGAGGATAAAAAAAACGACTACTTGCTCTATCTGCTTCTTACGTAGATCCGGGTTGAGTTAGTCTAATGAAGAGCTTTATAATACGAGCTATCGGGACACACGGCTTTGCCAACCGAATACAGACGCTCGGTTTCGGTTATCCGTCTTGAAGACGTGAGAAAGAATTAGGGGAAATAAGGACAAAGAAAATATAACGTTGCCAATTTGAGAAACGAAGAACGAGTCGGTAAATGTGTAAGAATATCGATGATAAATAGCTTCGAACATCTTGCAATTTCTGTAATAATTTACGATAGAATAAATTTTAACAAATTGTATTAATTCGGCAAATTTAAATTTCAATGAAACGGCAGAATAAAATACATCGATGAAAGTGACTATATCTATAAATAAAATGATAAGATTAAATCTTTGTTGCAGTATCATCCAACAATATTTTCAGAGAAATTGCTGATTCACCATAGAACAAATCAAGGTGTCTCGTTACACTACACAGGACGACAGCGACCCACGTTCACGGTTGATCGCTACACGTCGCCCTAAGGAGGGTCTTTTGCTCGTTAGTGTCAAATCGTACAAATATCGAATATTGATCAATGATTCGATCCGACCCTGCCCTGGCAGCGTCCAAATTTCAGCTCGAATGGACAAGACATATGAAGATGTCCTTTCTTATTATAAAAAAAAATTACTTTATCGCAACTATTACCTTAATTACCTAAATATTACTTTATTACCTTATTGCAACAATTTTATCAACAAACATTAATTTTCTCATTTACGTTAAGTTACTTATTTGCGCGTCATCTAAAAGATTTCCATGCGTTAATTATTCTAATAAATGTTACCTCGAAAAGGAGTTGGTCACTCGCCCTATGTGTTAAAAGTAAGGATCGTCGATGAACGGTAAAACATTTGGTATCGCAAATTCATCACTGTAATAAAGCAGTACTGGTTATATCAGAGCGTTAAAGCTAAAAAGAATTTGAAAGGGGAAGAAGAAGCGAGGAATAAAACAGAGGATGGGAGAACGATTTAGGTTGGGGATTCGAGGGTGCCGAACGACGAACGGATGAAGCCCGCGGAACCAGAAGCCCAATGCACCCGTCGGGTAATTCTACTCACTCGAGTACCTACTGCTCTCGCGTATACAGGAACCTCGGTAGTCGGTTGGCAATGCACGGTTGCGAGAGAAAGGATGCTGCTTTGATAGCCGCGAGGGAAGTAGATTGGTAAGGCCGATGCGCCAGATAGAGTTCATTGGCTCTGCTCTAGATCACGAGGGTTTACGTTCAGGCATAAAAAAAGGGATCGGAATGCTTTGGGATTGGTTGAACGCGCGCAGGATTGTTTGTAGGGATGGAGCGTGGATCCTGCTAAAGCCAGCAATTTTACCGTGAAAATCGAGCTATTGATTTGAAAATGACAGTAAAATTTCTTTTCTTACGATTCGTTACTACATGTATGTGCACACCGTACGTATGGAAATTCGAATTCCCTGGAAATCAGATCTCGTTTGCTACCGATTCTTGTTTCTCGTTGATCGAAACCATCGTATTTGTAACTACGAATTTTTCAGAGATAAATTTTGCAAGTTACCTAAAATTTCATATATGTATATCTCGATATAAGCAACGTAATCCTAATGACCATTCCTCAAATTACTCGTCAGATCGTATATTTTATATTATAGTTACGTCTGCGTTTTTGTCGGTCCCTCCACTGGCTCGAAATATTTTGCTGAATTTTTCGACGAGACGACATCGTGTATGCGACGCCTAGCGACGAGACAATTTTTACACGAGATGTCCGACGACGTCACACCGGTCCAAAAGAAACACGATTGTGACCACCCCCTTTTTTCATTCGTCGGCGGAAAGCGTGCGAGCGACCTGTGACACCAATTGCGAGTGTGTCGAGCGCCTTAGCGCCTCCAGCGATATCATCGCTGAATAAACATGACATTATTAAGCGGACCGCTGCCCGGCAAACACTCGTGAATTAACATACAAATTGAGCAGCGAGAGCGTTCAGCTTCGAAACGCCGAAAGGAGAAACATCATGCTCGTGTGCCCACTAGGATATTTCGATTTAGATATTACAAGTTTCATGCGCGCGTATGATGAAAATTTCTCGTTGGAGTACATCGTACAGAAAAGTTGTTTCTTGTTCCCATCGACTACGCTAATGCGTTACTACGTGGTATCTTCTTTCCCGCATATCCATGAGAATGTTTCGGAAAATAAAGAAATTTCCATGCTAATGAGGCACTTGTTAAACAAATATATTCGCAAACCCGCTACAAAGTAATTCCTAAAAGTTTCGCAATCCCACAAATATTTCAAATATATTTTTACAAACTTTTATACGAGTCGCTTTCTTTTAAAAAATTCCTCGTATGTTTAAAACTTCACGTATACGATGTATTCCCAGCACGCACCTATTAAATATTTTAAATCTTCAGGAAAGCCGGCTAGTTTTAATCAATATCGATGAAACATAGACGAGTTAGCTGTGGAACATCGAAACTACGCGTCCAAATAACAGTGTGAAACTTTATAAATTCTTGATTACTTTAACATCTAGCGCCTAACATGGACCTGGCCGCGTGACACACGCAAAAGCGAAAAGCCATTTTAGCTCCGGCTATTGGACACGGAGCGGAAGCCCGCATCCGACAGAATTATATTTCTTCATGGAAGAATAATTCATCCCTCCCCCGTGGTAGGGGCCAGCTGTACCGTTTTCAGCCCGATGCCATGCTGCGCATTGTTCCCTCGCGAATGGCTAATGAAATTAATATTTTTTTTCATCAGCCTCTATCAAAAAGTGGAACAGCGCCCGTACCGGCCATGTTATATACCGGCAGCGCGATGAAGCATGAACTTAAGCCCGTCCCTTTTCATTTTCTTTTTCTCCATAGAGAAAAAGAGAGGAAAAGAGAGAGAGAATGAGAAAAGGCGAGAAACAGAGGCAGAGAAAGAGAGAGAGAGAGAGAGAGAGAGAGAGAGAGAAAGAGGACATCGTTGGATCATTTCTCGAAGCGAAGTACATCGACAGGAACCTCCGTGTTGGCTGCCCTCTATCGCGCTGCATACAAATGATGAATTACGAATATCGATCGTACGAGAGAAGGGGATAAAACGAGCGACGAGCATCGAGTGTGAGTGAACCAGGGAGAGAAAGTGGGTGGGAAAGGGAGACGGACAACGGAGGGTTGAGGGAAAGAAGGAGGGGGAGAGAGGGATGGTGGCAGGAGGGATCGGGAGGTGGTTACACCGAAAGGGGAGGCAGGAAAATTATTCGCGTCACGCCAGGCGCAAAAAGCGAATTTACGAATGAGATGTGCCGGCGCAGCGACGCCGATGCGGCCGGTTGGTCCCAGCCTTGATTTCGACCAAGTTTAATTGAGTGTAGCACTCTTCCGCTGGGAAAACGACACCACGACCAGTCTCGAACTTCAACGAGAACTTTGTCGCAGAATACAGACGTTATGGAGGTTTCGTATACCGTGAGACGTCGCAAGGGAAGTTGGAGAAGCGGTGGTTCGTCGAAACCACCGTCTTTCCTTCTTTCTCTTCCTTACTCTTTTTCCTTTTTTCTTCTTCTTTTTCTTTTTTTTCTTTACGAGAGGACGTTTTTATTATTATTACGCGGAATGAACACTTTTCCCAACTTTCTGTCCTTTTCTCCTGACAGCGAATTAAGATCGATGGTGTAACGCTTCGTTTATGTAGCACGGTTACGCCTCGTGTTACGAACCAACTTTACTTCTTTGAATTTTCTTCGATACTTCTGCCGCGATGTTTTTGCCTTAAAAAAGTTTGGAGATTCAGTCATGGATGGTAATACGCGATCGTGTTACGATTACGAACTTATTTTATGTTCGTACGATAACGTTTTATATTCGGCCACTTTTGAAGGTTACGGACGCATCGCTGAATTTCGAGAACGGAAAGTTACGAGAATAGGCGGAACTGAAATCGCCTCTTATGCAAACAGCAGGAAAATAATCATATCGCGTATCCAGAAACATTTCGAGTAATTTAATTCAGAAATTGTTACCGTGTTCCGATATAACGAAGGTAAAATTAAAACGAAACATTTATTTGAATAACGTAATAATACTCGCTCGCTTGTAAATACGTGACGTTTATTACGAATTATAATTATTTGCTTGAAAAACGTCGAATAAAAATTACCAGCATCGCACATATAAATATCCGCTGAGAATATTTTCGTCAAGTCGTAATATTTATAACGGACAAAGATTCAAGGGTGGTGTGGTACACGAAGATGGAGTGGAAGTAACCGCCATCAGCGCGATAATGCGTGGTGAATCCGAGAATCAGCGGACCATGGAAAACGTATGAAGTTTCCGGCATGGTCGAAGCATGGCTGGCTGGTTCCACCGGCTCGATGGATACAGGAATTTTAACACTTCGGTCGTGACAGCTGGGATATTACATAAGAGATTACGTCGATTTCTCTCGAATCCTTATTACACACGTGTACATGGTATTAAATGTGAGGATTTTAAATGTTATGGATTTTTCTTATTCGCTAAACGTAGAAAAAGCATTACTATCGCGCAAACAGTTTGTAAAATTTTACAATTTTACATCGAATCAAGGACAATCAGCTGGCTTATAATTCAGAGATTCGTACAGTTCGTAGAAGTTTGTTACATTAAAAAACTCGCGACTGTTGGCTATACGAGAGAATTTATTCCTTTGAGAAGTTCGATATATAAACCGCTGTCAGAATCATTACATAATACCGAATTCGGAAGAAACGGAAGGTGCTTGTTCGGAAATATATCGTCAAACTAGTCGGAAGTTAAACGCATTTGTTATTCGCGTCTTGCGTTTCACGCATCAGCGATCTCGTTTCCGCAGTCTCATTGTTTACGAGTCCATTATCGGCGAGTACAGACAAACGAGCTGCGTTGTATCTAATTTCTGGGTGGCAATTGGAAGGAAACGTTTTCGTTTCGACACCCCTTGAAGAGCCCGCCGCATTCTCTCGCAGCCGTCGACGCGTTAATGAAAGTACGACTGTTAAAGCTGAAGGGCTTCGAGCTTTCCGAGCTTCTTCGTTGAGGCTCTCGTAAAGCACTCCCCATGAGACGTCAAGAGGCGAAGAGGGTACCATGGAAAGGACCGAACGAGTAAAAGGAAAGGGCCTGCGCGTCCAACGGAAAAGGACGGAGAGGAAAAGGTTTTTACGCGTGAGCACAGAAATGAAACGGGCTTCTCCTAGAATCGTTACCGTTGAATCGTTTCCGGAGGTGTCGATGTCGTCGAGTGGGTTCGCTCTTTCCTTAAACGTATCTGATTATTTTCATCGAATCTATCTGCTCCCGTTCCAACTATGCCAAACTTGGCATATAATTACGCGTTTTCTAATATCGTCGGGCGAAAATCGCTATAAAACTTTACCATAGTTGCATACACAAGTATTTAGCGTTCGGTAAATAGCAATATTATAGAAGGATTCGTAATTACACGGCAGATTGTAAACTAGTTTAGAAATAGTCCATCGCGATGCTTATTTTACTACTGGATACCTTATCATTTAACCGTTAATGTACATTGGATTCGCATATAACCATCAGACGTAATTATTCATTCTGCATTAACACGAACGCATTTTACCAAAGGTTCTACGCGAAATGCCATGCGACGCACGAAAAGCAAAATGATTTCAGCCGGAATTTTTACTGGCACGCGTTTGTGTTAGTGCAGAACGATTCAATGACACTTGGCGTAGAATCGATTTCAGCTGTCCGAAAAATTTAAGCGAACAAAGTACATAGCATTAACGTTTTGCAACGAGACAAAATGATTTTGAAACCTTTCAATGGAAACTAACAAATTTTACCTGTGACGCGCTTTAAAATTCGCGCGACACTGATACATTTTGAATATTATCAAAGACATAGTTTTTTCCGTACAAAAGACATATCTCTAGGAATATTGTATCCCCGACCCAACGATTTTTGTGTAGAGATGTCGAAACGGTTTTCAAATTCAGAATCATTCCACGAGTTCTGTGATATCATTTGACCGACCGAAATATTTGCAGCTCGCAGGAACTGATCGGAATGCAAAATACGCCTATCGGTCTGAAAAGGGTAAGATAGGTGACGAGTCGAGGTAGTCGTCGACTCGTTAAAGACAAGGTTAGGAAGTGGCGCGCGGCATGCAGATCAGCTCATCGAGCTCTTGTTGGCTCCGTTCTAGCCGGTCGGTCTGAAAAACTTGGTCGTTCCTTTCGGGCCAGAGTTAAATATTAAATGCTCGAAAAGCGGTGGTGCGAAATTGAAAGGCTTGAGCCGTGGAAAGGCTAAATGGAGAATCCTCGGGAATGAAGGGTCGAGAAAAAGGAAATCGTCGGCGGGCGATCGCCGAGAAAAAAGGAGGAAGAGGGAGAATAGAACCAAATCGAGAGATGAATCCAGAGGAAGAAAGAAAGTTGAAAATGAGAAAAGTCGACAGTGAAGTCTATACTGTTAGAAGGGACTTAATTAATCCGTCGAACCTCGTCCGAGAAGATGGTCTCTGCTACTGTAGAGAAAGGTTGCGCGTTATCTATTATATTATACTTTGAGATTTCATGCTACCGTATCGCGTAACTTTCCAGCCATGGATTGTCAAATATTTGGATAATAAATAACGGATAATTGGCTTCTCACCAAATACACGATGCAACTTAATATCTATACTTTGAATATCTATACTTTCGAAAGACGAATTGGAATGTTTACTGAGAACGTTTTATCGGAAAAATAAAAATGAGCATAGTCGATCGTACTCGATTGTTGTAGTTTGTAATTAGTTTTCCCATAAATTATTACAATATGTCTCTTATCGGGGAAGACGGAAAAAGAAAAATATTATTTCAATGCAGAAATGATATTGCTTTACGATTGAATCAGAAAAGTTCAAATTTGTATATGATTTTTTGGACTTTTGTCGAATGATAATGCGTATTTGTAGATCTGTCGACAACACCACATAGACAAAAAAAAAAAGAAAGAGAAAGTCGATTAATACGGAAAATTTAATGTTCTTTAATTTTCTAATGTTTCTATATCATTGACTTTTTTCGGTAAAGTAGTTTTTTCTAGAACGCAATTTTATTTCCGGCAATAAAACGAGTTTCCGATGACAGTAGACTTCAACGAATGAAAATTGTTTTCCCTCTCTTTGCGTCTTCGTGATTTCATATCGCGCATCTCCAATATTTTCTCTCAGAGAAAAAAAAA
Organism: Bombus vancouverensis nearcticus; assembly: GCF_051014615.1. Classification (NCBI taxonomy): domain Eukaryota; kingdom Metazoa; phylum Arthropoda; class Insecta; order Hymenoptera; family Apidae; genus Bombus; species Bombus vancouverensis. Next base: position 12,054,864 of record NC_134925.1, read on the forward strand.
ATAGAGAATGAATTTTGGCCTGATAGGAACTAGATATAATACCAGCACTGTGCCATAACGCATAACCTCGAAGCAGATTTGCAGTCGATTCGCAGCTTGTTTTATTTTTGGTCGAAACTCTTTTTCCAACTCGATATACATAAACGAAAAAATTGGATATTTAAGTTAACATTGAAGTTGGAGGCATCGTGTCGTTTCATCGTCGCTCTCCTAACAGAATTATAATTTTATTTCCCTCCTCCTTGACGAACGTTCCACTCACTTTGATTATTCGACGATCTGAAGAAGTTACTGTTTCAATGGTGACGTCGTTACGGGTGAACGACGAGTGATTAATGATCTTGGTGACGGAGGGTAAAGTCTCGCGGTGCTGTCTCGTGAGTTCTCGGGGAGACATTTCTACGTAGATTCCATGATTCTGCTCTTCCATGGGTGACTTTCGAACGAGACGAGAAGCGAGAGAAGTCCAACAGCGGCGGTAGCAGGAACTGCGGGACAGTCAGGGGTGGAAGAAGAAAAAAAGAAGCCACGCTTTAGTTCCCACTCACGAGTGAACGGAAGAGACGATCGTAGAGTACGAGGTCGAGTACAAATTGTCTTGAGGGGACAGGGTTGGGAATCAATCTACTTCTTGCCTTTCGTTCCTCCTCTTTCCTCGGTCTTTCGTCCTTGTTCCGTCCCTCTCTTCTTTCTTATTCGTCCGCCGTTTTTCTCTCTCTTTCTTTCACCCTGTCACTCGTTTTCTTTATTTCAAACTTTACCAGACGTCAGCCGGTGATCGGATGAGCTCATTGTACGGCGGGAAAAAAGTTTGGGGAATTTAGGTTTGCAGTGACGAATAGTCCTCTTGCTCGCATGGAGAAGCCGAATGGTTCCGACGCGACGGGTTCTGCTTTTAGAGCTAAATAAAAAGAGACCATCCTCGTCCTATTGACGACTATCAGCAAGCTCTGCCGAATCTTTTTCGCAACGAGAAAATTAAAGCGGCGGCATGGTTCATTAGTTTAAAGCACCACAAATTGAAACTTTTCGATCGATTTATGCGTCGCTGTTGGTGTTCCTTCGTAAACATCGAATAGTATTCACCACGTGTAAACGAATAATTCGATCACATCTAAGTACCACTGTATTCTGATATTTTACGTCCATTCTCAATTTTTGTCTACAACGTACTTGCATACACGTACTTGTACGTTGTATCATAGATCGTAAATTTAACATTTGTTACAAATTCCATTTATTTTATCACGGAAATCTGCTCATCGTATTTCAATGACGTAAAATTAGAAAAAGATCGTGGTAACAAGCGTCTTACGTCGATATAGTACCGGGCATGATATTCGAAATATCGACGTGAAATAATGGTTCCTTAACATCCATCATGCACAGCCGCTGGTTTGTGCAACAGCAGATCCTCGTCTCGCTCGCTCTTAGTTCTACGCAATATATATGTGGCGGACGGAAGAGATCCTTCCTCCAGAAATGCCAGATGCCACCCTCAAAGCGTAACAACGGGGTAACGAAACACGAAACACGGACGCAACGTCAGTGAAAGTATAACGTATGGTCAGGTGCGACAGGCCGTACACTTATCAATCACTTAGCATCCATATTTCTCGTCTTTCAGAAGGACAAACTAAAAAGACTCGCCTCGCCGCATTTATATCGCGATCCGATCTGTCTCGTCGTAAAGCAACGTGCGAAACAATGGCGATAATGCCGTTGTCAATGCATACAAATGCACGGATTTTTGAGTGCCGATCGTGAACGAGATTTCTTCCTTCCGCACTTCCCTTCCTTTATATCCTGTATCGACTGCAAGTACGCATATAGATATACGCGTATCTTGAAGACAGGCAGCGTATACGTAGTTGGACGTCGTGCTAAAATTCTGATTGTTTTTCATATTTTCATATCTATCGTATCTTAATAAAAAGTATCGAATGTCTTCAGTTGGGAAAGCTCTGTCGATGATTCTACGATATTACAACGTTCAGTCCATTCTGTATATGCGAGTGAAAAGTGTACGCCTGTGGGTGCACGGTGACTCGCGACAACACGTATGCGGGCACATTGTGAATAAAATGCAGTCAGGAATGGGGCAGCTAGAGCGATTATAATGCAGCGGCCGTTCTCTGTTCTCGTCTCGCCAGGAACGTAAATTCTGGATACACTTTAGCGAGTCCATTATATAGATTGTGGTCGCGACCTCACAGCCAGGGACCCGCCACTAAGTTTTTCATCCCACTCCCGTTTCTTTACACCGTCAGAGTACCGTTTCCATCCTCTCTCGAATGGCGGTGTCTTACTCGTTTCTACTTCGTTTCCTTGCACTACCGTTCATCACGTCCCACGCAAAGCATATTTTACGCTCGGAGGCGACCCGATAGTAACAGCGTAATAAGAACACGGTATGGAGATGACTAGTGTCGCTGAAAGGGAAGGAATTCTTTCCTATTAGCAATGGGACCGACTTAACCGTGAGAACGGAAGTCGAGGACAAGCCAGCGCGTAAATTAGAATGCCGGGAAAGAAACGAATTCTCCCCGAGGGACAGAATTATTCCGAACAATTTATTTTTGCGTGTAATTCTCGGGTATTCGCGCGAGTCGAAGGAACGATGCAAATACACCCTTAACAATTTTAACTTCAACCAAACGATGTATCTGTGTTCGTTTTCAGAAAAATATGCTTTGTCTGTTTATTCCAAGACAGCCGCAAAAACGTTGGCTGCGTATTCAAAATTACAAAGAAAGATGAAAATTGTTTCGCGTAGAATGAAAAATGGATCACGGTTGAACAGCGACTAGATCTTTCGGATGTGATAACGTAACGTTACAAGAGCGGTATCTCTTTCCCTTGAGCAACTTGCAATATCGTTCGAGTGCATACCTTTCTCGGTGCAAACATAATGCCGTGATCTCGGTTGCCATGTTCTCGGGTAACGATTCTCCTTGAGAGCACCTACCACGACGATATCGTAGCGAGAAAACGAAATAATAAGCCGTCTAATGGTGTCTGGAATTGCGGGCATTCAGGCTGCGATTGGATGCAGTTCCGACGCGGCAATTTTACCAACCAGTTTCGTCGCACAGCTCGACGAACGAACACACCTTCCGGTCGCCTTTCACTCTGCCACCTATTACAGCCCCCTAACGGGAACGACATCTTAATCGATATTCGCTAAACCTTTTTCCGTGGACCGATGCTTTCCGATTCTTTGGAGGACGTCGCCGGAATAATGTCTACAACGATGTTCGAATCGAAAAATCCGTTCGATGGTCAATAACTTTTGCTGCTATTGAAATTTCACTCTACAGTCAACCTCGTTAACACGCGTCAATTGGATGAACGAAGAACTATGAGCAAACATAAAAAGTCAGCATCGCGTAACTGCGATTCGATATACTTCCTTCAAGTGTGCATTGTATTATGTCTCCGTACGATATGATATAGATACAGCACGAAATTAATAATTTCCTAATTTGCAATTTTAATCTGTTGTATTTAACTTGCTATAAATCAACCGAGCTCCTTCTTTTTCATCTATCTCTGTGTATATGTATTATGCGAATAAAATCCACGATATACGCGTGTATATAGTTAACAATAAGCATCGCAGTGAAAACATTATTTGTCACCGAGGTATTTGTTCAGCAAGGTACAGAGAAAATTACGCAAATAGAGCTTTCGTTATCTGCTGTTAACTCGATTTTCGTGGCTGTCGCTTCACGACCGTATCCCCTGTATCGGCGATGCCTTTAAGGAACACGACTTCAAAGACCGACGAAAGGTAGCAATATGTTTTCCACGAAATATTCCCCGCCCTTTCTGCCCGTAGAAATTCTTCGGAGCCCCTGCTGCCTGTAGGAGTTCTCTGAATCTTTAGGCAACCTAGAGAGAAATTATTCGCGCTTGGTCGAAGCTCCTTTGATAGACGTTGTAAAGCATTCACAATCTCGAGACTGCTACTTCCACAAATGCTTCGTCATAACAATATCTTTGAATGGCGAAAATCGTGATTGGCGAAGTAAAATTTTTGATTTTCGGAAAAATCGGGAGTCTCGATTTTCAAATGTTCGAAAGGGAATGAAAAAGAAAAAACAGAGGTATCGGCGAAAGGAAAAGTCCTGGATGAAATGACGTAACCCTGGACCTGTTCTTTCCTTGGCCCAAACAATGGATGCCACGCTGGCATCCACGGGATTAAATATCATAATTAATGTCGCGATGGTACGCGAAGCTGTGTGCGCAGGAGAATCGTCACCTTGGAAACACCCGCTATCGCCCATTGACCTTCGCGCCTCCTCTCGTCATTACGTTTTTTCACGGACCGACGCTCGGTTCGTTATGAGATCAAATGCGAGTAGACGGAATGTCTTCTATTGTGTACACGCTGAAGAAACTTTCATTATTAACCTCGATCACGATTCTGTGCTTTTCGTCTAGCGATCTGGCTACTCGTCGTCTCTTTTTCAAGCTCCAACATTCTTTCGTAGTCTTGTTTTCTCGTTTCCTTCGTCGGATCATGTTGATATTCTTGGAAAAATAGCTTCGTGCTGTGAAAATCTTTTATTCGACGGACAGCATTACTGCGAACGGCAACGAGTATAACTGTCGGCAATCTGACGACGCGAACTGCAAGCAGTTGTTTACTCGGAAGGAGAAATATGATTGGGATAGAACGTCTTGGTGATAAATGCACCAGGCGATATCTTCCAGTCGTTAATTATACTTACAGGTGGAAAAAGGCGATACGACGTAGCTGCGATAAAGAGGATAATGTCGAGTATCCCCTGGAAATGAACTTAAATAATTCCGCGAGTGTTGGATATCGATCGCAGACGACTTGATTTTGTTCGTTTACATCTTGTTCGTTCCTGGTACATACACCGTCTAAAATCACGCTTGCGCGTAAGCACGGAAAACGGATGAAATTAACGGCGTGCTTAGTCCAACGAATATCGATAAACTGGCTCGATCTAGCCAATATCCGGTGGCACGGAGCACCACCGAGCACCACGAACGAAATTTACTTCCTTTGATAGACGTCGGACCCGTAGTTGCGGCATAGGCATTGTCGATTGTAAACCTTCTGCTCTCTGATCGGTTCCCTGACGGTGCGTAGGTACACATTAATTAGGCTTAGGCTCGCGAGGTAGGTTTAATTACTTTCACCGGATCAGAGTCGAACCCGAATTCGGCTCGGTAGATGCAACAAGGGAGTTGTATGGAGAAAGAGGGAGACGAGGAGAAAGAGAGAGCGACAATTTCAAACAGCTGCAGTATAAAGGTGTGCAAACGCAGCGTTGTTTTGAAAGCATTTGTGACTTAATAGAGGAAAAAGTATCCGACAGCTTCAGGTATTCTTTATAGTTTCATTCGTCCTTCGAACCTGTCGTCATTTGTAAAATGGTATCGTTAAACTTCATCCATATACATATATATGATCGCAAGACGAAACAGGCAGAATCCAGGAGAGTGCTGGAAGAGGGAGTAAGAGTAATAGCATGGTTAGAGATATGAATCGCATGAGCGGCTGAGCCATTGTAAACAGGGTGTAACAGGGACTCATCTCAAATGACCTGGTCCTACTAGTTCCTAGCTAACTGATCAGGCAGGGTCTCGCAGGTGTGGAGGAAACCAGCGAAATGATCGGTGTCGGTATCGCTGGCGGTGCAGTTGCTATCGACGAAGCGGAGGTGGTACAGCACTTGGTGTTCGGACCCTTCGCGTTGGATTCGTGTGCTCTGTCTAGCAAAGCGCGAGAGAGCTCGCGCGCATTGTAATCGCGTCACGTTAGTTACCTACACTTCGACAACCACTGTAATTTGCCTACATTGATTAAATTGACAAGTGGAATGAGAAATGCGTGGTCAGAGGATTGAAAGAGGTAAGCGCAAAGGGAGAAATTGTAAAAGAGGCATTGCGAGAGAAGAGTTTGCAAGGGCGTGGGGGGGAGGGAACAAGAGGAGAGGCAGCTAGCAAGGATAAAACGAGAGAGGGAGGAGAAACGGAAGAGAGAGAGAGAGAGAAAGAGAGAGAGAAAGAGAGAAGCGGGCAGAGGGAGTAGAGGTAGGGTTTAAAGGTTCGCCCGACACTGCAGGATCCTGTATCAAATTAAAACTTGCCAATCAAACGCGATATCGGCGCAACTTGATAGTAATTTTAATTAAAATTGCAACTGACGAAGATTCGTTGAAGTGCGAATTACGGCTAAAGCGAACACCGCGTGAGAGTCTGGATCTATCGAATGACGAAGGAGCTCGTAGCAGCTAACGTTTGATTACACAATTCCTTATAGCTAACTAAAAATCGAACAGCGCGCTAATGAAGGTTGAAAAGTCTCAAAATACCGTGTATTTAAAAAATACCGTGTAAAAAGTCTTAAAAAATTAATAATTTTTACGAGCATATCTGCAAGTGTCGTTGGACGCATTGACAAGCCACGGGAACTCATTATTTTATTTCTGTAAATACGAAAAAACCACGAATTGTCGCCTAAACACCCCATTCTCTCGATGCAAACGGTAAATGGAACGATCGATTGGAAATGAATTCGATGGAACGGTCTCTGTTCGAACAAGGGAAACGTGGCGCAAATTTCTGGTGCATGTTCTCACGAAGAAAGGTGTGAGCGCTAAAACGACATTGGCTGAATAACCTGGTCTGGTGACTTCGGTACGCGATATACGCGTCAGAGACGATCGGGTCGTTCGTTCCCGCGTTTTTGGATTGCATGCGAATTTCATGCAAACGGCAAACCGCGCCGCGATATAGGACGTAGGTGAAACGTATTTTATCACGGTGTTTCGAAACCGGTTACGGGCACCGTGACGAGGAAATGGCATACACGCCGCAATTCGGTAGGTGGTGTTACTTTTATGGACGAACGTAAACCATACGCCGCATACTCGTTCGTGTTAAGAGAATAAAGAAGCGCTAGGTGCGGTTCTGATGCGGTTCCAAGTTGTGTGCACGGTGCAAGTAATACCGGTTATAAAATACTTTCGCTGACAGGACATGTTTATGGTGGAAAAACTGGTCGAGGAGGCAAGCAGACGTGAAAAAAGATGGTGGAATCCGATAAAAGGAAATGTGTATTCGACGTCGTATTTCGCAAACGACAAAATATGTCGCCACTCGCATACGTTTATTTATTCTTTCCTAAGTTTACACGCCCTTTGCGAATCGAAGGACTTTTAGGAAGTAGTTCCTAACGTTATGAAACTTCATTAATCTTTCGCTTTTCGCGTCCATTGCGTCCATCGCGTTAATTTGAGAAAATCATTTGTTCTTTTAAGATTACGAATTTTAATGAAAGGTAATAAAATAAAAGCTCGTTTGAAAAAAAGATAACACCGAGGAAATGTAATTAATATAACAATCGAATTTGGAAGAAGAAGAGAGAATATATAAGATATAGCTGCACGTAGACTAGAAGCAATTTATATAGATAGAATCTTGCAGCGGCTGTAATCGGATCGGTTCCTTGAGCTACCTTTACGGGGGTCTCGTTATCACGTCGATCAATATAGAAGCAAAAGGAACTCGTGTCTAGGTGGCTGTAATTATTTCCACCTAAGGCGTCGAAGTTTAGCGCAATCATTTCTCAGGAAGGATGTTCCCCCTTAGAAATTGTTGGAGGCGAACAGCTTTACTCGCAAAACTTTTGCGAGCAGTCTTGCGTCGCGCAGCGGCATCCTCCTCTTCGTCTCTCTTCCGGGACTCCACGCTTACTATTACCTCGACACGGTTTCGCAGAGACGGTAACTAAATAGAAACTGATGCCGGAGCCGGCAAAGACCCTTATTGTCGCTCAGGAACGTACGAGAAGAACTTTCCTCGTCTTCGTGTTCTCTCGCCCGAATAAGACGATTCTTCGTGTCATTCTCACTCGTGGAACGATGCCGCGTTATTCGGGGAACATTCGGAGACGAAAAGTGAGCGCTGCACACCCGTCGAATACCAAAATACTGTCGGGCGACTGCCCTCAATCCTGTTAAATTATTTCACTTCTTACAGTGTACGTAGAATATCGAACGCGATAATCTCGAAAGCAAAATGCGCTGAAAAGTTTTTAATATATCTTATAGGTAATCGGTGTAACTGGTACGACCGTACGTGTCCACCACAGTTCCGTATCTTGGATCGTTTGTATCCTCGCGATTCTAGTTTACGAAACTTACGATAAATTCATGAATACGATATAATAAAGGAAATAAGTTGGAATTTGCAAGATCCAATATGGAACCAAGTTCCTTCGGCATTCTCTATGCTCGATACATATTCACACCCATCCTTCATCGACGGTTCGCGTGCAGATTCCTTCCCCTTTGTACTTTCGTTCAAGGCCCTTTTTCTTTCCAGCAGCGTACAATAAATTCCTGCGGACATTGGTATGCGATCAGCGTCCTGACTTCTTTACTTCTCTATGTGAGAGCATCGGAGAATAGGGATGGCCAATAGCAGCGAATTGGTTCGAAAAAAATGCTTTGCAATAACATTTTAAAGTAGGAAGATAAGAATCGTCGAGAAGACGTCCCACTTTTTGAAACTTTTTATGCCACTTAAAATTCGAGTGTTTTTTAAAGTAGTCCGGTTTTCCGATCATACGGCAAAATTTCGCACGATACAAAATTTCAATTTTGGTTTCAAGGAAAGGTTTCAAAACTGTAAAAACTTTTAACCTTAATCCGTTTTTGGATTCTCAATCCGATAAAAGATAAAGCTATAAATAAATCGTTGCGTGGCAAACGTCGTTGTCACGCACACGCACGCACGCACACAAATTCGAGGCATGACCGAAACACCGACGTTTGTCGTTTATTTATTTGCGGTGCAATCGGTAGAAGGTGAACCTCGGTAGAAGTATCGAAGGGAATTTGATATTTTTGGGGAAAGCCGGATTCTGTTTCGCGCAATAAACTTCTCGAGGCGATGCCCTCTAGTTTGGTCGACAGTTTCTAATTACGCGTCGCGCTAGCGGAGATACCATCCACGGGATAATTATATAATACAGCATATTCCATCATGCATGCAGCGGGTGGGCCGAGTGTGTTTGAGGTGGTGAGGCGTGCTGATGACAGACAGGGTGTGCGGGTCCGATAGCGATAGCATCCCTTGTATCGTACTGGACGATGGGCTGACTGGCTCTCCTCTTCGTCCTCGCTGCGGGAACCATCGTCGCATTACCCTCTTCCTCATCCATCATGTCGACAGCTTCGTTATGACCGCATACTGACTCTCAGCGCCTCTGGCCACCGTCGTCTCTTGGACCCTTTCGTTCAACTAAATCTATGATATCCCCTAGACGACATATTCTCTTATTGGTTATCACTCAACCGTACGATTCTCAGATATTCAATATTTTTCGTCGTGGAATTCACGGTATGCTTCTATAATAGATTCACACGGCGTGCGTGCGTGATCGACGAGAAAACGTAATTGCTGATCGATGTGCCTTGAAATCCCAACGAAATATCCGCCTGACGAATCATTCCAGGCAAATTGGACCGCGACGAGCACATTATTGTCGCGGTAATTTCGGGATCACGTGCCACGAAACGTCAGCGATACGTCGGCGTCATATCAGCGGAACGATGCGTGGCGAGCGGTTAAATCGCATTGGCTGCGCTACGCGGAACGATGATACGTTTCGGTGAAACCATCGGTCGAGGGTTTCAGGTGACACGAGTGCCCGCCGCTGATACAGTTTGGAATCTCAAGTATTTTTCTCTTTCGAGCCCTCCGCATCCACGTGGCCTACCTCGCTGCCTTCCTCTCCTCTCTTTCGTGGCTCTATCAAATTAACAAAGGGGAATATCAAATTAAATTACCCGGGGCCCTGGTTTCGACCTGCTGAAAATCTCAAGTGCGCGTCCAGGTGTCAAATATTTTCCGCGAGATCTATTTACTCTTTGTGTCACCGCGAACCAACGCGCTTCCGCGGATCCCAATATTAAAAATAATTTCATTTTCGTACGGGAATCGGGAATCGAAACGTATACGGCGGACATATATCGCGCGCACGTGCTTGCCGAAAGAATTTCAGGGATCGCGAATACTCTCAAAAGGCTTTTGTTTTCTCGACTCACGCACACGTACGTATATATATATATTTATATACATACGTACCGCGTGTCGAGGGTCTATTGTCCTTTATTCACGAAGAAAACAAAAGGCCGATAACGACGAAAAGAGAATCGGAATGCCACATTCGCCACGAAATTAAAAACTACACTAGTTACAGGCGACCGTGGAGAGCCGACATTCTTTTTGGTTCGTTTCACGCGACACGTTCCATAAAAATGGGAGCTCCGACAGAATCACGCCCGAGAATATTGCACCAACAAAGAACGCTTCCGAGGGTATCAATTCAGTCGAATGGCTACATTGGCTCGGTGAAAAAAATTCTTTTTCCGCAGGACTTTTTTCCCTGGCCCTTTATATACTCATAAAACTGTAAATTCTTTCGTATCTCACGTTCTGCGCGTTCCATGTATTCCCGGAGCGTCGTTTCGCATCCCGTCCGTTTCTCGCTTTTTCTCTTTGTCTCGGATGCACAGCCTTCTCCTTTTTCGGCACAAACATAATGAATATTGACAAACCAGCTATCCTCCTCCCTTTCCGTTTCTCTTTCTTCTTCTTCTTCCTTTCGTCTCTTCTTCTCTTTCTTTCTTTTTCTCTCCCTCCTCGCTCTCACTCTCTCACTCTCGCTCTCTCTCTCTCTCTCTTTCTCTATTTCTCTATTCTTTCCTCTCTTAGTGCTCGAGGCCGCGTCGTACTGGCAAGCAGAAACAAATAGGATGAGACGCAGGGGGTAGCAGCTATCTGGCATCCCTTCGCGATACAGAGCCACCATTGCCCTGGGCACAATGTTCCCTTTCTATCCTCTCCTTTCTTTCCAGTCCTCCTCTTTCTATCGTTCTCTACCCCTCACACCTCTGCCCGCTTTTCCGTCCGTGCTTTCACTCTTTCTCCATCTTTCTCCGACTCGACGCAATCGAGTTGCTTCGAAAATATATTAGTTCGGATTCGCGGAGTGGCGGAAAGCGAAGCGATACGGTACCCACCCACTGGTTTGATGCGATTTTCACGTGGAATGGCGTCGAGGAAATTACGGTGAAAGCGCGAAAATTCGCTTTCGTTGAAATTTCGAGAATGCCGCTGCTACCACTCTACTTTTTTTCACTTCTCTTTCTCTCCGCTTCCCCGCATCCCATATCCTACATCCAAGGCACCACTAACTCATTCTCTCTCTCTCTCTCTCTCTCTCTCTAGACTTTCCTCCCAATTTCAGAACCAATTTATATATCTTTGAATACGAATCTGGTGGCTAAATTGAATGTGTATCTCCGTTACAGTTTCGTTCCTTCTTTCACTGTTATAGGTTTCGTTCGTTATTACTCTTTTGGGCAGATTTTGTACCAGTGCCAGTAGATCAAATAAATACGTTCGTAATCATATATCAAAGGTGAAATGCTTGATATCTTCTTTCGTGATACGATATTATATTTGTATCTACTATTTTATGATTTAAGGAGAGTAATAGCGGATAACATTGACCGATTATTAAGGATTAAGGATTAATTTTAATTTTATATTTCTTAATTTCTCTTCTGGAGGAAAGGTACGAAAATGTTCGGAAGCCAAAACGTTCTGGTTAGTCTTAACAGTCGCTTGCCCGCGTTCCGATTTGACTCGAAAAACAGAGAGATCTTCGTCGAGGTCTATTAACTCTTTTATGCCTGCCGACAAGAAGTCCGGAAAAAGCGACGTCATTAAAGTCAAATTTAGAAACGTAAGCTCTCTTTTTACTTTCGAGGAAAGCGTAAGAACGTTTGAGCTTAAGGTTTTTGGTAGGAAAAGGGGTTGCCCCTTTCTCTCCTTTCTTCGACCAGACAGCGCACTTACTGCGAAATCGCAGAGACCTGCGCTTGATGTATCCCGTTCGTGTTACACGGGCACGACCGTGTGCGAATCGTACGTGAGATTTCCGCAGAAATACCCACGAGGAACGCACAGCTCCGTTTCTTGTAGGTGAAAGCAAAAACGACGGTGTACGTCAACTTCTTCCTTTTTACAGCTCTTCGGGGTTAGACTCATTACGAAACGTTACGTGCGCAAACCCGCGAATGTAGCCTGGCTATATACGTACGTATACGCCCCGACGTATCCACCTATACCATTCTCCAACTTAACTTTCGCCTATGTACACACTCTATTTCCGACCAGGCAGGAGTTTAAGGCCAACGACGACGCGCTGTCTTGTTGACCACGCGGACAGTTAACTTTCCGCACCCCTTCTTTACGAGGAATAGCGTGCTATTGTACGTTTTTTCCTCCTTTATTGCTGACTTACAATCACTGTGCCTTGGTCCCTCGAACAATGAAAACAGTCACGCGACTGTTGTGTGCCACTACAAGGATTAATGGAAGAAACGTGCTGAGATTCTTTTCGGAACGTTGTGTCAAGAACAAAAGGCAACTCACGAGTCACGTAGCTTAAATAGAATGGAATTGTTTCGCATTAAGTTATTTTTATGTTCGATCACTTGCGACAAATAGTGCACGAAATTAAATAAAACAAAAAAAAAAAAAGAAAAAAAACTAAATGTTTAACATGTACCGAAGGTATACTGTTCGTCCATAACGTTTGAAAAAGTATCAATTTTCGGTTTCGCTTTGGACGAGTCTTCCGTCTTTCGTTTTGCCACTTTTCTACCCCTGATCGACCGTATTTAAGCATCCAGCTGAACAAGAAGGAACGAGTTACGGAGCTTTCTTCATTACGAACCGGACAGTTTCGGTCTTGCCTTTTCTTTCTGCAAGGCAGGGGTTTTGATTGAACGGAGGCAAAAGGCAACCCCGAACCAAGCAGGAAGCCCTTGTTTCATCGTTGCCTCAATTATTCTATCCCTACGTTTTTCTTTCTCCGCCTTCTCTTCCCCGAACGCCGATCTCCCCAGTGTCTCGTTGACGTCCGGTAGCACTTACATCCCTCTCACTCGAAGGAACGCTAAATTGTTCCCCGAAGTAGTTTAAATTCAATAATTTCCGTTCTGAAAATTCGACGAACAATTTCCTCCATCAAAATATTTTACACGCATTAACGTGTTTTTCATTTTCAAATTCGTATATCGTTATATCGTAAAAATAATTAAATGCATCGAAATAAAAGACGAACGTTAGATGTAGGAAGCATAAAATTCAGTATATTTGCATTCTATCTCTGGAAATTCATGTGAAATTGAGAATTGAAAAATAGAAGGAAAATACACGCGATATTGCTCAGCTACGAAACAGGTTTTACCTTTCAGCGTATCCCATAAAAAAGCAATAGTTTCTGGACGTTCGAGTTGCCTGATAAGAATTCACGTAGAATATCATTTCGGCGATGTTGCGCAAGCAGGGTTACACAACCGAGTCAAAACAGGAATGCGAGCGTAGAAATGATGTTGTTGCATAAGCGACTAACGGTTGAGCTTGCAACACCGGTCGGGACTTTTCTAAGGATTCGCCGAGAGAAACGCAATTAAAGTTAAACGCTGGCCCCGCCTCCTCGTCTCTTTTCCTTTTGCTATTTCTGTTTCTCTTCAGACAGAAACGACAGTCTATAAGCGAGAGGTTTCCCTGGTTCCCCGTTGGGGTTGGTTGGAGGGTTAGAGCAAAAGCGAATTCTCGTTCAAAGGAGCATTAATTCACGAGCTTCTCGCTGGATGCGAGATCAAACACTTTCGTCAATTAGCTCACGGTTCTTGCATGCGCATAATTGGCCTAGCGACCAACCAACATCGAGGGATGTCGATAGGACGCTCTATACTCCGGTAAATCGTATTTTTCATCCTAATTTTTATTCCGTCTGCTTGTCTCGATGGTGGCCTATTTTTATGGTTGTAAATGCGCTTCCATGACCGGAATTTCAATAAAAAAAATGTCGATAAGCTTCCCTCGCGTTCTCTATCTATTGAATCAATTGATATCATCAATCAATCAATGATATCAATGATATGTTGAATCAATGATAGATCTCTTGTCTATAGAGTTAATCAATGGCGCAATACATATAAGTAGCGAATAGTATCATGGAAGGAAAGGTATGTAAAACAAAAGAAGACACGGAATTTTTCGCGAGACTAGATATGTCATAAAAAACAGGTCGTATCATTAGAGAGAGAAATCTGTAGGAATCGTACGTTACCGATGCGAAATCGGTAACGACGACGTAGCATCGCTAGTCCGCATGCGACCTTAAAACTGATGTCAGTCGGGAAAATTTTTAGTACAGCTCTCTTGAAGTTAGCCGTGAGTGTACAAATAAATAAAAGCTTCGAGCGACTGGAAAAACCTGGCGACCGAAAAACGCAGAGCCGAACCACCATCGTCATCTTTTTTCGCTGCGGAGAAACGGAAATCTCGGCGTTTAATTCACGTTTAATGTGTGCTGCCCGACTGGACCTATTTTTTTTTTCACGTGCTTCCCCTTCTCACGTCGGGTGGTATAATTAACCCGCCTCCGAAAACGGCCTGCAGGGACCAAGCGCATTTTCGAAGGGACTCGGTGAAAATTTCAACTCGTCTGCATTTCTCCGTCCGTGTACACTTTTTTCCTCTCTATTTCTCGTGTTTCCTTTTTTTTCTTCTTTTTACTCTCCGGACGAATGTACACGTACAGATATAAAATTAAGTATTCGAGAACAGTTAGCCGCGCAGACGCCTCTTCCCTTGTTTGCGCAAAATTTCTTTTTCCATTCGGTACTCCCCGCTGCTATTCATCGCTGATCGAGATATTCGAAACGGGCATCGCCGAAGCTTTTGTACATCGCTGTTTTATGAAATTAGCGGGACAATCATGATTATACAATTTCCGTTTGATCCATCGTGCCCATGAAATGCTGGCAAATGAAATGGAATACTTGGAAGGGAGACTTTTTACCCTTTCTTTTCTTCGTTCTTTTTTATCTATTTTTTTTTTTTTTTTAATAACGACGAAAAGCTGACGTAAGAAAGAAACGATAGATCCGTGAAGTCTGGAGCCGGAATTGTAACATTTCAGATAGGTGGCTGTTTTTAAATAAAACTTTCTTCAGGATTTACTTTAAAAGTGTTGGAACCAGGTTTCGGCAAACGCCGTGCCAGCAGCAAGGACGATGTTTCTCGATTGTTATTGTTACTCTCGCCAAGAATAAGAATCGGTGGAACTGCTGGATGACGTAGCGGAGAAGGAGTTCCGGCGAACTCGGGAATGGCGTACGGCGACGTAGCCGAAAGGAACGAATGGAGATGACGAAGTTGAAAAGGGTGGAGAAAACGGGGGAGAACGATGGTGAGATGCCATCGGTCTCGCTCTTCTTCTGTTTCTGTTTCGCGGGAGGAGCAGCGGCTATCAAATATTTGCAGCGTCTCTAACCCACAATGCCTCGCTCGATAAACCCGAAAGTTTGTTTACGGTTGCCGGTTATTCCTTCGTCGCCTTCTCCTTCAAAGCCACCCTCTATACAGATTCGTCGACAGATTCCTTCTGCACGCGCGCGCGCGCACGCACCCTACCTCTTTAACTTACAACCTACTAGAGAAATCTCTTCTTGTCCTTCGTCGAATTTACGGCAATTGAATGTGCTCGATCGGCGGAAAATTCTGCATCGACGTTTCTTTCTTTGTTCCTCCATTTTTCCTTTGCCAACGGGTCGATCGGAAATAGAAAATTCACGTAATAACGTAGAACAATGCGCTCATCCTACGAACGTAGGAACACACGACTCGTAGGCTGTGGGATTTTAATGTTCGCGCGTTGCTCGACTACTTGGAATTTAAATTCATCAACTTTTAAACAACCGAACTTTCTGGGTAATCGCGAGTTACGTAAAACTCAAAGAACATACGTTTTATGTAACGTTGGCAAAGAGTTGTGTGAAGGAAGTTACGAGAACAAACGTTGGAAACTTTTTCATTGCGACCTCGTGTGCTTGGTCGAGAAGGTACGCGTGAACGTAAAATTGCCACCGTCAAATTTTAATACCGATCTTACGTTCGCTGGTAGGGAGGCATTTTTTAAGTTTCGAACAGAAGTTAACTATCGGAAACTTTCGGAGATATAAAGGAATTGCACGAATGATATTAGTCGGATGAAATGTTTATAAATATTTGCATGACATTTTCGTTTCATTTTCTATTTATTAAATACGGCGGGAAAGCTTGAAAACGTTCTACAAAAGAAATCGGAAGGATCGTAAGTCGGAGAACGGATAAACGCCCATTTTGTCTAGTTAGGACGAAAGAAATCATCGTAGAAGTAAGTTTTGGTGGGTTGAACGAGCGGAAGAGCAGAGTGCGAGTGTTTCTTAGGTGATTTGCAACTTCTTTATCGCAGTTTCGCGACATTTGCGGAGGATATCGTTCGGTTAGAAAGAGTAGAGAGAAAGAGAGAAAGAGAGAGAGAGAGAGAGAGAGAGAAAGGATGAAGGGGAATCGAGGATGATTCAATGCGGCCTAGATGCTTTCTGGCGATTGTCCAAATCACTTCTGGCCCCGGCGGTCCTGTACCCAAGTTCGGGCTACGGAGCAGTATGAGCTGTTTGTACTTAAGCGAGCTAGACGACGCGCGAGACGACCGGGAAAACATTTCGCTGGGGAGGGGTGCTCTCTTCCTTGAAACAATAAACGCTCCGTCTAATCGAGCGTGGAAGATAACGAGCGAGAGAAACGGACGAGAGAAAGAGACCGTCGGAAAAGAGTTGTTTGTTAGATTGCCGGTGATCTCGTTGAATTGCGAGATCGGCCAAGTTTCTCCATCGTCTCTGCTTCCGCGCCGAAAGATTTCCTAATAGATCTTAATAATGCACTTCTGCGATCTGTTTCTCCGCGTCTTTTTGACAAAGAAATATTCAATTTTCCAGACTCGCGAAAACTTTGCCACTTTCCTTTCCAACTACACGATTGAATTGCATGTAATTAGAGCGCCATTTTGACTTCCACCTCGCTTAAACTTTTATCTTGTTATTTCGAATCGCATCGTGTAAACGATTCGAATGAAATGGAAAAGCGATAAATCGATAATCGCGATAAAGGTAAGGTATCGCGCGTTCCGTTGACGTTTATTAATGCGTCGGTGCTGTGCTCGTCAGCAAAATCTTCCAGTAGGGATTCGGCAAACGCAAGGGGAAAGCTCGACGCGAGAAGAAGAAAAACGCGAAATTACGAAATGCCTGTACACCAGCGAGTCGAATGACAAACGATTCAGGCAGAGACGTGAAATAGGCTTGCCGGTTTCAGGATCACCGGCGGCTCGCATTTACCACGCTTCGACTAACTTGGCTTCCACCTCATCAATCTTAGGCCACTTGGGTAGCACTGGCAATTACAATATCGGCTTGCTCGACGAGAGTTTGAGGTTGCGGCCGAAAGGGGTGGTTCTTGGCACGCTAACCCGAGCTAAAGCTTCTGGCTCAGCTCGGCGGTGCCCCACCTGCCTAGAGAACATGTCCCACCTGTTGCGAGCGATCAGTCACTTGAGCCGTGGATTTGTTTAAATCTTGATAACGTGGACCTCGTATCAGCTTAATTTCAATTCTCCGGAGAACCGAGCAGGAATGTCACAGCATTTTCGACAGATTAGCGGCCGCTTCGATTCAGTCGAATGGATTACAAATACGAGCGTTTGATAATTGCATTCGATTGGCACGTGCGCGATATCGCGCGTTCGGTTAAGCCATTCCTTTGTGCTAAATATATCTCGTTCGGGTATAGATAGCGCTTCGTATATACGCAGCTACCTTACCACCATTACGTCAGAGACGAAGTAACGATGACAACTTTTACCGATTTAATTTCATCGACATTTCCAAATCGACTGGCGTTTAAAAAATAACGAAACGATAGATCGTCTTAGATAAATCGAATCTTCTTAGAATCGAGGAAACGAAGTGAAAATAATTTGGAACTTGTACCGCGACACTCGAAAATCTCTTCTATTACGCAAAAACCGAACGGTTTAAAAGGATTAATTGCACGAAGCGAGATCTCGTTTCGTTCGTGTTTTACAGGGACGCTTATCCAGAGCTTCGAGGCGGAAGATGACCGTTGGAATTTATGGGGCCGTTAAAGTATCCCCTTTGGTCTCGTAAGCTTCTGCCCTACCACGTTTTTTTTTATGACTCCTACGTTAACACGTTCACTACTACATAGATTGTTTTATCGCATCATGCGAAACTATTTGCGAAATTCCGCAAATCTCTGTGCACTCCAGTTAACGAAATTGAATTACGACCTGTAACGTATAATCTTTCTCGTTATTTATTCAAATAGAAATCACTCTACGCTATACAGTTTTAACATTTTAATTTCTCTACAAGAATATCGTTTGAGCGTGCATACACGAAGCAGTACGTGAAAACTCTAAATAACTTCTAACGTTTGGTATCTTCTTAAAAATTTAAACTTTGCGGAAAACGGAAGGACTCTTCTTTTTACCCAAATTGTTATTCAGTCGTAAATATCGAAAAACATATCGAAAGGCGAGTGGCGTTCGTGAACGCGAAAGGACTACTCGATATTATATTTTCTCCCGTTTCGAATGAAATCAGGTTTCAAAATTATTTACGTCTGATATTGTGTGTGTGTGTGTGTGTGTGTGTGTGTGTGTCAGCCTCTGAAAATTGGCGAGCAGGTTCGGAAAACTCAAAAGCGAATATGATCAGCTACGTACAAGTTCCTTCATTCTGGGTACGTACAGACTAGTTTGTACCGGTAACAATCTGCTCGAGTTTAGATCAGGCAACTGTTCTCGCGTCCGGTTTATACCCTGGGTGCCAATTAGTTACTGGCATTACCAACGGTTTCCTCCTAATTAACAAAGTTTCGTTTATCAACGATGAAGAGGAGAGGAACAGATGAGAAGACTGCGAACTGTTAGGCTTCTCGAAACGACAAGATTTAACCCGGTGTAATTATTCACATCGAAATCCAATTAAGGCTTAATTAGTCGATTAACAAGGACGAATCGGTACATTTGATATTTTATAAATAATATTCCATTCGAATTTCAATTATGGGAAACGTAAAGCGTCGCAAACCGAAACTTCGCTTAATGCATCGATTACAAGCAAAATAGCGATTAAACTTTATTTCAAACTTTCAATAAGTAGGAAAAACGTAAAGCTACAACCTGTTATTCTATTTGATAGGTCGATAGGAAGAGAAGTATCATTTAGGTCTTCTTTAAACAGAGTTAAAATGTTTATCGAGTCGAGCGGCGAATATTCTTTCCTTCCAATATTTCGATTATGAAACAAAGTTCATATTAATTTTCACGGTTCCGCGCAACGTATATTTTCATTTATTCAATATTCGCAATCTGTTGGAAATTAAGGCGCGTTGCCCTCATATTACACAGTGGCAGTAATCAAATTTTAATAAAAGTATGTCTCTAATAAAAGCTTCGGGTGTAATTAAATCTAGCACGGAATGCCGCGCGATAGTTAAAGCTAGACATAGAGAGCTTTATTGAAAGTTTTGCCTTGACGATACAGATATTGCATAGTCACGTTTATTTAACGAAATACGAATAAGTTTTGTAATCTTTCGTCCAGCAATTCTTGGTAACAAAGTTATTTAACCGATAACGTATCGCGTTACTAATTGAAACGTTAATAATTGCTGTTTCACGAGACCTGGCCCAGTGTGCACGACATACGAAGTTTAATTGAATTTCGCGAAATTTCTATTAGCCTCGTTCCAGCATAAAATGCGCTGATCAATCTGCCGACGAGTCGAGGATAATTAAGTTTAGCGAAAAGTCTGCTTATGGGAAAGCCAGGGCTTCATGCGAGGCGTAAGTTTAATAGCGGCGGTTACCTGCAGCCTCGATAATCAACTGCGATGTCGAACTCTGACAAGTTTGACAAAACCTGCTCTTCTAAGAAGTAACATGATTAGTGAAGTTCCTCACACGTTTACAACTTGGTCGCTGCTATGGAAAACATCAAGAGGCAATGGATTATCCAATTCTATACGCTAGAAAATGTCACTAATTATCAATTTTGCGCTAATTAAGGAATTCGCTATATCCGCCTGTCCAAATCTTTTAATTAATTAATTAATTTAAATTTTCCTTGATTAGAAGTAAAGATGTATTTGCTTATCAGATGTCTTTTGGCCTTGAAGAAAGGGTGAAAAAGTTAGCCAACTTTTTTGACGAGTAAAATTAATAATATGCAGAATAGGAAAAGGTGACTGAGTTAAGCATTCTTCGAATTTTCAATAGTTTTAAACGATGCTGTCAGACGCACGCCGTTCTTATACTACTTACAAAGTAGTTCGTAACATCGTTTTTTACGACGTCGTATTTTCGTGTCCTGGTGACACAACGATGCGTACTGTCACCATCGTACCGCGGCCTTTTGCCGTATAATACAAAACATATCTTCGGTTGGGAGCAAAGAGCAGAACAAGAGAAAGAGCCGAACACGATATTGCCCCTTTCCTTTATCCAGCAATAAAACAATATCACGTTTAAAAGGACAAATAAATTTATAGCCAATCTCGTCAACGTCCGTTCACGGATTCTCCTAGATCCCTTCGAGGATCCAAAGCGTCTCAAGGTTTCACATGATGTTCAATGGATCGGCGGAAAGGGAACACAACGAATTGGAAACCGCTCGACGAACACGTAGCATAAAGTCGTAAAACTCGACTTACGACGGCGTCGTAACACCAGCTCCTTCGTCTATTTTTTTCTTTTTATAATTGAAGCTATTCTTGCCGGGAATAAAAATTGAGCTTGTAATAAGAGAACCGAGAAAATTGGCCTAACAATCTCCCCGACGACTACCATCCGTTCCACCGTTCAACGACGTAAATTTTATTGAAAATATTCAGAGGCCACTTGATTAACTAGTAAAAAAGAAAAAAAAGGAATATACCGGAGACTCCCCAAACGGTCAACGATAAATACAGGCAGGCTCTGCGAGAGAAAATTGTAGGCTCATCTTAACGACACACTAAAGCGTCGTGGCTTAATTTCAGGCTTAATACGACACGGCCAGATGACGCTCCAGTATTTTGTTTTATTCGCGTTGTAAGCTCGAGTAAAAGTTTGCATGGTATTAAGGATAAAAGACACAGAGCAAAAATTGAGAAATTTCGAAATTTTCAATTCAGTATACCATATATTTACATATTATAGGATGTCCGTAATTTCGAATATTGCGTACTCGACGAAAATGCACGTATATCCAAGTATTAGACGTCGGCCCCTGCCAACCATGCCATTTAATTCGGGAGAATCAGGGTCCAAATATTGCGCCTGAATGCTGCGGAAAAGAACCGAAACGACGGAAACAAAGCGTCGGAACTTGAAACATGAGATCGTGCGACTGAGTGCGTAGATAGCCACGCTCGTGTTTAAAAAGAAGACACCATTCGATATATTCGTACTTGAACCCGAGATTAAGACTACGGGCGAGACTCGTGACATTCCTGTTTGGCTCAAAATTCTCGTCGCGAGTCAGACTCGGCAAAGTATGGCAAGGGGTTAAAGAAATAGCAAGTGGAACGAGATAGAAACGAAAGTCTTACATCGCGTTGACTTCAATACGAAAAAGGCTAATGCGAGAATCGATATTTGTCTCGGAAAGAAGCGGCAAACAGGAGAGGAAACGTTGACATTACGAGAAATAATTCGTTTCGTTATAATCCGTTTCTCGTGACTGGTGGTAAAATAAATCTATAACGTGTTTCATTCTCTTACCCTCGGTTTCCTCGTTCCGACCAGTCAACCACCCTCCTGTATTCGCCTTTTTCTACGGCGGATCTTAGTTGTTGGTAGCGTGTCGGTATCTCGGCCCAAGCGTTACACCATCGTTGCTCTAGTGTGGCGATATACAGCATAAAACCGCGAGAGAAATACTATCTTCATTGTCTAAATGGCTGCCGATAAAGCAGCCCGAGTTTACTGCGGACGAGATTGTATTTATCATCGACCAACACCAGCCAACAACGCACACGTTATGTACCTTACTATCCAGTTATCTAAGATATGTTTTGTCTATCTTCCAAGAAAAATGGATTATGCCTTTTGAGTGTGGCGAAATCAAGGGAAGAATCCACCGTCCTTTCTAATAACGTATCAGACAGTGAAACGTGTTATTTATACGATAACGACGCGATTCGTTCGATGAGGAAATAAACCGATCGTGTCTGATATATTACAATACCTTTTACGATTACCACGAGGTATGGTTGTATAATTTTGTTAAGCAGAAGATTAAAGTCGATTTTATAACGTTTCGAATTTAATTTATCAGAGAACATTTTGAACCGGAACGAATACACGTTACGTGAACCTTTCAACCGCGAAAGAGAATACGTGGGAGTTTAATACAATATTTAAAGGGAAAACCTTGGTAAGTGTGGCTCCATTTTCTACTCTTTCGGAGAGAAGGGTGTGGTCACGTGCCGAGGAAAATGCCGGGCACGACCTTCCACCGCCGACCTAAGAAGGATCCTATGCTTGGCTAAGCACAAGCTCCACCGAACCTTTCATTCCACGTACGAGGAATAGATCTGCAAGCTCTATTAAATCGTGATTTGTCGGGGTAACTCGATTTCTGGCCAAAAGTTCAACCGAACGATGAAACTCCTTTTTGCAAGGGTCATACTTTTCCGTTTATAACCAACGCTTGCACGTAAACTATAAAATACGAGTTTGCGTTGCATTAACGCCCAATTTTTCTCAATCGAACAATTTTCATTGAAACGATTTGCTCGCATGTGTGTTTCACGTGCGTTTTATCGATTGTAAATTAATATTTCCACGGTATCGTACCTTGAAATATCATGGATGTTGTCCGAATCCAAGTAGATCGAATCCGAGTATCAGGCACTAGACCAAAGAATAATTCTCCGATATTGTTCGAAATTTAAGATATTGTTTCTAATCTGCAACAGCCGGATCAATAAGATCGAATATTCATGAATTCCTAAAGATCGTTTTGTTTGTTATCAATTAATTCGCAAATCAATGATAATCGAATTCCGCGTAACGTCCACGTGTTGCATTTCTGACGTAACCATTATGTTTCCAAATAGCAGCTTGTTATGCCGCGGCATCGTCACGGTCGACTGCTTTTCATGCAAGTACAGGGTAATGTACACTCGGCGATGTATTTGTTTCTGCAAGACCGTAACGTTTCGTATAAGCGTTATATTTTGCCGTTATTACGAGTTTATATCTCAGCGGACAAAGAGACGTACGCGAAGATTTCTTACAAAAGTAAACACTCATCGTAGATAATTATCAACGTCTGGAAAAATTTTCTGCGCAAACTGTACTTTAGCTGGTGACCGGAATAACGCAACGTGAAATTAACGTCGTGTTCTCTACGGTTTCTTGACGTTTCTATCTCCGTATATATACACGCATGCGTATTATGCTCACAAATAAATGATACCATAAGATCCGCAAGCAAGAGTGTACGAGCATAATACGGTCTGTTCATCATTCTTTTAACGTATTCCACGCTCGTCGCGACGTAGAAGGCCAAGAGAGGGTGGCATAGTCGTGTCACCAAGGGTTTGGGGAAACTCAGAGGGCACGAAGTAAGAGCAATACTATCGTGACTGCCGCACGATGTTCCTACCGTAGACCTCTTCTTCACCGGCACACATATGCGGCCATACAAATACACCGAACCGCATGTCCATACACACCGCATACGTGTACACATTTCCTCAGAGTTTGGTCCGTCTCTGTTCGTGTTTACTCTTACCCTGGCCTGTTCTCATCTTCAACCGTCTGCAGGTTCTCTCTATCCTTCATATCTGTCGTCCTCTCTCTCCCTTCCACCCCCTTTTTCTCCTTCCGTGCTCGTCTCTCCCGATGGAGAGACCGACCCCGACCAAAGAGACGGAGTCACGTCTCCAGACCGGAGTTGTTCTAATTAAATTACTTAAGCGTACGTGTATCCAGGGATGGTTTCGGCCCGGATGCTCCTACGTACAACCGCATGCCACCAACGTTCGAAAGGACGTCTGGGTGCTATGTAGTGTTTCATTCGGGCTTCACAAGTCAACTTACCTTCGAGATCCCTCTTACCTTTACATCGATCCCTTCTCCTCTCTCTCCTCTCTGTTTCTGCGCGTCTTTCCTTTAAAATAGGTCTTTACATCATATATCGGAAAGCCACAATTTCGTTTCATCCTCTTGATCGCAGAGCGCGTTGGATGATATTCTTCTATTTGGAAAATGTTATTCCGACAGATTTCTTCTGGAAGAAATTAAAATTCCGTCGAGAACATCCAAACAGACACCAGGGATTTACCGGTGACACGTGTCTCAAGTACGAAACCATTATATTTGATGTCAGTTTAAACGTAGAGAGGAGCGATATCCCCTTGGAATACTTATGAAACAACGCGATTCTAGGATTTATTTTTAACTTCACTCTTGATTCCGTTTTCATTTTTACGCCATGCCAAATTATTTCACAACCAGCAGCATTCATACGAATCTGCATTCAACGAACCATGGCGAATCGATGTCAAATCAGTTTTAATCTGCAACGCAAAAATTGACTTTTCGTCGGCTCGTTTTTTTTAACAAATATTCACATCTTTCCGGTAAACGATGATGGTCTTGTCCGAAAATAAAAAGGGATTCTTCCAACTGTTTACGGTCTAATGAAAATGCAACACTCTCTCAGATTGCATCTGTCGGCGTAGTTTCATAAGCACGGCCTCCACTGTTCAAGGTGAAGAGATTTTTCTCGCCAAAGAAAACGAAAAGGAAGTAACTTAATATCCGCCATCTTGGAACACGCTTACTAGCAGAGAGTGTCTCGGGCAGTCTTATCATACCGGTTGCTGCCCTTTTCTTCTTTGTCTAGAGCAACGTCGACGACATGGTGACAGGTAGAGGGTTACAGACACGGGGATTTCATGTGCTCCCTCTTGTTCCTGCACCCTCTCTTTTCCCGTAACATCGACAAAGGATTTGTCGATCTCCGTTACTGGAAAGGTGAATGAACAGTGAAACCATGAAACGGTACTATCATATTATATGAGAGACATTGTTCAGTGGTCAGTGTAGCGAGAGTTCCGGAAGGGGATGGAGAAACCGATCCCTTGCATCAGGTAATATTCTTGCTCGGTGTAAGAGAGTGTGAGAGAGAGAGAGAGAGAGAGAATATATAAGCTTATTTCTATGTTCAAACGTTGAGTTTCTCGATAGATCAAATCTATTCTATTATCGGAAATTGTACGAGTTTTACGTACTATAGTTACATTTTATTAAAAAAAAAAACATCGGTGACGTTCTATTTAATTTTCTGATTCGTCGGAGTAAATTAAATTAAATTGGCAATTTCGGTAATTTGTTTTTGTCGGTTGGAGGTATCAAATTTGCCTACGAGTTCATTGCAAGGGTCTGGTTATATACTGGAGACAAGAAATTTCGATCTCGCTTTACGCAATACGTGCCTCGATTTCCCTCTCGCGTAAGGAGGCTCCTCCTTGCTGGAACGTTAAACACATACTATAAACGTACAGTGTTGCTGTGATAATGGGAAAAACACTTAGAATTTGTTACGTAGGGTAACTAATGGTGGCTCGTACGAGTCACTTGCCAAAAGATTACTTGGTTTTGCGACAAGAGTCGAGATTCATCGACCGATGTTGGCTCGAAAGCATTCGATTCGAAACGACGTTACGCATAAATTTCTTTTTCTCTTATTCTCGAGCTTGTGCGAAATTAATGTCGGCTATAAGAGCCATGCATCGGTAATCAATAGCGATGCGTTATTGAATTTTTCATCGCTACGTTGGATGACGTAAGAAGTAGATAATTTTCGTGAGATGTAGCCATTAACTTGGTGACTGGGAAATTGGTCCGCTCAAGATAGTAGGCAGTTGCACGAAGCGTACCGGTGTACCTCCGCCGCGAACGTGCAGCCAATTACCGGTACCCGGGCATGAAATAACTGCATTATCTCTGTGGAAGCGGCTGCTACTACCCTCCACGACCCGCCGCTGCCAAAGTACACCGACCTACGCTGCCCTCTACCTACCTCCTACCTCGTCTCGTCGTCCATTCTACTTCTAACTCGGCGTTTCCTTCGATTTCTCACTCCCTCTTCGAACTCCGTCGAAATTATGTTGCCTGAAATTTCGATAAAACGGGATTTGGTTCGAGCTGGCATTAGATTGAATTTGTCGAATTATAGTTCTCGAGGACAGAAAGAAACTTTTCGGATGGAAGATCGTTTGGCTCAGGGATTCGAGGCGATCTATGTACGCCGCGCTGCCCGTACACGAGCACATCTTCTCCTCTCTTTAAAATCCCTTTTCTCTCTTTTTCTCTATACTTTCCCCTTAAACCTTTCCCTGTTTGCTCTCTGCTTGTCCTGACGGTCTCTTTGTTCTCCGGGTACCTCTGAACCGGATAGAGATTCCTTCCCAGAGGGATTTCCTGACATACTACCTAGGAAACTCCGTCTACTTTCCTAGCGACAGTCTTTCTAAATCGTGGTCAACCAAGTTCATGTAAAATGACGGAGGTTAAGGCAATACAGGGTTCCTGGGAATTCGCTATCGTTGAAGACGAAATTGCTTTCACGCGATTGTCAGATTTCTACGCTCTTCACCGTGGTACTTTGTAATATCGTAACATTAAAACGTTAATCTAAAAAGAATTGGAATAGTTTCCTTCGAACTTGTTGGGCCTACGGTCAACCTTAATATTTTTATAACGATTAATTGAACGTCTTAAAAAGTCAGTTATCGGATCGCGTAGAAAGACATCGATTACTTTAATGGACACGCGTAAATGTATAATTAAACCTTGAGAAAAAGAGAAGGAAAAGGAAAGAGAAGCTCTAGTAAAAGTAGAGACTACGAGAGTGCTCGACAGGAAGAAAAAGTGTTAAATTTCATTTAGAGCAACGATAATTGCTCGACATAATACCGGTCGATGTTCCGGTGAATTGCTTCACGATTATCGTTCACTCACGACAAGTTTTACACGCCATTACCTTTTCGATTGAATAACAGAGCGAGTTCGCGTGGTAAGTTCATTTAGCGTTATCATCGTGCGAAAAAAAAAAGGAGAATACACGGATGACAGAGCATTCTCGCATTCCTCGCTCGTAAATGATGTCAAATAACTTTCGAGCGAATGAAGGAACGAATGGTCGATTCGGAGCAGAGGAAAGTAAATAAAAGGCCATTCCGATTGGGCGATCAATTACATCGAGTCTGCATTATTCATGGGGAGTTGGGGCAGGCCGCAGAAAGCTCTACTTCCTCTTCCCCTCGTCCTTGAATCAAACTAACCGAGAGTAAAAGAGAGAGAGAGAGAGAGAGTGAGAGTGAGAGAGAGAGAGAGAGAGAGCGCGCCACTAAGAGATGGAGAATGTATATTTGCATCAGCAATCACTGCGCTGCTATGGCTATCATTCCAGGGTTTCTATTTTGAATAGTTGCAGCTTTATTCCGAATAGTTTGAAAAATTCACCGATGAATAAACCATTCGATTGTTCTTCGTGCCTTTCGAATATGGGTTTCGCGCGCGAGTAAACGGAGGAAGAAAACGTCCAATGATTTTTGAATTACATAGATATTCGACGATCATCGGTTCATCTTCGTAATCGTCCCTCAGAGTTTTAATGGATACATAATAGTATAGATTCGATATTTTAGAACTTCTATGAGAATAACGTAGATAGATATACATATATCGCTAAACGCGCGCAAAATTTTAAGACAAGATTAACGAACTTGTGAAATTTATTCCTTAAATGAATCATAAATTATTTTCTATTGCAAAGTATTTATAGATAATTCGAGACTCGAGATTATGGAGTATTTTAATAACTCTGTATCGAGCAGTTCAGGTGGAAAATTAATTTTCACGTAATCCCAAAGGACAAGGTTTTACCGTAAAATGCCAAAGCTTTAATTCTTTAAAACAGAACGATATATAATACGTAGTTACGTCTTCGATATTATTCATCCCAGTTATTGAGCTCGGCTGTATTCTCCTTTCTCAGCCCCGTAGTTCCTCCGGATATTGTTCGTCGTCAATATTGGAATTCCGCGTTATATCTTCGCGCCATCGTTCCACTTTATATAACATTCAAATAAGGAAATTATCGCAGTTGCCGTACCTCCTTGGTAGATGGTATTGAAAATTTATAGAACGTGAAAGGGATTACAGAAAATTATTCGAGATATGCTCAAAGATTTTCAAATAATTCATTTCATGATTTCTGCTTTAAGAAAGTGAATCCCCGGAATTTTAATGCCTCCTAATATCCCCGCTATAACAACGCTACGTATTCTTTTCATTGTTTTATTTGTTTTTTATAGAATATCACATTCTGCTCGATGAATATATCTTGCGAGATTTCCTATCTATTGATTAGTATCGCGTTGATAAAATACAACGAGAAACGAGCATCAAAAATTGCAAAATCTAAAATAACAGAGGTTCCATTGAAAGAAGAGGGCACAAAGAAAACTACGCGGGATACGGAATAACGAATATGATTTTCAAAATTTCACGTCCGCGTCGAGTCTGATGACGTTTCGATTCGATTTGTATATGTAGAAACGGTTAACGGCGAGGGATATGATTCCACGTCGACGAAAATTGTTACACCGACAGAGGAGGCAACGTGAAATTGAAGTCGAAATAACGTAGAAATCTCCATGCAGGAGTCCGTAGGGGGTGGACGACATCTTCATGCTCGGATGCTCTCTCGGTACGCTCCGACGAATCGGTAGCATTCGACTGCCGCAAAAGCGAACTCAGTCCGAGTACGTCATCCGGTAATCAAAGTGGACTCGACCTCGTCCTCCAACGTGACGGATATATAAGTATATCAAAGCAGTGGTTTGGTCACCGTTTCAACCGCTCTTCGTTTCTCCCTCCTTCTTTTCCGGCTCTTTCGCCATTCCCCTCTCTTTCACCGTGTTATTACGTTTCTCCACATCTTTGAAGGTGCCGTCGAGCAGAAATTATGAGTCTCTGTATACTATGGGTTCGCTCGACTACTTTCTGCTCGAATTAAGTACGGGCAAAGGATCGGTCGAGCGATCGAACACAAATGCAAAAGCCTGGTTGTACGTTGACGGTCCTCGAGGGTTCTCTAGTTGACCCCGACAGCTAAAAGACCGACGACGTTGAAGTTTTGACATTACATTCCTGCGGGTCCTGCGCATCGTGCTAGAAACTTACGTTCCTTTTACAGCGACCTCTCCATATCGCCGAGAATTATATTTATTACGAGAACGACGAAGATATTTCCAGCCTCGAATCAAATCGACTTACGTGTATTTCGTACGAAGTAGCAACGTATCTCGCGGGAAAAGGATCCACGAAGCGATACGATGAATTAAGGCGACATTTGAATGATACATAGCGGCTTCCATGAAATACGAAACATACATTTCTCGCTGACGATAACGGCATCTTAAAAGCATTAACTAGGATTTCGGAATTATCGCGTATACCCTGTTCACGGATATAGATGAGGGAGAAAAAAGTGCGCGACATCGTCAAACCGCTACAGATCAAACAAGTAGAAAGTATCGGCGACTAGTTAGACGCTACGTTGCACAGCACTGGATCCACTTACGAATCCTTTTACAAGACCATCGAACAACTCTTGGAAGTTGAACTTTAATCGTGGCGATAGATTCGAAAGCTGTTCGAACGGAAGGGAAATTTTCCAAGTCGAGCGCCACGACAAAACCGATTTTCTAGTTGGACGTGTTGGCGAAATTTCGGAAAATATCCGGACGCCCGGATATCGACACAAGGGTTCGTTGATGGTGTTACCGTTACCGGACGGCTATTCGCAACACTTGGAAAGGACTCGATTCGAAGCGGCGCGCTTTGCGGCTGCATCGCCAATGCGTCGAGGCGTGGCGAGGTTAGTTTAGTTGGAAACATGCCTGGGCGAGCATAGTAAACACGCGCAACTGACACTGGAGGGACGGCCTCGCGACGGAGGCGTATACCCACGTACATATAGATATACGTCTGCATATATACGTGTCCATCTTCGCTAGCGATACATACAGGCGTACGTTGCTACATAGTCCAATATCGCCCAGGTTCGTATACATATACGGTCCGTAGGAACCAGCCGAAGAGGGGTCGAATATCTCGGCCGTCGGAGATCGACGTGGACAAACAGACGTGCCGACGTCCACGGGGATACGGAAAACACGACGGCGTCGGCATAGGCGGCGCCGTGAAACGAGAAATCCGCGTATACCCTCCGGCCAGGTTTTCGATTGTCCGGTCTGCAGCCTTCGCTCGTATCACGATGGAAATCGATCTGCCGGGACGAAAGCTATCGGAGGCAGGCACAGAGCCCCCCGTCATGAAAATACGACAGGCTTTTCCTCGTCGAACCGGCGCGCGATACATTCGATACCCCTCGATCGTGCGTGCGTATACTCTTGATACGCATAGCAGTATCGAATTGGAAACGATCGCTCGCTCGTTTCTCAGTGAAAGGAGAGGTTTACGTGCACCACAGAGCGGCTTTGCAACGGATTCGTTTGACACAGGATGCATTTCCGAAGGACGAACGGATCGCCGCGATTCAATACCGCTGAAAATATGATCTTAATGCACTTAGCACTTTGTATTCGTACGGGCAAAATATCTCCTATAAAATATGAACGAAATCTATAGGTACAAACGCGCAAGGATATCGATGACGTGAATCTGTAAGCGAAGGCGTCCGTAGGTGTCTGAAAGGTGACGCGAATTATTTTAAAGGTAAATAGCCTACAGTAGCGGAACGAGAACGTTTCGTGAGAACGATTTCATCGAAATTCGAAATTCTTCTAGAAATCTATCCGATGAAAAAGAGATTTATACCTGCGATTGGATCGATTTGATTTTTTCACTCTTACGACGGACGCTTTACGATCAAGCACGCCATACGTACACGCTTGTATTAATTACATACTATTTGCATGGTATTTGAAAAGATAGCATCTAGAAAAAAGCAGGATGCACGACAAACATTGGTATATAGTAAATGACAGATGGTGGAATCATGTTATACCGTAGACTCTAGACCTAGACCGTAACTGTACGTGACACGACAGTCGATATGACAAGCGCTTTGACCCCAATCGTTGCATTTACTCCATGCCATAAATAATTTACTCGTTTCGAGACAACCGGTGCAAGCCGATCGTAAAGCGTTAATGTCTGCTTAATCCGCTAGCAGAAATCCGCATCCATTTTGTTTGCCGAGCAGATACGCGTTGGCGCATCATCGTTAGAAGGTCGTTCGAATTGGCCCGACGGCCTCGACTTTATGATCGATCGTTGTTGTCGTTATTATTACAGCACCGCGTACAACCCCCGGTACATCTATCGATGAGCGCAACGGTGCGGAGAGTCATCGTTGAACGGAACGAAGCGATAAACGACAAGCAAGAGCCGTTTATGTCGTTCCTTTCGAGCGATTTCATGCGTTACGTGTCCTACCGACACTAGGTAGATCTTACTTTTATGTCGTGCAATACGCTCACGCTTCACGACGGTACGACGTATCAGCAACGTCTCGACGTACCCTTATATGCTCCGATCTTTCCTGTTCTCTCCTGTATCATCCTCTTCTCCGTTCTTGGTGTTGCCATTCCCTCGTCCTTTCGATCTTTCCGTAGACCGTAGATGCCCACCCATGCTATTTCTGCACACGACCGTTCTACGCTGTAAACGTACGTTTATATAGGTCTCGAACTGCCGGACAGTGTGTCGCTTGATTGCGCGTGCATCCATTTTGTCGTACGTAGCCGTAAAACGTTTACGCGTTGGATCGAAGTTCACAATACATCCGCTAATTTCTTGGCGTCACGATCCTTCGTTCCTCGCCGAACAGCAACCTACTATACTATGCAAATACCGGTTCAGTTGGCTCACCGGCGGCTTGCTCGCAACGCAAAAACTCTTTCACTTAAACGAGATTTCTGCGTAAAATATTCCATAGATCTCCTTCTCTACCGATGATAGAAATCACAGATTTTCGTTAAAATCGCCGAATAACCTGCCGATTATTTATCGAGGCGATAACTTTCGAAGCTTCTTATAATTTCACAAATATACATTTCATCAAGTCGCTTCGTCCGCGACATATTTTATTCTCCGAAGCGTTTCTCGTAGTAGTTGGCCGAAAGAAGCGTGTAACAATTCGATATTTTGCAATAGTATTCGCTCGATCGTGAATTTCGCGGCTGTGTTTCGCGTTAAAGTGTCCACCGATAGATACAGCTGCAATGGTCGACCGGTACGTAATGGCAACCGATGATATCACGGTTAAACCATCGCGCGGCTAATTTTCTCTTTGTTTCCACGGAAATATCGAATTCGTACGTAATCGCGTTTTCAGCCGCTGGTCAGAGTGAACCAATTCGACCAGAACTATCCAGCAGATTTCGTGTAATAATAACTGCGAGTACCCATGAACGTTATTACGCAAGTTCTATAAGTATGATGCGTCAAAACTGTTTATTCCGAAATTCCGAGCATTACAGTGAAATAGAGAAATTCGGTTGCGTATTACACAATTTCTCATCTCGTCCTGGAAAAAGGCCAGGGGCATCGCGCGGAATGTTGGTTCCGAAACGCCCACCGAGTTCTCCGGCGTCCGTGTAACGAGTACAAGGAGGGCGTATCCTCTCTCGGAAAATATGTTTGCCGTGGGCTACTAGTTTTAATTAAATCCGCGCTTTCTGCCGTCCAGGTATGCCAGTTGTATAACCAAGACGATTAGCCGACGTTTTCAGCGTCTCGGCGTTCGCGCGACGCGTCGCGCGTTTTAAACTACCCCTGTCCGAAAGCTAGATACCTACCTATGTACATAAATTTTCATTTCCATTCGTCCTATCGTAAATGACATCGTTTAATTTCGCATCAGACGGTACGGCTGGAGTATTACAAATCGAACTGATGTACGTGATTTTATTAATTTTGGTATACCTATTTGTCGATCGAATGCTTCTTCAAACGATAAAATATTTACCAGACTTTATTAAAAACTCGAAGAATTCCATCTAAGATCGATATTAGATAGAATAATTGTGTAGTTTCTATAAAATTTTCGTAAGAAAATATCCGCGATTTCGTGTTGATAGCACGTTGCTTCTATTTAGACACGGTTCTGCTGGCAAGCAAAGTGTGTGCACCAGCGGTGGATTGTGCAACGACGGCTTCCTTATTTGGCGTGAAACTGACGCAAAAGCCCGTAGTCATCCGACATCACGGTCGAGCGGTTATGGTTTGGTCCCGTAGTGTCTTGTGGCGGGTTTACGCCACGTCGTCTACCGGTGGAAACATATTCGCTTTGGCCATGGTTTAAGACGGGTCGAAGGTCTCTCGGGCAAAGCTTCTGAATAGAGTTACCTAACGGTGCGCAGGGGGGCAACAAGCTGCTGTACTTGGTATATGTACGTATAGGTACATATTCCCCGGTAGCCGTACGAAATCTTGGATATGTACCAATCGTTGAGATGGTCTCGTAGTGGTAAGCCTGTGTAATGTTTGCCGGATGAGCGGCTTTCATCGGCATCTGTTTACCGGACGAACGGCTCCTTCCTTGCCGATAACTCTCTCCGTCTCTCTTTCTCTCTCGTGCTTCCGTTGTCTTTTTGCATTTCTCTCTACCTTTACTTTACTTTCCTGCGCTCGCCTTCGTTCATCCGAGCTTTGTTCGGTAAACGCTACCGCGGCGCGTTTCAAAAACAGAAAAAAACGAAAAAAAAGGAAAAATGGAACGAGAAAAGGAGAGAATACCTCCGATCGTGCTACTCGTTTCTTTTAGCGAGAGTCGAATAACTTTTCATAGCATAAACTACGTTCAACTTTCCCATTGTCGAACGTTTCATTTTTAAATTCTTAATATAAAGTTAAACACGAATTTTCCCGGCGGTTTCTTTTAACTTCGACTCTTTCTCGCAGCTGTTTAAACATCGAAACTTGCAGGAAAAATACCGTTCCAGCCGCCGAGGCTACATCCACGCATGAGAAAAATAATTTGTAAAATAAACTCCGCGGAATGCGTTGGCACGTGCGCGGACAACGAAATATTCGCGGCTCGTTCCGCCGCAATGTGTTTCGAAAAAAAATGAAACCACGGTCCGTAAAATTTCACCTTGATTCGAGCCTTGCAGCGGTTGCCACCACCCTGGTTATGTTCAAACAGGGCTCTGAAGAAATAAGGGGGGAGGGGGAGGGCGGTGATATAGAGGGGGTAGGACCGGTGCATAGTCGACGGCACGTTCGCCTTAAAAATTACCGGCGATATTTCAGACGCGGTAATACGCGGAGTTTAACTACACCCACCAAATAACAAGAGCAAGACGAATGAAGTACTTTGCCTTACATAATTCATTCTCCAGTTTCTATATACCTTGTAGAACGGCCGTATTTTCTATGCGCCGCCAGACTGCCTAATCATACGCGTTGAATGTTAAATGTCCACGTTCCTCGCACTCGCTGAGCTTTGAGGGAGCTCAAGTATTTCGTCGGTCTTTTGTACGTTACGTCCTGCAATCGTGGAATTTTACCTCCATTTCATTATCTCCCTCATCTTTGAATTTCATAGAATTTACCGACACCGGAATTTTATCATAAATCATTTTTCGCTCGCAAGCTTCGAATACAAATGCGAGGAACGTCAATTTAAAAGGCAGTTTGCCGGATCGTGATAAATGTTTGAATTTCTCTGTAATCTTCCCAGTTGAAAAAGGAGAAACGTAACGTAATATAGCGCCACAGTTTTTTCTTCATTTCTATCTGTCGATTTAAAACATCGAAATTTATCCGAGATGAGTTGATTTTCGAAAGATTTCTTATTTACGCTTTGTGCCGCGTATTTCCATTTACACCTGCCATTAAGAGAGCGGACATTCTTTCGTGTGAAAGATAAAAGAAACTTAACGAATCGTACTTCGATCGACGATAAAGCTATAGGTTTAGATCTTATCTGTTAACGACCTACCTAATTTTCAGTATCAATTTCCACGAATTTCCAGCGTTAACGCAACAATAAACATTTTAATAATAGTATCAGACAATAAGGATTATTTTATTGTCCGTTGAAATATTAAAATGATTCGGGACAATTCGTTTGATCGCTCCTAGAGTGAAAGATCAATTCGTCGGATTAATGGAGTCCATTAAAGCCTTCTCGGTGGATTACCGTGATACAAAGTGTCCCGCCGGAAACCCGATCGAATAAAATGAATAGAACAGATTCTAATGACCCAGAAAAAGAAAAAAATCGGTCGTCTCACTCGAAGCGCTAAATCGATGAAAATAATTCGAGTGGGTACTTCTTCCGTAACGCCAAGGGCTACAGGAGGTAAGTAATGGCTTCTGTCGTGGCTGTTTAAGCGGTACAGCTTCGTGGCTGAGATTGGAGATGGCTCACCCTCCACCGGATACAAACTATTGCATCGCATCGTCCGCCTCAGGATGTCCGATCGAGTTATCGTCTGGTACCCTCCTCCGTGCCTTCTTCATCTAGGAACGCGAACGTATCCGCAGGCTACAAACCACCCCTTGTACTAGGCTATTCGCTTTCAACCTCGTCCCCTCACCTTTTCTCCGACCGCCCGCCTTCCTCTGCATCCAATACTCCAGTCCCTCTCCTAACCGAACCTTCCATCCGGTATCAGAATAATTCGCATTTATTTGTTGTGCATCGGCGACCACCGTCTCCAGTCGCTATGATGAAATGTCATCGTATGTAATAAGCCACTGCCGTATTTTTATATACACGGAATGAGATTTTTATTGCGATGCTTGGCGAAACTGCCTAGTCTTTAAGAACGAATAACGTGTCACTGAAATCCTCTTCAAATCGTTATCGATATCGATCGTGCTTTTACTCTACGGAAATGTAAATGTAAATCGACTGAGAATATGCTTCGGTTTCGACCAGAAGCCTAGCTGTTGCAAAAGTATCGTTCTACCGACAGATATATGTATTCGCTTTCTAATTCCATTGTCGGTAAAAGTACTTCGCCGATAACAATTCAACCGAAGTAAATATCACTTAGACGCAATACTCTAACGTTGTACAATACCCAACAAATTTTATATCTCCGTTACAGAGAAACAGGAAAATTGACGCTCGCGTTACTGCTGCGATCGATCAATTACGGAGAATTATTTAACGAAGTTCCTTAGAGGGTTTCGAAGCTCGAAGAGTTTCTCAGTCGTAACGACGAACAGCTCCGAAAAAATATCATTCGCTCGAGATAGCGGAGTTACACAACGCTATTAGTGTGCGTATAAAATATAATATATATGCGGGAGAGAAGTGCGCGTCTACACGCGGTTTAATAACGACGAACCAGTGAAAGTCGACGCGAATTAATGCCTGTTGAACGTATTGCCAGGCGGAACGGTTCCGACGGAATCGATCTGTAGATTAAATTTTCATTTACCGTAACGCCTGTGCCTTTGCGTGGTAATGGCGTAAATTCGCCCGCTCGGCTGCATCGCTTGGGTTCATTAAAGCGGGCCAGCTCTCGTTTAATCCCCGCGAACCTACCAAAATCATGTTCGATAAACATTACCGCAACGCAGCGATTTTCTTTGGTGACTGAGTTAAGAACTCTTGGGGGTAGCTCGACTGGTTAGAGAATTTCGCTTTACAAACAACCCCAGATCCTCGAAAATTGCTCGCCTATCGGCCGATGATTACGGCGCGTGTCGTACACCCCTATGAAAACTGGAAGCCGAATATACGTCAGGGTAGCACGAACTTGACGGTTGTTCTTCCGGGGCATTGATAATCCGCGAAATTGCAAACTTAAATTCGAATTCGATTAAAACGTATGCAAATTACATTTGATAACAGCTTCGTAAAAATTTCTAAAGAGGAACTATCCGTTGAGCCATCCGATGGGTACAGTTGTTCAAAATTCCGATCATAAAGGAGACTTTGGACAGACCATCTCGTGTATTCTAGAAATTTATTCAGATGTAATTTCTGCAGTGATCGAGAATCTTCTCATTTCCCAGTGCTTACGCGATAAGAAACTAAGATCGATCCTTTTTTATCGTTAATTCCGAAAGAATCATTTCGTTTTTCATACCGTGGAATGACACAGTGGAAGATGGAGTCGAGGGGATGTCAGTGGGTTTAATGCTTGGTCCGACCCGCCGCGAATTACCCCGTGGAGATTTATTAAAACCGTAAAGCAGAAGAAACGGCTCTGGCCGAGCGTGATGGCGTTCTTCCCGTTGTTCTCTGTGTTGGAAACTGCCAGTGGAAGCTCGTAGAGGAATGGCCAACAAAGAAAAGAGGGCGAGTCTGTGCCTGACGTTAGTGACCATGGGGCATTTTCTTGGTCAAGCTTGTCCAGCCACGCTGGATTAGTTTCCGTTTTCTAACCCAAGACGATGCAACCAGCCAATTAAATCGCCGTTAACCTTTCTCTGCTCCGTTGTTCCAGGTCCCTGCTTGATTCCTTTATCCGTAGAAATGGACCATTGGAACGAGAGCACCATCGTACACGAAGAAAGGAATACGACCAGCCTTTGAGACTGTCGAACCAAAGATTATCTTCCCTCTCCTCCTCCTCCTCCTTCTTTTCCAGTTTCACGTACTCCATCTTCTTATCGGCAATCGATTTAATATTAACTCGTCATCGTACAAAATCACTTGCAAAACGGTATTTCCTACGATTATTGCTTTACGAAGTTTCTACTCAAGATACTTCGATTTTCCCGTAAATAGTTCGTCACTTGCGATGCCAACCGATTCTTCGAGCGCGATAAAATTCGATTCTCCAAGATCTTTGAACGTCTTTCTCGTTTATCGAGAAGCTAAAAGGCTACGTAGACGAAGAAATATCTGACGAAATCTATAAAGAATGCGATGCACAGGCGAAAGCATCGGCGACATCTGGGAAAATCTCGAGAATCGCGAGAGGGGAGGTGAAGCATGACCAACCTAGGAGAGAACCTATCTTAGCGCGATTGCACGAGTTATATGTGGTATGTTTGGTGACGCGACAACTTTTTCGGAGACGTCGATATATTTGTCCCGGTGTGTATTTTGCCCCCCG
Source organism: Bombus vancouverensis nearcticus (assembly GCF_051014615.1). Lineage (NCBI taxonomy): Eukaryota > Metazoa > Arthropoda > Insecta > Hymenoptera > Apidae > Bombus > Bombus vancouverensis. The sequence continues at coordinate 12,092,970 of NC_134925.1, forward strand.
TCCTAACTCGTTCTCTTTCCGCGCAAAAGTCAAGCAAAGTAAAGGAGTCGCTGGCTGGCAGCCAACCTCGCGATTTCTAGTCGTGAGAACGATGCGCAGCGATGGAGCGTTACAACCCATTGCACACGCCGAATCGTTTCAGTGCCTGGTATACGGAGCCAAGTCCTGGCCCACCTACCTATCCCTAATGCCGCAACGTTATTCGACGTACGAGAACGCGAAACTTGTTTCTTCTTACGATAATTATCCTTCCTCATGATCCAGGGGAAAATCGACTATACTGGCTCGGCGTTCTTCTCGGAGACTTTCTCGAAACCACGTACCCGCAACACAAATGTTTCACGTTACTTCGAGGGCATTTTGAAACACGCCAGCGATTAGATCGAGATGGCGGGGGTGAGTGAGTATATACCGAGCTGGGAAATGGAGAAGAAAGTCTCGAATTGTTGGTTGTTGATGCTGGTGAGTCAGATTCTCTTATTCCGGTAGAAAGCACAAACAAAATGTACATTTTACCTGTATCGTGTATATATCGCTCTGTCTGAGAACGAAGTATCTTTTATTAAATAAATCGTTGACGCGATTGATACACCAAAATCGATAACAGAACGAGAACAAATATACTTGCGGTATGATATTACGTCTACATCGACTACTGTATCGTAAATTGACGTTTTTATAAATAACAACAATTTTTTTGCTTTGAAAAAAGGACATACACGTACAATGTTACGTTACACCTTCAAGTCTATAACTATTTTACATAGCGAGACCACTAGCTACGCTACGCTGTCGTTAGGGACTTAAACATAATCGCAGCTTATTTCGCAAGCCGCTGGGACTAGACCGCAAGATCTTGTAATATGAATGTGTGCTGCGTGCGTGTCCATGCGTGGATTAATTTAGCGTTCCCCAGGGTGTCCCGTATCACCAACAAGTATCGTAAATACGGTTATTTTAAATCTACATCCTGCAAAGGGTAGTAAATTGCGAAATAATTACGCTTGCCTGTACACCCCCGACTCGAAAGGGTCGGTTGTACGAGAAATAGCGAAGGGGTGCAGAGAATATTCTCCATGGTTTCGAGTATACTACACCGTCTCGTATCCCCTCGAGGCAGATACTACTTCGTTTCATAAAGGAAAAAAAAAAGAAGGTAATGGAGTCCATGTCAACCGTTAGTCGATCGAAAAGGAAGTCGTATTGCCGTCTTTCTAACGAAGATTCCGTCAAGAAACTTCTCTTCCGTGATAGCACAGGAACCTTTATAACCGCTAATCATAAGTTAAAAAGAATGATTTACGAAGTGTATTATTAACAGAAATATTTATGAGATTAATTGAAATATATCGTAGCAAAATAATATGCTTTTGTATATAAATATGATATATTTCAAGGGGGTGAATGAGGCAAATTTTAAACTTTTGTCGCAAACCTTCTGTTTGCCTTAAAATAGAGCTATCCTCTGACTCGTAATATGTATTCTTTTTTCAATCTTTCATTGGAAATCTCGACCAGCGAAGATTGCACGTGTTTATGCTGGCCGATTTCTCGGTGAATTCGTCGACGATTTGTTTGTGAATACGAAATGCGGGAAAGTCTTACGGAAGAACTTTGTCACGAAGCTTTCACAAGTGAGTTCGTTCCTTTGGTTCGAGTAAAGAGGAAACGGATCGAAGAGATAGCAGGGTTGCGCAAACAGAGAAAGGGAAAAAGGGGGAGGAGAGAAAGAGAGCACACATAACTTCGCCGTGCCTTTCAATTTGCGAAGCAATATTTTCGGTGTACGCCGACTCGGTTCGGTGTTTTATAAGATCGTTACCTAGGTTGCGCTAATCTTCATCCTAGCCGCAAGCCTCTGGCAAAGTGCCTGCCAGGAAAATATTGTTCCACTGGTCTTATCTGACTTGTATCTCGACCTATCCTTTGCCAACCGAAGGAAGCTTCCAGCTTGCATTTACAGTGCCGGTTCTAACGATCAGGAATTTCATATTCTCAAAGTGAGAGATTTACCGTATTCCTTGAGAAGCAGGCTGCGGCAGAGAGAAAACAAGAGGCTGCAAGGGCCACAAAGACAGCCTGGAGTGTCCTGTTTCGCAGATATTTTCATGGTACCATACAATGCATGTTTATTATTCAACTTGTGTTCTCAAGTTGTAGGAACCGTACGCTTGCTATATTAAGTTTTTAATACTTTCCGTGTGGATTGTTTTTCATATTACGTATCAAATATACGTTTTTACTTTCTTCGTGAAGAATTTCGAAGAGTAGCTAATGCGTAAATAATAAGTCGTGAATATCTAACACGTAAGGTCGCGTGGCGAAGTAAAAAGGCCTATTTTGAATTTCCCGCCCGGATTTAGCTGTTTCACTCCGACAAGGACGATACTTCTCAGTGGGTCGGCACTCGTGTACCATCTCTAGCTTCTTCAGCTGTTCTTCTTCCTTTTAGTCTTGTCGATGGGGCGAGTAGGAGGCATACAATTGCTTGGAGAGTGAAAAGGATGGAGAAAAAGCGGGAGACAAAAAGAAAGTGCGAGAGAGAGAGAGAGAGAGAGAGAGAGAGAATGGAAAAACTGTAGGCGCAATGGCGCGTTTACACATGGCATTCACCCCATTAATGCGGTACTCGTCGCAGAGTACTATCCTCCCGTATCTTCTTTTTACCTCTTCCCGCTTTTCCACCCTTCTATGGAGAAAAAGCAAGAAGAGACCGCGCGTGTATAGGCTCCTCTGGAATAAACGGCGACGAACTACAAGGACCTTCGCGTTTGTTGATCCGCTTCATCCCTCCGAATCAGTTATATGACCCATGAAAGAAACCTTTGTTCCATTGGCAATTAATTGCAGCCATAATGAGTTCTCGTAAAACTCGTAAATCCCGATGGGATTAGAGACGGACTCTGTAACGTTGCAGTCCACTTACCAGGCAAGTACGATCGCTTTTGTAATTCTTTGCCAAAGATCCGCCTCCAGCGAGTATCTTTATAATTTCCAATAATCGTCGTGTGAGGAGAAACTTCTCGATACGCATCGTCCATGCCCGAGAACATGCTACGGTGCAACCGCAGCAGCACGTCGCTTCGAGTTTAATGACCGCGGATATCTCGCAAACATCACGTACCACGAAATACGCGAACGTGACCACAACGTCAAATGATCGCCGGTACACCGTTTCGTTCCTGTTGGAATTCGGCGAGCACAAGTTGAAGCACGAGTCAATGAATTCCACGAACGCGCAAAATCCAAATAAATGTCCTGCCCGGTTGCAGACATTGTTTTTCTAAATATTCGAATCGAACTCTATACCATTTTCTATTTGCGTTAATTAAAAAGAAACGTATGTACGTTGTATTATCGTACGTATGTATTATTTCTCTCGGAACAGAAATACAAATATTTATTTCTTTAGCCGAATTTGTTAACTCCGCAAAAATCACTGCGTATCACGTTCCAGCAAAAGTAGTTACGCGAAATTTTCAAAAAGAAGAGAAAGAAAAAATAGGGGGAAAAAGAGATTTCGTAGTATCACAACGCGATGTTGCGAAAATAATGAAAACCAGTGGCGTTCCAAGAGGAAAAGTTGAAAAGGAATTCGGTGTTTACGCGGTGCGTTACGTGGAACGCGTTTTCTCTCGTCGCTCCTCTTCGTGGATGCCGCTGACTGCTCGTAAATTATGCAGGATGTATCTTCGTGGAGGTGGAAGGAGAAAGCATTGTGGGTCGTCGACGAAGTGTAAGCATCTGTACAAGTAGGGAGTGCGTAGGCGGAGTCGGGACTCAAAGCTGGCAGCACGCTCGCAGCCGACTTTTTGCACGACCATTGCAACAGTTGGCCCCTTTAAGGCACTACAAGAGCCGCATGCTTCACTACGAGTTCTCCCTTTAACGCGTTTCATAAGCAATTACTCGACTCGCCGTCGTTACTCATAGTTGTTTAGGAGGTAGGGTTGTCGGCGCAGCAACAGGCCTGTTTGATACGTTAAACGCTCGTGTATTATACGAAAACGAACGCGAGCTGATCGAGCTTCCGCCGTTCGTCGAGCTACGATATTTTATCAGCGACAGATAGATTTTGATAAAATCGTTGAAACGGCGGATTCAGTTTGCCTTGCGACGCTGCAACAGTTTGCCCTTTTAAGAGGATCTAAGGGAAGATATGACCCTCGTTCGTTTGGTAACTTTCACGAGCGACTCTCTCGGCTATAGTTACCGCACGCGATCGCCAATCTTTGAGGCACTCTGGTTTAGTACCGCTGGTTGTCCGTGACAAGGCCGACGTGCAACTATCGCGTCGATAAACTTTACCCACCCCTTTCGACGAAACGAACATCCTCGAACAGGAAGTGCGAACGTTAAATTCCAGCGAATCTTACGTGTCTTTCGACGAATAGAAACTTCTTCTATTTCTTACCACTTATTTCTTATTTTTACCGGCAATGAGCAGAAAGTCGATTCAAACCAACCGTCTTGTTCGTTGCCTGGTTTAGCAGCACTTTAGTCTGAATATTCATTAGTTGGCCCCATCTCTGCCCCTTGAGTAAATATCACTCGAAAAGTTTAACAGGGCTTTCGCGTCAACTATAAGGAGTAGTTAGTGCTTTCACGCTAGTCGAGTCTGGCATCGACTATCATTATAAATTATCGTTGCAATGTTTCCAAGACTATTATACTGGATTAAAATTCTGCTGTTGCTACGATATCGAATGGGTATACAAGGGGCCATGACGGTGCAGTGTTCCGAATAAGTTCTATTAAAAAACGATGAAACGCAACACTAGGCGAAAGGTGTAAAAATCGTTTCCGTGCTAATGTCACAAACGCGACGAAACGGCCAGTGAATATCGTTAAATGTCAGTAGCATACAAACGCAGCGACAACCGATAAACAAACAATCACCCTCCGAATTGCTGGTCCTAAATTGTACTGCAAGCTGCAGCCGAATGCACGCGCTGTAATTACGTAGCCACGCACATGGCGTTCTCTTTAGTAATTATGGGGTGCAACGCAATCTCGAACAATTTTTGTTCGCTGGTTGGAAATAGATGGAGAAAGAAAATTCGAAAGGTGGGAACGCAGGGTAACACAGGATAGAACAGGGCAGAACAGAGCAGGGCGGTACGGTAACACGATTCACGTTCTTGCGACGAGATGCGTTATTTCATCTCGTCACTTTTACGTGTCCGCCGCGCTGCCTCCTCGGTTCATTTGAGATGCACTGCCGCAAAACGCGGCAGTCCAATGCGAATCCAATATCGGAAAACAATTTCTCTCTTGGAAGAATTTTAGCGCGGCTTTTCAAGCCGTCGGACCTCCAGTGGCTTTCTCTCCGAACCACTCTTTCTTCCACCCTCCACCCTTTACGCTCGCCTCCCCCCTTTTTTCCATCCTTTCCCTATTTTTCTGTATCCGGCGTGTCGTTCCATTTTCTCGATACCGCCTTTAAACCGCGCTCGTTTCTCCTCGTAAAAGAGTGCCCACGGTCTTTTGTCGTGACTTACGACTTCGCTGGTAATAACGATAAACGTTAATGTCGCTTTATCGCTCCGGCCCTGACCGCGACCCCTTCGGAATTAATTGGTGAATTAATTTTTGTATAATCTCGTGCATTAGCGTCGGGACACGTTCCGCGTTTCCTGCTTCCATCCTGTCGCGCCGTGTTTCGCCACGATTCGCGACGATACATTTTTATTAACTCTAATTATCCATATTTGCCGACGATGAAACGTTAGGAAAAATTATTCGCGACCATGTCGATGCATTTCGCGGCCGTATTATGATCAACCGCGTTCGAACAGCATGGATTTATTACACATTTATTTAGCCTTCGTGTATACGAAATAACAGATCACGCCGTGGAATCGAATTGCAAACGAAAATTTAATATACGCGGAATGTACGCGCCAAAATAAATCGAAGAATTTGGTCTCTTTTTGACATTGGAACAAAAACAGTCTGCTACGAAAGCTCTTGATCGAGTTTCTCTTTCTGTTAGCAATTCGTTCGTTGTACGTTAAGCGAAGTCTAGTCGCAGCAACATCGACACTTTGAAAACAGTGTCGAGCATATTGAGACATAATTAATTATCGCGCGAATCAAAGCAGAGTAGAAAGAATGGCGGAGGTTGACAGGGTGAAACGAAATATCTAGTTAGAACGATCGCTAAAAGTTGGTGGTGTGTTTCGCCCGAACGTAGGAAGCTGGCCATGAAGTACACTCGTTTATAACAGCCGGGAAACAAAATTAAATTGTAACTGTACCATGTATATAACGTCGCGGTGCCGCCTAGGTAAGCGCCCTGCCGACGACAACTAATTACATTTAGGTGCCTCACTTTTACCATGATGCGGAGTAATTGCCTTGGGTAGTCATAATGAAAAAGTATCGATTGTCCGGGCTCGTGTCGCTTCTTTCTTCTTTCCTCCCTCTGCCACTTAATAGCTACTTTTTTATCCTCGATACAACTCGATCTACGAATCTCAGGTGTATTAAGATCAATGGCGTTTCTGCGATCACGACCCGAATCGTGATTCAGAACTAACGCGAATAAGGCTTGCTTTATTCGGTAACGCATCTGCCGAGAGACAAGCCGATATAATATTTAAATTTGCGTTTGTTCCTATGATAAAGTGGTTGATTGAAATTTCGAAATGTATATAACGCGCGTACGTACATAGATACATCTACATACGTGTGCTCGTCTGCTGCGTTCAATATTCATTTTGGTTGATATAATTTTCAAATAATTTGAAACGCGTTGCAAGTATTATCCCTTAATCCGTTTAGTAATATATCGATATTACCGTAATATCCATGCATTCATAATGATAACATTTAAATTATCTTAACGTTATTTTTCTTTCCAATCTCATCTATCTAACAGCCGAATAATTTCCGTCGGAAATGATTTTGTACCCTGTGTGAGTAAATGGTGTTTATTACAGCGCTTGAAATAATGTTTTAACCATCGTTAGATTGCTAGATATTTGTTCGTAACGTTCCACACGGCAGACAATTATTGCACCGTACAAGATTGTCGTATGTATTAGAGGGCAATAATTTACGAGTGACTTCATACACAGCGATAAATCGTGGAACGCAAGAAGATGAATTATAGATGACATTTAAGGGGAGTTCAACAGACTGCACTGATTTTTACGCTCGTTGGATTTGCCAGAGTGAAAGGGAAGTGCAAGGAGATCACCGGGGAGAAGAATTATGCGAAGAAAAGGGCTAGAAAGGGAAAGCGCGCACACTTTAAGTAGTCGCTGAAGCAAGAGGGTACCGGTACAGAGACAAGGTGCTAATGAAATAGTTGGTTATGTTTTAAGTACTGCTGCTTAATGTACATTTCTGCTCGTTTCGCGGCACTGAGCCGAAAGTTTTGGTTTAACTTCCGTCGACTGAGCTCCCGCCTCGGTAATCTAGAAATTGCCGTTTTCAGCAGTGATAAAAGAGACAGCAGCGAAGAAGGAAAACAAAAGGAAAACATCTTCTCTTCGTTCCGTTCGCAGATTACTCGAACAATCGCGGATAGGAAAAATCAAAAGTCGAGGAGCTTGATCTTTAATTTTCCAGCGAAGGGAACTAAAATTATCTAATATCGATTGGAACTTGCGCGATAAAGTTGCCAACGTTTCTCCTTCGCGTATTGCCATCGTTCTGGCAATTATAGGATGAGACATACTTTGCATCGATAAACCCTTAACTTGGATATAAGCTGCGGAAAAGTTGCGAAGCGTAACACAAGGGCCAACTCATGGCAGCTTAAGGGGTTAATAAGATATTTAGTTTACTAACATTTCGACGGTGTCTAGGGGCTGAACGAAGGCTGGTGGGAGCAGACCATGGTCTAAGAGACTTAGGAGCTAGCGGTCACCCCTTGAGTGCATTCTCCTGTTCCACGGTGTCTACCGACGCTTTAGGCTTTCAAGATCATTAATTTAAGGCTGCCGCTGGCACTGCACGCTTCTGAATTCTCGATGCTCTGGAAACCAAGACTTGGAAAGAAAGAACGTCCGAGGACAACGAAAAATTTTCTCCAGCTATATATCGATATTTATTTCCTGGCAATTACGTTCGATCAATAACGATTAAAATATGCACGATTTTCGCTATAGATCGTCAAAAACATTCTTTAAATCGTGAAAACGAACGAGCGTATTTTCGTTATTGTATTTTTTACACGATACCATCTCCCTGAGAGTTCCTTTATTAATTGAAAATTAATTGTTTTCGCTACGTCGTAACTCTCGTTTAATACGAATTCATCTCGTACGGACTCACGCTAGTTCGATTATCCTGCTCTTTCGTCTCCTTGATTAATTAATGTAATCGGAGGTAAGATCTTTTTTAATTTAGTTCGTTAACGCTTTAGGCAAGAATTTCGTAGCGTAACGTAAAAAAGTGTACATTTTAGAATTTCTCAACGAAAGTTTCTTGCCGGGGCGCGACGTTATCCGACGCGAAGTCAAATATGATCTTTCGAATAATAAATCGTAGAAAAACATTTAATGTAATTCGAGCGGAAATGAAAAAAAAAGAGACGACAAAAGGGAGGAAATCGGTGCTGATGGTTCAAAGAGGATTCGAGAAGAGCGAATATCGATCGCGTTGCGTCTCGCCAAGGAGAAGAGAGCACAGCTGGACTTTTGGGACAGTCGAGTAGGCAAGCTATTTGCGGGATAATGCGAGATTGACGAAATAAGGTGGACGAGAAGCAGTGTCGGAAGGGTGGTAACGAAAGAGGTTATGGTCGAAGTAGTGGCTGGGGAGGAATTCGCTAACGGTATAGCGAATAGTAATCCGGCAAGAAGAAAGAGAGCCACAGACTCGCGGGGAACGTTTATACCTGCTATTGCTGCGAATACATGCGACGCCGTGCACACTTGCCTGGATTCACCTTGTTGAATTTTACATGCGGCTACCGTGCAAGCTTGTTCGAGTTTCGATGCCGTTCCCTATCCTGCTTTGAAATTGTTCCGATCGGTTCGGATCGTGAAAGAAACAACCCGAACATTAAAACGCTGAAATCTACCGTATTCCTGGGATCTTTTAGCTCTCGTGGGAATACATCGTTTATAGTACGACGTATAAGAATGGAAATTCCGTTGCTTTTTTTTCATTCGATGCTAAATATTTACGATTGTATCGTAATAGAAATTATTTACAACGATTACGAGTGAATTTAGAAGATTTAAAACCGATAAAAGTGAAAATAAATCTTCAAAGACTAAATCAAGACTAAAGATCACTCATAATCGTCCTTAATTTACTTGCGATTGCAATTAGTGACGCGCAGAGAATTATACGCCCCTCTTTATTAATATAATTATCGAAGAACATTAATTCCATTAATGTACACATCAGCCTAAAACGGCCTTACGCTATCGCATTTGTCACACGATCGTCAATGCAACTATTGCTATGACGAACTATACGTACTAATAGAATAAGATATCTTCGTTTCTAAGTAGCTACAGTTTGAACGTGCCGTAAACGTAAATCAATCAATCGAACGAATGGACCATTCTCTGCGTCCCACCTCTGGTAATACCACCCTTCCGACTCGAACCATTCATCGAGATATACTCCGGCATTCATGATATTCCGCACGATTGCGGGAGATTGAAGTGACTCGGAGATGGAAGAGCCACCATCCCTCCACCACTTCCTCTTACTAACACCATCTCGGCTCAGCCAACTCGCTACTTGCAAGGAAGCCGATGGCGCCGGCACGGAATTAGCATCTCCATTAGTCGTGGGGGCATAATACGAAACTACCGAAGGTACACTACCGTACAAAGGAAGTGAGACAATGGGTCTTCATAGGCATCGCAATAAGACCGGTATCTACTTATCGTTCGACTTTGTTCTGTGAACCTTTTGGCACCCTTTGTTAATTGCCGAAGGAAATTTCTTCGACGCTTGCAGTCGCTTAGAGTATCTGCATTTATTTTTATTTGGGTTGCAGGCACACTTTGACAAATACGAAAATAAATAGGAAACATAATTCGTTTTAAAATGTATCGTTTGAAATGTAGCGATGCTGCGCGAAAGAATCTAGACTTTTTATTACCACCGATCCAGTAAAAGTTCAACCGTAGAACTTTAAGTATAACGACGTATCCGATTGAATTCCCATTAACAAAACGCGACGATAAACTCTCGAGGCACGATCGGTACTACTATGTCTGTGTTTTATGCCTCTCGATTTCCGGCGTGACGATTGTCACCCGTGAAATCGCCTTGATCTTTCTCTCGTTCCTTGTTCCCGAAGAGAAATGCGCCAAGACGAGAAGAAAAACAGTTTTGTAGCTTTCAGGCACGTCGAACGGAAGAGACGTTCTCACGATGTAAAATGACTTACTAACGACTGGAGTATAATCGCAACGGCAGGACGCTTCTTGAACGAGTTTTATGTCGGAGGATCAGTGCACGGCTGGCGGCATAAAGCGGTGACGGTACAGTTGCACCGGGGATCGTTTATGATCGGAATTAACGGCTGGCGCGATAACACTCTGAAGAAATCGTATCTTCGAAACTTTGTAACGCGACGATTCTACTTTGTAAGCACGCCGATCGAATTGTTCCTCCCAATTACTTTTCGGATTATGGCAGAACTATTTCGTTCGTGAAAAACAAGATCTTTTTGCTCTATTAAGCTACGGCGATATAGCAAGGTACAACAATGAGAAACTCAAAGGTATTGTTGCAAATGTCGCTTCTTCGAAATTGAAATTTTAGTCACATTAATACAGAAGAAATTTACTGTAAATCGAGTGTATTTAACGTAACGGAGATCTTTCCCTATTCTTACAAGAGAGAGAGAGAGAGAGAGAGAGAGAGAGAGACCTTTGGAGCATAGTCAAACACGTTAACTATGTTCCTCGCAGGCCGCATTAGGGGAGAAGTTGCTGACACAGGCCTCTTGGCAGTCTCTTGGACCGTACATTGACGCCATCGACTCGGAAACTGCATGAAAACTTGAAAATAGTTTCGCTAACGCCAGGATGAAGGCATCGGAAACCGCCGAATCGTAGAAAGAAGAAAGAGCGTCATCAAGGTCTCTCCTCGTTCTCTCCCCTGTATCCCATGCTCTCTTCGGTAGTTCGCTCGGTACCGAGCTTGGAATACCAAGCTGACTGCAAAGTTTTTAACTAAGTTTGACGGTCGTCTACGTACTGTTCCCAGCACACATACCGATTGCTTTTCTTCCCTTTCATGTTGATTCTTTTCAGCATCAGTCCTTCGTGTACTTTCTCCCATGAAACTTATCCGAATAACGAGCCGGTCCGGAGTATGATTCGAAAACGAATCGTTTGATTTGCTCGTTTACCGGGAATAACTTTTTATTGCTGTTTTATCGACGCGAGAAATAATCATTACAAACAAGGAAATCGTTTCAAAAAGTAGAGGAAATAACGAACTACCTGCTGCTTCGAAGTTTTACGGTACTTATTTATGGTTCCTAGACGTATTAATAATAATTCTCTTACTTCTCAATGAAATTATATCCGAACGAGCCTCATCGAGTAATCATAAATCACCGAATAATTATAAATCGGTCAAAATCTTCAGATAACAAAGTCGAGAACGGTAAGGAGCGCTATTTCGCTCGAATCGTTGTAACGGGGTTCGTATCTTTCCCAGACACCGATGATTTCATTTTGCCTTCTTTCCGCGAAAGCTGTACTTCCTGAGCCTTATTTCTACGTTACAGAGCAAAGTAATTTCTCTTCCTGAAAGCTCAATTCTCCCGTAATGCTGCTCGATCGGCTGTCTGCGAACGTCCAGACACAATACGGGCGCGAGAGAAGGGATTCCCAGCGAAATGAAACAGGAATTTCATAATTAAGTTATCAATTGCAGCTATTCCAACGGTCAATTATCGTCAACGGCAAGCGAGCAACCTTTGGTTTTTACTTTTTTAGACAACCAACCTCTTGCTCCTTCGTTGTTGAAGCTTCCTCGGTATTGGCGAGAAGGGAATGAAAGCTAAGCTGCTCCGTTCGTAAAAAGAGAGGCTGTAAAGGTATATTCGATCGAAGCATTCTTTGAAATCGAAATAAACGGAGAGAAACGAAAATAATTAAAAGTGCTGAAATAATTTCCAAATTTTTATCGAGCACAGCGATATTTCTTAACGCCATGCAACAGCAAATCTGTTTATCAGGTACAATATTCGTATGTACGATACAGATTCAGACGTGGAATATTAAAATAGATCTTCCGTAACATAAAACCAATCAGAAATAAAGTATCACAAGAATGTAACAAGATGAGTATCGAACAATTAGACGATTGAATTAATTGACGAAACACTTAATATGCGTAATTGATACAAAGATAACTTCTTTATACGTGAATTTCGTCTGAACGTTCCCTCGCGAACTAAATATGCAATGGAACTATAGATTTAAAAGAATATAAATTATTAGCCTGTAGGTACATACAATAAATTAACAAGTAATTCTTGGACCGTAAAATATGGACTGCGATCATTAAAATCGATTCATCCTGTCATCCTTTTTTCCCTCTGTCCGTCGCGTTCATCGTTTAATAACAATTTAACGTTATTTTAGATGCAAATAAAATCGTGCTTCTTATTATTCTGAATATTCAAATAATATAGTGTCCTGATAACAAAACATAAATTATTACTCAAGTATCGGTTCATTTAATTCGGATAAAATTTTCCGCGTGCAAAAATTTCCTTCAATCGGTATTTAATAAGAATCGATAATAACGAGAAGTAAATCATTGTACGTCGATTAAACCTGTAACATACAGGTTTTCGCTCTATTCTATTGTAATTTGTTACTATTAACGCAATGTACTACGATAATCGAAAATTGTATTTCAGAAAGATAAAGGGAGATCTTGAACTTTCCTACAAGCTGGCTGAAAATAAAACGGATGGCGAGGATTTTTTGACGATTTTGATCAAGGCGGGCTAGGACAAAACAAGGAGAAGGTCAATGCAGAGAGAGGGCTGCCGAGATCAATTTGCACACCGTTGCGCGTGACAGTACTGCCAGCGAGCCAATTCACGCGGGTATAGTAATTAAACTGCGGTTTAGCGTGACCGGAGCACCTGCAGTTACCAAATTGCAAGTTATGCCGCGTGTCACTCAACGCCGCTCGGCGTCTGGCGTTCCATATGGGTTGCAGGTTATGTTTAAAATGTGTCGAGTTTGGAAAATGTAGCTAACTTAAATTATGTTACGCGTCAGCTCACCGACGATTTTCAAGGAAAAAGCAGGAGTTCGCTGTTGTGTATTAACGAATCCGATAATTAAAACTTGTTGTAAATTAACGATACGTTGAAACGTTGGTTCTTTACGAAACTGCTTCTTTGTTTTTCGATCGCACAAAACAAGAAACGTAATTACACTTCAATAAGACGGTGGAACAAGAGAAAGTTACTAAGCTAGGTTAAAGGCTGAGCAACGTTTGCGAATAACTGAACATTTATGAAGCGATGCTTTGTTGGAAAATAATGCAAGAATCGAAGAATAAAGGAAACGGAGAGGCGAATATAAAACTACAGAAGATGCACGGAATAATCGGATGACAGTAGCAATCACGAGCCGTAACATTATCGTTACATATGAAACAGCGATTATCTTGCATATAACGTAGGATTATTAGTTACCTCCATCATATTGTCACGTCATTAGTATTGCGAATCTCTTCATTGACTATAAATAGTACATCGCGCTAAATTAATCGCATCGATCGACTTCTAATTCGTTGATTATAAAATGCTTTGAAGATATACACGTTTAATCTTCTTCTCCTACTTTTCAGAAAATTCTATCAGATGTTTCGTATGTTTCGGTTGACGACAAAGGTTGTTCTTTCGTTTGCTTGGCGGCACCTTACGTGTCACGCTGGGCTGCAAGGATTTGCGGTTACCACGACAATTGATTTACACGCAGACACGGCTTCAACATGGTCGAGCACGCGTGTATGCGTGCATGAGACCAGGTTTGCGTAGACCAAGGTCGCGGCAACGTATCCCCGCTCGTTCACCCCGGAATCGGCCCCTTCTCCGATCGTATAGAATCCGTAATTGTTGTTCCACCCCGTTGCTTTAGCCGAAGATTACAATGCGATCTTTCAGGGAATTGGAATTCCCCGGACTCCCTCCTGCGATCGGTATCGCCGCTGCTTCCACCAATGAGAAATGAATCGAACTGTCGTTGACGCGTTCGAATCCGATTGCACGCCGCGCCGCATAGAACAAAGAAAATAAATAATACACGCGAATAACGCGAAAATTTGCGAACGCGATCCCGTGTTTCTGATATCTCATCGATATATCTCACCGAACGAATATTATCCAAATTGTTTCATGTTCGAGTTTAATTTAACAAAAAAAAAATTTTATATAGCAAGATCCTAATACGTATTTATATGTATATTCGTAATTTGGTAAAGCCGTAGGCAAAAATGAAATGTCTTTTATTCATACACGGTTTCATATTGTCCAGTAACAAAAGGTAAGTACAAGAGAATAAAGAGACCTAAAGATTTTAATTAAAGAATGTAAAAGAGCGCGATACATACGGCTGAGCGTGAGTATAGCGCGAGTATAGCGCGAGTATAGCGTGAGTATAGCGTGTGTATGGTTGTGTGTATACGATACAATTGAAAAACATATCCGGTAGTGGAGGTTTACCATTAAAAGTTGGGTAGGTACGAAACAAGACGAGTCATTAACGAGTACACGTGTAAACACTGCCATTACTGTTAAACAGGTATTGATAAAAGAGTTACACGAGAGTATCAAGTAGCTAAATAAATATCAAAGCGAGTAGAACGAGAGAAGCGCCGATAGCATTACCGTCATCATACTTTACCATCTTCATAGCCTGGCTATTTCTAGGTGCAATCGATTAATCGAACGAGACTTAAGTATGGGCCTGGCCACACCTGGTGCTCGTCCATCACTGGCAACGCAACGTACTTTTATATACGTACACAGGCCGGCCTTGCGAGTAGAAAACTTTCCCTCTTTCAACGGCGCTGCGTTCGTTAATAATCGATTATGAAAGATGACGGTTTCCCCGTATCGACTCGGTACTGCCGCTGGAACTTATTGTTTTAAAGAAACTTTAAATTTATCGCAAAGTTCTCGCCGCGGCGCGGGTGCGGCCGCGTTGGAATTAATCCCTCATTCATCATCTAGGATGCAAAGCGTAAGGCGTGCAAGACCCTCGAGCAAAGGAATATCGGGAGAGGCGGCAAGCCAAGGAGAGTACAAGAGCAACCTGCACGTAAAACCATCGAAAGAGGGGACGGTGCTGCTGCTATCCAGCCGCTAAGCCATGATTAGTTGTTGCGGCTACGAAAGGGTAATTCGAAATAGAAAATTTATGTCCTCTTACGTTTCATGTTCATACTTTTATAAACAGAATGCGCGAAAACGCGAGTTAACGTCTTTCGATAACAGAGGTTATCGTGCTATGGCAAATTAATTTTGTATCGCACGATCGTCTGAACGGTTTACGTAGCCTGCTTACTCTGCCTACAATGATTATAGCTTTCTTTTTTCCTTTGTTACACGCACGCGTCATGAAATTTTTATAGATCTTTTTACCATAGACGAGGATTTTGTAAAGCGATGTAACGGAGCAAAGGGTCCTTGGTCGAATGCCGGTTTACTTGGTAAAGCAGCCGTTAGCGAACACACGTTTTGCTCGCTCAAGAAGTAAATCAGAGTAAGTGGGTGAGAAGGACCTCGAACAAGGGATAGGTATCGGGGGGGTTATCGTCACTATATCACCGACGGGTCGTTCGTGAGATACCTAAGCTACTCTCGCACGAAACTTTATTGCAGGGTGAGCCAATTATAGGTTCGTGGCCAGCCAGCACAATGTATCGAGTACTTTCGAGCAAGTGGATTCGCCGATATACTCGACTTGAGAACGTATCGAGCCGCTTAAACCATTTAGCCAGTGATAGAAAGGAATCGCAAAGATCTTTCAAGCTTATATTTTTCAATGACGCGATAATTTTATATATATCAAATTTTATATCGAGTCATTGTTTACAAAATAACGACCGTACAATACAAAATTAGCGTAGATATCGTCGTGTCTTGTACACGATTCTCGCGCGTCTCCGTAAAATATTTTAACGAATGGCAAGAATCCACCTGCTAAGCCGGCGATATTCATGAAAAATAATGTTGCCCACAGGGGTCCGTTTTCTGTCTCCTTCTGGACCAAGTTCATTTCGCGAGCTGTCTACTTTCGGAAATTCATCTCCGGACAAGTTGGAACTACCCTAAAGCTCGCCAAGCCCCCTGGCAGCTTCGAGAAAACTCGACCCGAATTCACCCCTAGGCTCGACAAGCGCCACAAGAAACAGCAATAAACGTCAGGGTGCCGTGGTAATTAAAACTAAAGATCCACGCCGGAAAAACAACAGTTACCCAGAGTGGCGACGAAGCATCACAGAAAGAATAACGAAAGCAGAGGAAATGGGAATGAGTAGACGATTCCGAGGTTGGGAAAATTGACCGCCAATCTTGCCGAGTGAAATTAGAAAGCGCGCTGGGAAGATTGAAATGGACGGTATCGTTTGCGGAATCATAATTCTCGGCAATTTTTCGCAAGATTACGATAAACGAGGAAATAACGAATCCTCGTAAAATACAATTAGACTAATTTCCATATCTTTCTCTTCTCTCTCTCTCTCTCTCTCTCTCTCCCTCTCTCTGCATCTCTTTTAAAATACCAGCATGAAAATTGTAAACGCGTTGTAATAAAATACGATTAAAGAACTATTTTTTTGCGAGACAAAGAAAATCTTCCTTCTCTACTGTTTCTAAATTATAAATCTGTTAAAATCTCATTTCTATCCGAGAGATAGTCTTACACCAACGCGCGTTAACGCAATTTTATTGGCTCTTTGACCAAGATCAAAGGAAGTTATTAAAGATTTGCAAGCATTCGTTCGATCGCAATATGTCGCTCGAAAGTAGTCAAATTAGAAAGTCCGTTTTCCTTTCTTTGCTTGGTAGTCTGATAAAAGACTGTTAAATTTCCTTGGTGCTGGCCGGCCGTCTTTGCAGATTTTAATGGGTTTCTGGTTTCGACAAACTCGTATCCGCTTTCTTAGTGCAAAGTGACGCGAACAGAGGTAAAGGCTAGGAGGCAGGTACGGAGGAAGAAGGGTGGAGAGAAAAAGGCACGTTAACGACACGAAAGATCCGTGGATCCCTTTGCATTTATATGGAGTAACCTTACGGGGCTGAACAGTCGACTTAGGTTTGCTCCGGCTAAAAGGAAACTTAAGAAACATAAAGTAACTTTACCTTTCCATCCTCTCTTTTCTACCGTGCTTTTTCTTTCTGCCATTCCCCTTAACAGCGGCGTCTTGGGCTTTGCTTTCACTTAGCCATTTGCACAAAGCTTTCCGGATTGCATTATAACCGGTGGAACTGTTTAGCAGAGGAAAATCTCCGAAGACTGCGATTGTTGTCCTATGATTTTTGTTTAACAGTTATACGCGCAAAGTATTCTTTGCAATTTTTATGCAACCTACGGTTATTTATGGCATAAATCAAGAAAACAGAAATCACCAGCGAAATATGTGCTTTTTATAAGCCAGCAGTTCCAAACTTTGAACTGCTTTGTACACGCGGGAAGCCTGAAACATAGACCATTCGATAACAAACGTTAAGCAATCCTAAAGAGAAATACCCTCTAGCGTTTAGCCGAAGAAAGAAAAACTACCGTCCAAAGTGTAGCAAAAGTAGAAAGAAGAATAAAGGGGGAAGCAAGCGTAGAGGGAAAAGACCGAAGCAGATCGAGAGACGCGAAAACGGAACGAAGGATACGAAATCGAGGCTTGCGAAGGAACATGTGATTCGCCATTGCTAATCTACATGTCGAGTTGAGAACGTGACGCCATTGAATATTTAAGACGACCGAAGCAACAGCAACCTGCGCCGCTGTAAATGTTACTGCCGCCACTGTCGCTGATGTTGTTGCTGCTAGCGATACAGCTTCGCTCTCTCTTTCCGTGCTCCCCGCTCTTCCAGTTGCTCTTCCTGTTACCTGCTACTACCTAGCTCCGTTCTTCGAGTTTGTAGTTCGTAAGAGACAAACCTCGAGACTTCCTGGTTTTCATATGCAAATGTAAGAAGCCGTTTGCAACGAGCCGCTTGCTAACTTTGCAGAAACGCGATCGTGAGCTAACTCGCGCAAGCGTTACACCTACACAGCCTCTTTTCTCCTTCTACTCGTTGATACCGAGGTACCCATCGCCATCGGATAGCTATAGAGCGTTCGGCTTAAAAACAGGGATCGCGAGCAGAGAGCTTTACCGACTAGACCATATTCGATACGGAAAACCGCTATCTTTCTATTTAAACACCTATCGAAAATAATTTCCGTTTTGCTATGAAACCAATTGTCCAATTTGTTTCAAAACCAATTTTTATTTCACGAAATCAATAATATCGAGTAAACGTAACGAGCGTTTACTCTCCTAAACTTTGGTTTAATATCGTCGAAACGCTCCAATACCTACGTTCATCGTTTATTCATCGATATTTTTTGTTGCAAATATCTATAAACGTCTTTTACGGTATTTTTCATGTTTATTTTCTCAAACGCTATGAACAATTTTTTATACAGGCAATATTTTCACTATGCGCGATAAATCCAACCTGTCTCTATAAATAAAAGCTAGTGGTATCAAGTTCGGACATCATGATGACACGAGTACGTAATTCTTCACTCATAATGGCAGCCAATAAATAACCTTTTCACTAATTTTTAAGCTACTGAAATAAATATCTCGAAACGTTCACTTCTTTCAGTCCGTATATTATTTCCATTTCTATCATTATATCGTTATAATATACCAATATGTGTCGGTAGATATATAAAACCATTCTTGGAGAAAACTAGGTCGCGTAACGTTACAACGTACTCGGTCGTATCGGGTACTCTATACCGCGGTAAGTTTAAAATCGAATATCTTTTCTAAGATATTAATAGTTTGTAGTAGTTTTTATAGTAACCCCTTGACGGTTGATCGATCCCGGCAATTTCCAACGTAAACGGATTAAATTTAGGCATAACCCAAAGGGCGACGAAGCCTGGTTTACCTTAAGAATGTCGGAAAATAACGGAACGATCGCTAAAATGCGCACGCTATCAGCAATGTCGTAACAAATTAATGGCGGTGAACACTGGATGGTAATAGGGATGGGAAGATAACAACGGGTTGGTTGTTGTTTGCGGCATGGAGCAAAACAGAAAAGCAGGGAAAATCGATCGTAACTTTGACGACTTTGCAGTCAATTTGAACGCCGATGAAATACCTATTTCCTGGACGGAAAAAGGGCGGCGAGCTCGATGAAGGGGACTGGTAGCACTGGAGTGTTGTTTTCCGTCGATAAATTCGACGATGGAATCGAATGAGGGAGTCGTCTGAGACTGAAGAACTCGACGTGGCGCGGCGGTTGCTATCGTAGCACGAACACGATCGTAAAAGCGCTTACGCGACGTTACGCTCGAATTGAGTAGAGCGTATAGATACAGAAGAAGCAGGAAACGAGGAAGAAGTACGACGACGACCTAAACTTTCTCGCGGGTTCCGCGCTGCGCTTTCTAACAGTTAGTTCACCCTCACATTTTCATAATCGTCCGTCGCGTATGCGGGCATCGAAAACTTCCTCGGGATAACATTCCTGTAATCACTCCTTCGGAAAAAAATTTATTTATTCATTCGTGCAATCAGCGTTAGTTTGGCGAAATTGAAATACCGCTGGTTGAACATGGCGTAGGAATTTTTTATCAAGGGTGGAATGTCGAGATAACTTCTTCGGGTACGAATAAATTTTTCGTGCGAGAAGCTGTTCCGTTAAAAAGAAGGATAAGTCCTTGGAACTTAATAAGCGTGAAATGGTATTTCGCGAATGTACTGTTAAACAAAAAAGAGGTTTCGCTTAATAACTTAAAACGCATTTCTCCTCCGTGTTACATTCCTTCGAAACGTAATACTTACGATAAACCGTTGTAAATATCGAACACCGTATACGCGCACTAAATACACACGCGCAATTATCTAGTGCCTTGTGCCAAAATAATAAATACGTGGATCAAACGTTTTGGTATTGTGTTTATGTTGATGCGATATACAACCCTCTGTCCGATAGAAGCCCGGAATTATACGCGAGCAAAAGCCCTCGACATTGTAAAGCTTTATGGAAATCTCGGCTGATTCTGCATATGTATGAACCTGAATTTTTCAGGTCACGTGAAGAGTATCGTTTGAATTCACGAACTATCGAATAATATTTTGTAGACGGTTAGGGTCAGCTACGAAGTCCAAGAGTTTCATCTTTTGAAAGAAACTTCGGCTGCTTCGACCGAGATGAATTCTAACCATTGTTTGTAATTTCGGAATGTTATTATCTTAAAGCTTATATAGAGTTAATTAAGCGATAATATTAGAGTTAATATAAGATCGTCATCCTTACTCAAGTATACACTCTAATCAAAATGTATTGGATTCGCTGGCAAACATCAGGTTTCTTTATTTCGACAGTATCTCGAAGACAGTGTGCAAGTGCGGAAGAGCGTGCATACTTAAAGGCAAGAAAATGGTAGGACGAGATGCAAAGCAAGCAGGAGCAGAACGTAGAATCTCCCTAATTTATGTACAATCTTTTTGAAGTAAAATTCGCTGAAGGGCGAGATGCTACGGAGAAGCCGCTCATGAAGCACGGAAACTTATTAAATATTTCTAGCCTATTTCATTGCATCGTGCTTTCCGCTGGACTGACATTCTTCAAGAGGCCGTTAACTGAATATAAGCGAGGAATCTTGTACAACGCAGACAGAGAGAAAAATCTCGTTGTTTTTTCTTAAGCATGTAATATTCAGGTTATTTACGTTCTGAACGAGACGTTTCAGATTCTAAAACTTCATTATTATAGAAGGTGTTATAGGAAATACGGTCTTGCGAGCACAGGGTGCTTTCTCAGTCCCGCTTCCCAATGGTAATAAATTAATGTCAAGTGCAAGTGTACAATTTTATGCGTATAACTTCCTGAATTCCACATAAAATGAAACGAGCATGAGAATAGCCTGTGAGCCTGCTGGTAATGCGCCGAATTACGAATCAAGTCGAAGGTTTATACTCTGAAAGAATTTTTTAGAATCATTCCTGCAAACGCTTATTACTATACTTCCCTTATTTCCGAAAGTAGAAAAAACGAAATCAGGAATATTTTATTCTATACAAAGAATACGACAACGAATTTTTCGACATTTCTTCGATTAAAATTTCTCGATATCAGGCGCGGAATTTGTTCATTTTCCTTGTTTTGCTGAATCAACCTGAGCCGCAGAAATTTCGAGTTTTGTATAACCGATTGGCGACAGATGAAAACGAATTATTTCAAGTGCTGATAGAACATCTGACGATAAAAAATGTTCGATCATTTATATTTTTTAGTTACGAGCTGTACATAGGTTTATATATGAATTTTTATCCAACCTTTCAAAGATAGTCCCTGCATAAATAGTCGAGAGAGAATGGAAACGGATACGCGAGATAAGCAGTTAGATAGACACGCGAGTAAAAGATGAGAAAGATAGGAACAGGAATGGGAATAACGAGGATCGAGATGGTTTGAAAATTCTACATTGAGCAATGCGCCAGACGTGCGGGCGGCACGTAACACGTCAGGTCCATTGCCCCGCGATTTACATGCGATATGTTCCGATATATTTCGTCGTCTCAAACGCACAAAGGAATCGGTTCGGAATTTGTTTCAGAGTAAAGGAATACTACACACAGTTCGGTTAAAGTGCCTAAGATACGATTTTTCTACTTATCGTAACACCAATCTTCATTACCTTGTAGACACACGTGTTCCAGTAAATTTAAATGTCATACTTTTATTGTGTTTTTATAGGATCACCCAAATTGAGGCGAGTTGTCAGGAGATACGGACGGGATAATCAGACGCGCACAGTAATACAAGTCGACCATATACCAGTCGTTACATCGTCGTAGGTACATGGATATATTCTACCGCGTCAGTGGCGCTGTGTTACGGAGACCGCAATGGAGCGTGTCTATGAATTTTATATAATATTTCTATATATTTCTATAAATCAACGTTGTACTTTTTCGATAAGAATAATATCCTTTTACTTCTTTTTTAAGCGCAGTCCGTTCCTTTCGGAATCATCCAAACTCTGAGCTTCGGTTTCTATTTTTCGAATAACTTTAAAGATCGATACGATCACGCGAAATTTCAGAAAGCACTTTTTTCAGATACCAAGATACTGGACTCTCTCTCTCTCTCTCTCTCTCTCTCTCTCTCTTTCTCTCTGAGTTATCATCCAATATTTGAGTGCGGAGCTTTTCAATCAGGACCGAAGTTTACACAACAGCCTGCAGCTGCACTCGATTTGATTCAATGGTGCAGCCGAAGCCATGTAGACGGAAACAAAGACAAACAGCTCCCTAACTATCTTTGGATCTTCCACCTTTTTCCTTCGATGGCAGATCACGAGTTCGCAGTCCATGCTCCCCTACCCGCATCAGATTTCTTAACCTTTTATCCGCTCGGTTTTCAGAATGAAGATTTTACTAATAGAATCTCTGTCTATTGAAACAGGTAGTTCCAGGAAGTTCTCTACGCTTCTCGGAAGGAATTAGAAACCGTGTTATCGGGACGAAGGTAATCGAGATAGACGAAGAAAGTCAGTTAAAAATAAAAACTAATCGTGTGATAAATTCAAATGGGAAGTACAGTGTGTACGATCTATCCATTGTGATAAAAGTGACGATCATTTCCCGAAAACGTGACGGGTGATGAAAAGGACACAGATTTCTAGATATCGGGGTTCTTTATCGTCGTTTCTGGGAAATCGATCCACACCTTCGTTGTCGATGTGTTACGTACATGGAAACTTGGATACTTGTTCTGGGATATTCTGCGAGCATGTTGGAGAATGGCGGCGTCAAAATATATGGCGGCACGTGACAGCGTGACAAAAAAATAAGGGGCAAATATGATAGTTGTGTGTAGCTTGCTATTTCCGAAAGAAGGGAAGAGGGATGCTTCGTGTCCCTGTACGTCAGCCGAAAAGAGGGCCGAGAGGGGTGAAGAGCAAAGGCAAGGGAATAACGGGTGACAACAAGGGGATGTCGTTCCTGCTTGTGATGTATCCGTTGCTATCCTGTGCGAAATAAGGTCGTTTAGATGTCCGTATGCGTAAGTCGGTGTCGTAAGTGCACCGAGTTACATATGTATTCACACCTGTATGCATCGTGAACGAGAGCCAACGAAAATACAGGCTGCGGATCGCAATGAACCGGATATATCCGGGCGACAATTTATTTGCCTCAGTCAATCGACCTTCCCCTATAACGGAAAAGGGAAATTTTGTGTAAATTGTGAGTATTTTCAAGGGACACAGGCAGCTTGCGTTAATCCCAACAGCGCATGACAAAGAGAAGCTGACTTCAGCATGAAAATTTAATTTCTTTGGTGAAACGAATATTCGTGGGTAAATTAAATTTCCAAATTTATTTTCACAGACTCTCCACGTTGTAGACGTTAAACATTCCGTTTATTTATGTCATTTACGTGCAAGGTAACTTAATTATATTAAATTACTGGTAAACTGTTATACGAGAAAAGCAATCCGACATTGAACGTTAATCTAAAAAGGAATAACTGTTTCTCGACAGAAGATTTTCTCTGCTATTAATAAATAAAATGGAAGTTGACCGAGTCAACTAGAGCTTGTCTGTTCTAGAAATTTTAATCGAATGTGAAAAGTTTACGAATTTTAGGGCAGAATTTTAAAATCGTGCTACATATACGCAATTTATCAAACTCAGAATTCGTGTAAACTTCACAACGATATTCCAGGAATAAAAAATATTGAACTCCCATGACACATTTGCTGCGACTGACAAAACATTCGAGCGTTCTTGACTGGACTCGTTCTTGGGACTCACGGCACCAGGGACGTTGAATTTTATTTCAGCTTCGTAAATTATGTTTCAGTAATATCAGCGTACCCGTTGACGTCAAGCTTGCATTATTATCAATCACGGTGACAGGGTAGGAGAGGCAGGACCGTGCGCACACGGTGGCCGCTCTTCCATCGTACGCTCGTCGGCCCGTGAATAAGTAATCAGAGTCTGATGAAAAGTGTCGTCGCCACGGGAATTTATGGCCATCGGACCGATCCGAAAGTGTCAACTTCTCACTATCGCACACTACGAACAGGTGTCAAGGAGTAACCGTACACGAAATTCTTCTTCCACGTATTATCGTCCAAACGTTCCAATACGAAGATTCGAATATTTTCAAAATCTGAATATCTCTCGCAAGACGAATAAGTCTTTACGAAGCGTACTACTTTCATGCGAAAACAATTAAAGACGATCGTGAATTAAGCTCGAACGAGAAACGTTTAACTAATTAGAGGTCTACGTATTCCGAGAAATAACTCGCAGTTCTTGGTCAAATAACGCGCACAAGAGACAGAATGAGGATTTTAAGGATTAAGATGCGAAAAAAACGGAGACAAAGGAATACGATAAAATCCTTTCTGCCGCGAAACGCGTTACATTCTAATATTAAAGACCTTTCCGCGCTCAAGAAAGAAAGAATCCCTTGCTTTCTTTTATACAAGAATTATGACTTTTCCTTCAAAGAACTCTTTTTCCCTACACACAGAGCAAAGAATCTGAAGCAATTATGCGAATTCCTGTCTCTAATCCCGACCTCTCGCATTCGAATTTCCTTTGTACCGGCGAAAACACCGAAGTATATTTCCCTCCTCTCGTCCGCTTACATTTCCCGAGCTTCTATTTCCTACCGGAGAAATTAAGAAGCACCATTACGGTTCGCGCAGCATCGTTGAAACAGGCATCTATCGCCGCCTTGTGGCGTTATGGGAACGCATATAGCAGACGCGTGGACGCCGTGGATCCCTCGCTAAAAAGTACAAAGGTTGACATAGAAACACTCTTAGCCGTGAGGGTTTCAAAGAGAATAAGAGCGGGCGAACCAAGGAGGAGAAACGCAGGAAGAAAAAAGAGGAGAGAACGAAAGAAGGATCTGGCTGAGTAAGAGAGACGAAGAGAAGGAGAAAAAAAGACAACGATACGAAACGAGGCAAGTTGGAAAGAGAGCGTCTGAGATAAAGGGGGCTCTTTTAATAACGGTCTCGACCGGTGTTACCGGGCCTCGCGAAGCTAGTGCTTTCTTAAGGCGGCCGGTAAAGTGCCCTTGGTACAGTGCTCCCGGCAATATCTTCCGATTACGGTTAAGTAAAAACCTAGCCTTAACTTTCCACCTAACCAAGGCATCCGCTCCTCCAGTACGCTGCTGCCTAGCCCTCGCTAAATCCGATAAGACGACTGCCAGGCATGCTACCTTCAAAATTGCAATCAGTCGGCTAGCTAAACGAACTCGCTATCCCCTCGCGGAAAATTTTCTATTAGGAAAAAAAAATTGCGAATCTGAATTTACTACCGTAAGTAGCGCAGTGCTTAGAAACGTTACCACGATAAACTGGAAAATTCTTCGTAAATTGCTCCACCAGTTTCGATATTTTGTCACTCTTGCTTTAAGATTTAGACCGTGCACGAAGTTTCTTTGATATTTTATCGCGTCATAACGAAATGCATCCGAGATCAGACAGCTGAGTATTTTACGTAGTTTTACGTAAGCGATCAGTTCCTGTAAAGGAAAAAAAGGGCAATAGTTTGCTTAATACGGTGCCTCGAAATGCTAGAAAATCAAGCAAAAGAAAAGAAAAGAAAAGAAAAGAAAATCAAATTTTCTATTACTAAGCGGAAATATCGAAACAAAACGCGTAAATCGGGATATCCGACGATTTATTGTAATTGAATAAAATGCACTCGGTAATAAATAATCTATGCCGGTGGACGGCGTTGCTTTCAGTTTGCAAGTGAAGGAGGTTCTTTACTCGGTATCTATTTCTCTTCGTTCCTCCTGCTGTACCCTTCCACTGTATCTCTCTTGGAAGTTGCAGAGCATGGAAGAAAGGAGGACGAGGATGGGGGCGAAGGAGAAGCGGGCGGTAGATCTTAATGGCGCTTATTACTCTCGTCGGGGGGCCTTCTGATATATTTCCTCTATTTTTCGCCCGTGGGGAAATCAGGCGCGTAATAGTGTATAATTAGTTATATAGTCCCTCTGTAACTTAGCCGTACATTATGCACGATCAAAGTGACAGAGTGCTGCGGTGCCTGCAAGTGAATACAGCCATAGCTCATCAGTCGCTACGTAGAAAATTAGGACGATAAGGCCAGTGCAGCTTCGTCGCGCGATATCGTATTGATCCAAATCTCGAAGCCGTTCGATGCTTCCCATGTCATCTATCTTCCGTAATGTAGAGTGATCGTTTAACATAATTGAATTTTGAAGGTACATCCCATAATCGCTAATACGTCCCGATGTATTTGTTTCAAATGCATTGATTCTCAGTAGCTGGATGACAATAATGTCATTCGGGAAGCTACCGTTATATCTCTCGTACCGTGTCACATGTTAAAACCGCGTTAACACAGCGATGAACGAACGATCCGAATGACGAATGAGAGATAAACCATGTAATCCACCGAGTTTTTTTAAATGATCCGACAGAGTGTTTACGTCTCGCTACTGTTTTGCTGCATTAACGGGTTGCATATTCGAAATACATCGAGTATACATAGAGCACAGATGTACAGTTTACAAATTTCAACAAATCCGTGTTCCTCGTTTCTCCATTTATAATTCGTGGTATTCTGATACAGTGCGAACGTTTTAAGCGACACTTACCGGGTAAAAAATTTGACGCATTTGATGGTTCAACGGGTTGTCGCGAAGGGAACAATAAGCGAATAGAATGCTATGAAATAATTGCGAGTGGACGATGAAAGTCGTTCGAGGCAGGGGATCAGACACGTAATACCGTCATTCTCTGTTATCTGGCGTGCGAAAGGGAATAGTGGACGATCGTGCAGAGACGAGTGAACAGAGCCGGAGGACGGGACATCTTATCGAGAGGGTGACCAAGAGGGAGAAACGTGTGGACTGAAGGGGTTTGAAGTTAGCGGGTGGAGTAGTGGGTGGATTTGCGGCAACTGGAAACCCGGTACCCAAGGGAGCTTCTCAATTGCCTCGTCCCGCAATTATACGTTTGAGCGGAGCCACTATCTCCGTTAATGTGCTGGACTTCGAGCTCAGATCCGAGCCGGGACCAACTAGCGTAGTAAGAGCGTTGGTACCAGTACCGTCACTGACACCAAGACCTTCACCCTCGCGAAATATTATTCGCTGCACTCTGACCCACCAACCAAATGTGTATTTAGCTATATACAACCCTTTTGATCCTGTCCTATCTCGATTACCGCTGGGTTCTCGCCACGATTTTCAAGCCGTATCGAGAATCTGCCTACACACTAATGCGCACGGTTCACTTTGTTGCTACATAATATGTTAGCTGAACGTATTACACGATAAATCGTCGGGTTAGTTAATAAATGAAATTTCTGTGTTGTTTCGCTGTGCATTCGCGATACAAACATCTATCCATAGACATATAGGATTGTCCATTTATCAGATTCCTTAACTTCCGTATGATTATAGGAAGGTATATAAGAGGAAGTGCACCGTATTCTTATTGTCAAGGGAAATAAGCCTGCGAGAGTTATAAGCATTTTCTTATGCTAATTAGCATTCTACTATTGTGATTTAATGAAAAAACAAAGGAAGATAAAGAAGAAACGGAAACAACATTCTACGGACATCTATGTAGACAGGTCGGAAAAGCTGCAGGAAAAACAAAGAAAATTAAGAGAACTAGGTAAACAGTAAACAAAAACGTATAAAGATAACGGTAAAAACGGAGTTTGCAGATTAAACGTTAATTAGAACGGTCAACAGATTAAATTCATTTTCATTCCGTAACGAAGGTTGTTAAAAATGTAATAAGAAGGAGAACGCGAGAGAAAAATAATGCAAATATTTCGTGGAGTCTGCACTGGCGAAAACCGCCGATATCAGGGATGCTCGGAATCCGTACGTACGCTCTTCTGCCGGATTGAGATAACATAATGACAGCATTTACGGCGAGAACTATCTACTTGTGGTACGTCGGAGTTGGCAAGAGTTAAGTACCATTTAGCTCCAATGTGCAACTTGCCTTGCATAACTAATTTACTTCGAAAGACGGGCTCATTAATGAAAATGGAAAATTCAACGCGAACGAACCAGAATCCCCTTAAATCAATTAAGAGCATCTCGATGCGTTCGTTACAAATCGATCGTGTCGTATCCTAATTGCGTGTCGCACGGAATCGTAGGCGTCTCGGCGTACAGACTTCACGAGAAATTTTTTTAACGAATCACGTAGAATATCCACTTTCTTCGGGAGAGAAAAAGATTTTTAAAATTCTAATCATGCGAATACAGTCCAAAAATGAACAGCGTATCGCGAACGACTCTTTTAAATATTTCGAAAAACTGATATCTCGTGCACGGAACACTCTTTCGATCGGATCAATCCCTTGATCCGATTTTCTTCCCCTTTCGGGCTATGCAAAGATAGAGAGGTTGGACGGTGAATGCAGCGATGGTGGGAAGTCTATATATATAGATATATCAGCGTGGTGGATGGACACACTTCGGTTTGACGCTTCGAACGACCTCCGAAAGCTTTCATCGGAGAACACACGCCCTCGCTACGGTAAATGCAAACATTTCTGTGGCTCGAGTGCGCGGACTGAACGCCGATTCTGAGTGGGTAGTCGTCAACTGCTAGATGGATCCATTGTGCTCCCGGCTAGAGTTGGAACATTGAACGGTCAAACGATCTTCCTGTTCACGCGAGTACAAGGATGCTGATGTCGGGAGAGTGATCGAGATGAACGAACGTTGAAAGGAAAGAATGAATTCTGCGTGGCTCCTGAACGTGGCCCGGCTCGACGCGGATTGACCAGCTTCGTTTGTTTACACGAAAATACCGGATTCTGATAGGTGTTTATTCAACGGAAATGTTCTTCGGCAAATGTTCTGGGCGCGAATCGAACCGATACACCATGGCAACGAATTTATCGATTCGCAGTTCTCTCATCTGTCCTTGCGCCCACTTGTTTCACGGATCATTTAGAATAAATTGTTTTTGTAAAAGCAGCTTAGCGATAACTGACTGAGACCATGACACTCCTTTCGTGACGTCAATTTCCAGACGAAATCTGTTAATTTCCCGATTTCATAGAGACCCTACGTACCGGAGTACTACGCATTCGAAGATACATCATTTAGAACGATACTCGATCCAACTAAATCCAGAAGAAAAAATTTCCACTCTTGGATTCTTAATTTTTGTTGTTGAAACATATTTCCAGTATCCTCGCGTCTCACTGCTTTTACAATTTCTCTGTATTTTTATTACAGAAATTATACAATTCCGTAGTACTCGAGTGGTACTCGAGCTACGTGTATATGTAAAAAAGCTTACAAGAGATTTTACGGTTAGATATTATTTTAAGCAGAACAAAGACCGATTTTAGTCGTCTTTTGGAATACTCGTATTTAAAAGAGAAAGAAAATATTTGCGCTTGGCGATGGTGGTAGGCAAGCGGCATTCTCATGGAAATTTACTGGCTGTTGAGAATTCAAACATTCATGAGTTCCTCTGTTTATCACTGACCTCGATTCACCTTTTGAACGACCAATGGTTTATTGTACGCAATGTTTCAAAATGAGTGATAAAAATATTACCCCTAGAAAATTTTAACGTCCCGTAAAGGCACTGGAAGTGCCGATGCCTTATACATCGCTCTTTTATCTTAGTTTAGTTACGAAATCTGCATGTATACGTATGAAAAGATGAAAAAATTGCAAAGGAAATAATTTCACGTTACGAGTATATATATATACTAGTTTGTACATAATTGTAAAAATTCATAAATAGCGTGCTTTCACACAATATGCGATCGGCAAACACCTACAGAAAAAGACGGAAGATTTTAAATGAAAATCTAACAATTCGAGTTTACATATTATTTGCAACGAACTAAACTCAGTGGAATAAGATAATACGTAAAATTGATCTTCTGAAAACTTACCCGCTTAGGAAGAAATTAAACGCAGCTGAACACTTTCAAAGAGAAACAGAATGAACTCACCTGAAAATAGAAGAAGGCTATTAGTATATAAAGTTTCATCAGTCCGTATAAATTCGTAGTTACTTGCAATCACATGCAATAGCATCGACGCGATACTAGGACGTTCTAACATCAGATGATGACCTTTTCTCTTCCCTCCATTTCTACTCTATCAACACACTGCCTTACAGAGTTCGTTCCGTGGTTATGCGTGCGAAAGTCCGTGAGTTTAATGTCATTTCGTTCCTCATTTGTGATTCATGAAATTCGCCCGAACTTTCCTGTTCCCCTCCAGTCTCCTGAAGGCGAACCACTGTGATCTCATTTCAGCTGTCCCCCGGGTTCGTCCCGAATCCTGAATCCACTGGATAACCACGTAACGAAATCGATCTCTGAAAAGACCTGTCCATAATTCCAGACTGTTGCGTCTGGATGATCGAGCCTTTCTCAGACTTCTCAAAAAGATGTAGTCCGTGACTTTGAAAGCTGTGCTTGTTGATTGCGTCTCGTTTCGAACTTTCGTCGTGTTTAGTTCGTATATGCTACGAGTTAATAACTTTATTCGATATATAGTCGAATAATGCAATGAAACACTGTCACAACTGTACCTCTAAATTGGGAAGATTCGTGAAAAAGTTTATTATGATTTAACGTTTTAGAAACGCTTGACCACATCAACCATCGATACTGTGAAACGTGTAAAGATCCACGAGTAGACAAGAGCCATAAACGTAGTACGTTTGATGTTACGAAACATTTTTATTGAAAGTGTCGCTTGTAAAGAAGCATTCCTCTAACTCGTTATAATTCGTTTTGTTCGGATTTTAACATTCAACGAAGCGAGCTCGTTGTAACTCGCTTCGTTTTCGTTCCATTTTTATCTTTCATCGAATCTTCAACTTTAGGATAAATGTTACGCATAGAAAGCGCAAAATTGGAATCAAGGGAAGAAATCGATGGCTGGATAACGATATCGATGACGTGCGTTTGATAGTTTTCGAAAGGAAATGCAGTAGCTACGAAAGAGAAATAAAGAGAAGAGAGGACCGTACGAGAAAAATACGTAACGGAAAAATAGGGAACGTAGGATCGAAAGAAGGAGGAAAGCAAGAAGGGTGGAAGGGAAGGTGGCGAATCCCCCAAAGAGGCGTCTTTGTAGAAAGGAAGCCAATTCGCCCGGAAGCATCTTCTTTAAAAGTTTGTATCGGGACAAGAAGGAACGAAAGATTTTCGCGAACAGAAGTGATAGACGCCACGGTGGTAAATTGTCCGTGAGGGGTTCGAGGGTAACGAAGAAGAGTCGGGAATTCAGTAATTTATCCGGAAACGGTCAGAGTAGGAGAAAGAAGAAAAAATGAAGAATTGAATCAGACCTTAATGAAAAGCCATTCACAGATCTGTTCCGCATTTTCACGAAGGCCGACTTGTGCTTGACAAAATTTACTTATCGACTGAGCAGAGAACAAGTTTCTGTTACGTTTCTCTAGCACTCTTTTTCAGATACAACTGTTTCGTCTGTATCGGGTACCCTAGACTTTTCGATAAATTCGACGTATGAACGTGTTTATTGTATCAAGTCAATCCACAAAGTGAGTCCGATTTAGTTTTCCATTGCATTTTACATTGTATTTTACATGTTGCTTGTTTACTATGAGTTTATTACAGGTAAACTAATCTATGACTATTCACCGTATTTCCCGGCAGGATTTATTAGTCTTTTAAAAATCTGCGAAGCAAATGTTCAAAAAATAAAGCTATGTTCGCGCTATGTACGTGCAAGCCGTGCATCGTCTGTATTTTGCTTGCATTAATTTATGCACGCTAAATCAACGGAAGAGAAGAGGTAATCAAGAATTCCGACCACACGAGATGTGCTCCGCTGTGCATTTACAAATTCTGTATTTTTATAGTGTCTGCCGATATTCAACGGGATTCGCCAACTTCCCTGGTCGAAATAAAAATTCTGCATCAAGTAAATTCGAAAATGCGGCAATTATATTCCAACAATTTTACATGTATTCATTTAAATTAGATTTCTATAATTCGGTAAACAAAGTACCACTAATATTCCACTAATATTCTTTTGAATTGGACATTTTTTTGCCCCGTAAAACAGAGCCTTACAATGCAGAGAATTTAGTCGAACGAAACATTAGATTTCTAAGAGGGGACGAATTTTTACTATCCAAGCTTTCCTATCGGAATTTCAATCGATTGATGTTTCGTGATAAATAGATGAAGTTATTAACGAGCTAATAAAGGTTAATAGAATAATTGTTAAACCGATTTCTAACGGACAGGGGGGAATATTATGTTTAACACGTTGATTCCATCAACGTTAATAATTAACTACTGGATAAACATGGAAGTTGCGGGGAAAATGGTTTCGCGAGCGCATTAACGCCGCCAAGTTGAAAAAGGCAAAATCGTTATTTTCGTTTACTTTCTGGAAAGTCATAATCAGCAGCCAGCAGACCGTCGTTGACAGGTGGTAATAAAGTGTACGGTTACTGTGAAAGGCGTCGCGAGCCCGTAGGCCGAGCGGTAACGAGAGAAACTGCGTTCATTTAGCAGTGTTTGTTCTTGCTCGTCCTTCCCCGGGGACTACGCGGTTGGGGGAGCACATCGATGTTGTGACTTAATTATACGCCATTCAGAGGCGTGTCTCTTGCACAAACCGCGCCGCTCGTCCACCACCAAGCTATCCTGCGAAGTGACCGTACTCCAAGGGCTATGCTTACTACATCCCACGGACCTACACGCATATAAGATATGTAATTAAATCTGTATGCATCTACACGCTAACATCGTGTTTCATAACTCGTCGCCTGAAAAGCTACCGAACATCTCGACAAAGTATGTTGAGTAACAAGCGTGTAATCATTGACAGATTGTATAATCGAGGCCCGTGATTGGATCGAGCCTTCTGAATCGACGTGAAATTGCCTAACGAGCTTCCGCAAGGTTACAAAAGCTTTCTGAACGTTTTTGCACGTTTTTATTAATTGGATCTCTAGATTCTTCGTATCAAATAATACAATAAACAGTTATTTGACTTACCGATTGAAATTAAATTAAAAAATTGCGATCAAAGAGCGAGAGAAACGATTTATAAGTTTACATATGTAAAATATTTCTACCGTAACATTAGTTACTTGATAATATCGTTAAATTAATGATTAATATAGTTGATGTACAACTGTATCGTAAGAGTGTATCGATGAATTATTCAGAAGCTGCTTTCATGATATGTGTTTGTTGTGACCTAAGCACACATTGCAATCGGGGGAAGATAAGGGCAGGACAATGAGCAGCAATTTGAAGGCATCCTTAACGATAAGTATCTCGTTACGTGGGAGTTATGACGAATTTGGATACGACAAGATATTCCTTAGGGAACGGCTGCTGTTATCGTATCTAATAACGATAATAATAATCAGGCAACAAGTTTCGACCATGGGTAAAATAACGAGCTAAGATTTACGATATATAAGTACATAGAATGTACATAGGATATTATAAAAATGTAAGAATAAAAAATATAAACATGAAAAAATAAACGTAAGAAAATACGATTTAGCCCATACATAAACTTGATAGACGATCAACCGATCGATTACAGTATTTACGTATCGTACGACGTGGAACGTTTGTCGAATCGTTTTTCTCACCACTTGTGAATTAAAAAATATTAATTACGATGTTATCGATTATTAACTATGTTTATTACTTATTTTTATATCGGAAGCGGTAATCTTAATCGAATATAGGCATATAATTTGATAGGTTGCTACTGTAAAATGCATATGTATATACATATAAATAGTTATTAATATTATAACATAATCTGGTGTTTGCTAAATGACCGATTAAGTTGTATTTTACAGTTGATGAATTAAATATCAAGCAGAAAAGTTTAATAATTATCATTAGTAATTATTTATTATTACCGTAGAAAATATTAAAATTCAACATTTTGCGTATTACATTAATGCGATATTAATTGCAATACATAATTATATCTATACTTTTTTAGCAACCTGAATACATAATTCGTTCGTAATTCTCAATGATGATTTACCTGGAACTGACCAGTTTTCGTATAACTCGTTTTTCATACCTCGATCTTAAAATCGTTACAATCTAAAAGATCTATCGCCGATTAGTTAGTTAATCCCTTCGTTGGATGTAAATTCTCTTTAAGGTTCTGCATATATTTTACTTGTTCTTCCATTTCGAAAAACAAGAGGCGAAGATATTTAAGAAGGGAGAACAGATCCGTATAGCGAACAATTCTCAGCTATGCAAAAAAGATCTGTATTATCATCCGAATCGTAAAAGCGGAACCTTTGAGCTTCTTGCATCGTCTGTTCGCTTGAAAAGTACCCCCTTTCTTTCGCACCGATGCAAATAAAGTATAGCGCAAGACATACTCTCTTTGCGTAACGTAAAATACCGAATAACAAGCTTTGCCAGACAGCCGTTGTAATGCATTAAGCCTTTCTCCGCGATCGACGGGAACGCTTTCATTCGAATAAGTTAAATCGCGTCTTCTCGGCTCGTAATAAAGTTGGGTACAATTACATCGCAAGTCCTTAAATTCGGAATACTGTATTCGAGGAGGAAGCCGAGTCTCGTCGAGAAACATTACCTACAAGAAGTCCATCTGTCTCCTTGAATTGCATTTAAATTACATTGAACTGTAAGGTTACGTCACCTTCTATGTAGAACAGAATTCTTATGTAGATCAAAATATTCATGAGTCGTATTTCCTACCATACGAGTGGAAGCTCTATTGCGATGAAATACGGTAAGAGGGAAATTCTCAGAAAGAATGAAACATGCATTCCAGCAATTAAGTTAACGAAGATATTCTATTGTATAGACGTAGTAACCGTAGGCCGACCATCTCACAAGATATCCAACCAGCAAAACGGCCAAGCAGAACGCGATTATCGTTGACCATTCCAAAACGAACCGCGTCTTGTTATCGCCGTCGCGCTACAGGAAATTGCAAATCGCGAGAGTGAACAATACAGTGAAAGCAAAGTTTCGAGCGGATATATCATTTTAAGAGACAGAAATCGGTTTTTATTGAAATGATTTCACCGGTAATGCAGTAACGATACCAAAGCAATGGTAGCAATAGAAATAAGTGGTAAATTTTGAGGCGTCAAAAAAGGGGTTGCATTTCGATCGAGTCAACCGTAACTGAATTATACGCCATTGTATGGAAAATTAACGCGAAACCCTTACAACGGTGTTTTCAGGACTATGATGAGAAACTTTCCAAACTAAATGCTTACTATTTGCGTCACCAATACTATAATTTGTTGCTATGTCCGAGAATTATCGAATAGCGTTCGCGATCTTCAAGGATACGAACGATTTTAACTGTTCGAAGAGACGTAACAATCCAATAAACGGCGAAACTTCGTTTTATTCCCGATTAAAACTTGAATAACATTTTGTTCTACGCGTCCGTAGTAGCGCTTTCTCCATTCTCTGCTTCGCGCTGATTCTAATAATCAAAGTTGGTCAACCTTGGCCCGACTCATCTTTGGCTTCCTGCCTTGCTTGTAAGAACTCATCCGCTTGCGCGTCGTACTTGCGCTGGACGAACTGATAACCAAACGCTCGAAAGTAGTTTAACGAAACAACTGTCTGATTTCCGAAACCGAACTTTTCGACATTTTCAGTGTCAACGCGTGCGCGCTGAAACTCGACGAATGTAAATTTATTCGACTCTGAACGGCTAATCTATCGTTTTGCATAGAGAATCTTTCTGCACGTGATTGGACCAGAGTGGCGATTGATTTCAAAGCCCTCCATATGTCATCAAAATTCTGGCAACGCCGGAATTGCTTCGACTTTACGAAGGTTACATAGAAGATATCGGCTTTCACGAGCAACGTGACGGATCTTTCGTTCGTCTATCCGAAGAAGGCGAAAGAAAATCTTGCGAGCCAACGGTACGGCGGAATATTCGACGTAACACGTTCAGAATAGTGTTGGAGGGTGACGTGGTAAAGCGGTCTGCCAATAACGCGAGAGAGACCTTTGTGTGGGCCAAGGCGTCGAAGCATCGCATAGCTTTCTCCTGATGCCCCTTGCTTCGCCGCCCCTCCCTCCCTCTCCCAGCAACCTCGCCAAGGGATGCTTGCTGCCTCTCACTCGACTGCTTTCTACTATACCGAGAACTCGAAAGGGCATCAAAGAAAAACCTGAACGCCTATGTTCTGCTCGCGCCGCCATTTGATTTGCACTAAATCGCGAGGGTTTCCAAACGATAATGTCTACCAACAGCTGCGCGGCAAACCGTTTCGCGAGGGGTGGCACAAATTGGTTTGATCCGCTTGATTCTGGCTAACAGTTTCTCTTAACCAGAAGGTCGACCGATCAAATTTTCCATGAAATCGATTCAAGCCCGAAAGTAGATATACTTTGAAGTATATAAAGTTACCGAAATTCGTCGTGATTCGAAATCGAATCGAGATGATCGCGAACGAGTTCTTTGGAAAAGTTGAAGATGGAAATCGGCAAGGGTAGATCTTTTGTCTAGGGGTCACTGTTTAATTCGTAAATTTCGATAAAAAGAGAAGAAAGGAGGAACGGCAGAGGAAAAAGCGAAAATCGCGGTCTCCCCCTTTTTTTCATTTCCAACCAATTACCACAGGACCGCCAGATTAAAAACTAAAAGTTTGTTTGCGCGTGCGTTAGTGCAGCAAATAATTGGAAGAGTTTTTTAGCCTGTCTCTCCACCTCCGTGCGATTTTCTCCCACCTTCCGGAGTTTCTCGCTTTACGTCGAAATGGCACGAGGAGAAAGAGGCTCTTAAGCCGGCGCTCAGCTTTTTAAAACAATGTAATTGTTAATTTGGAGGCGGAATACAATTCCGGACGCAAAGTTGCCCGTTCGCTCAAAGGGAGAAAGGGGGAAGAAGGGTGCGACCAAAGACAAGACAAGTCCTAGGGGGAGCGACGATGGTAAAGCTGATGAAGAGACGGGAGCCCTGTGCAAAGGCGACAAAGACATTGCTATTATTTCGAGAACGATAGTCAATTTAAGTTAACAGTGCGAGAGCTTGGGAGACGGCCCTCTTACGTACCTAAGTAATCTCATTCCGAATTAATGCGCAGTGCGAGTGCTGCTAACGCGACAGTCGTCTCCGTTAGATTCATCTGCATGCTTCTTTGTGTACCAAAATTGCAGTTCCGTCTAACAATGACGAGAGAAGTGCCGCTTCTTCGAGGGCATGCAATTCGCATCGCGCTTTATTCACTTTCGAACCAGACAAATCATCTTTTACGGACCTGCCCTTTATTTTCTTAGTTTCATGGTTTTCCGTAAGCAACAAACAACGCCGCAATTTCACTCAAGAAGTCTCTTCTGCCATCGATCCGAAATTTCTCAAAGAAACGGAGACCTTCCAATTGACGCAAATGATTTAATCCCGCGGCCAAACGCGTCCGCAAAGGGCAAAGAGAAGTTGTCGTTTTTTAGTTTCCCGAATGCGAACGTTCCGATAATACCACAAGGAAATGCTTTACGGGGCATTAATACCCGGAACCGCGATGTTGCTCGTTTGAAAGATCCCTCGGTTATCGAAAAAGCCGCGTTACATTAAGTTATTGAACGGCAAAGGGCAGTCGGGGAAAAAGAAGCGATGAAATAATAAGCAGATAGAAAATGAGAGAACGCAAACGACCGTACGTTCGCCGGAATGGAAACTCGAGCAGCAGCAGCAGCAGCGAGAGGCTGCAAACAGTTCCATGCGTGGCTCCTCCTGGGGAAAGGCTCCGAGCTACGACTCATTCCCGTGGTTCGTAAAGAGGCTAAGGGAACTCGGCAGGCCGCGGAGACGAGAAAACGGCAAGAATGTATAAAATGAAGACCACCACTCTGAAATGATAAAACTGAGGATATTTCTGGCTTACTCCGGTATAAAGAAAGATCTTCGTGAGAGAGAACGTGGCCACTTGGATGGCGGCAAGCTTAGATTCGGGTCTTTTTCGTACATGGATGACGATACCGCCGAAATACGGTCAGTTTTAAGAACCATTGCATCTTCGAGACTTCTTGGATCATCGTGACTTTCTCTGCTTTGTCGTTATACCGAATCTCCCTTCAAACCAGAAGCGTCGTCAACGAGTCTCTTTGCAAACTAGGAAAATCGGACGAATTCTTATTTTTCTTATCGCAAGCTGCTCGTTCTAATAAAGTTGCATGCACCCGGTTCGCTTCTATGAATACGTAAAACTCTGCAGAGTTATTCCCAATAAAAATGTCTTCCTCAAGGGCTATACCTTTTAGGATCTCATTCCTCACCCCAGAACTCGACTTTGGTGCAGACGCGTCTTACGTTCATAGATAATATTCGGGAATCTAAACGGAGAAAGATGAAATAAAGTGCTTGGAAAGCTTCGACGATATCTACGCGCAACGGAGTATGGTTTATGATTCCTTTTCGCGAATAGATAATTAGCTCGCACAACGTTAAAATCGTTCGAAGCGAGTCCACGTAGGCCAGTCATCGATATCGCTGAGAAAAAGAATTTCCGTGTTCATTGAAATTTTAGCAAATTACCAGCCGCGAATGCGTTAAGTCGCCTCTTTTAAACGAATTTCGTTCATACGTTATAACGCACACAATACAAAGCCTTTCTTCAACTTAACTGGAACAACCATAGTAATTACAGCATCACGACAGACAATTATTATGACCGTAGTCCCTTATCGTGTTCATCGAACCGTATAACTTTCTGTTCGCACGGTGATATTCCGTGATCAAATACTGCCTTCCATTAACGTTATTACGCGGATATTTATCTGTCCAGCTTTCACGATTCACCAGGAATTCGGTTTAAAAATCGCGAAATACAGAGATACGTGTTGATTCGACAATTCCCGTTCATTCAGAGTAAAGTTTAGGAAACGTATGCGCGAAAACGAAAAGCAAACAGGAAGCTTAAAAAAACAGTGACAGTCGGGTGTAACGGAAGTTTTTCACCAGGCGTGGTTCAAGTGGGTAAAGAGAAGAGATGGTTGGTTTCTCTCCGCGCTCCAACGCGACAGCTCAACATCCGCAGTAATATTACACAGGTTGGATGGATCTCCTTTACGAGTATTGCGGTCTCACCGTGGGTGTCGCTGAAAGAGGCTCATCCTGCCACGTTTTTCACTCGTTTATGCGAGAGTTTGCTTTTTTTCAATCCAACAATCGTATTTATCGATAGGCGGCCATAGCGAACGCTCCTGTCCCGTTACTTTTCCCTTTTTGCACTTGGTTTTTATTTGCTTCCTGGTACAGAGATGGTAAAGCGTGAAAAACCCTGCTTAAATCTTCGGGCATAGATCCCTCTTACGATGTACTCTTTTTCGACGAGACGTAAACCTTGCCGACAAGGTTTATTACAAGTCCTTCGGATTTCAGACGTCTTCTAATTCGTGCAATCGAATGTTAAAAGCGATGAAAGCGCGTGAAATATCATCGTTCGTAGTGAACGTGACGCCGAGTTTACGTGAAAAACAAGAAAGGACGGAGAAAGACATAGGTGGAAAAAGAAAATAGGCTTACATCGAGGCTGAAAAAGAGAAGAAGAGGGAGCGAAAGGGAAAGACGAGGTTCATTCCCCACAGTCCAATTTTAAGGGGGCTCTAAAACGCCCGTTTATAACCCCCAGCGGCGTTTGAGGGTGGTGCGGCAACCAACGCTAGAAATGTGCAAGTCAAACAGCTTGACTCAGCGGTTTATCTGCCGGCATACACTCGCGAACGCTATACTAGAGCGCGAATGCCTCCCGCACGTTTATGACTGCACGTTTCGCCAATGGATCACGCTTATTTCACTTTACCGTGGTTGGACTTATCCCTTGTAATTCGTCAATAGCGATACCGACTCGTGTGGCTGGCGAAAGATAAACTTTCAGGGTAATAGGCTGAATCGTGAAGATAACCGCGATTCGTGCGATACTAAACAACGCGTGATGTCTTGTCACGTAGCCTGATAACGCTCGTCAGTGGATCACGAAATACATAAACCGGTCTAGCGATAAGTTCTCATGAAAATCGTTACGAAAAGCCTCGGATCCATTGATATATACAAATAACGAGTAATTCTTTGGAAATCACGTACGGATTCTTACTATTAAAAGGACATGTCTATTTTCGAATGTTCGAAATATTTTCAGTAAAGCTTAAGTTTCAAAATTCAACGATTGAAAAAATTATCGAATCGAGTAAGGAAATATTAGTCATGTACTGTTTCCGTGTGAACGGTTTTTCATTTAGGGGGAATAAGAAGCAAACGAGGTACTAAGGCATAACGACCACCATGATAAGAGAATAGAGCGAGTGCGATCCCTTTTGGTTGGCGGAATCAGCCGGGACAAAACTATAGGTTCTAGGTTGTGCGCATTCAGCGTTACAAAACGGGCCTCTTTTAGGGCCACTTTATCGCGCATGTTGCCTACCCTTCTCTTCTTAAATAGAACAGAGCACTTTAAAGGCACCCACTTTGAAAACTCCTATGCGAAGCAGCTCCTTGCGAACGCGCTACACACACCGCAGCGGTCTAATCTGACTTGGGGCGTAAGATCGTAAATCCTCCCACGCCAATCGCGATTGGGGAGAAGCTCGGCGGAACACAGGTGCGAGTATTGCCTCAATGAATCTTTCGTGATAGGATTTTCGTGCAAAACGAAGTAATCTCAGTCTAAGAATAAAATCTTCCGCCGCTGGCGAATGC
This sequence comes from Bombus vancouverensis nearcticus, assembly GCF_051014615.1. Lineage (NCBI taxonomy): Eukaryota > Metazoa > Arthropoda > Insecta > Hymenoptera > Apidae > Bombus > Bombus vancouverensis. The sequence goes on from NC_134925.1 coordinate 12,133,906, forward strand.
TTTTTTTCTAATCTCGCCTCCCTGCTCAATTCCTTCGCCACAGCCACAGCGAGGAAAGAGGAGATTCTGTTCTAGCGTAATTAATACAGCATAATATACAGGGTGATTCATAAATATACGTCAATACTTCAATGCGTCAGCCCCTTTTTTCAGTAAAAACTCGCATGTGCGAACATTCCGATACAAAGGCAGCAGTAACAACGAAGAACATATATATGTACCTAACACGTAAAATTTTCTTGGCTAAAGATCATACCGCCATATCAGACACGAACTCATCACAACTGTATCTATCAAGGGACGAACAGAGGGTAGTAAGAACGTATAAGTTTAGCGGATTTAATAACTCGGAGTTTAATTAACTACTGAAAGTCTAGTGATCGATTTCCCCCGAGTTCTTTCTTCCAACGTTTCCTCGGCTCGCGCCTTTTCGCATTTCTCTTCCCGAGAGCTACCTCGCTTCCCTGACGTCGACTGGGGATTCATAATCCTCGGAGACTTAAAATCTCCCTCCTTCGTTTCCCGGGCTGCCACTTCGGAACAGCGAAATTCCTTCGGTACCGAGTCATTGGGGAGGAGGTAAGAAGGACCACTGGCTAGCCGTTCCTTCTAACCGTCAAAATTGTTGAAAACGTCGAATATCTACTGGATCGTTCGATGTCGAAAGGAGGGACTCTGTTCGTTCGCTTGCCTGCGTCCATGCCACGATATGAAATGGAGGATAGAGAGGGACGACGCGATGGTGTGCAAAATTCTTATGGAAACTTCATAGGCGAAACTTTTTGATAGTTGCCGCAGCCTCGCATGAGCTGGTTGCTCGCGCGGAATCTCTGCCTCGAGAAATGCTATCTTAAAAAGACAGAGAAAGAAAGAAAGGAAGAAAGAAACGGAAGAAGCAAGAAGGATTTCCACGCGAGCAAAAAACGCGAAGCATAACCGAACGAATCGAAGTTTTCGGTAACTCGTAGGATGTAGCAAGGGTGAGTGGTGCGTCGATTTTCTCCCACAACTTTATGGACTCGTTACTTCCGCCGTGCAAAAACGACTCTTAACGAGATCGCTTGTTGAACGCACGTCTCTAATGCCTCTCTCTGCCTACAGCATCATATTTCACCTTCAGCGAATAACTCCACCGAGATTCCTCGAAACCCATTTAGAACTTGCACGGATATTTTCAATTTCGTTGAAAAACGAGTAGCTCGTCCCGCGACATCGAAGCCATTATTATTATTTATTTCAAGCAACGACTGCAAAACGTCGCCGACATATTACGAGTTAAAAAAAGAACGACCACGTTGCGAAATTCCTGTCAAATCGTGAATGCATTATGAAACTTAAAAGGGACGCCCTTAAGATTCGTAAACCCTCGGGATTAAAAAGGATCGAAACCGCCGTTTATCGCAATTTTATTTTACCAAGATCCCGGTATTCTAAAAGTCTGTTAGGTCTACAAAAACTGTTTCGACGGTGAAATATGAGGCTATAAATTTCTTTATCGTTCTTATCAACGAACCACTGTTATGAAACTATTTATCGCAATTTGCGAGCATAATTCCGTAGGAAGAAAGAGTTTGAAAGAAGTTTCAGAGATTCTAAGCCGGTACGAGAAGGAGTTTCCTAAGGGAGACGTTTTAATTACCGACGGTCCATTTGTTCGTAGTATATATTCAACGATACACCTGGTCCTAGCACTTGCGCCTTTGGTGCTGGTGTACGACCTTACGCCATTTGTCTTTCGAGTTTATATATAAAGCCGATCGCACCCAACCTACCCTTCTACGACTCGACTGCTTCCGTTTACGAACTCAAAGGCCAGCTTGGTTCGCCCCAAATCGGAAACTACGGGCGACAGAGATTGACTGGACTTCAATAAAGCTTCTTCCGAAGTACCGGAGAAGATGGCTACAGAGAGTGATGAGGCTGGTACCGTTAAACTGGTACCGTTAAACTGGTTCGTGGCCTGATCCTTTATAATGGCGCACTCAATTCAGTCACCTCGATAAAACGTAACAACTTTGATCTCGATACAAAACTTTCTTCCTAATGTTGTGCAATTAGCTAGGTCCTTAACTTCCACCGAACGGAGCATTTTTATCCCTAAAATAGAAATATTTGCATACTTTCAACTACTGGTATTAAACAATGCCTGGCAGACTATGAGTTACGGTATTTGGTGCTTTTACGCTTTACTTTAAAATCATTTATCCTTGTTCGAAGAATTATACTAAATTTTCTGTTCGAAATTCCAAGACCGGATTTTAATAACCACGAGTATCTTGTATTAAAAATTACGTAAGAACGATGCGACTCATTACATAGAGCTGACAAAGTCAGCTACCATTTAACAAAGAACGACATTTGTACAAATTAATAGACCCCAATGGGGAGGTTCATGAAAAGAGAGGCACTACTATATGTCTTCTCTCGTATTGTCGACGCTACGAGGGATTCAGGACGACTGCCCACAATAATCAAGACTAACAGCTTCGGCTGATCCTTCAACCTTCTTCGTCAGCATCCTCGCGTAGCCGGCGTACCTCTCTTATCACGCTATATCTCAATTTATACCACAATAATGTCACTTTAGCACGACGTGTATGTGCACCATCTACCTCTTCGCTTGTTCCTCTGCATCTTTCCCTCGATATCGTTTCCACGTATCGCGCGGAAAGAAAAGTCCGGAAAGCTCGACGAATTCGTGCTCGTATCGCATATCGAAATACTTGAATCGTATTATGCTAGCCGCAAAATGCTGTATTTTGTCGAACACAACACCCAAGGGAGTGATGCGATTCGTTCGAGCAACTACAACCACGGGGAATCTTGTTCAGAGGAAAATAAAGTACTTTCAACTATTAACTAGGGAAATATAAACAAGATGTATTTAGCTATTTCACTCGTTCTACGAATCACTTTCAAATGCGATAAAGGCCATCGAAAATTTTACAACAGTGCGAAAATTTGAACGTAACTTTGTTATTTTCAGCGTATCAGTTATTCTGTATGGTGAAAGTGGAGATCAGAGAAGTCTCGATTTAAAGTACCCTACTTCGTGCACGACGTTATAAACGGAAGACTTTATGCACCAAGTCCTCGAGTAAGTACTATTAAATTAAACGGTAGTTAGGAACTTCTTACATAAAACCCTGTAACTGCTCACCTCAATTAATAGACACGCGTTTGGAATCGTCTTGTTAAACCCTTTTGTGCTGGTATCTTTGGTTCTTAATATTACAGAATCGACGCGCTCTTTACGAGTTATTCGCTTTTATTGGATGCAAATTTCAAAACATAAGATAAAGTAATCTGAAACGGAGTTTCAGGGGAATGCAAATAGATTTGTAAACGTAGTTTCACGTTTCTAGCGATATTCTACTGTACTCTTGTAAATGAAATATCACTGCGATGAACAGGAAAGACCAACAACTAGTATAGCAGATCGTAGAACACGGTTTGTTCCCAATCTCTCGCAAGTAGTTATTTAAAAAAAAAATTGATTCGCGTTAAACTCGAAGGACATTTTGATCGAAGCAGTCGATGATAGTCAGTCTCGTTGATTAAAAAAGCTGCGTATTTTCGCGCCTATTCACGAATCACCGTTTCGCTAATGGGATTGGAAACAGTGAGTGACGCCGAGCTGGGTGTGAGATCGGTTCAGTCGTTCGCCTGCTCTCACGGTTCCGCCTCGACCGCTCGCTGGCGTACATTTTCAATTTTGTGCCCGGGTTTTAATACCTCGGACGGGCTTTTCAAAACCGGCCTTTTGTTGCTGCAAGTGACGAGAACTTATTTTAGTAAAAAAAAAAAAAAAAAAAAAAAAAGAGTGGCAGCTTCGGAAATAACTGAAAGACCATCAAACAAGATTTCAATGGCAGGAAACCAGTCTCGAGCCCCGGGGAATATCGACAATATTATATATAGATGAAAAATCATCGTAGAGAAAGGAAAGTTGCTCGGGTATTTTCTCCGTGAATAAATTACATCGTTCGATAGTCTGTGCAAGGAAAACGTTCTTGTCTTTTAGATGGAACGTACACTTTTTTCGCGGAATTCCCAGCTTTAGCTTAGCGATAAACGTCGGAACCATGTCAAGAACGATTCTGCAAAGTTTGTCCGATATGGACTTAGGAATGTCCGGTGTTTCGCAAGCTTTACGATCGTCCATGCGTGAACCCCAAGTTAACTACGACGTTTATATTCTTGACACGCAATAGTTGTAGACTTGTGCGTGAGCGTATACGTGTGTTTGTGGATAGCCCTTTACCAGTGGGTATTAAGGTGTTCGGATTAGGCCGCCCTACGGAGAGAAACTTGCTCCGCGAGATTAACCTATTCCGGAGCTTTATAGAAACTCTACACAACCTGGATTACCGCAGCCACTGAAATCTCACTTGCCAGTACATCGCAGCCCGCCACGGATACGTAGAATCCCAAACAGATGTTTCCGTTTACGCCCTTCTTCGGCGACGCTATCAGATTCCAGTCTACTTTATTGAACACCGTGTTCGAAAGATCAAGCCTCGAAAGTTGTCGTCACGTTCGTCAAGAGAATAATTTAATTGTCGCTTCGAAACTCTGGATGATCGATTAGGATTTTGGTAAAGTGGAAGATACGGCAGAAAGGTGTTTTTCTTCGGTACAGAGAATAAAAGATACGGGTTGACACATGTCGATATCGTCAACATGGTCATCCATCAATGCAAAAGTTTCAGAATGGTTTTGATCAAAAGAAACAAATTACTCGCGTTTTCGATAAATTCACACTTGTCGCGAAGTGCGTTCCATGTATATGAAAGCATTCATTGGATTTCAGAAATTCCGTCGAATTTCTAAAGTTCAATACCGAATAGATCAACGCGAAACGCTCGCGTAATGATATTGTTTTTCGCGTATTATTCGTAAGACCAAAGCGGAAAACCGAGCGTTTGTTACTTGCGGTTGAACGTAACATTTGTGAAACATGTAATTTTGACCGAACGCGCGACCAACTATGCTGTATATTAATGTACAATGAAAAGAGGTCACGTGCGCAGCGTATATTCCTCTATCGTACGTTCCGTACGTTCTAAATAGGGTCGATGGTACGCTATTTGCAAACTCGCATCCTAAAACAAATAGATATGTTATACAACGACAGTGGATCGTACTCCGTGTTGTTTGACACGATGTCTCCACAAAGAACAAAAATGTTTCTTTGTTTGAAAACGAACGTTAACAAACCTTGCGTTCAACCTCGAACCGAATATAATAAGAACATCGAAAAGAAATTATTATTTTGATACTAATGTAAGAACAGATTTTCAAGTTACAGATACCAAAATTGCGTAAAATAATTTTAAAACGTACTGGCGAAAACGACAAAAATATATATTTCCTATACAATTGATATCGAACGTACTTTTGCTTTAAAACCGAACTCGATATTTAATTTTTCATTTTTCGTGAATCAAACACCGTCAATTAACACCACATTTACGAATTTTAACGTCAGCTATATTACATTTACGTGTTTTTTGTTACCACGCATTGCGTCGACCTACACACGAACCGTCAGCTACTGCGAAACACTTTTAACGCAAACATGATTTATCGAGTTGATTCCATTCTCGAATGCGAAACGTTAATATCGAAACATTAGACGATTTTAATCACTATACCGATTCGACGTTTTCGAACGTTATAAAAGTATTTTGAAAGGACTTTGGGAAATATCGCACGATCAACTTGCCTAGAAGACATTGTCTACGCTTTTCCAAAGCATTTCACCTGATCGTCGAGATCCAAGAGCTCAACCTCGCAACAACTTCGATCCGATGTAAGTTTCTAGTAGAGACGGACCAATTTCAAGAACTTCTGAGAAACGGCGCAGGATAAATAAAGAGAAGAATACGACTGGTTGTCAAAAGGAAGAGACAGTTCAAGAATATAAAAATGGAATATCTAGCCATTTGCCCGCCGACTTATTTCGATATTCGACGACAAGTGGTAGCCGAAAGAGTCTGGAGGCGTTCGAAGAAGGAAGAAACTCGCATCGTTGGGCGCTTCTCAATGACTAACCATATCGTTAATGAAAGTTATTCGAGTTGGTCGGCTGAATAGAAACTGAATAGAATAAAAACTATTACTACTCTGTACTATTTAAAGGAACGAATTGTAAATCTCCACGTCGCCGTATCGTGTGAATAACGTGACTCTAACGCGTTATCTGGATTACAAATTGATACCAGGGAAGTGAATTAATTTCTGGATAAAATAAAAACAGAAGAAAGACAAGAAGAGACGGAAAGAGTACTGAAAACTTTACTATTAATCATATACTAATTATACGGTATTCGCGAACGAGATCTGATGAGATCACGATGTTCTTATCGTAGGTATAATTGTAGCCCAGTGCTATTTTCTTTGAAGCGGCATTTAAAAACTGTACGAGCAATTAGATAGAGAAACTATACACGCACCTTCGATATAAAATTGTTGAGAACGAACAGTCAAGTGGTATTAATGTCTGACAGCAGCTGTCGAACGGTAAAATCGAAACTCTGATTACGGACCGTAGTAACGTGAATTTCTGTCCGTTTATCGAACCATGTATAACTGTGCCGCCGCGATATCGTTTCGAAATCGGTGAAAAATGTCACGAATTTTTTGAAACGATTGCATCGTAAAAATTTACGTGGCGCTATAAGCATCTTACAAAAAAGGAAATACACGATACGTCTTTCGTTACATTTCAATTTTTGTAAGCAATAGGTATAGACACGCAACAAAGCATTCCATTTATTTGTAAATTTAACATGTCGTTTGTACTTATACGTTGAAGAAATTACGAACGATTACTCTGTCGAGACCGAGAACATCTTCGTCAAATTCTTTCTCTGCTATAGTTTCCGAAAACTAACATTTTTATTGTAAAAACGACTAGTTTAAAGACAACCGCGGGTACACACGAACTCAGGATAGAAGGTCGGTTTAGGAACGATAATTGGCACGAAGGCGAACGTTCCGTCCCTTTTCGTCGCGCCTCCGACAGAATTTCGTAGACCAGGGACGAAATTTGATTTGCAAATTCAGTTAAATCCCCTTCGCCTCCTCGATTCCTAGTCATCCCTTCTTTCCCGGCGGCAACCGCACAGGATATACGCACGCTCCGTGATGCTGTCCTGCAGGACGCCCTCCGGGCCCCGTGGGAGAGAAGGCCGAGAAAAGACGCGTCGCATGAATTTTAATTTCACTTCGCCTCGTCGCCGAGCGCGATGCACTTGGGACAACGTAACGAGCAGCTAAAGTTTTTTGAGGAAAAATTAAAAGTTTCGCCCACGTTCATCGCCCCTCACACCCTTCCGTCCTACGTTTCTTTACCCGCCATTCCCTTCGGCTGACGAGCTACACTCATAGGCCAGAAACGTACTTCGTCGACCAACACCGCACCGTAATGTCTCGTAAAGTAATTAAGTTGGTAAGTTAACGGGACCAACCAACTTCTTTAAGAATCTTGATTTGTTTTTCATGGATTCGAGTATTCCTTTTTCGAGCATTCGAACATCTTTGATAGGTCACCGCTAACACCACGGAACATAGATTGAATTATCGCTATATAACTTTAAGGACTGTTTAATGTTGTCGTAAACTTTCAATAATTTTAATAGGTTAGTAGAATAACACAAGCTGGATTTTTTCTGGTACCGTGTACCATTTTAGGAAGATGAGTAAGAATGAGCCTCTTTATAATACATAAATAAATGGATATGAAGATGGTTCGGCAAATGAACAAATAAAAAAAAACAATAAGAAAACGGGGAAGAAGATATATGAGACGAGGAATAAAAAAGAGAAGAGAACACACGATGTAAAAGAGTTTTGATGTCGAGCCGGCGCAATCTGCTGGTATCTAACAGGGGCGGAAGTATGGACGTGCGCGCGCAAGAAAGGAGACGAACAGATTTGCAAGCCAGATTGAAATTTTGAAATTTAAATCTTGCCGAGACTTAAGTTTAAAAAGTTCACTGCTTCGCGAAGGGACAAATGCATGTATTCCAATACGAACAAGGTCTTGCTAATTGTCGAACAATTTTATCGGCAACAGAGAAATTCCACGATCAAACGATCTTTTGTATTCTCTAGAATATTGTTTAATGGCTATCGTTACGATATTAACTTTCCCATAGCACGCTGGCAACCCGTACTATACTACACGATCGTATTCATAAAGAAATTATAGAGCGTGCAGCGTGCAACTGGTACTACCACTCCGATAACACCGTAAATAAGAATGTTGACGAAAATTAGTTCAGATAAATGTTATATGGTTTGAAATAGAGGAAAGGATAATGCAATCCCTTTCGAATCGCGTAACATTTGCTTGCAACAATTTAGCTAACATCGTTCGCGAAATTATCAAAATGGTTTCATTCTACATATTATCAAAACAAATCTGCGAAAATATATACGTATACTCTGATTCATTCTTCGAATGCCCTTGGTCAAAATTAAACGCACAATGTTTTAGATTAGAAATGGATTAACGTTCGATGGAAACAAAAGATTAAACTAACGGAGAATAACAATTTCGTGACAATTATGTAAAAAACCGATCCCGTCGTTCTATCAGTTCGCAAATGTCATATTTATTCGCGATAAATGAGACCACTTTTGCCGACGATCTTCCGTCAACCTCGTTCTCAATATTAACAAACCGTACCGTTTTCTCTTTATTCGCCCTTCTCGAACTCTTACGTCTTTCACAGTGTATTCGTTTGCCGGCGAAGTAACTCGTTACTTCACTTTGTTCTTTGAATTGGATAGTTTTCCATTAGCAATCATAACAACGTCCTTTGGCCCATGCCTCGAAACTGATGGAGACGACGAAGAGGGTGCCAACCAAGCAGTTAGGGTGAGTTTGTTTATTCAAGCTTCCGCGTTACCCTCTTCACGCTACTGACGGAGGTTAGCCTTGTTTTCCACCCACGTAGTTCGTGTTAATTTCCATTTTTATTACAAAGTGAATTGCACCCCCTCTCTCTAGTTCTGCACTCGACCCTCTTGTCTCTACGTTCGCTATGACCTCTCATTACCGATGCAATCATAATAACTAATATGTATTTCGTATCACGTAACTTACGTACATCAATCGTGACTGGTTCCAAAATAGTTAACTTACCTGAAACAGAAAAGAATACGACATCATTAGCTCGCTGTGGAAAAGAATGTGACAGTCGTACTAAGAATCGAGAGTACAGATCATAACATCGCATCATCATTAACATCGCAAGAAGTAAAACTGTACTCCAAACTATTTTACGCATTAACTCTCATTACATAACACTAATGTTCAGTTGGAAGAGCTAACAATAGAATGATACGTATTTTAGAACACCGAGATACACTCTACTAACCACAAGAATGGAAATATTTAAATAAAAGGAATTATTATCTAATTTATAAGGTCACGGTGAAGCATCGAATGTCTTTCTCGCGATTATCTTTAGCAAAATTTTAAAGCTGTATGGAAAGTTTTTACATTAAAAGACGAGTTTACTTCGAGTTAATGACATTAAAATTTAAATCTCGAAATTTTAATAACCAGTGTTCTGATCAAACGAAAACCGTGACATAGCACTCGAGAATTTGAGACAAGCGATAATTGTTTGTTACACATTTCTTTCCCTACCGCTTGTACGAGCAAGCAGGTGTGGAGAAGATATGCCACGAACGTATCCCGATCGTTGAAACACTTATACGACTTGACGACCAATAAAATTTTCAAGATTTCCATCCCCTTCGGTCGACGAATGGAAGAAGGCAGGTCGTATAAAAAGGAACTAAGAAATATCAATAGGCACTATCGAGCTTCATACTACTCAGGAACTGCTGTGGCCATTCGGGACAATCGAGCATGAGGAACGATATTAGCAATAAAGGCGTAAATAAGTTCCAAGTACCTTCCCTTGTGACGTTTATGTTGGCTAGGGTATTGATTTAAATTCGCCTATAAAAAATAGCCACGTAATCATATAATTCAGAAAGCTCTTTAATAATGAACATTGAATTTAAAGGTGGCAATAAATAATAAAATTCTAGACTGAAAGTGCAAGTTATCGACATCAAACTTTATACACGCGGAAGGAGAATGTTAACATATAGAATATACCTTATTTTATTTATTGTAACTTATCTAATAAATTTTAATCTGTGAAAACTTTGTATGTATAAATCTAGTGAATGTTACTTTCAACGTATATTCAAACATTTTCTAAATAATATCAGTGTATAGAAGATAGAAAAGATTATGTGGGAATCATTAAAAATTGAGATGAAGCTCGCTTGATTTAGTTAGACGTACAAATGCGGTATTCGTATTGGACATATTGAGTAGCAACCAGTTTGAGTATCGAGACTTCCCTAGTACTCAACGGTTATAGAGGGAGAACCATAACGGAGTATAATTCAGTACGGTTCTGGTATGTATAGTGTCTACTCCATTCTCCGACAATGCAACGTACAAGCCCCCTGTATCCTACTGCAACGCCCTGCCGTAATGCATTATACCTGAGTAGGACAGCATTTATATACCCTACTATATGCGCGAAGGTACATAACGTACCTGACCTCGGTCTGTTCGTGTAGCTAAGTTGTATGCGCGACAGGATCTCGAATCGTATTAAGGGACGCCATCACCGATGCTACATACTTTAAAGAAAAAACAATTGCACGAATTTCAATCAATTTACGGGACGCAAGAAGTATATTAGTACGCTTATATATGCACAGTCGACTATATAACAGACAGACTTCGAAGTATCTTAAATCATGGTAAAAGATTTGGAAGTTCTATTCTACGATGGAACAAAAGTAATTTAGCTATACGAACAAGTCGATTTGATCCTAAACGAAATACAGTTTGCGTACCGCGCCATGATTTACAAGCGATTAACTAGCAAACAAAGTGTCACTATTCTGGATGTTCCTGGTGTAATTTGTGCAACGACATTGTCTGCCTAGATGATATCTCAGATTACGTCCAAGAGAAGGGAATAGGGATGGTGGGAGTTTCTGGTGGCAACCGCTCCTGCACGTTCCCGTATTCTACGTTCCGTTCTTCCGCCCCTAGGAAATAGGGGAGTGAGATTCATTTATCTTGCTAGGGATCGCGTTGCACCGCGACAAATGCAACATCACCGAGAGAACGCACCGCTGAATAAACTTTCGAAGGAATGCTGGTCTGCCAAATAAACGCCCGCGGCTTGTTCCGGTAAAAACATTTTTCTGCTATCGATGAAAACCCGTCGACGACAGTAAACCACAAAAATGAGAAAATCGGAAATGTCACGAGAGGGAAAAATGTAGAAACGTCAGTCACCGTATTTCAAAGAATAAATATAAATTGCGTTATTAACAAAACGAAAGGAACGAAAAGGGAGGACGAAAAGTCAAAAGTCCTTCTTACGTCGCCATTCCGAAATGACAGGCACCACGAAACAGAAGCTGTATCCGTGTATGCGCAAGGTTTTGCGAGAATTCTAAAGCAGCTTCGTACTGCGTGAAAGCTAACGAAAACCTTTCTGAACATGCTTACGATGCACCCCTACATACATAAATACATATTCATCGCGCTATTCTGTCCTTTTCGACGTAAATCTTTGCTTTCATCCGCGTCAATCGGGGCTACGAGATGGAAATTGCGAAACGCCGGTGCACGCGGTGTGCCAGTCGATAGGTATTTCCACATCGAGGAAAAATACGTTACAAATCCAACTTTAACCTCTTTGAGATTCCGGTCACGTAGCCTCGTCCAAAGATATATATCGTATATCGCCTGCCGCGTCGGTCCTTCTTCACATACCCCACTTTCGAACCTCATTCCAGCCACTTCAGCCCACCTTTCCAGCTAATGTCACACGCGTACTGAAAAGTTATACCCACGGCACAAGCACAGCCCGAATAGCTTTCGCAAATTCGTCGAGTTCGATATCATTCTAATGCATACACGTTTAAACGTGGTTCGACAAACAGTAGAGGTATTTCAATATTTATCGAATGAAGAATTAGATGAAATTGACAGTTCTTGCGCTTTATAGTGCAGTGCATGTCTAGCCAGTGACGATCTATTCTACTTATCGTTGAAAGTAACATCCAAAGCAGAACGAATCAAATTTCGATTTACGAATTACTCCACGGTGATTATAAAGTAAATATGTATAACCATTTTTGTAATTCAATTTTCGTACAAATGATTTTAGTAAAATTGCCCATTGAATCCTTAGTGAATTACGAATACGAGTTGAATTTAATCGTTCTCTTGACAAAATTTACCAGTATTATATAACATTCCTCATATATTATACGTGGTAAAATTAATAATATTTACGTGAAAGAAGAAGATGGTGAACGCATTTGAAAATGGAACAGGTGTGCACCGTTGTTTGAGAATAGTCCGGTCTCAAGGAGCAACAAATATCCTATGCACATATTTAGCGACTGTATATTATTTCAAAACAACGAGCTCTTGGGTCGTACAGCGGATTGTTGTTTCACTCGTACTTACAAATACCGCATCTACTAAATTCTGTTTTCACTGTATCAATTTTTAGCGCTTCGTGTACGTACGATGAAATTTTTCCTCGCGAAATTATCATATTTTGATGTTATGAATGCGCATAATCAGATTTAATTTAATCAGTTAGATAATCGATTAAAAAAAGTTGCTTTAATTTGCATCGAACCTTCTGTTTCCTTTTACGAGAATATGGAAATCTTGACGAATACTGTACTGTAGTTATATCTCTATTTTATAATGGTTTAACACTTTCTGTTATTACCGAACTTCACTATATGCTATATGCGTAGTTACATTTACTCGTTATTATATATTCTTTTCAATGATCACTTCCCACTGACTTATCACTTCACTTTTGTATCGTAAAAAAAGGATAATTATGTAGATAAAAATTATTGCTAATTATAGCCGTATAGGCACGATTCCCAATGTTACATAAATTGAAACGTGTTTTACAATAAAATTAAACTACAGAATTAAGTTAGAAAAAATGCTTAGTATTTTAGCAGATTGCGTAATGAAACAGAGACTATCCGCGTTACCAGAAGCGAGCGATTCAAATTGACGACAATGGGATACAGAAACGAAAAATGCCACATATAGTTTTTTCTTAATTAATTTTTAAATGCTCGACTCGATCCATCATTCGTATTACACGAGAAGGGCATTTAGATACTTGAAAGGAGCAACAGACGAATATCTCATAAAACCAATAGCCGTTCGAAGAAGCATAGCACTCTGAAATATTGGTCGTTCTAAGTAAATTCATAAAAACTCCGGCATGATAATTGGTTACATCCGAAACCCATTCCACACAATTGCACACCACATAGACAATTTCGCAGGAATATCAGAGTATCCTTAAGCTCCCGATTACCGGCTTTGGAGTTTTGTTCTCAGAGGAGGCAACAGGTTACCAGCACGCGCCGCTCGCCGACGACTCGTCGAGTCGACCACGGGGACGATCGCGTGTGCGTGTCTGCGCTCTCGTTTCTCTCGCGTGTTCCTCTCTCACTCATTCTCTCTCTCTCTCTCTCTCTCTCTCTCTCCACTCTCTCTCCCTTTTCCTCTCCCTCTTTCTCCTATTTTCGCTGCATTTCTCTCCCTCTCTTTCTCGCTTTCTCTCGTTCACCTATTCGCCTCGCTTTCCTTATTCGGCCCGCGAGTCTCTTTCCACCTTTCCTATTCTCCTAAATATATTCACGATCCAACGAAAGTATATACGTGGGTATTAATGATAGATGTGTGTACAAATCTAACCTATGATCCATATGCGTGGCTGACCAACGAATGTCCTACGTCGCTGCACGGCACATGTGCCACAAGGACGTCGCAAGCAACCACGAGGACGATCACCGCACAAGTCTGACAACCTGCGTCCTCGCTCTCTCAATCTCTCTCTGCTGCGCGTCACTGGTGTGTGTGTCTGTGTGCCTGTGTCAAATGCGGTGCGTACACGCACGTGTCACCCTCTCTCCACGATCTTTCTGCTTCTACTTTCTTCTCCTCTTGAACAACATACGATTGAACATAGGTGACTCTTTTCTCACCCTCAATATTACTTTATTTCGTTCTGTTTCGTTTATGTTTCCGTTTCCTTCTTTTTTTTTTTTTTTTTTTTTGGTATCTACGTTTTCGCTCTTCGGGTCGTTTAATTAGTTTATTTTCACTCTCGTACGAGAGACACGGTCACAAGAAACAACAAGCGGAAACTCGTCGAATGCAAAAACCGTGCACGGAAACACGACAGATACGTACGAGAGATTCTGACTGTGAATGCGCAACACGGATAGGGGACGGCAGAGGGGCTCTATTTCACAGGCTTTTTAACACGATTTCGAAAAGACACGCAGCGCGCGGCGTGGCGTGGCGTAGCGACGAGTCGGATGGCTGACTGGCGGAGAGCCGACGACTCTCGTTCGGTCTCGGTTCTCGGTCGTGGCCGTGGGGATCGCTGCTGGCTGGTAACACGCGCGGGAGGGTGCCCGCCGGAAGGCTAAAGGGGGCAAGGAGGTGGAAGCCGAGGGAGTTGGTCGTTCGAAATCGGTGGTAGGGTAGCGGCAACGGTGGTGGCGAACGTCGGTTCTGCACGACCATCGGAGGGAGAATGGTGAGAGCCAAAAGACCGAGCGAGAGGGAGGCTAAGAAAGAGACGACGACATTTCTGGAGGGAGAAGAAGACAGGCCGGTAAAAGTAGAAAGTTGAACCGAGACGCGTGGAACGAGAGGGAACAGGAAAGGGCAGGAAAGAAAAGGTGAGCAACGAGAACACGAAGAAAAGAGATGGGCGATCGTTGCGCGTGGTCGTAACAGAGGGCGCTCTCTTTCTGTTTTAACGCTCGTTGTTGGAAGCAAGGCGCACGAGAAGAGAGAGAGAGAGAGAGAGAGAAAGAGAGTGGGCGAGCGAGGGTGGAAGGGCGGGAGGGAGAGCGAAAGAGAACGAGAAGGAGTTAAAACGATCGAGAGAAAGTGAGAAGGAAAGAAGTAACGGGGAATGAAAGAGGGGGAAGGCACACGGGGTTGCCTACCCTCCGTGTAGCGAAGTAGCAACAGGCGGCCGCGATTCTCTCTCTTCTAACGTAGGACCGATGAGCGTCGCGCGCCACGTTTCTCGTCGGTAGCAGCCGCCGTTGCCGTCGACGCTATGACGTCACGGCATCGTGACGTAGGCGTGGTCACGGATGCGCACTAACACCTCGCCTGTCACCGTTGTCATAGTGACTGCTTCGCCGATGCCCGCGTTTCGCCGCTGCTGCCGGTACCGTCCCCGGCACACCATCCCTCGCGACCTGCTGCGTCGCTGCGCACTCCTCTCTCAGACCATCCAGTAACCCCCTACACCGGTTCAACCCTCTCTACTAACACTCTCCTCTCCTCTCCTCGCCTCTCCCTCCTCAGACTCTCTCTCTCTCTCTCTCTTTCTCTCTCCCTTTCTCTCTCGTGCTCACCTCGATTCGTCCTGCTTTGCCACACACACTTTCTCTCTTTGTCTTCGTTGCTCGTCGAGCGGAATACGCCGCTACCTTTCGATGAACGTCGACGGTGCGACGCGCACAGCTTGAAATCCATGGTGGAAAGAAGAGAAAAAGCGTGGCCGGTGTAAGCGAAACGGAGAGGATCCGTTGTCTACAGGGAGAGAAGAACGCGCGCGTATACGTAGGTACATACGTGTATGTACTGGCATACGCGCGTTGTCACGGTAACCGTAGCTCAAAACAAGCCTGCGCATTTTTCAATTCGAATGCACTCGCTGGGAAGCAATGAGGTTATAATGAAGTCCCTGCATACCCGTCCGCTGCTATACCTCACGCGCGCATTGCCTTCGTGTTTCGTAACGCTGCCGCGCGTTGTCTATCAGTCCTATATCTACGAGTATGCCAATGTACGGGGAGGGATAGTATGCCGTACGAGGAAGCCACGCTTTTCCTTTGTCGATACTTTTCGGTCGACGTACAGAATTTCTATAAGTCGTCCAAGAATGCAACAAACGCGCGCCTCCTGCCTCGTATTAAATCGAGCGCATGCGGTCCCCTTTCGGCGATACGAAAGACTTCCGAGTCATGGAATTTCTGTTAATTTTCATCGCGTTTCTTCGTATTGTTCTAGATTATTAGTTGCAATCGTTAAAATATGTCGACAGAGTTCATACGGCGTACTATATTTCAATCTTTGAAAGTGATTAATAGATTAAATATAACGTTGTTGCAAAAGTGTAATCTACATGCGTAGATTAAACATAATTATATGATTTTTTTGTCGAGATCTTGCGATGGATAAATTTTGTTTAAATTAATACGTCGTACATTTTTAGTTGGCTAGGCGTATAGCTGTGTTTTCGTTGCGAGAAGAATTCGTTAAAATACGAAAACGAGAAAGTTAATTGTAGTAGAAATAACCAGTCCCCGAAAGGTTTATACCTCGCGATTCCGAGTTCCATGGCAATACAACTAGTATTGCTGGCGATTATTATGCATTAGAAACGTACGTCATGGCTCACGCACCGTGAGCATCGACACGATCAAGTTCCGCCTAAAGCGTCTGTCCTGTGGCTCGATTCAAACTCAACCATTAGTCGCGAGGTAGCTGTTATATGTATCTGGGCCTAATGAGATTTCCATGTAGTGTGAATGAATTGCTCCGGATGCGTTCCTGCACAGATATCCCTATACATAAAGAGACACGTATACGTATATACGGCATGATCGTTTCTGCATGCTTACCGCGATGCCTTTGTGCTTCATTAGCGTGATTACTTTTAAATTACCTACGAAGAGTTAATAACAGTACGGCTACTTGGGAAGTTACAGCAGGTACTTTAAAATTACAACCATGTCAGTTTACGAAGTTGATAAACTCGGAAGATGACAAGTTTTCGAAGCGACTAAAGGTTACGATTTTTAGTTGGATCATCGACGTTAAGGATTGGCAACATCGGGCAAAGTTAAACGTTACGTCGCGATGAAGTTTGCATTGTAACGAAAAAAATTAATTTTGTCAACGGCAAAATACGTCGTTAGAAGCGTCAACGTTGTGTATAACTTTATGACAAGCTTTTACTGCGAAAATTACGTCTAGAAAAGAAAAGGGAAAATATAAAAAGAAAAAATCTTGAAACAGAATTTCCGGAAGCGTTTATAGTTTTTAGTTTAAAACGATTCTCGCGATTTATTAAATGGAAGAGATCGAGGAAGGTTCGATTTGTAGTAGAAAGTAATTGTTGCAAGTTGGGTTTCTTCGCGAATTCGCTTGGTCGGAGTTTCCATTCGCTCGGATACAAATGGATTCTTAATTATCCTTAATTCGCACCAAATCGAGCCTGCAAGCGTGACGAGCAGCGCGACGCGGCCTGGTGTCATTAACGAAATAATGGGAATTAATTTTGATTAGTGCTTCGTTTCGGCAAATCAATCGCGCTCTCGGGAAAGCGATTCAATTCCGCTATTATGGATTTCGATGAACAGACTACGCGCATCCAATTATTTGATTCTGAAGTGTGACCTTTCTGACAATATTTGCACACGCGTATAAAATCATCGTTTCCATATACAAACCGACATTTGCGAAGATTTTTTACAACTTTGATTTTCTTCAAACGCGTTAAAAATCTATTCCACAGCTTCCAATAGTTTTTTAAACGATTTCTCAAATTTATGTATTTTCTGTTTCACATTTCTTTCCCTTTCTGTCCAGATTTCTTTCCTTCTCTAGTCTTTGATACATGCTCGAGTTTATGGACTAATTATAATAATACAAGGTAGTAAATCACATTCTCGTACCCTGGCAAATGAAATTACAAGAGGCCAATAATCTGTTACATGATAATAGGATTAGCAAAACAGAACAAAGAAATTCATCGAAATAAAAGTTTAACAATGGCAAGGCTTCCAAGGAATCGTTCCCTCAGAGGCTACCTAATTAAATTTCGATTGTAAACCTTGTTAGAGCCGATTTACGAGCGTAGTTCCATGCAAGGACAAATAAAAGCGAGCAAGATCAAGAAAACGAGATGTTTGATCAATTTATATAAGGAAGAAAGCAAGAGGTACGTAACTCGAAGACGGATGTGAATTTGAAAACGTGCTTAAACGAAACGTTAAGTCGTTGTTTTTTCAACGTGCACTCCTCGGACGCTTCGGATGAGGTAATTATACAATAACGACGGTCGACGCAGTCGGTTCGTATATCCGTAATATAAGAGAGAAATAGGTTCGCCGTGTACGAGGGGGTTCGTGCTTCGCAAAGCGATTCTATAAAGCAGAAAAAGCGGGAAAATACACGATTCTACGTACATGAAATTGAGTTTAAAAATGTTTGATGTTGATTGTAGGTAATTCAATCAGAGCGTAGCGAGTAATGAGACGGAAGCGGGGCTAAAACCCAGCTCGCTCGGGCAAATGCTCGTCGACCACCCACCGTTACCCCTCGTCCCGACCTACCGTCGTTTCTTTCTCTCTCCTTCTGCCGCTCTGCCGATTCCCTCCGCTCGTTGCGTGTCTTCATCCCCCTCGATTCCCGACTTTCTGCTAGCAAATTCGCTCGTACCGTGAATATGAATTAAGTTGATACGATTTGGA
The DNA here is from genome assembly GCF_051014615.1 of Bombus vancouverensis nearcticus. Taxonomy (NCBI): domain Eukaryota; kingdom Metazoa; phylum Arthropoda; class Insecta; order Hymenoptera; family Apidae; genus Bombus; species Bombus vancouverensis. The sequence continues at coordinate 12,152,533 of NC_134925.1, forward strand.
CAATCTAGTAGACGGGTGCAGGAGAAGGTAACCAAGAGCCATTATATCGAAGCAAATCGTCCGGTGGTGATTTTCCCTAAAGTGGATCAGTGTGCATCGCGTCGGAAAGAAACGGGTATAGCGTGTATTCCGTTTGCCAGTGTACCTCGCGCGGTGATTTTAATAATGGTCGGAAAGCATGTTACCGAAATCATTTTTCCACTAAATAAATCCAGCCAGTCGCTCAAGGGTAGAACCTCGTAATTAAAATAAACGACGTGAAAGACTGCTAGGCGGAGTTTTACTGTCTCCTAATGAAAAGCCTCGTCAAGCATCCAATGTAGTTTTGCTACAAGTACGGAATAATTTTCAACCGTTTCCGTGGAATGGACGCGGGCCGGAAAAAATGTACCATGGAACGCTATTCACAGATTTCATCGCGCGACTAGCCATTGTTTTCTGCGGTCGAAACTCCAAAGCGCCGCGTCGGTAACGTTAGACCAACGGAATCGCAATCTCGACCACTATGCGCGATGGAGACAGAGGAAGAAGCTGGAAACACAGACGGAGACGGTATAGCTGAAACGCGTAGCCTGGTCGCTGGTCGCGTAACATTGTTTCGTATGAACATATTGTTTACGAGTTCATACATGCAAAACAATAAAGGGATTCCGATATGCTGGTACGTTCTCCTCTCTCGTTCGAAACGAACCTATTCACTGGAACTTCGCTGCTACACCGACCGTAAGTTTCTAAAGTTTGCGCGATGTAAACCGTCGGAATCGGATACGCTCGTCGAAAGGTGACCGGTAACTCGCGAAGATCGATTCGATATTCGTCACTTTGATTGCCATCCGTTGAATTTTCCAGGCTCCAAGCCATCGCATTACGAGTATTTTACGCAGTCATGTATTTTTATCAAGCGTAGTTTTCACGAAGAAATTCATGTACTTGAGAATAGGATACAACGGCGGTTGAAGCAAAGATTTATGCACAATCTCGAATTTCGTGCCGCGTTACAAACTTCGGATCGTACGATTACAAATTTGAGCAACTTGGAATAATAAATATCATCTTGAGAGTAATATCGCGTATACGGCATAACGGAAGTAGCGCGTTCAACACTGGCAGAGATACAGGGCCATCATCGAAAGTTAATGAACCTTTCGGTCCTGGAAGGACGTCGAATGGACGTTCCGAAAAATGGCGCGTTCCATCCTTGGTGACTGACAGCCCTCCAATCACGGGGATGATAGTCGACTCACAGGACTCGTTTACTCGCTCCAATGGATATTCTCGCATTTTTACTTTCCAGGAATTTCAATTTTTCCCAATCGTATATATACGAGGCATTTTCTGAAATCGAATGGACGTCGAGTCTCATCCAGCTCGCGGCTCGACGAATACCGATATCGCCGAGATTTTTATCCTTCTATCTATAGCGATCTACGACATCGCTCTTTCACCAGCGTTTACGATCGGTTCAACCTGCTTTACGAGCGTTCGACTTCTTACCTCTTTCAGTCTCCTTAACGACTGTCCGTTCCATGTCGACCTATCTCTATTCCCCTCTTTGTCCTGTTTCAATTCTTCGCTCCTCCTACCTTCGTTTCGTTTTATTCCTTACTGAAAAAGACAACGCGATGAAGAGACGTATCGCTTTCTTTTATTGGTAATACGATTGACTCGAATTTCAATTCTTAAGTGAATACTACCGCAGTTAAATTTCGGACCAAGAGTCACATAAACTGACATAATTATTTTATTCTGTATATCTATTTCTATCTCGCTTTACGTCCACGCGAATCCGTACCTTTTTAGTATTATCGGGTATGATTCTACTTTTATATTTCATATATTTTATTCTCTATAATATCAATCATTAAAATCATGTCGACCGTTCATTTTTATATCACGAGTAACATGGCTATCTATAATATTTGTTGGCGAACGTTCTGTTCCGATGCCCGAAGATCTTCACGCAGATGCAAAGGTTGTAAAATATTATGGTTCGCCCATGGTCATAAATGTAATCGATCGTAGCCGGTCGTACAACCGCTATCGGATCGCAAATCAAAGAATTTCCATGAGCCTACAATCATAGCTGGTGCGAAAATATAACCTTTGCTTTCGTTGTAGCTACATATACCACTGCCTTATGATCGTTTTCTTTTTACGGCTGACCATATAATTACCATTTAGTGTCTACAAGAACAATATCGGCAACGATACGATGCAATTCTTGCGTTTTATCGTCGGTTGACGCGCGATTTAAAAAGTCACGTAGTCTGTGCAACGTTTGACCTAACTCGCAAAACCTGATTTCTTCGCAGCCCTTAGGGCCGCTCACGAGGACCGTTTCTTGGTAATCTTATACACTACTTTTGGTAATAGATAGCAAAAGAAATAACGTCGGATCAAGGAAGACAAAAGTTTTTCTTTAGGCAATTACAGTTGCTCCGAATCATACTTCTCGTAAAATCCAAAGGACTCGAAACGAAAAGATACAAGGGGAAGAAAAAAAGCGGCTCGGTTGTTATTCCCGTACAACTGAACTTAATTCCGTAACTCGATCGGCCGCACCGGATAAAACGTATCCACTATTCTATCCGGTAAACCGCATTACCTTCGTGAACGACTGCGGTTCCTCGTCAAGGCTGAATTACCAGAGAGACGTAAGAGAAAGTGGTGGGTTGAGAGTGAAAGAAAAGATGGTGAAGGTAAAATAGGCGGAAGGACGAGAAAAGGCGAAAACGGGACAAAAGTCGAATGGAACGAAGACTAAATAGAACGAGCCGAGAAGGTACGGACATGGAAGAAATGCGAATACCATACGGAACGAAACGAAACGGGGAGAAAGAGGTTACCTTGAGACAGAGCTGGCGGGCAAAGAATGGTGGGCAGTACGGAAAATGAAATCCTTTTAAGCCAACCGGCAGCCCCTTTCCAACGTAAAGGAAGGTTCGTCTCATCTACGGTAGGTACGACATCGGCATCGGATTAGCGTAAAATCGAAGGGCGCTGACTTGGTCGCTCGTAAATTGGCTACAAAGTTTGGAGAGAAGGCAGAGACGGCAGTGCCGCCGTTCGCTGTACCAGTGGCGGCGAAGGTGGTGGTAGTAGTGGTGGAAGTGGCGGTGTTGGCGAAGCACAAAGGGAATCGATTCCCGGTGAATCGCGATCCACGTTTCGGCTAGCTCTCTTGCTCCTATACGCCATTTTGTCTTCCCGAATCTGTGACCATCAGCATGCAAAGTGGATAAAGTTTCTAGACTACACTTTCCGTCGCCCTTTCTTTACTCGCTTCTCGCTTCCGATTCCTATACCTGGCCGCGCGCCACCATCACACCGCCACCACTGCCGACTCCAGCAGCCGCTATCACCACTGGCGTCCTTATTCGTTCGTCTCGTTTCGGTTCGTTCCTATTCCAGATTGTTTCTCCGCACCTCGAATCTTCGTGCTCCTACTCGCTCCTACTCGCTCCTACTCGCTCCTCCGATGGTTCTTTCGTTCCTGTCTTTTCACATTTTTCGTTCTATTCCGTCGCGCTTGGACGATCTCGTCTGCGCAACAGCTCACCGAGACTGACACCGGTTTTACAATACCGGTGTATCGATGCGCTACAACACCGATTTCAAACGTATACGAAAACCATTCGAATTCAAGCACGAAAGAGTAGCATACGAAATTCCTTACGCACCGAAATAAAGCCGCTGGAATACGAATATAATAAGCGCAGCGGATTCAATTCGAAGATATACTTTCGAAACTTGCTCGACTCGCTTCGATTACATCTATATCGATCTACCACGTTGAACTTTAACAAAAGCGTATTTGCAACTGCAAGATTGATATCTTTTTTTTTTGCTTTTATATTTGTTTTATTCGTTTTTCTTTTTCCCTTGTAATTACATTCCGCAACTTCGATCGAGATACTCTTATTCTAGCCCAAACTAGAAGAATATAAAATCACGGTATCCGTATGATAATTTGAATGGCTTTGTACATTCTATAAAATATAATGTAATTTTTGGCATGAAATGTTTTCAATAAATTCCCTTAATATACCGATAGTTCCGCATTTAATGCATAAACTCGAATAAATTGCTAGATTGATTTAATTTTCGAAGTTTACTAAACGCAACTTTGTATTTGCTGATGTATCATTACCTTCAGGTTATCGTTATGATAAAATATCGAATGCAGCTGTATATCATATAAATATAATACTATCGTTTGAATAATATTTCAAACGGTGTTCAGAATAACGTTTCATCGATTGTTCCGATTGCTTGGTTAATGTTCACGTATTATAAAATCCGTCGACCATAGCGATTTCAATGTGTCATTATCTTCACAAAGTATCGCATGTAATAACATATCTTATTGAGTGTAATTACTAGTTGAGCGAAGTCGATTATACGTAATAATTCTTTCCGCGTAAACAAACCTTTAGATTCATTTCCGCCTGATCACCTGTTGAAACGAATCTTTTATCACTGCTAATTATCACTTTATCGCCATATACGTGTATATGATTCTATCGTGTTGTATGCAATTTGATATCGGTTATCGTGACACTAATATATACGCCCAGATAGATGCGAGTTAAAGTTCAGATATACATATGTAGCGTTGCAGGAACGCAAGTGCATGCTCGTGCGAAGACAAACAGTTGTACGTGCCCTGTCATATTATCAGTTATATACGAACCACATGGAACGATCTGAACGTTATGCTTTAACAACGAATATATTAAGAGAAACGATTATAGCTGATAACTATTGCGTTACGACATAATTAACTGGACAACGAGAATTAATATTCGGAACAACACCCAAACGAGATACTTAACGATTTTGCACGTTTAATTATATTCAACTTATCAAAGTTATCTTAAAGATGTTGTCGATACATCGAGTTATCCACGAAATCTCGATATCGTCGATATTATAGGGAACAACATCCCTAATGTGAATATACAAACGTTTAGATCAACGATAAATTAAATCGAATATTATCATAACGTATAGTTGGGTGTATAGTTATACTCGTCCAATTAAATGCCTACGATACAAAAATAAATACTTTCGTATCGATTGTTCGTCGTAATATTTAAAAAAAGGATGATTAAATTCGTGATACGGAATGGAATACAAACAATGGGGCACGTCGTGCAAAATTGTACTTTTAATTAAAAACAGGCAGGGAATAGTTTTTCTCGTTATGAAAATTTCACAGCTTCCATCCATCCAGTCCTCTATCCCGTTCGAAATTCCTCACTTTGAGGAACAACGAATTAATTTATCACGCTGAAACTCCAACGTCAATTAATATTTCCGGAGTTTATTATAAATTTACAAGGCTCGCGCGGGCTCTTGTCATTCGTAGTCTCGGCGACGATCGTTTAAAACGCATCATAGATACGGTTACCGGGGAAAAACAGCGTTCCTATTGGCGTTACATCTAGCGCGTATCTCCCTATCGGAAGTGACATACGCGTCGGGATTCGAATTCCACGATTTTGCAGAAGAGACGTGGCCCTTGCTGTTCGTGCTACGCGTCAAGTATTATCGTATCACCTGTCGGTACCTCGATGACGCACCGATGGCAATTCAGTTGGTACAGCCTGCGTATGCTTGTTAGGATGATGCAGACTTCGTAGAAGGGTCGTGCAACGTACAAATACAAGCGCAAACATGGACGTGCATTCGCACACACCGAGCCGGAGCATCGGTATTCGCGCGTAATAATACCATAATAGGGTCAATATATTAAGTCTGTTTCTCGACTGTTCGCAAGCAAACAAGCCACGCACAGCCTACGTACAAGCTTATAAGATGCAAAGACACGCCAATATTATTTACGTCGAGGGAACATAGCACAGCACTACGGCATACACAATGTTGCCGCAATATCGATTCTATAGATATTACTCTTGCACGCATAGTATTTGTTTTTAATATCTACCTGATACAAATTACACGAGGATTTCATTCGTACTGTTACGATTATGGTCGACTATTCAAGGATAGCATTTATCGCGAGAAGGAAAGAATATATTAGAAGCGAGAAAAAACATCCATAATGGTTGGTTATTTATAGGGAAGGAAAGCGTCGCCTTGACCTTTAATTCCCCTAGTGAACGGAATTTTGTTTGTCAATCAATAAGCTATATTTTAGTATCGGAATTATCTCGTTAGACGTAGTATCGCAGATTTTGAACGCGCTATAAAAAGGAAAGTGACTAAGAGGGAACGATTTAACCGTATTACAAAACAGCTTACTCCCATTCGTCGAGTAATCTTTCATCTTGTATCTAGCTAACGAGTGGCGGGAGAAAGTGAAGAAAGAAACAGTAAGAAGAGAAATTGAAGTCGGCGAGATGCAGGCACAAGCTCTGGCCCAGTATATTACGGTATCCGGAGCCCGATCGTGCCTCGAGACACGTTATTCAATTACGGACTAAGAGGTGCAGAGCGGATGGAGGGTAACTCGGAAGAGCCATTTTCTCTTCAGTGCCCACTGGAGCTCAAGCTGGCTTCTATCAGAACAGAATCATAGAAAGACAAAACCCTACCAGAATTTCACTCCGGTGCTCCTTCGGAAGAAGGAGCCGGTGTACCGATTTGAAGGACAGTCGAAACAGGCCAGGGAACCCGACCAGCTGGACAAGATTAGGCAATCGAGATGAGGGTTCGATATATTGAATTATGGAGTATGTGGCACTGATTGAGACCAGCTTCCAGACGTGGATTACAACCTGTCGTTAAGAAGATTCTCCTGCCTTGACTCTCAATGACAGTTATTTCTTTCCCGAAAGGTTAAAGATCTTGAGCATCCTGTTAATTTCCAACAAAGGTTTCCAGATGCCTTCTACGTAGAATCCCTATATCTCGTTCAGGTTTCGCGACATAGTACGTTCCCAGTTTAATCGTAGCGTAGACGTTAATTTACACTTTTGAGGATGATTCGTTAAAACAGCATAGGAGCACCGGTTGCGGAAATAAGGAGATTAGACGGTACTTCGGCAAGTTGTACAGGTAGGCCTATACGACTGGTACGATTGATGTTAATAAATTTGAAGCGTAGAGAGGAAATTAAACAATCGGCGTGTTTCGACACGTGCATACGTACGTGGTATTGGTATAAACTCCGTGTTTAAACAGAAGAGACTGGTTCGAATATGGCGCGATATTGTCTCGATTCCCCTAACGAAATAAACGTATGTATAATAATGTACATATGTAAATGGAACAGAGATATTTCCGATGTGGCGTCGATTAAACGTAGTAATAGAGCGTGGCTTGCAATTTCCTTTTTTTAATTCCGATGCAAACCCATAGCCGCCAAAATTTTACCCGTACTCCACCATTCGTCCGTTAATTGCCTTACCGCGGTATGGTTCAAAGTGAATACTTCCAATAAAGTGCAGCCGATTTTAGCGTGCATCGTTTAAAAAAATGTATTCTCCGAAGTATCGATACGCGACGTAATTTAAAGCTACCCCTAGTTCCGACGTACGATTTTAAACCGGAAGTAAGATCGAAGGTACATCGGCTTACAGCGCTCATTAGCCATTTCGTTTGGAGAATTTTACCAATTAACGTAACGATATCTGTGTATTTTACGTGAAACGTTATGCTTCGCAGAGCCAAGTATTTACGAAAATATTACTCGACGGTTCCCTCGTTGAGTGACGTTGCAATTAAACGCGAGTGAATTGTTTTTTTCATGAAACAAAGGTAAATATTATTTATCGACGAACAGGTAATTAATCTGACAAAGGTTCGACAAATAACGTTAGCACACGAAAAACATTTGCACGTTCTAAAGCAAACAGTATGGTGAAACGTCGCAACTTCGACACGACCGAAATGGTTTTTGTGTCCTGACTAATAACACCAGACGTAATGTCATTATATTTTTCAACTCTGGTACATGCCACCGTACCGTTTAACAATTCATGTCACAAAAAATAAACGAGTTACATTCGTTTAATTATCCTCGTATCATATTACAATATTCACATACTTTTCACTATTATCTTTTCTTTTTTCTCTTTACAAACTTATCAATAATAACTCCTGTCACCAAAAACCTCGATGTTAATCGACAAAACGAAATTTTACAGCACTCATAAAAATATGCAGTCTCCTTTATATAATTTTAAGGCGGTCATCCTACGAAGACTAAAGCTGTGTAACTGGTTGAGGGAGACCTTTGTCTTCGTTGGCCAAATGTTTTCCGCAAGACGTAACGAGGGAAGCGACTTCTTCGTAGTAGAAAGTGGCAAGTTTTAAAATCACCTTCCAATCGGATAAACGTAGAATTACTCTGATTTGCGCTGTGATTCCCCGCCGACACGGTCCTGCTCTTTCCCAACCCACAGGCCAAAGTCTGAGTAGCTAAGATGACAAAGTTTCCGCTACGGTAACGCTCCTGTCTAGAAACTGTTCCGTTATTTCTCTTTGCCAACTTATTTGCAATCGAGATATAATGTCCCATTAATTTTAGATATATTACCGTCTACATCCGTTTACGAATTCTCTCCGATCGAATATGCGTTTTTAAGCGATGTTAATTAAGAATAAGCAATGCATATCGAAAGATATTAACAACAGGGTATAACGCTTTTGCTACGTATAACGGAGTTTCAAGATAATCGAGTATATTTCTAACTTAATTCGTAGTTGTTTCCGTTACTTATACCAAACGGTTTTAAAATTGAAAATAAAAGCTAGATATGCATAAATAAATTGTAACCCTTGACTTCAGGAGTGACTCGGATATTGCCAATTTCTCGTGAATTTAATAGCAATACGTTAAGTAGGTCGTGCGCGATATACGTTGTTGCAGCTTGATATTGTTAGGTAAACGTTTTCAATTGTTACGCAAACTTGCATGGATAATCGCAAACTGCGTGAGCAGCGACGTATAACTTAAACAGTTTGGAGTACTGTGCCAAATACAACAGGAAACTAGAGATTTCATTGCAACCTTAGATCGCTTTGTAAATATCCTTACGCGCCCCTTCTCTCAAGTGATTTATAAGATGAAAATATTTTCTCGATGCAAAGAAAGTACTTCGTCGATTTCAAATTCATTTGAAGAGACTACTTACGTGCTCTCTTATAATTGAACGAATGAAATTCGGAATCAAAAGTAGCCGATATTAATATTAAATCATACACGGACATGAAAGGCCAGTGGAAGATATTTCTCGACATCATATTTTTCGCTTTGCCCAAAAATCGAGAAAAGAGGAGGAAATCGAGCGTGATGTCGCATGGGCGTAGGCGCGAAATTATCCCGTCATTGCATAAATGCATAGGCTAGGTGAGGAAGAAGTGGGACGTGGGTCGAGCACTTTGTCGTGTCCCCTAAAATATGGAGGCTCCATCGCGTTATCCTGGTCCTTCATGGATAAGAAAAGGAAGACTTCTTACATATTGCGTCGGCACTGCATAAATGCATGTTATTCATGCAGCGCATTCGCAGAGCTTATTTTTCTTTCTTTTTATCTTCTGCGGTTTCCGTTCCCCCCTCCCTCCCTCCCTCCCTCTCCTTCCTCTCCTCCCTCTCGTTGACCCGTTTGTTTTCTTCTTATTATATCGCCGTTCTCGTTTTCCATTTTTAAATATACTTGTATATACGTGTTCGCGCAATTATCAGCATATAATTTGTTAATTCAAAAGCATCGTATTTGTTTGCAAAGAGACACGAATACCATGTCCCTTCTCTTGAAATAGCGTGGACAAACCACGGTCTGCACTTAAGCGATTGCTCGCACCCATTGTGGCTTTTTCCAACGAAACGAAGATTCACCGCCCCGTGGCGTAGAGCGCGCCATGAGTACGGAGCGTGAATCCATTTTACTTCCGAGGCGGACTCCACATAATAGCCGTTAAGAAAAACATTACTGGTATATATCACAATTTGTTTCTGTCAGTTGCACGTGGAAAACTATGAATACGACGACCTTATTTATTGGCATTAAACTGTACGTCCGTTTGAGAAATGGGAGTTAATTAAAACTGAAATTCAAGTTTGCTCTCGGAGAAGTTATAGAACTCTTCTAGAAACGATGATATTAGATCAGTTAAAAGTTTTACCATTTAATTAGGTAGAATTTCATTTGCTCACAACAAATGAGAATTTCCGCAATCAATGCGAAAGTCCTTCGGGTATTCTCTCGTACACGTTGTTACGTAAAGTAATTGTATTTTCAAAATTCTCCAAGTATTCTGAAGTTTCTCACTATGTATTAAGTTCTCTGGAAAGTGCATATGGGAAACCCTAGGCGATGCAACGATTCCCTCGTTTAAAGAATAAATTATGTTATAAACCGTGCTGGCTGTGTTTAGCAAAATTCAGCGAAGAGTTTTCGACGCGCTAACACGCCGAAACACCTTGTTCAAGTAAAGTAAATTGAAATTATGTAAAATCAATGTACGCACGAAATAGTTCATTTTCCCTGGCTGATAACAAAATACGTTTGCAGATGGGCCTAACACAGTGGTGTACGTACACGCGTGAAAAGGGTGGGATACTTCCCAAACGGAGATCAAATTAGACATTGGTATAGGCGCGTTATTGCGGGCTCGAATTTAGCAAACGAGATATCGAGGATTGGTTGTTCGAAGGGGAAGAGTTAGGATAGTCCCGTGATCCTTAGAGCGAACACGAAGGGGTTGAATCCGATCGAGGGGAGGTCACACGCGACGAGATGGTGCTCTGCTCCGGAAAATGACCTGTCACTCGCGACACGTCCCTTCTTCACCCCCTTCATGTTCCGCTGTGGAACTCTCGGTTTTCTCCTTTACCTTCTATCGGATCCTTTTCTTTTTTTTTTTTTTTTCATTTTTCTACTCAGATCTCGTCCTCTCTATCTCTCGTCTTTTTATTCAAACCCTCGTGTCATCTAAGAATCAACCGACATTCATTCGTTGCATCGCAGTCAGAATTTAAGAATTAGACGACACCTAGAATTAGATTCCTCTCTTTCTTATACGAGCATCGGTAATTGTTCTTTTACATCGTTTTAGTTTAAAATTCTACAATAATCGTAATATTTGATGCGGATTTCTCTTTATTGGCGAGTTACCCTTCTTACGGTAATTTTGCGAGAAAAATGTACCTAGACATAGTTAATACATATTTCACATTACAGAACAGAGTTACAAACCCTCTGTTGTAATGTCAAATTTACACGGAATACAGAAACGATTGTACTATTTGCTCGACGGTATGGTTTCAACAAGCAACAGAATTTCGGTACAATTTTGTTTGATAGCGGTAAAAATTCCTCCGAAATGTAGGACATGAACTCGTCGCTTTATTCCAACATATCGATACGGTAACGTATTCAAACATTAAAAGCTGTTCAGGTTTAAAGTTGTTGGATTTAACAAAGCCGAATTTCCAGAATATATATTCCAGTAATATTATACGCGCAAGTATATGTGCCATAAAATTGTCAGGAAATATGTTAGGAGATGATTTTCAGAGTATTGTTGCAAAACATTATAGAACGCAACGTGGAATTTCTAATACAGCCGCGTCGGAGATGATCTTAAGTAAAAAAGTGAAGAATAGAAATAAGGTATATTTAATAATTATTCGCTAGATGGTTCGATATGGGAAAAGCAAATTTTAAGAATCGGTTAAAATCGCGTTTATTGGATCTGTATCATTTAAAGTCGGTGCACATAAATTGAAAAGTTGGATACATTATAAAAGTAAGTTTAGAGAGGGATTATGAAAATCAGTTTAATTGCGGTAGAAAAGAGAACTGAAGATCAATTGTGCTCCATTAATATGCAGCAAAGACGAAAAGTAATAATAAATGGTCTTGTTGTTGATCGCCCTGAAGGTAAACGAAATGAAAGCTTATATTATTCTAATTAAGGTCCTTCGAGATAAGAAGCTGTCGTCAGTGAAATGGAAGGATAAAGAAAAAGTAGTAACCCTCGATGCAATTTACAATTAATTTCCAACCTTTCCTTCCGTGATATCATCGGTGTCATTCGTCAAAGAATTTAACGAAATTTCAAAGGAGCGTTACATTACTAGTATGATTTTATCGCATTCTACGCATAGAATAATAAGATAGTCATCGTCTCTCAAATTGCTCAGCTGTAGAATTTCGCGTATCTCGCTACATGTATGTTACCCATCGCGGAACGGTTCTCGGAGAATTGGATTGACAAAATTGGAAAGCTTTAATGTATTTTGCTTACATCGATTAATTTCAGATTACGTCAAAAAAAGGAATAACGATACGAAGGATACGCTTCACAGGGTCGATGATCCTCGACCCATCCAGAAATTGAAATATGCTGTAGCTGTCAACTTTCGTCCGAATAATAAACTTTTTTCGTCCAGGAGAAATTTAAATTGCTCGCTATCGAAGACGCTGTTCTTTATTCAACACCGTCGCCAATCGACGCCCTAACATCATGGAATAGGAGACAAATCGAAATGAACGAAGAAAAGAGCCGTCTTCGAAGCCCCATCGTGAATATCGGAGTAGACAGAGAGTGTTAAAGTATGGATATTTCTAAGAAATCCAACAGAATGCAGAAACTTATTAAACAAAGATATCTCTTTCATTTTCTACGAACTCGGAAAACTTGCGAATTATACAAAACATTTATCTTTATCGATCATACTTAAGTAAAATGCATTTTTATACGATCTTTTGGATTAGATTCCATGATCCTCGGTTTGCTTAAAATTATATACGTATAGTTATATCTATTAATGGATTAATGGATTGACAAACGAATGTCCATACTATATGGTTGTTGGCTAAATCTTTCTTTAATACATTGACGAACACACAAGAGAATATTTGCTTCGTTTCTACCTATAAACGTAGATGTCGCGAAGCGCTCTTCTTCTTGCCATTAGACTTCGCCAAAGTTCCGAGACAAACGTTCTATCCTTTGTTTAAAGTTTCATTTTCACCTGGCTTTTCGTCACCAAATTGCTGCTACCAACGTACACATATTTCACTACAAACAAAGCGAATTTTAACGCAATGCTTAGAAAATGTTTCTACTGTATTTCGCTCTGCATGCACAATATCTTAACCGATGATGTATATTATAACTTTTATCTCTCAGTTTGTTCCCCCTTCGCGACGAAATTAAGACGGATAGAACGTTAAAGCAAAACGAGTAATTTGCCATAGAATATATTATATGTATGTCCAGTTGCCAGTTCAATTATGTTTTACAAAGTTCGATAATGAATATGTTGGTTACCGAGAATTTCTAAAACACAAACATTGTCGCAACCGTGTTTCGAACGAATCGAGGAGGGATCATTCGCGTAAGAAGGCTTCGACATACTTCGGAAGATGTAAAATGCCGACAGTGCCGTACTTACAGATCTCGTGCCCGAATGGTATGTCAGAGCAGATCAATACATTCTTGTACGCCTCACCGAATTCGCACGACAAGAGTTGCTGGCTGCTGGGTTCGTACTGTCTGTGACAGCTTCGAATATAGACGGAGACCCAATAAATCCTTAACGGTAATACGAGTAGTCTTGCGCTTCCAAATTCGATTACACGAACAGAACGATTTTACCTTTCATATGGTTTGCTCTAGATATGCACACCCTTTCACGATAATATATCTATCGGTCTCCTGACATTCGTTGTACAAATGTTCTCATCGATCGATATCTTAACGTTGTCGAGTTCAGACTGCGCCGTTAATTCCTTACTCTCGAATATCTAGTACTTAGACACTATCGGGTGACCGAAATAGTAGTCCAAATTAATCGTAAATATTTAAAGAGAATTTAGGCATCTTTGCGATAAAGCCGCGGAATACACGATCGTCTCTTCTGAACGTCGAATTCACTCATAATCGTAATCATAATTGCAACATTCAGACTATACACCGCAACTGTCGGTTGTTGTTTCCTAAAAATTGGCATGCGTCCGGTTCTAAAATTTCGCAGAAGCGAACAAAATCTGATACGATGTAAACAAACTGTCAGAGGCAGTTTCGCAGACAAAGAAACGTGAATTATAGGGTACGTGGTGGTGAATGCAAACACTAGACGGGAACAAAAAGAAAATCTGCAAACGACGTACTTGAAGGTTCTCTTCTACTTTGGTAGCCAGCAGGCATTATCGTGCAGCCGTAATTTATATTGGCATACTCACGCTCCCCAGTTCGAGGGGTAGTTGTAAGAACTTGGTATCTAATGTGTATCGCCGCTGGTGGTGCTTGCCGCAAGCTCCTATAACCCGAGTTTTCCCCCCTGTCCGCCCTCGTGGCCCATTCCAAAACTCTCCTTTACCCTTCTTCCTCGCTGCTTTATCGTTACATTCACCCAAAATCTATAGGTTGGTCTGGATACAACGCAACTAATCCTAATTGTTCAGAAACTTTTCAGATACCTCTCTACGTAAGTTCCGAAGTTAAGTACCGTGAGGGTTTCCCAACTGGGCCGAGTCATTCGAGCGTCGCCAATTGCATCCAGTACAGGCAGTCCATTATTAACCCTTTGCAAATAAACGCAGTCGAATAGGCGGCGTCTTACTTTGGCGATTCTACGTTCGATCAGAATTATTACCTTAAATCCGAATGTCTCGCCATTGTCCCATTGCCTTCTATACCTATCGTTCAATTTCGACGTATAATAAATGTGGAAAAAGATAACAGCGATGAAATTACGTTCTGCCGTTATAATGGCGTTTTCCGATGCTGTAAGCAAAAGCGAAACGCCACTTATTTAGCAGCATTTATCCACAAAATTAAAGCTGTTAACCTTTGACGGCGTGCGAGAAACCATTTTGCATTTTCCATTAGAGGCACTCAATTTGAGACACATAATAAATCTTGATGGTCAGTTTATCGAATTCGCGGCACCAAACAATACCGCTAACTTTGCTCTACGACAAATTTTTACATCGTTATTTCCTAACTAATGGCTAATTCGCTGGAAATATTACCCAAGACGTACGCGATTAGATAGCGTCAAGCACCAAGCGTCAAAAACGAGTTTGTTGATATCACAAGCTTTAGACGAATCGATGAAGAGAGATCTTCGTCCAGATACATTTTTTCGATGTAATTGCGTTAATACGATCAGAAAATCGACAAATGGTCGACTGCTAAAGTAAAGAGCGCTATTTCCCACAAGGAAATCGAGAGAGAAAAAAAAAGGAAAAATGTCGAGGAATACGCGACGGGTGGAATAGAGAGAGGAGGAATGTCGGGGGAGGCTTAAGTCGAAATGGGAAGGACCGCAGCACAGATCGCAACGTGCAATAATGCCTTTACTCGGAATGCCGACGGCACGTGTAAGCCCGGCTGAACGATGTAATCCTGCCTGTAAACCTCGGGTGGACCGAAGCGAAAAAAGAGAAAAGGATGCGAGATTAAAAGCGACAGACCAGCGAAGACAGAGAGGAGGACACGGTCAGCCAACGACGAGAAAGAGTCGAAACGAGCGAATGACGGGGTCACGGGATGAACGGGGGAAAGAAATCGACGTAAGCGCAGTAAAATCTATCGAATCAGTTTAACGAGTGTACGAGGGCTATAAATCAGTTGGCGTCGTTGTTTTTTCGTGGATCCGATGGGCGAGGGCAAACCGTGGCGAAGGACAAGGGAAAGAGGAGGAAGCCGGACGGGTCGCGGAGGCAAAAGTGTCGCAACGCAACACAATAAAAGCCGTTGCCAATGGTAGACGGGAGGGCAGATGCATTTTACGAGGCACACTGCACCGATGTCCCGTCTCACCCTTCTCGCCTTTCTCTAACCCGCCTACGCTGTCCACCTATCTCACACTTTCCTTTACGCTCTCTCGCCACCATTTCTCCGTTTTCCTTCACCGTCTCGTGTTCGATATTTCGAGATGCAGTTGACCGCGCGCTCGCCACTGGACACGTCCGGTGAATTGATTTCGGTTATTTCCCGATCATGTAACTTGTCGAGGCCTTTACATGGACAATTGATTATTATTGCTATTCCGATAGCCGACGATCTGGATAACGGTCAGCTTCGATGAGCACTCCCTGCGGGGAAACCATCCGAACCTTTCTGCAGGAAAACCGACTTCCGCTTCGCCTATCTCCCTATGGGATTCCTAGTTCTGATCCGGACTCGACCGTGCGTAGGCGGACGTCATTATTGCCCTAAGCTTCGCGTAATCTTCCGCGGACAGCGGCTTCGAAAATACGTACCTCCAGTTGCCCGATATAACATCCTATTAGAATACTATTACACGTGTAAAGGTATTACCGAACAATCTCAGGACTCACGATGAAATCCTAAAAATGTGTAATAGATCGAAGTAACACAGCGCGCAGCAAGTACGGTACGATATCGAAAAGTTCGAAAGAAATATTTTATTCGTATACGTTGTTACTTTACCCTACGAGTAAAGTAAAACACATGGAATAAATATCGAGTAACGAAATACGTACATCGCCTTCTTTACGGTTTGAATCGTTTTGCGTAATTTAGCACCGCAACAATCAAAGGCTGAAAATTTTCATGTCGAACGATCGTAGCCAGAATTGCAATATAGGTACACCGCGATCTTGTCCTTCGCGTGCATTTTTTCCGAATTTCGTCCGCGTTACGCATCAATGTGAAACCGTTCGAGACAGGGAATTCAATTAACAAAACAGCGATTGCGAGACAAGCTGCTTGCGGGACCGACATCGCGCTCGTATTTCACCGAAGCTCTGCTTTCCATTGGTGAAAAAAAAAAAAAAAAAGAAGAACGGCTCGGGGACAGAGAGAGAATCAGAGGGGTGGCGCGAGAAAGAACAACGGAAAATGTTTCCGCCAAACAGCACGAATTTATGGATGAACAATTCTATCTCGTTTCAGTGGAGCCCTCGTGCTCTCGTTCCTTCAGTGCACACAACTCTGTGTATGCTGTGTACGCCCAGCCTCCTATATCCTTTCGCGCATCTGCGCCAACAAGACCGTGCAAAGGTCGCGTGACCCGTGTGTACACCAAACGGTAGACACTATGAATTATCGCTGCACCCTAAATATCGTACTGACCGGCAGCGCCGACCGTTCTCCGCCTTTTTTTCACCCCATTTCTTCCTCGACCTACACCGCTTTTCGAATCCCCAACTGGAAAAACATTGGTCGACTTCGCGATTTCTGATAGCGGTTATATATCCGTCCGCTTTGAATCACCGGTCCGTTGAACTACCGTGCATCTGACAGAAGGAATAAAAAGGAATCCAACCGTCGAATTTGAATTTCGTCGTTCGTTCCTATAAGCTCTCCGTTATGGCGTTAAAAGATACGTTCACGTAGATTGCGTGAAACGCTATGAGATTTTTGCGCTTTAAGAATGATTTCTTTTAATTTTTTCAACGCGGTTAGCACGCCGTGTGCAACGCACAATGACGGCTACATATGGAATGGGCGAGAAAGTCTGAATGAGCAAATTACGAAAACTATTTTCTGTATATTTTTCTTGCCGCGACACGGCGCAGCTTTCAAACTGCGATTTCACGGCTAAAACGTAGCTACAAATGATTGCGGTGTACCAACACAGAGAGGTTCTGACGTTTTCATTATTCGATTTACAACCCTTTCTGGAAATTCAGCGCGGGGCCATGACATAAAACTAACTTTGCCGAGAGGCGAGAGAACACGTGGAGCAACCGTAGCTGCCAGGAAAAATCAATTTCGAGAAAACTCGACGGTTCGTATAAAACCGGCTGACCATCGGGCGTCCCCGTTTCCCACTCCCGAGAATATTTCGTACAAAATTTTGTTTCGTTACTCACTAGTGCGTTCGTGACAACGAACAGGGCATGCAAATTCCTCGATGAGATTGATCGGACACGAAAATCGTTCGATGCGCATATCATTTGCAACATCGTTTCACGAGATTCGTCTCTTTCCGCGCGGTGTCGCCTGTTTACAAGGAAAGAAATCAGCGCGTTCCGTTCGAGACTGTGGTCTCCCATAAGCCGAAACTTGGACATTACGTCGAGTAAAAGTGAGCCTCGTAAGCCACACCTGCGTCTGGCACAAGGAGGTAACGCGTGTATAAAAGAAGGTAATACACATGTAAACGGTTGTGCCTGCTAGAGTTTGAAATTCAATGGCGTAAGTTGAAAACTAACGTAAATGACATGAATGTTTGCCGGTGCTCGAAGGCATTTTTAAATATAAATGGCAAATTACATCTTCAAGGCATTATTATTAAAAAAATAGATCTATGGGTAGGTGAAATGCATTTCGCTTCAAAACTATATCGTACAAACATGTATATCGAGTAAATACTTTGAATTCTTTTAACAGCAAACGTTCAAACGCGCGGAGGGCGTAAACATTTTTGTCGTAAAACATTTCTATATTAAAGCACTTTATTTACACTAGTTACCGGTCAACATTCAACAAGTGGAACTAATTGAAATTTCTCAATTGCTCTCATCACTGACATGCTAAGACGAAAGTTTTGTTTACTCGCTAGCAAATTTTCAACAGTTTGCCATCAATTCGGAAGCTTGTGGTAACGTAACAGTAGGCGAGACAGATCGTTACGCAGGCGCGCACAATTTCGGTAGAATTGCTACTGTTTGGGTGCCTTTGAACCCGTTAATTTCGAACGTTCGTGCGGCGAAATCGTGACGGATGTCAGACCGATCGGCTGCGGAGGGTCGTACCATGGGCGAAAGCACCGGGGCTCGGGTAAATGCACGATTTACGCATTCGACTGGACACGAGTTCCGTCATTGGCTTTATTGCTAGTAAAGTCTATATTGCCGAATGACTTTCGAGTAGAGGGCACCTGGGGCGCGTCTGGAAAAGCAGTTAAAACTCGCGTGGAGCACGTGAATGCGTTTCTGACTAAAAGGGAGCTTCCTTCAGCGAAGGAAAACAAGCGTTCAGCTACTTTAACGACGGTGAAATTACCTTACATCGATGCAATTTCTGCTTGTTTACAAAAACGCTTTTCCATCTGCAATCGCGTTAAATGAATTCAGTATGCGAATGCATCTAATTGAGAAAGGTAAATAACGAATGAAGCAATTTATACATAGCAGCTACGTTTAACCGGGAGATTTTTTTCCTTTCATTAACTTCCTAAAGCTTTAAAAGTACGTGTAGCAATGCGTTGGAATGTATCCGAAGCTGCTTTAATGTCGGAAACATTTAGTGAATATGTGGTTATCGTAATTTTCTTCGTACATAGTACTTTCGAATAGACGGAACCAACTCTGCTGTAATAGAGTATAAGCGTCGAAACCCCTATTCCTTTTAGCCTGTACTCTGTACATACCGCGATATGTTACGCGCCACTCCTTAGCCATAAATTCAAACCCTCAAGACCTATAAACGGTTTATTTGTTCGTGGTCCCTTTAACCACTTTCAAAGGTTGTCTTACGTACGTGGCCCTGAACGTCATGGTTCAATATTTTCTCAACAGGGTTATAACATTCGCATTGTCGATCGTTACTAGGTGGCCGGTACCGTGCGCTATCGCGATTCTAAATGCAATATCGGAGTCCATAAAATTGGCGTAAAGCTGTTTGGCCGTCTGTTCGATCTGTCGTCGATCGGTGCTGCTAGTTTGCTTCTGTTTGAAGGGTGGAACGCGGGAGGGCCGAACCAGACTCAGATCGAATCAAGGGAAATGGGTGGGAGTGCACGAACAAGAGGGTTTTCAAACCGTCGACAGGGGGCGGATTGACCCAAACACCTCCACGGGCACGGCTTTATAGGTTGTAAAGTTGTAAACTACCGCCCAAGAGTGTTCTATGAGAATTTCTGGTTACCCTGATCATTAGAACGGAAACGGTCTAACGTCGTTAAAGCTCTAGAATCTCCGGTTGCATGATGACACGGTAATATCGTTGTCTTCTTTTAATAACCTTTCCTTTTTATTACCCTAGCAATCTACCGAACCACCTTCGGCATGGTTTAAAGGCGACAGAGTAATATAATGGTTACAATGCTGTAAGCACGGACATTTTCGCGTCGTCATACGAAATTTAAAGAGACGCGGAGATTTCAAGCGGAGTCTGAACATTAAAACGTCTTCATTTTCGTAGAAGACTAAATTACGACGAACAAACGCGCCATAGTAAAGTACTAGGAATCGAAATTGTCGATGATCATAATCGAAGGATAAAATGTTCATTTTATTATCGGCTCTATTGTCAGTCACTGCAATATGACGTGCTTAATCGAAGCGACCATAACCTATAATATATCCGAAGAGGAGTGACGATATGATATTGAAAAAAAAAAAAAAGAAATAAATGGCTGAAACTCGATTAGTTCGATTTCGCTAACAGGCACCATGTATTTGGAAATTCGTTGCCATGTCGTTGCACGGTTTCGGTGTATTTCATTTTAAGGAACTGTTTACCAACTAAACGTAACGGTAACGGTATTCCGAAACTGGACGAAACGTGGAGTCAGAAACAAAGAGGAAAAAACGAACGGAGAAAAACTAGCGAGAGGAATGAAATGGAGCGAGAGAAAGAGAGGAAAGGGAAGAAAGGAAGCGAGAAAGAAAGAAAGAAAGAAAGAAAGAAAGGTCTGAGAAGAGGCATCGATAAATCAATAGAATATGGTAATGCTGCAATTTCAATAATTTAAATATGTATGAAGGAAAATGGAACAATCTGGAAGGTAGGGATCTGGCGGAGTGTGGTACACTGAATCGCGCCTAATGAGACGCCTCGGGTCTCACGGGAGAGACTGTTCTTCTCTTTTTCGTTCGCGGTGGATCTCCTTTCCCTTTCTTTATTTCCAGCAACTACTGTACGCGTATCGGAAGAAGATGGCACGTCGCGGAGCCCACGGAGAGGCAACTGTGATAAATAAAATAAATTCCATACCGAATACACAGCTCGCGACGAAATGTCGTGGAAACCGCGCCGCGTAGCGCCTCGTTACATCGCGCTTCTGTCTGCGTAACCGACGACGACTTCGCATTTTGACGGGCTGCGTGGATACACGAGAAGACGTTGTCTCTCTGCGGGATGTCTGCCACGAATTGGTTTTCCCCGCACTGTGCTTGCAGCGGAAAGAAGAAGAGGGGCGGAAGGTAAAAAGAATGGAGCAACGTGTATTCGATGTGGTACGATTATGGCCAAGAAAAGTAAGGGCGTAGTCGCTTGGTGAAACTTCAATTCGAATTCACAAAAACGTTTCGCGGCGGAACGAAACCTATGTTGAAACGGGACCTGTATCTCTTTTCTATTCCCTGCTCTTTCGTCTCCCACCCTCTCTCTCTCTCTCTCTCTCTCTGTTTTTCTCACTCCTTGTTCTTCTCTTCTACCGAGCGACCGGAACGAAAATCTCCGTCCGAGAAGTCTTTTCAGGAAAACGATAACGCAATTGCGTCTAACGCACTTTAACCGTATAACGTGCCAAATCTTTAGCTTTCCTCGAGAGACAAAAATACGTTTCGCTATGCGCATCGTTTGAAGAACGAATATCCGAAATATTTTCATCTTCGTATATTTTATCAAACATTAAACTTCTTTCGCCTTTTTTCGTAAGACAAAATTTACCAAAGAGGAGATGCATTCCGATAGACGTGTATTCCGATCATATTTTATCGTGCTCGTGGTAATTCTAGTTTCCATTGCTCTGATACGCTTGTATACGCGTTGCTTCTTTAAGTTAACATCTTTCACGCATACAGGCATTACTATGTTAATAAGCCGTTAAACCCATTTACACAACCTCGTTCTTGCGATCACGAACATCATAGACTTACAATGCGCATCAATCAACGACGTACAATTAATATTATCGATAGCTGGTGATCTCTCGAATTGTACAAATTATCGATCATTATCGATAAATTTAACATTAACAGCGTTCACACGTTATAATTGGCCGCCAGAAATGGTCGGTTTTGATTTCCGGGATTGTAGAGAATGGGTGTACAACCAGGCTGCGGTTCTCCATCCGCGCACTTCTTCCCCTTCTCCGCAGTTCAAGCCAGAAGCGAATACAGGCGCGCGTATCATACACGGTATTAACAGGAGTTGTGTTGGTAGAAAACACGAGAGTATTGAATTTTATGAAAATTAAAACCGTGTTCCACGGCACACCGCTGGAATGAGATTTCCCTTACAAAAGTATAACCAGATTTTGAGGGAGGACAGTTACAAATGCGATCGACGAAATGTAATTAAAAAATAATAGCAGTAAATCCGGCAGACCGAGGCGTTCCATTACAAAACATCGATTGCGCACGAATAAACGAGCGAACGAGCGTGTACGTCTGCGCTACTATCGCCCGTGGGACGAGCGTATACGTTCTTTGGCTTCTCCATTATCGATACGCTGGTAAATCGCCTGCTTGATAATATCTCGGTCGAATCAACGTTAAAGGGAAGAAAAGCTTTTTTGTTTGCCCTCGTCGAATAAAAGTGACCACTCCCATAAAGACTACATTCGGAAAATTGTTTACTCCGAACGTACAGTGATCGTCGCGTCGCGTTATCCTCCTCTTCCGCTTCGTCTCTTTCGTCTATACTCTATGTAATATCCCTTTTGCCGGTACAAAACATATACGAACAGTTACGTTTACGACACATAGACGCCTTCTTTCCAATCTACGGTTGTACCGTGTACGATCAAGAACTCTCGCGAATTGACATTTTCTCAGGGCTGAGTAGATCTAATCGTGCTAAGTAGAAAGTAAGGAGAATCAGTGTCATTGGTACAAGCATACGTGGCATAAGAGATAGAAAGAGAAATAGATAGATAGAAAGGAGAGGAAGGTAGAAAAGGGCAAAGAAAAACAGAGCATACGTATGTACATTGATGTGTGTGCGTGCATGATCAGCCAACATAGTATCACGGTACACTCTCGGTACACTCGAGGTCCAGTTGTGCACGTGCTTTGTCCCTTCATGCAATTATTTACAGGTCACGTATTTAAAAGGACGCCTAGAGAGTGTGTCGTTGTTGCGCCAAGGGGGAACATGTACGAGATACGTTTCCGTCCCTTCCTCCTGCGAGTTTCCCTCGCGGCTACAGCTTTGCCTTTAATTGCGAACGTGATTGGTCGCAGCCGTGCGTTTCATCCCTCTGCTCGGTTCTGCCCGAGATGAGGACGTCTCGAGACGCCTCCGGCTGATTTCACGTGAGATTGCTCGATATGCCTAACGTTAATTCGCAGTTCAATAATTGTTCCTTTGTCGCTTCTCCGTTTAGCGGATATAAAGTAAATCCCGATGAAAAGTTCCACAAATACCGCACCAATGGTAGCTCACGATCATTTTCAGGCAAGCTTATCCACCGTATTGTATACCTATCTAATACGTTATCAAACACGATAACGTTGATTCTTTTTTTTTTTTTACTACTTATGTCACTCGTACAATCGCGTTTTATTAAAAATCGTAGGTAATAAATATATACGCTTACGTACCCATCGTTAGTTTAGATCTAGAACAGGATACAAATACGATTGACGGAACGAAATATCATTTTCTATTAGTAGATTAAAAAGCAATGAAAGAATCGACGGTACGAGGAATATTTCAAGTCTATCCGTAGAGACCAGACCGACAATCGTTACAAAAGGATACGATTCGCTGGTCGTAAAATGGGATCCGGCTTAAATTAGCATTCCCGGCGAGATTCTTCCGCGTTCTTCGAGCCCGCCGACGAACGCGTCATTCTTTTCGCCTATCTGAAACTAATTTGAGGAGGGGGGTTAAGTAATTTAAACGTAGCGTGGAGCAATTAGAAAGGCGCCTCGGTGTTCCGGAGTAGTCGGGGGTGATTTAGGGATACGATCTCGGGCGAAGAATAAGAGAGAGGGTTAACTATAGCGTGTATACGCGGATAAGACGAACAAGACTGGTACAAGGAAAGGAGGGAGAGGAGGATGCGCGATGGAAGCCTGCAGAAAGCAAAAGTGTAAGAGAGAAAGAGACAGAGACGGGGGTAGATGTTTGAAGGCGGGAAGGAGAGAAGTGAGATACCAGGCAGGTAACTTCTGGTAAGTTGGCCCACACCTACCAAGTAAAACGGAGGAACAGAGGGTGGAGGGTCTGAAATATACGCGCGAGGATGCGAAATTTATGTGTAGCCACACCTGGTTAGTGCTTACATGCGAAATAGTCTCATAAATTTCCATACGCGAACCGCCGGGGCTTAAATTCTACCGGTGCCGAAAGCCGGAATATTGGTTAACATTTCTGCGTTATATTCGGCTTTTGTGAGTGTTGCCCGGCCATCGTGGTCGATGACAGATGAAATGGTAAATGCCTACAAATTTTTCCATAAATCCGTAACCAAATACCACGTATCTATCTATACGCTTTTTCAGGATTAGAAATGATCTCGTGTTCGATACATGTACGTACATGCTACATATGTATCTACATTATATATAAAATATATGTATATCGATTGAAAATACGTGTCCGTTCGATCATCCAGGTATTTGTCGTTTAATCGTACAAATCAACGTAATTCCATCTATGTCGGACCGCATACGTATTTTGTCAGGGATTCGCACGAACTCAAGGAACTGAATGACATAGCTTTTCGTCTACCCCATTCGCTCCCCCCGCCCCCTCGCTCTTTTACTTTAAACGTTTAGCAGCAGGTGCACTTAATTACGTAACATTCTGCATATTTAATTTTTTCTTCTATCTTTCGCATACGTGCATTCGCGTATCCGGTTAAACGTGATCTGACCTTACTCCAAATGAGTTTCGCGTGAGTTGTACAGATTGAAGATAGAATTTTCGCATGTACCGCACACCGATATAAATCAAAAAGTTTCACGTTTAATTTTAGACGGTGAAATGTAAAATACACGCGAGTGATTTTCGAAAATCGCGTCGTATCTCCGAATTGCGGAAGAGGATTTTAGAAATTTATTAAGAACGATTCTACGAGTTACGCCGAGTTATTTG
The DNA here is from genome assembly GCF_051014615.1 of Bombus vancouverensis nearcticus. NCBI lineage: Eukaryota > Metazoa > Arthropoda > Insecta > Hymenoptera > Apidae > Bombus > Bombus vancouverensis. Next base: position 12,177,430 of record NC_134925.1, read on the forward strand.
AAAATTTTTATTTTCAAACCATTTGACGTTCTTATAATTCAGTGCGCGCAAATAGAGGTTCAAGAGTCGCACACTGTAACAGAAAAGGAAAGAAAGAAGGAAGGAAAAAACGATATTGACGGAAACAGACGGGAGCAACAAAACCTGCTGTGAGGTCTGGCTCCGACACGGGGATTTGTCGATCGCTGTCACGGCACGAGAACCATGGAACAGTACGGCGAAGAGAGGGTCGGAGAGGACGAAATGATTGTGCGGTCAGCACCAGCAATCAATGCCTCTGCGTACGGCACGCATGGAATTCGATAACACTGACCGTTTTCCACGGTCTCTTACGTACCAAGGTACCCTACTTTGAATCGTGCGTCGGAAAATTTACGTATATATATAGGTATGGATAAAATTGGAAACGAGTGTTTAAACGATTTACAGCAAAATCGTACGAGCAACTATTTTTCCTGCTATTACTTGTTTACTCTCACCCGTTGGCGTATAAGATTCGAATCCTACACGGCGATGACTGAAAATGCGAAAAATGAAAGAAAATGTCTTATCTCGTCTTTCAAACGAAGATAAACAAAACGGACGGCGAGGATATCGTTATACTAGGTATAGGATCGAATGTAGCTACTGCACGTGCAAACAGTATACGTTACAGTTGAACGAAATTTCGAGAGGAATATTTTCCTTTTTGTTCCCTTTTTTCCTCGTAATAAAATGTACATATGGTAGACGATAACACAATTTCATCAAATCGATTGGTATCGAACAAAATGAAAAGCATACGGAGAACAAATAACGGACGCTTCAGAAATCGAAATAAAACGGACAGCGAGGATATTTTTTGGTGGAAATCTTTATCGTTCGAATACTCGGACTCGGTGCAATGAAGATAACCGATAAACGGTACTTTATCTCAGCGATAAATCAAACCCCGGGACAAGGAACAAGTCGAATCAGTCCAGGCGAAACGATGAAAATGCACGAAGCGTCCGGTTGGGAAAATAAATCAGGCCGAAAATCTCGGAGACATCTGGAAAAACATCCGCGTATCATCGCTAATCGAATAGCACGCGGAAGATCGCACGATATCAAACAGATCCCCCTTTTATTTCCCCGTGGACAAAACGCCGACTTTCGAACTGGAATATCGTGGTAAAACTCTGTCTCTCATTCGTTGGTGGGACACGTCCATTCCTTGTCATCCGTTTCTACGGCGAGTAGCAAAATTGCGTTACTGTTGAGAGCAGCCACCACATCCTAACTATAGAGAGAGAGAGAGAGAGAAAGAGAAAGAGAGAGAGGGAGAGAGAGAAAGACAGACAGAGAGAGAGACAGAGACAAACAGAGAGAGGAAGAGAGAGGGGGAGAGCGGGAGAGAGGTAGGTAGAGAGAGAGAGAGAGAGAGAGAAGTGTAGAACGAGCAGGAACGGCAGAGAGCGGTAAGGGACAGCCCCGAGCACGGTCGGCGTCCAGGGCGGAGGGATCCGCTTTATTGGAGAGTGTTGCTATCGACAGCCTCGCGCCGTTGGGTTGTTAGGGTAGGTAGGTAGGTATACTCTGCCGCGGTTCGCTGCATTTTCTCTGTTATCGTTGTAGGGGGTCTGAGCGAAGCCGCGCGGACAATGGCGGATCCCCGTGGCGGATGGCGAGAGAAAGTAAAAATTAACGAGAATTCAAGCTCGGCCGGAGCCATTGAAAAATTGCCCGGCATTCCCGGCCACCTATACGTATGCGGCTGTTTGGCAGTGCAAGTGTATGTGCCCGGGTTTGAGACTTGCCGGCAGCCGTATATTTTTTTTTTTTTTTTTCAACGGTTTCTGTACTTCCCTCCAGAATTCCTTCATCCACTGTTATCCACGGTTCGTTCCGTTTTCCAGTATTCTTCATGCTCGAGCCTTTCGTCCTACCCGCTTCTGTGAGAGCGACAGGTCGCACACCTCGCACACCGCACCTTGCTCGCCACCCCAGCCCTTTTCCTGCTTCCTCGATGACGTTGCTTCCAGTATGCCACCAGTGGACCCATTATATCCTCTGTCCCGCTCTTCCCATCTAGACGTTCCATTGTACTGTATGTTTGCTATTACTAAACACTGTGCCCAACTATTAATATTCCCGTATAATGCAAGATTAATATCGGCTTAAAAATATTTTATTAATGCGTGATTTTTTATTACATTTCGTTCTGATATCGAGCATTAAAAGCATTACAAGAATCGAATTAATGGTTACTTTGAAATACGCGAGAAGAATATTTTTGTCACTACGAACATATTTCGAGTACGATACGCCAGATTGGTAAGAACGAAGGAAGAAAATGAGAAGGCACTTTGGTCATTCGCGTAACTTGATTAATGAACATTCAACTGGAAAGAGCAAGAATAAAAACAAGCGTGTATCATTCGTCATTGATGTAAACGGTGCACCGCGTAACGTATTTTCCTCGGGAGGAATTCTGTCGAGTAAGATAATGGAATAGAACTGGAGCAGATTACGCGAGGAAAGAATTGCATTAGAATGATCGATGAACTTTGTTACTTCGAACTGAAACTAAACAGTGAAATACTGCTCCCCATTAATTACATTTAATGCGGTAAGGAAAAATATGTTGCGAAGTTTCCCTTAATCTTTTATGTGTTTATACGTAATTACAGCGACATAAAATTTTGTTGCCTATTTTTACAATCTTACGAACGCGTGAAAAACGTCTCGTAGCTGCTAAATAGTTGAAAAATGGAGACTCGAAGGACGTTCATGGAAAATTTAATCGATTCGCCGCACGGAAACGCGCACCCCAACGTAGGCTCCAAGTGGTTGGCCAAAATTAACGCAAACGTTGCCACGAATTGTAACGTCTAACAGAATCTCTCTTAACCCGCTTCCCCATTTAACCATTCCTCGTTGGCCGTAACGCGTATCCTTACAAGCGAGTAAACTTTCGACGATCGATCGAGCAACTGAAGGTTGACTGCAGAGGATGCGAAAGGGAAGAGAACTCCGTGGCGGATGTATTCGCGTGGCTACAGTATACTGGTTGATCTTGCATAGAATATCCTCTCTCGTTTACTCTTCTTATTATGGTGGTGGATCGATCGTGTCGGCACGAATATATTCAGGCCTGGTAAGATGGCTCGGGTACGAGGAAGGTGGGCCACGCAGCGAGAAGGGCAGGAGATGCCAAGCAATGGGGCAAAGACGGTGGAAGTGGGGGATGGGTATGGTTTGTAGCTGGAACGGTAAGCCTGTCCGTAGGACTAGCGGCACGTCCTCCCCAGGGAATCCGGCGTATCTGCTTCACGGCACGGGCAAACACGTCGGGATGAAGGAAGTCTGGCTTCCATTTCGCAAGACGCGCCACACCGAAGCGGAGTAAATATTGATACAGATCGAACATCTAATCGCTCTGGCCCGGCCGTTTACCGACATGCCGCTCACACATGGATCTTCCGTATACGTGTATAGTCGCGTGGTTGTGCTCCACTGCAACTCTGAATACTTTTATACATAGTTGAGAGGAGCCATGATTGACGTAGCAGAAAACGGCAGGTACATAGCCTGGCGACGCAACAATTTGTTCGTCGTATATTGCCGTTTCGTTGATCTACCAAGATACGCAACTGCGACGGTATAATAGGTCCTTGAGGAGGAAGTATCATCAACGAGTGGAAACAACTGCGAGGGAATAGCTCTACTAATTGTCGAATTATTTCCCCACACGTAAGGTGGAATGATCTCGAGAGCTTGGATTAAAGTATCGGTTTCTTCTCTTTCGTGTTCTTTCCATGGCTTTTTAATCACTATCGCGAACTAAAATCGTGTTCATTTTCCGTATCATCCTGTGTATCGGCGTTCCACGAAATTCTATCAGTGAGAAAAGGTACGATCGATTTAAAGTTGCCAGGCCCGTTACAACAAGTTCGCCGGTCGTAGGATATTCCTCCTTCAGCAGCTTCTGTCTCCCTTTTGTCTGTGAATCTCATAATGCACGCATGATCGGGCAACTTTGTCAGCGAGATACCATGCGGCAGGCCGGTGGCCGTGCGCTTCTATGAACGCGCATTGCCCGAAATGCTTCACTTCAGGGACTCGAGGGAAATCATGTATGAAGTTCCTCTGTTCCTACTCCCGTTCCGTCGATCCCTTTCCATCTGCATCCCTCTCCGCCTCTGTCGATTTCCTTACGGGAAATCCCGTTTTGCGATGTACAATTCGGCAGGCCGACGAAAAGGCAAAAAAGAAAGACGGAGAACGAGCCGGACTGACAAACAATCTAGTGAAAACGAACCGCGGAAGTCAGCCGCCACGGATTTCCTGCCCTATTTTTTTCTTTTTCGTCGTTACTTTTCCTTCTCTCACGTTTCTTCTGTTTTTTTCTCTTTTCGTTTTTTATCTTCCTTTTACAGACCATCGGATTAATTACCGTCAAAGTGTCGCTGTGATAACAAAGTTTCAAGAATAACTTCGTTTCTGTTAAATTTGCAACAATGCGGACGCGATAAAATTTCTAAACGAGAATTATTCTTGAAACCTTATTCTCACACGCCGTAGACGAGCCACAAAAGAAACACATAAGCCACATAAACTGAGAAATGCAGAAAAAGTATTCATTATCAGTGAAACTACAAGACGTACGTTTTGTTGTACATACTACACGTTACGTCCATTAGTAAAAACGTTAATGGATGTGCTCTTTGGCTGGAATCACCGTGACTAAGTCCATTTAATCCTTACTTTCTCTTTTCACTTTTGTAAACATAAAATGAACATGTTACAATACTTATAACCGATTCTTCTATTTTTTGCCGGTTATCCATCAACGTAATGCAGAAAACAGAACGAGAAAACCTACGTTATTAAACCAAATAAAAGAAATATTAGCATATTAATGACACGATATTATACTGAAATATAATATTAGATCTGCGAGAGTAACGCAGCGTTGCAGTATCTTTAATTTAATAACATACGTTTCGCGTACTACTTTACTCTTTAAAAGGCAGCGCTTAAAATAACGTGTTTAGCGTTCGAGCAATGCAAGAAATATTTCCAGTAGCGTATTATCTTTCGTGAAAAGGGAGCTCCAATTTCTAATTGTAAATGATCTAACTTGCACGGAAAGAAGCAAATGTCAAGCGAGGCTGAGAAAGCTGTATGTGTATTGTCGCGAAGGTATTTGTTGCTGGTCGACCGTAATTTTGGATTCCAACGACGCGAACGTAAGTATGTGTTTGTCAGGAATGATCGGGGTCAAATCCGGTGTCCATCTTTCATTGTTATCGCTAATGGAGGAACTTCTGCTGCCGCCGAACCACTCACTCTCGGCTCTGTCCTTACGTACGAAGGAAAGGAAGGCGAAAGAAAGCCCGAAAGGCGCGGCAGGGGGAGCAAAGGAGGCAGAAGAAAGGATCGATGCATCGACTGGATACGCGACTTTCCGGCGAGTTTGAATTGAAAAAGGACGCGGACCCTGGCGGCAACTCTTATCTGGCCCACATTTTAAAGCTTGAAACTTCCAGGAACCATCGTTTCGCCCGTGTGGGTAATGGTGGCGTGTGACGCGAATCTTCCGGCGGGTCTCTCCTTCTTCCCGTTCTATGCACGTTGTTTCTATCTCTTTCCTCGCGTGCAACACCGAAATTGTCTATCGTCCTGTAAACGTCTGCCCGTTCGAACTTTCCAATGGTTAATGGATCTTCTTCCAAAGCTTTAGCGCAACTGTTTTCCTTTCTTCTTTACCGAGTACGCAACATCGTCATTCAGTTTGCGAAGGACTCACCCAAATACCGTGTACTGCATCAAGTACTAATTTGAAGCATTGCGTTTGCAACTTGTATCTGTCACACTTTTGTACGTACAAACGCATAAAAGGGTTTCTCTGGATTCTCTCCTATTTACCAAATGCACTAGCCAGCATCTGTACCAACCGACAGGCCCGTCGGTCCCCAACTTCCATTGTGTTCATACTGGTATCGGAAAGTCGACACTTTACTGACTGGAAACCCGTCAGGAGTATTATGCCAATTAGCGTAATTAGTCTGGTACTCGCATTTGATTTTAAGCCTCTCGACCCTTCGGGTACATATAATGGGCGTGGGTAGGAGGATCGCTTTTCGCGTCGACGATATTCATCGTCATCCACAATCGTTCTCAAGCAATTCATCCGTAGAAAGGATACAAGAGCCGCTTAAATCTGGTTTATCCGATAAATCTTGCAACGAGTTTCAGTCACGGGTTTCAACGTAGTTCACGGTTAAAGGCTCCATGATCCGCTTGTGTGCTTTCGAATTAGCCAAACGATCTGCCAAAGCATCAGTCGAAGCAGTTTAGATGGCTGTATAAACCGTGTTTGATACAAAGGTGAAAGATTCTCAGACCTTCGTGGGAATCACGATCAGAAATTAGAAACGACAATTCCTCCCCTCTCCTTCCGTCGAATTTGGCTTTGGAGTTTAATTAAAAATGTTCGAGATGACAAACAAATATTTGAGTTACTAAGGAAGAAATATTAGAAATAAACGTTATGATAGAAATAGTGTGTCAAGTCCAAAAGAGACAACGCAATCAGTCTCGCTAAAATGAATAAAAGACAGTTTCAATAATATAGGACTGGTCGAAAACATCTTCAATATTAATATTATTCTTCGGTAAAGATATAAAATATATTATAGCCTGTAATAATAACGTAAAGTAATAATGCAAAAATAGGTTACTCTTCTTGAATGAGAACTATTCGTAGACTAGAACGATATATTAAAACGATGTGTGAACGAAAGAGACACGTAATTATACAAGAATATTTAATTACCTATAAGTAAAAGATATGCTTCGATTTCAAAATTATAAAAAGTTGGAACATTTTAACATATTCCTTTTGCGTCTTTTATACGTGTAAAATATGTCTGTCAAAGGATACTTTAATATTCGAAATGTCGAAAAAATTATGAATTTTTGAATAAAATGATATATGGTACGATAGTATTTCAGTGCTGCCTTTTACAATTCATAAACTTTTCATAATATCCTGGTAATATTTTTATTAAAGATATATTACCTATTGTTATACCTAAATCTGTTAGAATTCTGACGATAATCGAAAAAATGTGAGTAACGTATCGTAGGAGATTCGTATGGAAAAAAGAGATGCATTCACGTTGCGCATCAGGGTTAATGCACGAAACCAGAACTCTTAAGGATCGAGGGAAGAAGAAGGATATGGCAGCAGAAGAGGACGGATTCCAGCGGTTGAAGTAGCTGGGCAATATCGAGCGTCTTGAGATGAATCTTCGACGTCCCTCGAGAACGTCCATGCGGATTAACTATACTGCACTGTATAGCTCTCTGCACGTTTTCGAGGGTAGGGGGTGGCTGACTCGTGAACATAGATAGGGTACTCAAGATGCTGGGCCACGTCGAGCCTCTTCATATACCTTCCATAATCAACTGCATACCGCAGTGTTACCATCGTCAGTGGTGCCATGCTTGCCAATAGCATATGAATGCCGTCTATAAGATACCGCGTGCCTCAATTTTCCTCGGTATTTGTTCCACCAGTTCGACAATTAATCGCCGTTCCAACGCGCCCTTGAAAATCGAACAACGTAAAAAGCCTCTTCGCGAATTTCGTTAACCGATGTTTACTGATATCCGATTATTAGTCACTACGTCGACGAAGGTAAATAGCGAGGATTGGTATATTGATTAATTTGGGTTACATTCAACAAGTAGAAATTGATATTTGGAGAGAGCAAATAATTATGAAGATACATACATGATACGATATTTGCACTACGTTCTGAATTCGAAGCCTATAAATTCATTGCTTAAAGAGAAGTAGAACATCTATTTATATTCGTACGTATCCTGAATTTTAGGAATTCCAATAACAACTTATTTCTTGTAATTTAAAACTTGACGTTTGAAATTGTTTATCCGTTGGGAGATTCCTTACAAATTATTCCCCATTTTCAACGATTAATGATCAAATGTGGCAATGAATTAATAGCTACGTTTAATAATGACATTATATTTTTATATTCATATAACAGAAGAAATAATTACTATAATATACCTGTAGCAGCATATTCCTTAACGAATTTTGTACTTTTCAGAGTATCGTTAAACTGCTGGTTTTCGAAGGCGACGAAGAAGAGGAGAGAACGTCGAAGCAAGAGAAGGGAAAGCGAGCACGGTGCTGAAGCCTGAAAATCAATTACCAATCACGCCTTTGGGTAAAGCCCCAACGCCTCGTGTTCGTCCAACGGAATATAATGGGAGTTACGATGTCGTGCTCTGAGACGTAAGTGAGTACAGTTCGTCGTAATATCGATTTCGAAATTCCAAATGTTTTATTTCTTCGTAATTGGTAGCAGATATTTTTGGTCGCCGCAATTCAAAATTAGTCAGTGTGAAACTGCTTTTTGTCTTACGAATAATAAAACGAAGAAAATATTTGCACAGTGTATATTTATGTGCATAATTGCAATTTTGGATTAATTACAGATATCGCCATCATCGATCACCTGTCGGCTATGCTTTCAATTACCCGAAAAGTCTGATAAAACAGGTGTCAAAAGAACATTTCGTCTGCTATGTTCGTCGACTTTCAAATTCTTTCAAACTTCAGAAATGTTAAAGAATTTTCATATCGCTCGATTTCGGGAATTTATTCATGCGCGAAAGCGCGTTCGTATCTAAAAAATAATAGTTTAATAACGATTTTACGTCTCTGGATAACCTAAATTTACGAGTTGGCGCGTATCGCACGGGAATGTCTCGTAGGAAGCATATTAGGTGCAGAATGTCTCATTTGGTTACGAGTATATTTTTTGTTAGCGTCATTCTTATAGCGGGCGAAGATTAACCAAGCGCAACGCGATCCGCAACAAAAACTCGACACCGGTTGGCCGTGAAATGAAAAGGAAACATTCTAAAGCTTTTTACAATTCAATGCGATCCAGAGAACAAGAGTAAGCGTTGAATGGGGTCGTTACGTCACGGAAGCACAATTTTAACTTTACCTACGAAGAAAAAGGGAGTGGCGCATTCCTCTTTTCTCTGCCATTTTCATCGAGATCTTCGTTACGCGATACAACAGTGCCAAGTGGAAAGGGTCAGAAAGGGAAACATCTCGACAAAATTTTCTCCACGTGAGCCGGCATTAATGCTCTACGCGCACCACGGTGACGGTTCCAAAGAGCAATCGTTATATTCTGTGTTCATAGAAAGACTTGCAGCTTGCTAACCCCTCCTCACGATGGGTGGTAAAGGTAGACAGAAAGGAAGGAAGAGTGAACCAGCGAGACTATGATAATAAAAACTGAGTGCGAGAAGAGTGGGAGAAAGTAAAAGACGAGTTAAGGAAAGACGAAGCGAGAAAGCATATGCCAGAAATGAAAAGAGAGCGGACTAGCCCATGATGATACGTTATATCGTATTTCATTTGCTAAAGTTGGATATTTTGTTCGTTTGAACGAGGATAGACATGTTGAAAATCCGAGGAAATAAGCACCTAGCTGTCATTTTTCTTTGGTGTACTATTCTATTTCCGACTCGTTGCTAATCGGAAAATACTTGTTGCATGAAAGAAAGCTCGATGGATAGTTACGGTACTGGAATTATAAAAAATATTAATTTGGTTTAGGGAAAAATTTCAAACGATGATAGACTGGCAGTGAAAATGAACACGAGTGAAAATAAATATCCATTTTATACACTAACAAAATTAACGATGTCGCGTGTCAAACAAGATCAGATATATACGCGTTTGCGGCCATATAATACACAATACACATTTGTATTTTTATGATACGATGCAAGCATCCTGATGAGGTATAACTTATCGTCGTGTATCTAACGTTGATTATTTGGTGCCAGGTTTAGCGATAATACTGGTCGACCGAATGAACTTATTATACAAGCCGTTGTATACAGCTGTATATCTAGAAAATGGTTTAATTTCCATATTTGACTAGAAGAGTTTTACAACGAGATGAAAATTATTATTCAATTTAGAGACTTCAATGGAGGTTCTAGCTGTAAATGTTACCATACAGCTTAGAAAACTTGTTATATTTCAATGGGCTACCATAAACACAATTAATTCTGTTGATTATCAAATTCTCATAGTAGAGGCGAGACTGGTAACTTGGTGGATAACAAAGTTGATGCAAATGTACGATTATGGCGATTAAAGGGTTAGCCCCGATGGGATAATCGTCAAGGAGAGAGGCCACGGGAGTCTAATGAGCTCGGACGGGGTGATCGTATAAGATCCTGATGGACGCTGAAGAAGCTCGGCCTCGAAGGAACCCCATAGCAGCCAGCGAGGATAGGACGGGGTAGATACAGGCCCGAGAAATGATTATAAATGAAGCCATCCTCGTAGCCGGGGCTGAGACCGCGGCAAAGCGGAAGGAGAGGCACTCGTCTGCCAGGACGACAAAGTAAGAAGAATTGAAGACGATGTCAAAAATAAGAGAAGCGTATTTACAACGGTGTGAAATTGGACTGCTAGCCTGTGAGAGAAATGAGGGTCTCCGACTGTGCCGAGAAAATGATATTGTATGTTACGGACTGTATCGCGAAGGCGACAGCGTTGCTGTAGCTCGAATTTTTACAGCCCGCAAGACACGCTACTGCCATTCGATATTTATAATCCGCTAGAACATTCTCCGTCTGCGGAATACAGGTGCAGCATGCTCGTAAAAAGACAGTTAAATAATAGAGAAGAAGAAACGAATTTTACGTTGGATTTACTTAGCGACGTTGCTCACAATGCGCGGCTTCCAAACGATACATCACGGGGGATTCGTAGACGGTCGATTCGTTCCCGGTAATGCTGGCAATTTGTTAAACAGTGCATTATTCAAAGTATTAAATACAGTATAGTTCTTGAGAAAATAATCTGACTTGTTATTCGAATTGAATGATTATCCAATCGATTGTAATATCAGATAATTTATCGAGTAATATCGTCTCTTATTTCAAAATGCTATACAGAGTAAGAAATTTAACAAAAAGGTGTATCTTTCATTTTTTATGGAATACATTGATATTTTCTATGAAAATATAGGTCACTCTGTATATCAAGAGTAGGCCATACGCGTGACTCGATTTACAGAACATAAACCTGGTCGCGTATTGCATCCATCATTCGCTTGTAACTGGAAAGTGGAGTTGCGTTTGAAAGCGATTTGCTTAGCGATTATGAAACGACTCTGGCCTGCCACTCGTTCGTGTACCAGCGTACGATTGTGAATATCTACGTGCACTGCGGCGTCAGCGGCAGCCACAACAACGCAAATGCAAATTTATTGTTATTCGATTACTGAATTCGGACCCGCGTACTCCGCACGGACGTTAATACTATTATAATGTCAACCGCTAGTTTCTGTGGGCGCGATATCGAGGGAATGGTTCAATTTCTGCGTAACCATGTCCTTAAGCTGCAGTCAAATTCAGGAGACAGCGATATATTTTGGAACAGTCGAATTTCTGCTTAAGACTGTTTCGTAGGCACGTAGGTTTAATCGTTATATGGTGTCAATTGAATTTTGCATTCTCGAAAAGTGATTTTAGGTCAGTATTTTGTATATGAACTCGAGAATCAATAAAAATAATTGGCTCATAATTGTAGGTGGAATGATCTATATACTGCTTAACTGATCTATAGAACTATTCTACTTTAATGTAGATCGCGTAACTAATTTTCCATATTATTAACAAGGAGTGTGACACAAATATAAACCGTGCCATAATACAAACGCAACGGTCCATTTAAAATTACGAGGATAGCGGCTCTAATACCTTGGAAGAATAATAACACGGAGATGTTCGTGACGTAAGAAGAAATTGCTCGTCTAATCCCGTGATTTTACAGCAATATTCGAAAAAAAGTAGATGTATAGTAGAGCAGTGAGAAAAAAGCAGCAGTTGACATAGCCAGTAGTTTAGTTACATCCCTATCCGCGCTCCCAAACATTTCATCCTCCAGAGCTTTTACTCGTAAAGTACAGATTTGATAAGAAAAGCGGCTTATGGTACTTCTAATTTTCCCGCCGGCTCGGCAAATATTATGCATACACCGTAAATCTATGTCTCCGCGAGAGGATGATGTATCGTCGACCTCGACCTCTGCTGAAACTTATAGCCGATAGCAGCAAAACGTAACGCGCCTAGAGAAGAAGGAAGGAGAAACGAAGAGCAGGGTCGCGTCCTCTGAACGTTGTGCTTCCACGAGAAACATCGATGCAAGGGCAACGCTATCGCGCGTCGCCTATGTACATATGTAGTTAAATTTCTCCACTTGGATTTAACTCGCACGATGATACTACAACATCGAACTATCGAATCGATCCTGCACACTCGAGCTCTAGTTTTCGAACGTTTCACGACGATTCGAAGACTAAAACGACATTCACCCTTATCGATTACAAGAAAGAATCGTAAGTTGCCGCGTCTCATACTATATACAAGATAGAAAATTGTAACGTCTTACATTTTTTAAATATTAAACTACCTTATATATAATAATTGAACAAGCGAGCTTGTCCCGTCTCAACGTCTATTAATAACGCGAATGCCGTTATAATAACGTATAATGTGCAACATTATGCGTGCCTACAAACAAGGGGAACTCGAAGTTTCTCGTGTAACACGAAATATATACGTAGATTTACGTGAATAAATAAACTCTTTGACGTTTTACGGGGTAAAACAAAAATTAATTTTTTTGCAACTATGAACGCGCGTGAAAGATCTCTCTATTTTTAAATGCTTAACCGTCTGAGTTAGATATTACTTTATGTTAAAATTTTACGTTAAGATGAAACGTTCTTAGATAACTAATGAAATTTCTCAACGAATCGTGTTATAAAAATGGAAGATTCCCTAAATATCTGTCAGATATTACATTCGTATACATATCCCTCACAATCAGACCGCGTCTTAGAGAAGTCTTCAGAAAGTTAGTTGCGGCGGCGCTGTGTTCAGCGTTGCTGGCGGATATGGGAAGGAAGTTATGAAGTGCGAGCATCCGTAGCGCGGCGTAGCACTGCTTTATAAACGACTTTTCGTGCGAAGTTTACCGGCATTCATCACCGACGACTCGACCTAACCCCCGCATCCCTCCGCCCGTTTCCCGCTGCGCAACCCTTTATCCTTCCATGACACGAACTCGGCAAACGTAGGCCAAAATGCTCCAGGGATAAAAACATGGGACTAGAAACAATGAAAACTGACCTGGTGTGGCGTCACGACGTCCCCTTGATCGATAAATAAAGTTTTCGCGGTAATGTTTTCTTAGAAATGAATTGTTTTCGATTCATAAACTGTGCAAAAATAAGAGACTTCCACGATAAGTTCCTTCCCGATTATTCCGGTCGTTTTTACGCGGTCGATCTAATCGTGAAAATAATCGTGCCTGTCTGCAACTGATTTCAGGATATTTAGAGAAACGAACACGGAGAAATTCCTCTAGATCCTGATTTGAAAAAATATTTTTTGACGGATATTTTCAGGAAATGTGCAAAAGTTTGAGTGCGTTTACAGTAAACGTCACAGCGAGTTAAAAGTTTGTTTTTATTTGTTCGCATATAGCGGGCCAGGAAGCGAAGTCACGATAATAAATGTTGTCACGGCTATCCGGAAAGCACTCACGCGGCCTGTCTTGCATTTAATGTGGTGCAAACGTAACATGGCTTTCACTCAGGCGGTTAACGAAATTTTTCGTTCTCATGTTCGTGAGGCAAAGTAGTGCATTTAGTTCACTGAAGAAAGGCTAAATGTAACTTTTCGTCTTTAATTTTATAATTTAAAATATTATATTTGAGAGATTAAAAAAAGAATTCCCTTTTTTTAACTATATTGAATTTTATAGCCTTCGGCATCGATCAATTGCTCTCAATTTTCTAAAAAATTTCCCAAACTGTCGTTCCATTTTTACGTCAAGGTTTATTTCTCTAAAAAGTAAAGAACTTTTTTTTAAAGAAACGAGAGTACGATTGAGTCGAGAAAACTTCAAAGAGCATAGTTATATCTTATTCTCAAACTTGTTGACTTTTGCATGTTCATCTAAATGAGTTTACTGAAAATAATTTAAATTAGTACTTTAATCAAACAAGATATGATATTACCAGCGTGAAATAGTTCATTTGTAAGAAGAATCGTGCAGCCGAAAGAAAGGCCCTTTTCCCTATGAAAACAGAAACGTTATAAATATAAAATCAAATCTGTTTCAGACAATTTTAATGTCTACTTATCGTTCTGTCTATTTGTCATTTCCCCATTTAAGTAAGTTTCCAGTTTTCCTTTGAAATAGAAAATCTCTATTTACCGAGGAGGGATCGATTTGCAGACCTCTGTCCATCAAATATTTTTTCTTCTATTTACTCTGCGTTACGAGTTTAGGTTTTCGAAATACTTTTTAATCAAAAGTAAAGTGGGAGGAATCAGCGCACACACGTTCCGTTGATTCAATATTACAGCGGGCATTAGAGTCGTAGCCAAACAAAACCAAACCAGAGTTATTCGTTTACCAAGCGTGCCCTTATTAAATCCCACGTTGAAACTGCGTCGGTTACGTTGTTTAAACCGTCTCGTCAGTCGCATTCACGAAATTCAGAGGTGGAAGTATGGTACGATTGTAGAGTGCACGATGAAAATAATGCGACAGTAGTGGATTCAAAGGCTGCTTATAGAGGGGCGGTTCGATTCGCGGTATATCGCGACGCGGCGTGTGTAGAAAGGGTGTAGAAGGGGTGGTGAGGGCAGAGGGAGAGAGAATCGCTAGTTGCAGAGAGCGGTTTGGAAGCACGTTCCAAATCTCGGCTAATTCGGTCTAATTTGTTCGCAGTTAGATTGGAGCGCCAAGAATTATTCAGGGGCTGAAATTGTTGGCGGTTAAGCGAGCCTCGCAAAATCGTCGGGCAACGGTGTAGGTAGAGAGCTGCTGCCGCTGCTGCTGCTGCTGCTGCTGCTACTAGTACAGCAGGAAGGTCGAGGGTGAAGCGATGAGTATTGGGAAGCGGGAAAGAGGAGGGAAAGGAGGCATCGTCCAACCAAACTCGATTCAAAATTGACCGTATTATTATATGTCCTGACCAGGCGCGGAGGGTTAGACCGCAACGCGTGCTACCTCTCGTTTTCCGCCGTGTTCCCTTCACCGCCTCCCCCACTTCTGTTACGAGCTGGAGATGGAGCAGGAGGAGAGGTTTCGGGAAACGCGGTCGGCCGACCTCCGCGGAAACTATGGCGAATTGTAGCAGAAAGCTGCCGCGTCGAATTATTTCCGACCGCAGGCCACGACCATTTATAATTTAATTACCATGGCAATTCCCGGAGCGACGTAGCTCTTCGGTATCTGTATACATACATACCAAGCAATCGTACATATTCCCGTGTAATGCTTCAGGTACATCATACGCGTAGTTTCAGATCCGTAGTTACCGATCGACAGAATTTCCAGGAATCCTTTGATCCTAGGCGCAACTCCGTTCCAATTAATTTACCATCGCAAAAGCTTTATTTTAGAGTTAATCAAACGGGGAAATAAATTTTATTTAATCCACCTGTTCAATACCATTTGCTTTCTTATTCGTCGAATAAGAGTCTTTTATATTCGTTCGTATTTTAGTGATACTTTATGAAATCTATCTTATAATATGTTCCCCGCGTTATTATGCAAAACAATTTTCTTCCGAAATTCCGCGAAGATAAAACACTAAGTAGATCACAGACAACCTAATAATTATAGACATGTAAACTTTGATCGTTGCGGAAACTTGCATTTCTCCAAGGATCTACAACCACGAAAGTATGTCTTACCAATAGAGATGGAAAATTGGATGTATATATATGTTTCTATACATTTATATATATATAGAAACTTCTACATGCACAGGATGTACATGCACGGATAGATGCGAATGTGAATGGGTATCAGAAATAAAGAGGAAAAAATAAATGGAAGGAGAAGAAACGCAAACGACGATAGGTATCCTCCGCGGAACTTTGAATATAAACCTAGAATCAGGGGGCGTCTCGTGTCGATTTATTCACGTGTTTGTTCGCGGTGGGCAAAGTTTTGCGGTTTGTCAGCGCTTTTAGATTAAGGGTAAAGAAAGCGGCAAAGGGGCGAAGGAAATGTGGCAGAAGACGAAGGAGAGAGGGCATCGAAACCTCATAAAATCCTTAAAAATGTCTTTGTTTGATATGTTCGTGTTCCATCCTTCTGAAGCAGTAAAAGCTACTTTAGTCCGATAACGTTCGTCCAATTGAAAGACATAGCTGATCATCTAGATCGATCGCATATAAAAATTCTACCCTCTAGTGTTTCTATTCTCGCTCCTATTTGATACGTCTATAGATCTAACGAAAAATATTGCGAATGAATTTCAACCAGAGGTATAGTACCGCGTATTCCGAGTATTATAATTTTTCACTTATCAATGTTATCTTAATATTGAATTCAATCTAATTACCTGGAATGTCTGAGAGATTACGCCATGGTCAGTTCAATAAAGGAAGTCGTCGATCTGTGTTTGGAATAAAGAACAACGTGGAATATACGAACTCGTGTTTTTTTGTTTTTTTTTTTTTCGAAAGAGATCAGTATTCTCGTCCGCTGTTGAGTAGCCGACTGTAGGAATAAGTTGAGAAACGATCAAGAAAGCAAAAGGGGGAAATCTGCTAAGTTTTAAACTTCGCGATTCGGCTCGAGCCACCTGGCAATTACATTGCCAACGAGGATTGCTGGCTAGACCGTTCGATTCTTAGTTAACTGATGGGAAATTCGTATGCAACGTTGCATCGCTTGGAGAAGGAACTTGTTAAGTAACCACTATTATGTTTTTCTAGGGTTAGTGACTTCGCAACCTTTTCTCGACCTTGGCTCACGTTCTCATCTGTTTATCGTCACGTTTCCAAATTTCGTTGCTGTTAGAACGTTTATTGGCATTCCTACCATCCATTTCTCTTTTACACCCATCATATAACTCTACGGCGTAAGCGATGAATTGTGAAGAACGGAATAACATGGAAGCACGTTTCAATTCGAATTCAGGATAGCCAACGACGTCGCAGTTTCACGGTGCAATATCGCGGAATTCTTGACAGTCGCCACTGAAACTGATGGTCGTAATCCGCGTAAATAACGCGGAACACGTGAAAACGAAAACAAGCTGTTTATCGTGAAATCTTCTTAATAAACCAGATGTTCTTAATACTTTTAAAATGATGTAATTTTACAATTTTAACATCGATCGATTAACCGGTGCGTTGCGCGAACGTCTTTGTTCCGAAACCTCCTGTCTACTACATTTTCACAGTAGAAAATTTACGATGAGAGATGGTGGAAAAATATTTCATTAACCTCTTGATAACCTTCGAAGTAACCTTAATACTTCCTTCGGCGTAACTTCCTATGCCATAAACTCTATCCGCTTTGTACTTTAAATTGCGAGGTTCCTTTGAAACACTTTCATTCCTATTCTTTTTGCATTATAATTACGACAGAATTGTATAAAAAATTGTTAGAATTTCGCATTAAAGCAGCATTGAATTTTGCAAATGATGAACAATTAAGGATAATAATGGATAGTATGTCATAAAGGTATAATCTAAAATAATTAATGCAACGTTTTAATGAGAAGCACGGGTTTCTTTTGTGGAAGTATAATTACAAGCGGAGTCAGCGTAGATGGAGAAAAAATAGCATAAACAAATAGAATCTATATTTTGACGAAAGTTCTAAAGTTAAGAATACGCTCTACACAAGTTATTCCAGGTTTTCCCATTAAAGGATATTCTTTTAGTAAAAGTAAGGAAAAAATGTCACATAAGCAAAGACTCGTGTAAAAGCTTCGTTAAGAACTTCTAACAAAAGTATGAAATAATTAATCTCAACGATGAACAGATATACGATAGATAAAGTTAAATCGCAAGTGCATTTACATGCATTTGTACGATATAAAAGATGCTGGTTACGTAATGACGCATTTAAGAGAACCATATCCACTAACATCGAACAAAGTGGTGGGCAATCGAGTACGCCTGCCATACCAGCCTAACGTAACCGGAAAGCCAATGTTTTCGTTTGATGCCAGTGCAAGAAGTAAATTTCACGGAACTTTCCGGTTTCACAGTGGTGGAAGAATTTTACAGCCCTCTTACATTCTCCCTACCTTTACGTTTCTTTCTCCTCCATACTCCTTTTCCTTGTACACCATCTCTCTCTCTCGTTCTTCCTTTAGCTTTTAGAACAAATACTTAATCCGGATAGCAGGCATTTGCTTAAGTAAGTACCAGCCATTCAAAGCAGCCTCGTTTTACGTCCAACGCTGCACGCACTCTTTTCGATCTTCCAATTTCTTTCTCTACCATTTCCTTTTTTAACCTTCCAAATAACCTTTTTTCGCGCGGTGCTCCATCCAAATTTTGTATAATACCCCACTACCATAAAAATTAAACCCTTGATTCGATAAGGATCGATTTTGCATGCAGATAAAAGATTATTCTGGACATTTATATCGCGTAGTATGGTTTGCGAAGGGAATGCACGAAAACACGAACGAAAGCAATAGCTTGATATTAAAATTTCTATGAAATGAATCGACGTGTACACATACAATATCATTTATTTTATTTTAACTTATACAAATGTAAAATTCGATAGGGTTTTCACATTTTGCAATATATGCATATCATGAATACACAGGGCTCGTTCGAAGCACAGGTATGTATTTACGTTTCTTGGTCCGTTTAATAAAGATAAATATTCGAGTTTACGCGCAAAGCTGAATTTCTCAAAATAATGTATGGTTAATGGCTTTTGCTCTGTATCGTCATTCATAGGAATACGTTCCGCGATATTTAAGATCTTTCACAAAGTTGAAGAGCGCACAAATGAATAACACGGGCCAATTGCCATAGCACGATAGGTTGGTACGATTTGAAAGCCGCTTATGTGCGCTCTTCAACATTAGCGTAGAATGCCGTGGATTGCCATTAAGTATAATCCTGCGTTTATTCGCGGTGGAAGCCCTGTGCAATATTTTGCTTCGAAACGAACAGGGTTGTGAAATGCTTCGGGTTCGAATATATATGTATACATACATAATCTCCCTTAAAATTCATTATAATTAATTCGTTAATAGCAAGAAACTGCTTAAATCGCCTACGTAAAATAAAAATTTTAATAGGAGCCCTTAGTAAAGTGTAAGTGCCCGTCGAAACGTAGACTGAGTCGTTCATTCACGATGTAATCTTCCAAGCACATTAAATTATTCGCTTTTAATATTTATCGATGTACAGTTAGTAACCGGGATGTTAAAGCTAACTAATCCGATGATTATTTAAATTAAACAATACCTAGTCTTTTGCACATGTACAGCGAAACAAGCACACACTTGTCAATTTATAATAATAATAATAATAATAATACCATATATGGAAAATTTGCATGCAATTGGCAGACGGACAGATTGCCACGATTCAGATATCGTAATACGTATTTCGAGATTTTAATTATTACGTCAAGACAAAACAAATGAAGATACGGTACAGAAATTAAGCATGCAGAATGCGAACAGAAGGGCAATTACCTGTTAGACGCCAAGTAATAGCAGAAACCAGTTGCCAGACAATTAACGAGGCGCGTTAGTTCCAAGTACTCCGTTTTACACCCTTAGAAATGAAAAATTGTGGCTCACGGGGTTTCGATTTTCGGAAGACTACAGAAGACCTGGAAATGGAGCATCTCATTTAGCAAGCTGTCCAAACTATCATTTCGTCGCTAAGCTCAGGCTTCAAGTGCGACCATTGTTTGGGAATGGCGCTCGGGAATGAGCGACGAAGTGAAGATAGACTCAGACACGGGAGCCGCGTCATTACTAAGGTTGTTGATGCCGGCAGTTCATTTCCACCTTCGAATCTCCAACGAACACTCTCTCCGCCCCTTTCCCTTCCTGTCTGTCCTCCTTCCTAGTTGCCGGCAAGGGCTTGAGAACGGAAGTTGGATCTGAGACTTGGAGACAAAGCGAGAAGCAAGCATCCGGGATAATCCTGCAGGAGAATGTGACGTAGGTTCCTTCCTGTCACCTCCTACTCATAAAAGTAATTGGGATTTTCAAAAGAACACAGTTGGCCAAGAAATAGAACAGCACGATGTGCCAAGCGGTTTAACACGTACAATTTCCATCTCGAAAATATGTCTCGCGTCATTACAATTATGCGTATCGTTTTGATACGTATTTTCTGTAAACAGAAATCGTAACAATTTGTAAACATGGAATCAGTTTAAGAATCGTTGTTCTAATGGAAAAATTGATACAGATTATCTCGGAATTGGGCCGTACACTCTGAAATAATTGTCATGTACGTATAAAATTTCCGACCAGGACACTTAACGTGCATTTAACGTTCAACTGGGTATGAAAAAGAAATATGTTCCGCCGAAAGACGGAAATTAAACTTGAAATATAACAGAATATACCCATAGCTGTACGAAATGAAATATCATATCCTGAATTCTAAAATCATACGTTGTAAAATGTATATCGAATAGAATGCAGGTATACATAGGTAGGGGCGAATACAGGTGTTCGCTACGTAGAAAATCCTCTTTACAGATGGTATGATGGTGTCTGGAACCGACAAAGCGCGAATCGTCTTTGAGAGCTCAAAAACTTGAGTCAAACTTATAAATGTACTCTCTACCTTTCCCTTCCATTCAAGAGGTATTGCATTATCCCGGGCACGTAAACATGGCATTGAAAACTTTTCTCTTATTCTTCGGCAGCAAATGCCGTAATTTGCGCCCGAACTCTTTCTAGCGATATAAAGTCTCAGAAACTGTCCAGCCCGGCAATAGTTCATCCGTATCATTACAGGTATGCAGAAACTTGTAAAAAATTCTTGTTCGACAAAACGATTGCCAAAATGTCATAGTTTCGATAGCAATGCCGCAGACCTTAGGCAAAAATAATTGAAATACCTAGCGTTCAGAGGAATTTGGTTGCCGCGTAAAACGAGATAACGATTAATCGTATAGACTGGTTGATGTTCCGTGCGTGCAACAGCACATATATTCATTACATTTTACCGATATTATGCGTCATACTATTGATCGATACACACACTGAATGCTATGCCCCTATCTCTTTACGGTGCTCCGCAAACTAGAGGGCAACACACAGAACCTATCAAGCGAGCTGTGGACGAGATCGAAATCGGTGTTCCCGCGCAACGCAAAAGCCCCGACTACAAATAGGAGATAGTCTTCGAACCGGTAGGTAGACCAAGCTCTCCCGAGGGCTTTTTGCTTTGTGTTTCAGTAGTAGGAAGGTCTCGTTTAACGACGCCCGCCGAACGGAGCCGGTCGAACGAAACCGTAATTAACCGCAGTGAATAAGCTTCCGAATTTAATTAAGGATATTGAATGGTAGCTGGGTAATAACAGGCAGCCCGACTATATTGGCTGCGGTGTCACAAAGCTAGGCAGGGTACGGTACGGCGTATCATGCTCAAAGCTCGTCCAACCGGCGCTTTGATGTGGTCGCGGCCAGTGCGAAAGCGCGAAGC
This sequence comes from Bombus vancouverensis nearcticus, assembly GCF_051014615.1. Classification (NCBI taxonomy): domain Eukaryota; kingdom Metazoa; phylum Arthropoda; class Insecta; order Hymenoptera; family Apidae; genus Bombus; species Bombus vancouverensis. Next base: position 12,199,003 of record NC_134925.1, read on the forward strand.
ACAAGCAGACTCTGTACGAAAGGCGAGGGAGGAACCGATCTACTAGTAGGACCACGTAGGGCTTATTCGCGGACTTCCTATCCAACTTACCGAAGAAGTGCCAACTTTATGTTTCCTGTACACGGTTCGAGCTAACCCACACCCGGACGTCCGTCCACCAGCATACACCGTCTTCCTTCTTGTCATCCACCTCCCGAACCTCTCGGAAACTAACTCCAGCCATGGTGAACTCCACCGAAGGCTTTCAGTAACCTTCCACGGAGACGAAGAGCGTCGATGTTTCCTACCGTGTTTGTTATCATTGAATGTTCGCTACTCGAATAGCCAAGACGATTCGGCAATATTATAGAACACGATAGTCGATTACGAAACTGATACTTTCTTATCTTTATCCAATCATGTTTTTAACCTTTTCAGGAAAGATTTCTTCGTTGGTTGTAATACCCGATATTAGTCAATCACAAAATGGCAAATTTGAATTGGTACCACTGATCGATGATTTCATTTACGACCTCGCTATACCTTGACCCATAATACACCGTAAAAATAAGTCCTAACGCGACAATGTTACGTCGTCACGTTCCTTGCGCAATATCTCGCAAGCACGTTCATATTTCTCAGTGTTGTGAAATATCTGCGATGTCTCCGTAATACGATTTGCATAATATCATTGACCTCCACCTTACCCCACACGCTGACTCAACCCTATTCATTCGTTCTGGCGTAATGCCTCTTCACATGTTACGTATTATGTGTCCGCACGACGTCATTATAATACTTCAATGGTATAATCCTCTATTGTGAAAGTCTGCGCCCAAACTCGCTGCATTTCCACCAGCCGTACATATCCTATCTAACATTATTCACGTTTGATGCATTTGACCCGACAGTCGTCGCAGACAGCCGCTTCCGTAAACGAGAAAGGATTTGACGGCTTATCACGCAAATTGACTCGTTTCGAATCAAGTAAAAGGATAAACGAATATGTCGTAAATTACGATCACTCGTAGACTCTCGTAGTTTCTGCAATAGTAAGTACAGCGATTTTATTAAATCGCATTTTATCAAAAATAAATAATACTAATAAAATAATGCCAGACCTAAAAATGAAGTGGCGCAGAGCTCTTACTGCTTTTCAAGTGCCTATCTCGATGTATAATGAATTTATCCTGATATAAGATCAAACGATTACGCTAATCGTCTAAGGCATGCTGCTATGTATAATCGACACGCAAGTATGCAATAAACTTGCACTTGTTACAGGCTGGAAAAAGTTTCTTTGTAAAAGCTTCTTTGATGATTTAAAGATCTTAAGGTCGACCTTATTTCTTTAAATAAATCCCATACCTTTTTATTTTTAATACATTATGCTTGTTCCAACGCCCTGAGAAAATTTTTATGAACGGTCACTCAATGTAATAAAAATTACTTAAATTTTTATATCATTGCAATTTTAAATATACCATTTTGCTATTTTGCTGCTTCTTAAACGACTTGGACAATATGTTTCTTTCAAAGAAAATAGAATTACTTTCTTACTAGTTTGCCTTCTTTGATAAAATTCGCCATTGAATATTGCCTCTTAGGGCAACAACAAAATATCTTTTAACCTTTTCCTTTTTCTTCTTTTCTTGGGACACGGTCGAAATTTGTCGGAAATTTTAAATATAATTTGTTTGACTGGAAAAAAAATTCCCGTTCACGATTCGTCAAAGCAGTTTTGCCTCCTGCTCGTGTGAGTTTCGAGGAGCAAGGAAAGCTTGCCTTCGAAGACGTATAAGAACAATATCCGAGAGAAGCGGATTCATCAATGCTAGAGATCTGGATTTAAGATTCCCCTTGCATCGCATATGAACGAACTAAGGCAAAAGTAAGTAAGGGAAAGGGCTGAAGTAAAGGATGGAACGAAGATCGAGGGATGCACTTCACAATCCCCACAGACTGACGCTGCCCGTAAAGGGTATAAATGGCACGTATAAGACGTCGTCTTCCTCTTCGGCGTCGAGGACGCCCGAAACGTGGGAGGTGGAAAGGTGGGCCGACGCGCAGCTGAAAATTAATTTATTGGAATCGTAATAGAAAATGCTGGCTTCGTGAGAAGACTAGCGAAAAATGGGTGGAACGAGGCGGAGGAAGCTGAAAGAACTCGTAATTACAGAAATGTGTTTTCTCCCTCAAAGCTTCCTCTTATTTACGGATTTGCATATATCCACCCACGTTGAGGAAAAAGAGTTCTACGTAAAAAATTGTTCATTCGTAAATGCTTTCCATATATCTTATACGTTAGCTAGTTTATGTTTTATATGTCTTATATATTCAGAATCGATATAAGATACAAAGTTTCTTGTCCTTCTAGGCTAGCAACGAAAATATTATATATTCCTGATTACTTTCTTCCGATATATTTTAATACTTTTATAATATTTTTAATTTCTCTCTTACGATAGTAGTACTTCAAGTACATCAATGGCAGAGAGTAATCCTATGTCGGTAAATTAAGACGTTCCCATATGCGATAGAATGGATAGAACAAAAGGCTCAAACAGAGAGAACGCTAAGAAAGTGCTGGAACTGGCGCAATTCTGCTGCTTTGACATGAGATGTATTATAATGTGCAAGGATTTAGAGAAGAATACGATTCCAAAGATCTCTGTTTATTGTTTAGGAAACTACTTCTTCTGCTCGACGAGCTTTGGAACAACGAATTTCTATCAGACAGAATATATTTCCACGTACAAGTATATTTCAATATAATTCATCTTCCAATTTGTATCGGTTATAAAAAATCAAATTTTTCAAACGCCGATCAGGTAGGGTCTGGCAATTAATTTCTAGAGACGATAAATTCGGCGGAGAAAGGGTTAACATGACAGTGAAAAGATAGCACAACCCGGTCGCTAATTTGCCCTCTAACTCGTTCGTTCTCCACGAAGGGGAAAACAGCTAGAAATTTTCTGATTAAAACGTTATTTATTACGTCGAATTCTTAATTTCGCCGAGGGTGTAGCCGTAATTAAAGAGCAGCACGGTCTCGTCAACGAAAAGCGACGGATGATGGAAATAAGCGTTGGACTGAAATTAGTTTGAAAATGTAAAAGTCGCCTTTATACGGCGAGGACAGCATATGCAGTATAATTAAACGATCTTATACACCATACTAACTGTAGTAATATTTCCTTACACTCGTAGCGTACACAAGCACGCCTAGATTCCTGCGTTTTAATATAGCAACAACATTTAACTGGCGCTTTACAGCGCTTCGAGGCAAGACTTTACCACCCCCCCCCCGCCCACCCTCCGTGTACAGTGCGAGGCTAGCGACGAGGGGAAGTTCGCGTAAACAACTTCTTCGCAAACTTCTCTCCTTGCAGGCACCTTCGGCTAGAATTTCGAATTTCTAGCTCACCCCTCTGGGTCGAGCACCGACGTTAGCGTCAACTTCTTCCGTTGTGTCCATTTCTTCTTCTTCCGCGTACAATTACGGCTAGAACATGATCCTAAATAAGTTTTGATGTCTCGCCGGAGACGCGACATCGCCGCCTTATTGTGGAAAACTTTACTGTTGTGCGACCGATACGAAGATGTACGTGTATTTCAAGGTATTAGGTGACAGGCTGACCGTTTATCAAGAGATTGAAAATTATAAGGTTGGGAAAGCCGATATCGAACAATAGTTGAGGAAATAGGAAAACGGGCTAAAAAAAAAAGTTACGTGACTGTTCGGTATTCCCGTTAACGAGAGTAAAAAGTTATTTCGAATTTGAAACCAAACCTGTTACGTCCGAGGCTTCGTATAGCTATACGAAAAATGTTTTAATAAATTTGTTTCGAAGGTACGAGTGATACTTTTTTTGTTTCTACTTTTTTCATTTTTTTTTTTTTTTGTTGAAATGTAACGATACTATTTCCAGTAATAGTACTCTGAATAATATGAAAGTTATTATTTTACAAAGAGGTATTTCGTATTTCCGATGTTTTTGTAGGCAGACACTCGAAACCTCTTCACTTTCGACACGTATCTGTATCTCGTATTACGGCACTCGCGATTTCGAGCACGCCGATAGAGGGTCGAACGATGTACAGGTATTTTATGTGTTTGTTGATTTAATTGCAATTAACCGGCTCTTTATCATTCGGCAATATCGGAAACGGGAGATGTATCGGTTGGGGTGTAAAACGCGAAAAAGGGAGAGAGTATCAGAAGCGAATGAACCAGAGTAGAGAGTGTTATTTGTTTGCACGGATCTGTCTACCAGTGTTAATTAAATAGGATTTATATTCCTACGTATCGTTCGCTATATCGAAACACACGGCTGCCCGTTAAATTAAAAATCGACGGTATAATGGTGTTACGTGTGAGCGTGCTCGAGCGGAAGGCGGCGATTTTCAGATCATGCAACACATCTACCAAAATATACAATTTATTTTTTATTTTCTCTGTCTGTCGGTGGATCCAGCGATGAATCCGATCTATCCGGTTAAAAATTTGACGATTAATGCATCATTTAAAAAGTATTCGGATTTTTGAAATATTCAAAATGTACATATACTCCGCTAGAGTTCTCGCGGTACTTTATATAATCGCACTCTAGCTGATGTCTAATGAGAAAGAGAAAGAAAAAGCAAGAATAGGTCCGTTCGATACACAGTGATGGAATACTTCTCGCTTGGTTCAAAATAAATTCGAACTATTGCAAACAAAATATATCGCGCGGTCAGTCACGGATTACTTCGACGTGCGAATATTATTTAAATATTCCTCGATTTTATACCTCTCTTTGTTCTAAACGCGCAAAACGCATTCGGTAACACGTCAGCTCACGATCATTCGGTACAATTGCTCGTTGATGGCGGAAAAGCGTAGAAAATAATGTTTTTTCGACGACGGAAACTTTTAATAAAATAATGCGCTAATGGAAAAATACCAAATAAAAATTAATGTCAGGTCGTGCCGTTCCAATTTATTTGAACGAATCCATTCGGCACAAAAGTACTTATCAGTACTCGCGGACAACCAATTAAATTTGTTCGACGAAGCGGACGCGAAAAATGGAAATGATGGCGTTCCGTCGAACACGAAGAAACGAATTGCCGATAAACGCCGATTGTCGTCGCTCGTACAAAGCCTCCTTCCTTCCTCTTTTTTCTCTCGATCCTCGTCGAACGAGTCACTTGTGCACGCGCTTCGGCTCAAAGGCGCGAATAATTTACACACCCCTTCGTGTCGTGGCAACGCTCCCAAGACGTTTCAACCCCCTTCGCCTCTTCCTCCTCCCGCGTCAATCACACGCGTCGTAATCGCGAATCGCGAACAAACGGAAGCCAATTTTCCGTGCAACACAACAATACGGTTTGTTAAAGATAATTTCACGGTATATCAGAGATTAACCTTGTTACCTGTCAGAAAAAAAAGTCGCAGATCGATCGAACGAGGAAATAAAGATTTAAATCGAAAGGGGATTGACAGAGCATTCCGTGATCTTTATTGGTCGCGGATATAGGAAGCTTTTATCAATTAAGAGATGGCGAGTATTCCGCGGTTCCGCGTGCGTGGAATGAAAAAAAATGTGAAAGAAGAACGAATATGAGATGGTACGGGTCATATCGGCGAATCGCGTGGACGAAATGATCGCGTACCAGCGACTCCATTTAGTCGAATGGTTTTGTGGTTGGGCATTGGTCGTTTTTCGAGAGAAACGAAAGTACTCGAATCGCGCGCGCGTGCGAGTACGCGGTCGTTGACGCAAATACGTACAGACGTCCACGCGTCGTGCAACCTCGCTTTGATATTCCGTGTTTGTGCAATTACGCGCGACCCGTTTCCAAGCGAACGTTGATCGAATTAAGGTGCATTATGATAATCTGATTCGATACTGCGATGCCCCCTTCCCCGTGAACGCATTTCGCATTAATCATAGCTACCGTTTTACGTCGCCATTTCAGCAACTGGTTTACGATGACGGACTTATTTTTCCTTTTTTTTAATTCGTTCGATTACTCGAACTTTTCTCGCCAATTGCACATATTCTATTTACGCGCAAACATAAACTTGTTACAGCGTCGTTAAAACACGGTTACGATTGTTGAAATACTTTTGTTTCCTGTGCAAAGCAGAAAGGGAGGTCGAGCAACCGCTTATCTCGGTGTTTCAATTTCGCGTAGAATCATAGCGCGGAGACGATGGGAAACTCAGTCGGCGTTCTAAAAGAAACCACGAACAACACGCGTCGGTGCATTCCTATCGAAACACTTTTCGCTGCAAAATGGACAAATTTCCATTCACGACAGTGTGGCACGAAGCATCTACATAATATTATGCGTACGGTGAGACAAAGTAGTACGCAAAAGTAGTTTCTTCTGCGCTAGAGCTTCGAGGGAGCGAGGGAAGAGTGGACGAGACGCGGTGAAAGTTCGGCCGGATATCGTTGTAGTCGGTTCTTATACGCTCCAGGCTTGCTAATCTAAATTAAATGAGGGGATGCTAATGATCCGTTACCCCAGAAGGATACGCCGCTTCGGTACCACCCTTTAATCGATTCAGTGCGACGAGAGCGACGTAGAAAAAAAAGTCACCGCCTCTGCTTACGAATCGCTGCTGGCTCTATGTAATCGTGTAGAACATTTCGCCTCGACTTCTTCTTTCTCTTCTCTCTTTCTTTCCTTATTTCTTTATGCTCTTCTCTACTCGAATATCGGAATCGGGGGCATGGATAACGGCTTTTCAATAATTCGCTCTGTCGAGATGGCTGAAGAACTGTAGCCCGTGCAATAAGCTATAGGCCACGGCGGTTTGTCCGTATCATTTGTGTTTATCGCAGTATCGATTCGTTGATTTCTCACGTGGAGAAGTGCCAGTCGTAAATCCGAGAGAAAGCTTCGAATAAATAAATATGCGAGTCTTGTCCGAAGGAAAATAAGCGAGAAATACTCGCGAGCTATAATCGTTGTTATTTTCATTATACGGTAAACTCTCGCTTATCCTGTTACTCTCTCTTTAAGCTGTACACATTTCAGTAAGGCATACCGAAAAAAATATTCATCTACTGTTAACATTACTTATAATTCGTAAGTTGCAAGAAGTACTGTCGTTTTGCATCCAAATATTCTTTCACGCGTCCATAAACAGTAGGAATTCTACATCGCATACTTGGATGTCTCAGAAAGAAATATATTTCTATTCTAATATAGCGAATTGCTATTTCTTTATCGTATGTATTGTACAACTTACTCTCAAGGCATACCGATGAACTCGGAATTTTATACGAAATCAAATCGCATCAGTTTCCTTTTTGGAGTGTCGTCTTGAAGAGAGTCGGCGCCAGGGGATGTATGCATATCGTTGCACAGTCTACCGATACTGGTCACTGCATTTCATCCGTGAACATTCGTGTCGCAACGGGGTCGGAGGAACAGGTCGACCGCTTTGTTGCTTTTTCGAATCAACCTATCGTCTCGTCTGAACGAAAGCGTGCGACTGTGCGCCATCGTTGTAGTAGACTCGTACTACTCGCGATCACTGCGCGGTAACGGTTCGCATGATATCCGATTATGCACTCCGTATCGCGCTACATTCTATACATTGAAAATGCTCCGGTATAATAATAATACGGATAATCGGACGGAATCTTGTATCTAGAAAGTTCTAAGCTGAATAATAAGTTCTGAATTTTGCGATAGGAAGTTAAAATTATTTATAACGTAGTGAAGTAGGAAAAGTTCAAAACTGAAACGTAAAACTCTAGAACAATGTAAGATCTTTAACTGTTTACTAAATCTAAAGATAAAGTTCACAGCCTTATTCGTTGTTGCAACAACGTACAGAATAATGATCATTAAAGGAAAGTGTGCTATTGTACGGTACACACCAAAGTCGCCAATAGTCTTCAGGGAGCAGAAATCCGTGTTAGACAATTGATACTTAAAACGTATCGGCTGTTTGCTCCTTAAAAATCTAATAACGTGGCACTTGGTAGTGTTTAATTGCAAACAGTTAGCTGAGCACCGACTTTCAGGTTCACGTAAATCGAATTGCAGTTCATCGACGTCGAAGATACACGCGATAGTTCCAAAGAACTATAAGTCATCCGTATACAACAAGAATCTATTATAAGTAAAAGCATTATCTGTGTCATTTATAACGAGAATGAATAGTAAAGGCTCTAGATGAAAAATTTCTGTTAAACTCTAGAACTAACACGAAAGCACGAAGATAGCCAACCTCGTACCTTTACACAACACGTACGCCCAGTAAACGACCAGTAACGTGGCTCTCGATCCATTTGAATCGAGTGCCCGAAAAATCTAAGACTACCCTGAAGGAGCTTGATAAGCAACAGAGCATGATCCAGTCTATCAAATAACTTTTAAAACTCTGTATAAACGACAGCAACTTGTTCATTGTTGTCAAGTGTTACAGATAAAAAATTAAAGAAAACTACGAGATTAATGGCAGTGGATCGTACAGAGATAAAGACGTGCTGCTGATAGACGGATAAATGAGGCGAGACGAGACTACTTAATTTCCTGTTGATGATGAATATACGAATTATAACCATTACGTTAATTAAAAATGTAGTTGTATAATTATGTATACATAAATACATTATATCATTATATATATATTTCTCATTCACGAGAGACAAAATATCGATTTTTAGATAACTTGCATTTAGGAGAATGAACTATTATTCGTAAACGAAGATCAGTTTCTTTAGAGGCGTATCAATTCCAACATTATGATAGACATAGATAGTTTCGCATGGTGGATCGTGTTTACACGAGAATTGATGTCCTAGTACGCAAGGGAGGGAAAAAATCACGCCGTGGTGACAGATGTGAATGGGTACGCGTGACTTTCCATAAGCACGAGAAAACTGCGTTGCAACGAAAAAAAAAAAAAAAAACGAAGAAAAAATAAAAAAAAGAGGGAAAGATCCATGCGTGTCAAATCGCAAATATGCATATGCAACATCACGCTTGATTACTGATCGCGTCTCTTCAACGTTTTATCGTTTAACCGGTATCACGAATCCGTGGCTCTATTTGTACCAGAAAAGTGCTGTTTTACGAGCTATACTACGAACGAAGTTCGATACATCGAAGTGGTACGCCACGTGCGCATCCACGAAGCCGTTTAAGCCCAGTGGCTGTAACGCACCGATAACAGTGTGCACGCGTGTGCACGCCAGGAAAAAAAGAGAAATTCCGTCGGGCAGCCCTGTCAATTTTAATTGGCTTCACCGAGGCGTGCTAGGCCCTATTCATCGGATCAGTGATATGCAAATGCAATTTAATGACGCGATATCCTGTACGTAGCGATATCGACCGGGTCGACTTTAATGATACCGATGCTTCATATGTATAATAAATTCAATACGTAGAAAGTTTGTACACACGGAATATTATACAGAATTACAAACGGGATATATATATATATATATATATATATATATATATATATATATATATATATATATCGAATCGGACGAGCACGTTAAACACGGTATGTGTAGAATCGCGTGAATGTCACAAAGAAAATTAAACGGAAGGACGTATAGATCTGTATGTATCTCGTTTACTGTAAGACTTCGAATCAAATGAACGTGCCATACTACTTAGACTAAATATAACATTTCTTTGATGTTGTACTCTTGTAATTTGTCTGATACAAAATAATTGGATATTGCTCTAGTGTTGACGGCCCACTGAGACTACAATTATTGGACCAGTCAGTACCGAGTGCAAAAATAGATAAGATGAATGATACAGTAACAAGAATATAAATATTACACAACAAATGAATTCGCGAATGATGAAAATGAGATGCAAATGCATAATTCGCGTTTTTCCATTAATTTTAGAACCAGCTTAACATCTCTACGGTATTAATGGGTCTGAGGAAACGACTTCGAAACACAAAATTATTTCAATAAATTTTGTTTCAGAAAACAAGTACATATTCTATTATACTCGTGCTTCATACGTGCACATGTTACCTGTTCTAATTTACTTACCCAGAAACGTCAGATTTTCCTGCATTAACATGTCCATCGACAGACACGAGAAAACATATTCGATACCACAAGCATTTCGATTGCGTGACATCGATTCCATAGAATAGTGACGGGCGAAAGAGGAATTTACAGTGAGTCCGCGGAATGCATGAGAAGCTTGTACTACCGAGAGCCATTCAAAGGAGAAGGAAGTTCTCATTGTAGAATCCGTAGTAATAAATGTCTAATGTCATTCCTGTGCCACCTCGGTCGACCGTCACTTCCCTCTCTCTTTCTATTCCACTGTCGTTCCTCTTCAGCCTTCTCGTTTCCTCTTCATCCAACTTCCGGTTTGTCTATCCCTCTTCCTCTAATTATCCCTTATCTATATCTCGGTCCATTTGGTTCGCAACGACGTTATCTCGCCTGCTCGGACTGAGCAGAGACGCCTCCTAATCTTATTACTCAAAGTGTCGGCCAGGGAATGAAGGAGGTTGCAACACCAGTTTCCCTTCGTACTGTGTACTTCTCTCCCTCTCTCTCTCTCTCTCTCTCTCTTTCTCTCTATCTCTTTCCTTCTCGTTAGTTTCAACTCTCTTTCTATCATTCTCTCTATCATTCCACCACGATGTTCTTCTCCGTTGTAGCGGGCAGCTTCTGTCTCTTCCCGTTCCTCGCACGTTCGCAGCCCTTCCTATCTTCCTTGTCCCGTTCGAAGGCGGCAAGCACTGACATTGAGGGATTAAACCATTGCCAATCCGACTCTAATTACGAGTAACGGATTAGTACGTGTGCACCAGGAAAGTGCCGGGCAAACGAGGAAACTTTCGTGGACGACTACGTACGGAGAGGATATTGCAAATGTTTGTTCCGTGCTCGGTGTATCAATAAGAGAGTTTACAAGGATCTACCGAAACTCCGACCGAAAGATAAGATTGCTGATTTCGTATGCGACGTTTGACGTTTTGTCGAACGTTATGCTAAACGTTTCTCAATATCCAAAGGAAATTGGGAGAAAAACGAGCCAGATGATCGTAGCGCGCAAAACCTTTATAGAAGCCGATTCACTCTGGTTTCACGCAAGTTATCGGAAACCAGTGATTTTTTATAATTAAGGGATATAATTCAGAAGCTTCGAACACTTTACGAAGTACTCAGGAATGCTTGAAAAAATAAAAAAAGTCATATTTTTAAGTAGATTTAGATAGGTAAATACTTTGAGGAATACAAACGGCAGTTTCAAGTGCAATCTACCCTTGAGTAATTGTAAATAGACTCGAACCTTTCATAAGTATCTTGAACGATATAACTGAAAATCGAGAGATGCTGCGTTTGCATTTTGTATATCGTATGAAAATTCACGCGATGTAACCTTGGATATCGTCTAGATTGTTTGATGCGTGGAACGAAGTATTGGATTCGAAAGATCAGAGGCAAATTGCTGCCGGTGATTGCAGTCGTTTAAGAACAAAACGGAACGGTTAGTGTGCCATTGCGCGGATATATCTATCGGTCGTGCCCCTTCTCAATACCGCGAGCTTTCGCGTAGTGGCGACTACAGCGCGGTACAGGACGAAAACATTTTTGACTAATGGTCCGTGAACGAAACTGTTTGCCACCATTGCCGTAACCCATGCCAGTACCGTGCAATTTCAAAGAGCCCAGCGTCATTCGAATCCTCCTGCGTCCTGTTCTAAATTCCTCGCTGACCCGTCCACCACCGAAATCGTTCTATCGTATCGAGAATAAGAATCTTCGAACGACCGATCCCGAAGTCGTTCGACCCTCAAAAATCTAAAGTTTCGAGTAGATCGGCATCGAAGGGCCTTCGTGCAGTACCGTCGACAGTGTTGGAAACACTTTCTTACATCCTCTCTTGAGGAATAAGGGTGGGGCTAAAAGACGCCATGAAACTTTACGAGCGAACTACGTGGCTAAACGAAATACTACAGATACGAGATTTAACTTTACGTTCGCCAAACGCATTTTCTCCGTTAGGTTATGAAGTAGAATTGTAGCGTATAGACGCGCGGAAGGTGGTTCTCCAACTTTATAAAACGCGCGTTAAGAAAATATCGCTAAATTCGCCGTATCACGAATCAATACGTCTGACAAAGGATCTTTGGAAAGGCGATGCGGGCGTGCGTTGACTTTTCGCGCGATCTGCATCCTGACCAAAAATGAAAGTGCCATAAAATCACTTCAACATGAATATTATGGGTCGAAGTAAGATCGTTTTGTACGATGTACAGTTGTCGTAACGACTCGCACTGAACATTTCGAGCAAGAGTTTATCGTACAGCTTTACCGACCGACGGTCAGTGTTAACCTCGAGGATTGTTTCTCCTTGGATGCAAAAGTTGTTGCGACGTTACATCGCGCTTCCCGATAACGCGTCACGTGCTCCTCGCTCTACCGATGGTTTTATGATAAACGACGAACAATTAAACGACGAGCAATATATCAATTCTATGATACAAGAACACACAATCGACATGAAAAATTGATTGCATTCGTTCGTTAGAAACTTTTAGAAAGGAAGGTACAGGAATATGATAATCATATCATTTAAAAAGTTCACTGAAAACTATGAAATTAAAAATATTTACTATATCATTTTAAATATTGAAATGTACGAATTACTTATCTGTCACGTAATAGACAGAAAAATTACAAATGTTTGTAGCGTTAAATAATTTGAGAACGAAAGAATTAATTCACAACTTCTCCACTAATATGTAGGTTTTGATCAATCATATGATTCAATTAGTAAAACTTGCCATCTCGAATTTGACATATTATTCATCATTTTCATAACCTCGTACGTCCGTTGTAGAAGCTAATATGATCGATGCTTTCTAAAATTAGCAAGTTACGGGAAAAATAATTATTCACCCAAAAGTGACAAACAGTTGTTAAAAAATGGAGTGAAAGTCTCGCAAATATCTTGCAAATATGTTCCACGTAGAATTTTGATAATATGCTGTCAATGTAGATGGAAGGGGCTGAAAGGTCGTCTGGCAGTCTGTGAATGACGGGTCATTTCCACCTTGGAACGTCAGCTGCTTCCTGAAAGTCCATCGGGTTCTCATCATCTGAGGCGAACCTGCTATATCACGTCTACGTAACCTCAACCCTCTGAGATCCGTCGAGGGGCGATTTCACGATTTGTTTTAATCGGTTTCAAGCTTCTAAACGGCAAGATTTCGAAAAATATGATTCCCTGACTATAACCGATTAATTTTTATATACTAAATATGTAAGAAGCAAGTTCAAAATTGTTATTTCTTTCTTTCTAAATCTGTTGTTCTCAAATCTTTCCGTACATCTTTTTCGTGTGAAAGTAAAATTCTGAATAAAAATGATTAAACTACTAAAGCGTATAGTCACGGGAAACGGCTTTTTCTCAATGCGTTCAATGTCGGACGTGACTAAACCGAGAGCGTTTCTTATCAAATGCAATCAAGCGAAATTTTTATAGCTTCGTACTTTAGAAGGTACGTTGAAAGACACGTTATCGATTTTATCCGGTGGATATTTTTCGGCAGGTATTCAACACCTATCTTCCGTTAATCCCATATACGCGTATCTGCTTGTTTTTCTTTTTTTTTTTTTTTTCGTTACGTGGCTCATTCCATGAATATCATTGAGAACATCTACAGTCCCCGATGAGTTATCCCTTCGTAATTACAATTTGTCCCTATTTTATACGTAGGAGTCACTTCGAACTTGATTACCCTACTAACAAGCCTTGCGAGCACCCGATAACTTATGTAAGTTACTGCAATGTAACTACAGTTGCTTCAAAGAACCAGTTTTTACTTAATGATACCCTGTCCTACTTTCGTGAGTTTTTCTATTCTAGTTAGAGGCACATCCTATCTCATTTTCTCACTTTCTCGACGCATCAAAAGTTTGCCGAGGGCAGGATAAAATAACGAGCGAAGGGATTAGATGTTTGCCTTTTTCTTGAGCTACCATTCGCGAATCGATCCACGCTTTAACAAACTGAAAGTCTATCCTCGCGCGCTACTAGTGGTGGCACCCTCAGGATGGTTTCACAGCCGGCATCCGTGTAATGGTAGTTCCCGCCAAACTGCTTCTACGGCTAATATTTACATTTATTAACTCTCTCGTCGTAAATGAAATTTTCAGATAACTTTTAGGATATAGCCCGGGGGTTATAAGGCTATCCGGCTGGCCGCTTACGGTCGTCTCGACGTGCTCGCCACTGAGTTTGCGCACACCCTCGTTTTCTCCGCCTCTCTTTCATCGTGTCTCTTTCCGACTGTTCTTGTTGCACTGTCACGAGCAGATTAGCCAATAACTATTACCAACCAAACTCCCTATAGACTAAAGCACCGCTGCAGTTTGCGATTCAGAGTAACGACGTTTCTTTTTCTTCTCATCCTACTTTCCTTCTTTCCTAACCACCTCCCGACACCTATTTCCATTACAAGAGTTTCGAAGATTCGATTCGTCGCATTATTTCGTAATATTCTAACACATTCGCCTACAACAACTTTTAATCCAGCATGCCAGAATATAACGTCAAAGCAAATATAAATGAAGAGGCCGCGTAATTAATATCGTGTATGACAACACAAAACTTCGGCAAAGGCACTGACTTTCTCAGCGAAGCAAAGGAAAATATGTATCGCAAATATACTGGAGAAGTCGGATAAAAAGGGGGTAAACATCTTGATTGGTTTAACGAACTCGTTAACGAAGAAAACATTTCTGCGTTCGTTCGCATCCTGATACTTTTGATTACCCGACGAGATGAATACTTTTTATTTTCTGAGAGCGGATGGCCTGCGGGTCATCGAGCCGGATAATGAAACGTGCAAATGGAAATGAAGCAGTGCTGTGTCAGATAATATTATGACTGGCCACAAGAAAGGGCGAACGCTCAGTCAACCAGCCGCGCAGACTTTCTGTGACGCTTTTGCCATTGACGTCAAAACGTTCCACACTCCGCGCTCTTCCAGTATAAATTTTCAATGCGAATCTTGTTAGCATCAAAGCATTTTAGCACTTTATAAAAGTACGGAACATTTTTTCACCGTGAAAAATCGAAAATGTATCGTTCTTTTCGTTTTCTATCTGAACGCAACGAAAAATTTGTGAAAACGTTAAACCCACTGATGCATCGTCAGGTTCTATTATGTTATCCGCGATGAACAGTGACGTTCAACTTATACTATTTTGTCAATTTTAATAAACGAGGATGCAACAGATCTTTTTTCGCGCGCGTGTATGGTTGTGCCTATAAGGTGTAGCAGAAAGAGTAACCTTATAAAAACAAATTGTCGACATCGATAATTGCACAAGATTTTTATGCAGGTTTTAATATTCTTTCTCTCGATACGCAATACGTAACGTTTACACAAATATTACGTATACGCAACGAAAAAATCCATTTCAGATAGATTGAAAAACAGCTGATGCAAAGTATATATTTAAACAAGTATTTCGGCAATCTATTCACTGTACGGAATATTCGATAAATGTTAGACTTCGTTTTTGACGGATTTGATTTTAAACATTCGTTAAAGGGTAAACGAATCTATTTGTCTACATTTTGTAGAATGGAATTTGGACGCGTGTTATTGGTTATTTATCGAATTTCGGAAGAATATCGTATTATAAGAATATAATAATTCAGAATATCGAATTGGCAGTGCACGATCAAGTAAGATATTCGTACTCTAAGCACTTTACATAATTTATTTACAAATCGTTGAAAAGACTGTGTATCTGTATGGAGAAATTTATTTTATTGGGATTTGCTTGGTAACAGAAAATAAACATAATTGTTGCAAACAAATGTTTATAAATTATATAGAACTTTATACACCGGTATGTAAATTTTTGCGTTTCCTACACAACATTGACGGAGTAACAATACCATGAAATGGATCATTGAGTACTCATGGTTAATCAAAAGGCCAATATCCAATGTACGTCCCTGTAGAAATCTATACTTACGTAACCTGACGATAGGCATCACGTGTAATCTGTTTGCCGTATCACGTGGCGCTCGTATTTCAAACCAACGTAATATTGATTTTGTCTTTGATACAAACACTCCAGTTCGGACCTATAATGTCGCCCGTCCATTAAACATAATGTCGTCACATTTTTGGAAAAGTAGTTTCTACTAATTCTTACTTATACATATCAATATAATGAAAGAAAAACTATTCCTTAGGTTACGTCAATCTGTTACAATATCTTGTTACTTCCTTTATTACTCAGCACAAACATCTATAACATGTTCAAATCTTTCTAGCAAAAATTATATATTAGCTCGTAACGAAATAAAATATAAAGAAATCAATAAAGTATATAACACCGGAAGAACAATGCTCACACCCACAAAGTTGGTTGTCAAAGGATAGCATTACAGATACATAGAATAGCTTTAAGTGAGTTTACCTAACGCTCGCGCTACGAAGACACTTTTGCAAGATGGTTTCTTGTCATGTATAAGAGAAATAATAATCTAGAATGAGTTTAAATAACTATCAAAAAGAAACAAAATATCATCCGTACCAAAGAAAACAACATAAGCGCGACGATGAACCTACATAAAAAAAAGACGAGAAGGATTTATTAATATAACAAGATATTTTTCCGTCTACATCTTTTCAGTACATCCTGCACTGTTGTGATTGTGTTTTCGTTATTGGTAAGAATGTTATTGGTAAGCGATCACACGTTGCTCAAGAATGGCGTATAACGGCATTTCAATAGATCGAACTCTTGTCTCGCAAAAGTCGGTCGAAGAAGAAACAGGCAGATTTTCAAGGATATGCCTCCGATTCGATCGGAGTACGATGCGACTAGAAACGAACTCTTCTGTGAAACTAGTTTCGACTTTCGACAGCCGTATAACTCGGGCGCGTTTCGAAATCTGGTAGATAAGTAAAAGGGGTTGAACCGTCTATATAACCGAACTTTAATAAACTACAGCTATAGGTGGGGTGTATCTTGAGAAAGTACTCGATTGCTTTCTTTCTTTTCATAGTTTTATCTCGCTGCTTGTTCTCTTGAAGGAAATCAACAGAGCGTAGATAAAAGAGAAAATGGTAATGTGTAATCCTATCGGTAAATCGAAACTGCGGCATAAAAATAATATTTTATCTGATATATACTACGACTTAATTATATATAATTTGAGTACAACTTCGATTGGGAAAATTCATTTTTAAAAATAAAGGTAAATGTCCTAGTTAAAATCTATTTTTTTATTTTCGTTCCTCAGATACGAGAAAACAATGAGCGATCGTTAGATTAAGACAGTATTTAAATTAATTAAGTTGGTTTATGAAAAATGGAATAAAATAAAACGGTGTTCCATATTACGTACCTTCTCTAGAAATCTGTTCAACTTGCTTCCGTTCGGGGGCCATATCTGACCGAATGGCATTATTCGACAAACAGTAATTCATTACATTCTATGACTCTGTGAGATGTGAATGCATTCTACCCTTGAGAACTTGTAGGAAAGCTACCCCTACAGTCTTTGGCGCAGTTCCTTCCCCTCTTCGCTGAAAGCATCAACGTTACCCTGCGTATACCAGAAGTTTCGCCAGAACTTTGCCGACGAACTTCAAGTGCTCCGCTGACGGTGGCGCATTGCAATCATGACCCGCTTCTAGACAAATTGCCGCGATGCATCCAGAAACACGGGCTTTCACCGAGTGCCGGCAAAACAAGTAGTATCGGCGTCCTTAAAGCACGAACTGTAAATCGGTCTGCCGTGTCGCTGTGCTGTTCGCTCAGACTTCCGATCGCCTATCTTTTCTTCGTTAATTCTCTGCTTAATTACACCGGTATCGACTGTGCTACGATCGCGAACCACTTTTCCCGGTGCACCAATTTAATTTCAACGGATCACTTATTTATTGTAGGAACCATTAATGATTGTGGTTAAGCATTAATTTGCTACTGCTACAACAAAGACAGTTTCATTGAAAATGAAACAGCGAAACATCGATTATCTGGAAACCGATTTCCCAGATTTCAGGCTCATTAGACGTTCGATTGTCCGGGTGTTAATCCATCGACGATCGATTCGAATATGTCATCGACTATTCTTATCGCAAGTTACTCGTCCTTGTTTATTTCGTTTAATTTAGATGAAACATTAGCCTGTTGAAGTTTTATTCGATCGACTTCCTCTGTTTCTAAAAGTTCTGTTCACGAATAGTCGTTAACCGGTGTGTGTTATTACCGATTTATCGATTATCGACCTGCGCTGTAGCCGTGCTTATCCGAATAACCGACGTTTTACTGTAATTATTGGATTAATACTTAATGGGAACGCATATTCGTCAATATTTTACTCGATTGCGTGAATATTACGAGCCTAGAAGGCGAACGAGTCCTGTTATTATTTAAGATCGAAATTCGTTTTTCTCTGAAGTTGGCGTTTTACTTTGAAAACGGCGAAACGAAGTATACGCATAGTGCCGAAATTAGTTTCCTTCTCGTGTTAAGGTCAATTTACGCTATACAGCACGGACCGGCGCGTAACTACAACGTCAGGTATCGGTCGGTGACGGATGTCGTTGTGAACGTTCTTATTTAAAATACATGTTCTAACGTTTGGTCGTACCGATGCCGATACGTAACGTTGCACGTATCGTGTAAATCGACCTTTAGGCGGCACAACACTTTGGCTATTAAGCAATGCAGATCATCGTCTAATGAAACTACAGTCACGATGCAAAGAGAAGGTGCGTAACAAAGAAAAACAGATTCTTCGGAGTTATAGCGATCGGACAAGACCAGACACTGACAAAGGACGGAATGGGAAGGAAAAAACGAAAAAGGGATGTTTCTGAGATAGGTATTCAACGTCTTGCAAGTAATTGGATCGCACAGCATTCGTCTTATCTGATGAGAATTTATTATTCGAATCAAATGTTTTGAGAAAGCTTCTTGTTCGTCGGTGTGCGGCGGATTCTTCAGCGATTGCCAATCCTTTCTTTTGAAATCCCCCTCTGTTTCACGTCAAGTGCCTGTGGTTTTAATGAGCGGCGACCAGAACGTTCACGAAAATGGAATAGCGATGTTTAAAGCCAAAGGCGAGCTCCCTCGCTAAATATTCTCTTCAACGTGGATTCAATCGAGCCAAAGAGTTCTATGTTCCAAATTTTGTGACGCGACGCGAAGATCAATATGAAATAATCAATTTAACGAAACTTCCTGCCCTTTCTAAGAAGATTATATAACGTAATTACATACTAGCTTCAAAGACACGACACTGCGGACCAACGATACTTAAGCCATCTAACGACTTCATATTTTTCGACGATATCTTCGAAATACTCCTTGGTATTTTCAATATCGGAGTCATTAGGACTTTTTCCTTCGAACGATACAAACGACAAACCAGCGAAATTGATTTTTCCCTTTTACGCACAGTCACGTTGGAGCCAGGGAAGTGTACCTGTATTTCGTCAAAATAAACTTAAATTCATGGTTGATGGTAACTCAATAATGAAACCATTACGCAACTGCGCACGATGCACGATCATAAACGAAAAGCGAAGAGCACAAAGAGAGAAAGGAGAACGGGCGAAAGAGGTGGGGAAATGAGAGCAAAAGGACGAAAGGGGCGAAGGAGGAGGGGAAGCTGGTGAAGAGAAAGAGAAAGAGACAGACAGAGGGACTACGCGAGAGACGTAAAGCCAGAGAGAGAGGAAAAGGGTGAGAGGTGGGACGAACTAGGGAAATGCGTTATCGTCTGCAGCCAGCTGACAAATCGAAGGTAATAGGGCCGAGCGGAATTCTGCGTAGCAGAGCGACCAAGAGCACTGCATCTAGTAGGTACGTGGCTACATACGTACATATGTACCAGGATCGCGTACGTGATGTGCGCATGTCGGAATATGTACTCGCACTACTATGACTACGTGTGTATATCGCGCAGAAGCGCGGCGTATGCGTATACGTACACGTAAGCCTTGCGCCAGCGTGGCTCGCTATTCCTAGCCAATACTACTGAAACATGCTTGCATTCATAGAGTGCGCCGTGGACCAGCGGGAACATTTAACGCTCATTGTCTTCGGTTGACGGACTTCGGAAGCATCTGCTCTTTGGTAAGCTCGCGTTTCTATGAGTTTCGAATAGCGCGTCAAGGGGTTTCAATTTCTAGAAAGTTCGACACCAGTGAATCGCTTCTCTATCGAAAATTCGGTATGTTTCAGTTTCTGTTGGCATTGATTTGTACTTCGAGTAATAGCAGTCGTCTGTACACGGTATTTCATTTTTCTGATTTTCCCAGATGTATTAGCGTCGTTCGTCGTTGAAAAGTTTTATATTCGTTATTTTTTCTGTTTTATGCGTATAAGATCGAGTATAGTGAACGTTTTGGTGGATATATTTATTTGCATATGCATACACGTGGAAAGAATAAGCCTCCAAACGTTTGTTAATCGAATATTCGTTCGCAGAGGTTTAAAGTAATCGATCACCGTAATCCTGACACACAAGAAGATGAATTTTCAATTCTTAAGTAGATTTAAGTCCGCGTTTTCTTTAGAATGTAAACTGAAATTTATACGAAAATTATCTATCTCGCCGTCTCGAAACGAATCTATTAACAATATATTCGTGTACTTGCGCATTTTTATATTACATTGCAATTTCTATCCTTACAAAGAATTTGCACGTATCTTTAATACGTCGCAAGATCTTGTGTAACACAAATTACGTAAGTTAGATCAAAGCAATGTTTGATTTCGTACTCGCTGAAGGAAAATAACGAAAAGACCGAGTGCAGAAGATAACGATAATGAAGATTCCTGGTGATACGAATGCATACGTGAGCCGGTGGTTGAAGCAATTGGCTAGTTTAACCTCTGCTCAACGGCAACTGGGAAATGTAAGATACACGGCGCGACTGGTTCCACCTCTGGCCGCAATCCCGACAGGGTATTGCAGCATAGAGTAGCGAATAACTGTAGTTCGTACAAGCGCGACGACGCGGCATCGTGCCAGGAGCTGGTACTCTGGCACGACCCACGACCCCCGCATTTTCCAACCCAGGTTCTGGCATAGGCCGCGGCACTAGGCCGACGCAAGCCATCGCCAATGAGTGCATGTCTGGGGCGGAGCATGGTCGACACCGAGCAGACGCGATTTCGACCTGCTTTATACCTTCCACTATGCACCCCGTTCCAAAAAGAAAACCTTCCAGAAATTAATTATTACTTGCCACTTTTACCTTCTTTTCTAACACTTTCTCCCGTATAGACGTTTTGTTTGCACAGGCCGTGTATACCTGTTGTTCCTCGGAGATGCAACGAAATTTTATTCGCAATTGACAACATCCAAAAAGGTAACATTTATTTGCAACAAATTTTATTTCGTAAGAACGTACGAAATGAAATTGGATAGTGCGGTAACTTGATTCGACGCACCGTTCCGAGCAATTTTCCTCTATCGTCCTCATCCATGTTTTTTCAATGACACGCGTCTTTACGATGCAGACACGTATCGAAATATTCTTTAACGTATCAGCCATTTGTCCATACGCTACCAATACTCCTTCCTTTCGTTCGATTCACTTCAATCACCGAACCAGATCCCGCTGCTTCCTTCTCCTGTTTCAATCTTATCGTTTAGGGAAGAAACCACCACCGAGCGTGAAAGTGCATTCGTTCTGGTGTCGTCATCGGCGTCGGCAGGCACAGACGTGACCTACTTGCGCTATTGACCTGTTGGTGATGCTGGTGGGCGAAGTGTTGAAAGGGGGAGACGTGGATAAGAGGGAGAAGTCCGTCCAGGTGAAGGAAATGGTGGAGGATACCAGGTCGGGAGGACGAGCGGCGAAGCGAGGGGACAGGGGCTGAATGCACTTGACGCATCAGAACACGGAGAGAACGAGCGACTGCCGCATGCGGTCCCAGCGCGCGCAGCCTACTACTACTTATCCTATCCATTCACTACACACCTATATATACCTATACATATATATACATACATATATATAGGTATTCCTATTATATATGTATTGTGTACACGTACATTGGTCTGTGTATATATTGCATTTTCCAGAGTTCCTGTCTCTAGAAACATGTGGGATCTTTCTTCCTGAAGGACTGACCAAACTGCCATTGAATACCATCGTCGTTATTTTTATTATAATTTCTCTTTCGAGTATCGATCAATGAAGATCACGCAAATTCTAATTGATAAGAATTTATCAGTAGAATACGAATGAAACATTATCTTTTAATTTTAATTATCGATTATGTCGTCCAAGTACTTTCCTTACTATCAAAAATCCTGCGTTCCAATCCAAACTGCGTTCTAACATTTTCTGGATCGGTAACGTTATTTCCCCGTTATAAAGGTAAACGCTTGTATTATAATTTTCATTTCGTTTAACGTTGTAATTTGTTTTTCATACTTTTAAATCATTCGTTACTCGATAGAATGTTCTCAAAATCTTCCATTTTAATGGCAGGGGAACGATTTATCGTATTTTGGAGAACTCGGATAAGGTTAAAAACGTTATTAGAAAGGTATTTTTCGATCAAGTTTATGACGAGTGTCGCGATGAAGAAGATTCATGAATTTCTACTGCTGCATATCGAAATTGGCTCGTACCCGTAACATATCAACTAATTTTCGATGACGAATACATGGATGGATATCTTGAGCGAAGAATTTCTGACACGATCAAATCAGAGGAACGTTTTGAAGCTGTACCTGGAAATTGCTCGATGGCAAGGAGGGGACTGAAATATTCGCAAAGCTTCAAATTGATTCGACCGATCGATTCGCGCCATTTAAATTTACAATGTTTAATAAGCCGCACGGATTGCCGACCAATAAAGATCCCGGTAGCTCCGTCTTTCCAGTGGTAACCGGAAGAAGAAATGCTTCGGAAAAATTTCACCTTCCATCAGTATCCAGAATGTGCCAGGACGCATCAGCTGCGTGGGATTTCGATGGTGAGTCACTTCTTTAACGTCGAACAAATGTGTCGGGACGTGCGACGAGAGGCAAAAAACGAGAGCGAGAGAAAGGGGGAAAGTGTCAGAAAGAGAAGAGCAAAGGGGTAAAAGAGACAGAGAGTTGATCTGGAGATCTGGTGGTGGTGGTGGTAGTGGTGGAAGGGTAGTCACATTGGATGGAAAAACTCGGTGCCGGATCGTCAAGGCAGAAAGAGAAGAGGCGGATGGTGGAGACCGAGTCGAAGTTCTGGAGGGAGCAAGAACGAGGAGAAGGAAGAGGAGTGCAAGACTTCTCAATGGAGTGAGGGATAAAAAGCAAATACGTTTCACTCACTCGCGTTTTCCGTTAGCAAATTCAATCTCGTCGGGAGTCCCTTTAACATTGTGCCTGTAATAGGGAGGATGAAGAGGGACTAAAGGGGAGGTTGAGGTGTGAGGAGTGAACCGTAGGGGGCGAAGGTGGAAAGAGGATGAGGGCAGGGGGCAGGTGTCGCCCGTATAACGACTTTATCACACCCTCCGATTCTCCCCCTTTATCCTCAACCTTTTTCACCTTCCTAACCTAGCACCACACAGCTCACACCTCAGCGGCGACTATTATCGACTTTGACTGAACCCTGAGTCGGTTCACCTTTAAGCTAGCCGACTGAAGCCACCCGGGGTTTGTTTGAGCGGATAATGCAATATCCATCCTTTAGCGAGAGGAGCCAATAAAAGTGGTGGCCCATCCGTTCGGAAGTTGAAGGTTTTTTTAACCTCCTCGACGATCCACGATTCTATGCGGATCTCTCGATTGACACTGGCTCGTGATATTTTGCTAATTTTTTATCAGATCCACAAACTTCGGAATATATATTTTGATGAAGTTTTGGGTCAACGCTGCTGCTGCTGCTGCTGCTGCTGCTGCTGCTGCACCGGGCTATCGCCTTTGCTCAACTTTAATAAGACGTACATCGAGTTTAGAGTAAATCGAAAAAACGAAAATATTTGTCGTATCTATAGAAGGTCGTGTTTGCTGTGACAACAGAGTAGGATTTCTCTTCGATAGGAATAAAATTTCGCTCCGAACCGGAGAGCAAGAAAAATTGGCAAAGTCAATAAAGTCAATTAATAAAAACTAACTTGCCGAGGAGCGGCAAAAGGGGCTAAAGGTGCGTTAGGAGAGGCAGGCTTCGATCGGTAGAACAGAGATGGGCTTTCGGCTCGTTAAAACTTGCCTTATTAACATTTTTCATGCGCGGATGCCTCGCGGAATGTTGAGAACTTTATCCAACTAGATAAAGAACGATTATATCGAGTTTCTTACGAAAACCAAACTTCGAATACGTGGTCAATTTGACAAGTGATCAAATCGCGTTACAAAGCTGGCCAAAGATTTCGTCGTTTCTACGTTTAGATGAAAATATTTAAACGTTTTTTTAAATATCGTACGCGTATAATTACGCTGCCGTTGAGTAATCGGAGAAATTACAAGGCATAAGTAATTACATCTTTTCGCAATTTCAGTAAATAGATAAAAAGTCTGAAAATCAAGTGCTAATTCAGACACGCTACAAGTTCTTAGTTGTAGCGAATATTGAACAATTTATTATACTGTAAGTACGTAGTATTCGATGTTATACGTCTAGCGCTAAAATATCATTGGGAACGACCTGGTGGGTTGAAAATTCTCGGGTTATTATCCGATACCCGGCGGAAAGCACGTTTGGCAAGAGAATTTCGCGAGAACTGAGTGGCATTTTCGTTCAAGCATTAACACCGGTGTTTAGTGGACAAGCGCGACCTGGCTCCAGCATGTTAAACAAGTACGTCCATTAATCAGGACCGAGTCACAAGTAACTTGACCCACGCGGCGCGATGCCATAGGGTGGATTTCCAACAACGAAGGTTGGAACCGTCTCTCTGCCTCTGTCTTTCCCTACCCTTCTTTGCGTCGCCTCCTCACGGGTCCATTTGTTATGCCCAGGTGACACTCAATTATGTCGCGCGCAAAAGGGTTGCAAGAAAGACGCTGGCTAACTAGTGCGGAAACTTTCCTAACAACGTAGTCCTTTGCTCACTTTGTATCGTAACTCTTCGCGAAAAGATACATCGAAGAGGAACCATGGTTCAACGTACTTCAATGAAATCCTCCACGGAATACGTAACTAAGTTCATGCGAAATGGATCGAGTCGTACATTTCTTTGTTAGCGTTTAGAAAATTGAGTTTGTGATTGATCGAGAACCGACTTACGGAGCAAACAGGCTGTTTGAAATAATTCAGATAAGGTTTGCAAAATTTCTTAATTTCGAATACCGGCTACTGACATTCGCATCGTGTGCAATTTCAACTCTTTAATATCGAATTAAGTTTACGAGACATCGTTATCGAGTTGGTATAAATATTTAAGAATTGCACACGGACGATTATTTTATCAAATATCGCGTTCGATTAATAGATAATTCCATGGATAATTAAAAAGAATGAACAGCGACGAGTTACGAACGAGGCCCCCGTCATCAGGTAGCACGATTCTGTACATCGTACATCGTACACGTGTATCCACGATGATATTCCATTCATTTGAAAATCGTTGTTATCGAATTCATAAAAGGCAATAATTCGATTGAGAAAAAATCAGGGAATTAGTGTTGGTATGTGATCTGTCCCCGTTTAATCTGCCTTTATTATCGACAGAGTTATTCGCGCTATTTACGTGGACGAGAGGGAGCATGGGGCGATCGATAGCGCGGCAGCTCGGACGTCAGCTCGAAAAATACGCGAAAAATAGCTGGCAAATAAAAAAGCCGACCCGGAAAAGCGAACTGTCTGCTAACTGCAATGCCTGGAGCGACGCCGATCGCGAGGCCCAGCCAGTGTGAAAGCGCTAGAAGCGCGCGGATTTTTACACCTCACACGAAACGCACACGCCTGATATTAAATTCCAACTCGGCATATTCGATACGCATAAAGCAACGTAGCGGAATATAATTTTCGAGTTGCTTCCAATTAATACACGAAATGAAAGTAGCTCAAAAGGGAAAGAATATGCCGGTGTCCGAAATGATTGGGGAGGAACGGTGAAAGCCGACGAAGAGAGAAGGGTCGAACGAGTGAAAAAGGGAAAGAGAGGAGAAGAGAGAGATGGCTAGAGGTAGGGAGAGGCGGAGAGAAACGTGGGAAGTACGAGATGGATCGCGAACAGGGGGTGGATGAGTGGGCTGCCGGGCGACTATTTGCTCGCTCGCATTTAATATCGAAATCGGCCAATCATACGCGAATGTAACGAAATACTAAAATTATTTGGTAGAACGACCAGTCGATGAGAGGCGGAATAGGAGGGAAACGCGTACGGCGAAAAGGGGATGAGCTTTTTTACAGGATATGCTGCTATTTATTCGCGATCATTACGTCCGTTCGCAACCGATCGCGTTATGCGTCGGGAATTTCGTGTAATTAAAGACCTTATTAGTTACCCGAGCTATGGATCGCTGCTTAGTTTCATTACGACGGTGTACTCCGTGTTCAAAAAGCTATCGAACGAGCGAACGAACCAATGGCATATTTTGTTCTTTCGCCATCGGTCTCGTACGATTAAACCGCCTCCTTCCGGTGCTAATTTTAAAATCGATGCCTACCGCGAAGCAACGATTCCGAAGCTCGTTTTTAATAAGTACGAAATACGAGTAGGCAATACAATATCGTTGAAACGTTACCCGCATTGTATCGTTGCCGCGCGTATTTTATTCGAACGAAACGTTAAATATTAGCGGATATTTTCCGTCGTATTCGAAATAAATTCCGAGTTTTCACGAACGTCCAAATAACAGGAACTAGCAGAAACGGTTTGCAAGATACGTATCGAAAATTGTTTTCAAGCCTTTTAGTGTATATCGCGATATCGCGGTGCGATATACGAAAGGCAGGGACGCGAGCTGCCCGTTGCGTCTGCGTCATGAAAATGCCTGAACGCGAGGTATACCTGAAGCTGAACGTTTCA
Source organism: Bombus vancouverensis nearcticus (assembly GCF_051014615.1). Lineage (NCBI taxonomy): Eukaryota > Metazoa > Arthropoda > Insecta > Hymenoptera > Apidae > Bombus > Bombus vancouverensis. The sequence goes on from NC_134925.1 coordinate 12,225,957, forward strand.
GAGAGGCCGCGTTACATGGAAAATAGCCCGCTAACAGTTTGATGAGAGCCACGGGGTACGTGGAGCAAACGGGGTGGGCACTGCGCAGGATGGATGTAATTAAAGTGGTGACACGCTAGCCGTGGGGTATGTCTACCCCAATCCAAATCCTGCGCAACCCCCGGATCCCTGTCCCTCAAGATAATTCGGACACCGTGTAATCGATACGTTCTCGAGGCTGACGTACAGACAATTTCAAAAGGGATGATTCCCGGACTTCATCCAGCTAGTCGTCTAGCTGTCGTCCTTCCGTCATTATAAACCGACTTTCTTATCTATTTTTCTTCCGTCGCTTGGAAAAGAACCAAAGTAACATACACTGGTATAATAAAACGTAAAAAAATTATATCCGCTGAGATTGAAATACTGGGAACATGATACATCACGGTAATGAACGAAGCTTTATAAAGGTTGAATGTCGTTTGAAATTTTATGTCACCATTTGAAAGACACGCAATTAGAAGAATATACAAAACGTTCCGTTTGTTTAATTATTTTAGTTTCGTCTTTTTTTCATTTTTTCCTTTCCAGCGGATTCCAGGAAAAATTCGGTTGATGTAACTATACTGCCGTGTTTAATTGTTACGTAAAACTGGACAACCGAAACTAACTGGACTTTCATCTTTACGAAAAATTAAAAAGATCTCAGAGCTTTACCGGAGCCGGAAGTATGTTAAAAAGGTAAAATGAAATACGAGATTCAGAAATATCTACTCTTCCATAAAATTTGTTCGATTTCGTTCTCCCTTCGATAGAGACTTCCAATTTTGAGACGTTGTACGAGCTCTGATGAAACTAAACAATGATAAGCAAGAAATATCGCGATACGTACATTCTACGCAAGTTTGACAACTTGTATTCAGCAAATTCATATTTATATTTATATACGAGGATCTAGGTTCATAGTTGTGTAATAACAGAGTCCGAAACACAACGGAGTTTGTAACGTAATGACAGTTTGTAACACAATGACAGTTTCAGATTACGGCATTATAAGTTTCGTGACAGCCAGAATCTCGAAGTTTGAGGTTTTAGGTTGTTTTACTAGGAAACCAGAGCTAACGGTGACCCTTATCCCATGCATAGTTTCACCGTGCAAGATTCGCACAATGCTACCTTGTCTGCGCTAACTTAAATTGTGTATTTCAAGATAAAAAAGCGTACAAGATACTACTACTTACGTTTCGTGAGAAAGAATAAATGAAATCGAACTTTTGAAATAATCACTTTTATCCGATACGGTACGAAAATCATTTTCTCAAAAAAAAAAAAAAAAAAAAAAACAAAAAAGAGAAGAGAAGCGAAGAGAAAAGAAGAAAGAAAGAAAGAAAGAAAGAGAAGAAAAAAAGAAACGATGAAAAAGCAACTACAGAAACAGCTACAGAGACATCGATCTCAAATAATAAAAATTGTTTGCAAAAGATATACGCTCTAAGCAGTACAGTTGTATTAGTAAAAATATTAAAGCCAAACATTTTTTAAGAGGAAAGTTTTAGGTATCTAGCGCGAGAATAGAAACAGAGCTTATCGGACAATCGTGTCGCATGAAACAAGAAATCCACGGCCGACGTCCGTTTCGCTACGATGATTTGCATAGGGCAGTATATAAGCGGATCAACGAAATCAATTAATTACTGGCGTACAGCACGCGTCGAACCGCGAGGATTACGTCGTGATTACTGTAGGACCATCTGTTGAAACGCTTTAATGCCTTTCATGCAAATTTCCCACGTTGTTGTGTTCGTAGCGAAGATTACGTTCATCAGGAAGATTATGCAAAGTACACAATAATTATATAATCCCTCCTTTTACTAGCATACGATACCTCACGGTGCCGTCATCGTCGATGAAATAAATTCGTTATTGAGATTGCATTGAAGAGCATCCAACCAGCGGTAAGGCGGTTTCATCGATATGCGCCGCTTATATTTCGCTAAAGAGATCGATCTAGGACTCGAAAAAATAACCTTGCCGAACTGCAGAACCGTTCGCTTTGATTTATACTAATTAATTTGGTAGACGATTTAACGATCACGGTATATATATATATATATATCTCTTAGGATTGTACTCTCGAATAGGGGATTCCTTCGAAGCCCACCACGTCTCGGATTAATTGCCTTAATCTTCCAACCTTCAGCTCCAACTTTGTAATTTCCTTATTTCTCCTTTTTTCTCGCCTAACTAACCGGCGTAAAAAGATACCGGAGGTTTGTTAAGCTACTGTTAAATTAAGATTACTTTGGATACGAATAGCTAACTGGAAATATGGAGCAATATAATAAATCCCGGCTAATCAGCTTAATATTTCTGTAGTATAGAGGCTCTATAAATATAAAACTAAAATACTGCTATTTAAAAGCACAAAAATGTATATAGAACAAAAGGGAAGCATACTCTTATCGAAGAAAGAACTTACCATCGAAAATATCCATTAGTCCGTTTAAAAAGCATGCTCTAGTAGTAGTAGTAGAATTAGTGTAACATACTCAGCTGAAAAGGGGAAAGATAAGAGTTAATTGAAGGGGTAAGCGTGAACTGAACATGGTATTCGCAAGCCATCACCAGAGAAATTCAATTTTCGTTTCCGTAAGACCTCCTTAAAATTATTGCACGTGAACGACTACCGATGAGAGAAGAGAAGAAATCGAGAGGAAGAAAGAACCTTCGCCGTGAAAGGAAACGGGCAGTCGAGTAAAGTGGCGGAAGTAAAAGTGAGATGTTAATCACGGCTCGACAGTTCATTAACGTTTTGATTAGCGCGTGTAGCCGTTCAGCAGTCCTCCGAGTCTTTCGAGCGCTATTTGAAGACGATCAAAGTTCCATGATTTGCTATGTCACTTTGTAGCCCTTCGAGTTGTCTTAATGAAGGCCAACGTTAAATTTTAATCGAGTAATTGTACTGCGGCAAACTCGGTAGCTTGGTAAATTAGTCGCAACAAATTCACATCATTATACGCTTTCTCGTTGCCGCCGCTCGTTCGTTTGGAAATCAACGATAATAACTTTCCAGTTTTACCGTATATCGAACATGCTGAACCTTCGTTACATTTTGACAAATGAGAAACAGGATGACTTATAAATGAAAAATTTGTTAAACGTTATTAAACATTATTAAACATTTTACGAAACTAGTCAAGAACATTTCCATAAAATTTCTGGCGAAAACATTAGTTTTGAGATCAAGAGATGCGCGTTTTGAGAACATATTCCGTAATTTTAATTGTACCGTTTCGGTTTATACGTGTTTGATAATAAGTATCTTTTATTTTACTACTGTTTAATGTCTTGAATATGATCTTTACCTGTCGCTTTTAGTATTATTTGTTAGCGCATTTGACGCTAGGTGGTAATTTTAATCAGAATAGTCGAAATTTCATAGTTTATTGCAATAGCAATTCGTGTGACACTTGCTGGATTGACAAGCGCCAGACCCGAAGGGCAGATTAATTATAATTCTACGTTGATAATAAGGTAAAGCGGCTTACGAGTACATACAGAGTTTGACAGGATCAGACACACGTGCAAGGTCCTGTAATCGTCTTAGGATGTTCAAGGATGAGACGAATAGCCGATGATAATAAATATCTAGGATGTTTCAAACTTGTGCATTGTAGTACAACCTGACAACTTCTCTTCGGTTAACTTCTATTAAACAAGAATTATTCAATAAAGGAACAGTTCAATGCTTAAATTCTATAATTTAAGAAAGAGAGATCAATGTAATTCCACTGTGTAACGATAATAATTAAGTTAAAAATATAAAAAGCGATCGGCAATCTAATGTTTACATATTGAAAGGTGTAGGTATTTTGGCGTAAGTAGTTAACAAAAAAAACTTTTATTAACCATTGTATGCTATTCGTATATAGGAGAAGACTTCGTTCTTATCTGGTATTTTCGACTCTTGAAATTTCCACGAGAACGGGTCTTAATTTTTTTCACAAAGCTTATTCTCGGTACGTTAAATTCTTATGTTTGCTGAAAAGTGCATTCACTAATTGTAGTGGACATCATTACGCATTGTTTCCTTTACATTAAGGTCAGCCAAGGCAAATTATCTTTGAAACTGCAGTTTTTGTCACTCTCTAATTAACGACATCGTGCACGGTGTGAAACGCGTCTGTGGGCGTTAAGCTCCTTTATCCCTTGTAAGGTTGGGCGATGCAAGAATTAAAGGGAAGTGTAGCAAAATGGCGAAAATGTAGAAGACGAGGAGTTCGTGAACTAGTTAAGTGGCGGACCGAGTAAGAAGGAACGAAAGGAAAAGAAAGAAAAAGATAATGATCAGTTTATGAAGCTCGATCGACTATTCTGCGTAAATACGATCATTCACGCCACACGCGTAAATTATTAAAAATATTAACATATATCGAAAGGAAACGTTTGCGTTTATTTTATTGTATTGTTCGAAAGAAAATAATGTGCAAATCACAAAATCTGAATGTAAACAGGAATATTCGACGTTACCGTTATTAAGGAGAATAATTTTTCTGACAAAATTACTGATATTCTATCATATACATATGTGTACACATGTACGTATTACATTTTCAATTTAATTGTATAAAAGTGTAGTTAACGCAATAACGATAACAAACGTTACAGTGGAAATAAGAATACGAATAATCTTAAATGATCTTAACAAGTCTTGAATAATCGTCAATTAACGACGCTTAGTTAATAGTTTATAAAAGTTTAAACGAAATAAAAATTTGCTAATAGTATTTAAGCTACACGAGCCTAGCAATTTTAACAGTGTAATTTCAACTTTTAACGTAATGAAAGATTCGAGTAACCGTACAACTGAATTTTCCGTATTACTTTGGGAAAAAAAGAAATCGATCTTATTCGTTGCACGGTACTGATAGTACCGATCTACAGCCATTAAAGAAGTTTAAGCTATTCAAGCGAATGACGATGAAATTGCACGGGTGCAATCCACTCTGTCGTTCAGGCACCGTTTAATGGTTAATGGAGTTCCAAATCAAATTATTGGTAATGAGTAAAGTTGCTGAGGGCAACATAGAGAGCGCACGCCACTGAAGTGAATACCGCCTATAAATTATACAGAGTGCGGAGCACTTGCAACGTGTCTTTTGGGAAAATTAGCCGCAAGTATGCCATCCCAGGAACTTTCGCGCGTCTCTTGATATCTCATTAGGAAAATTGTACTCGCGAATATCAACGAGATACGTCTAAACGTGGGAAATGCTCGATTATGTACCGATTAATCGCTCGATCATCCGGAAATTCGGAATTTTACTCGATATTGAACGTTTGCCAGCGGTAGAAACAAATCGAGACGAGGATACGATTTATTTTCAGGAAAATACATTCTCGACGGTCTTGTCGCGAATCTGTCTCCTCCACGGAACGTTAAATCGTTGTTACGTTGTTTCATCGGAAGATTTCCGTTACGTTGCTTTCCAACACGATATACAGCATGGTAGATTCGCGACCTGGAATTGGCAATTAACGCTGTCACCGGTGTATAATCGTATCTCGAGAAACGCGTAATTTATCGACTCAAACTCCTAATTGGCTGCGGTATACGTCATGTCGTTAGAGGGCTGCGCACAACTAATTCCTGCAGTCTAACTTCGACATGATGTACCAGCTACGTACCGAACTAGGCACTGTACGAGCACGTGGTGTACACAGAGCTCGACAGACTCCACCTTCTCCTCCACCTCCGACGTCGTTCGGCATATAAACATCTGTTGCAACTGCTAACTTCCTGTATTGTTACTTCCGGACCACTGAGCTTCCTCATTAAAAGCGTAGTTAATTACTGTTTAAGAGAAAAACATTGGTGTCGTCGTGTATTCCTGAGTACGATAATAAACTGTTTACCGTTTTCGCAATATTAAACCGAGCTGCTCTAAAACTATTTTTGAATTGTTAATGAGATGCGGTTTTATGTTGCTTTCCAGCGGCTACGGTTTATAATATACTTTGCATTTCGTTCGAACGTGACATAAGTTTATACCGTTTTATATGTATATACATTAAGTAGGTTGCATTAAGTACCGGTATTCGACCAAGTCACATAAACTTTCATAGCCACATATGCCATCTTTTTAAAGCTACCATGAGACTACTTAAATTTCAAATACGTATTAGAAAACCTCTTGAATGGCATATATTTCAGTGTATGTGAATTTATATGTGTCACGTATATGTGTACTTCTACTATTCCCAACAATGAATTCTTGCCTTCGAGCAAATTGCGATTCTTGTCAATGTTACCGGCAAGTATCTAACTATCATCGAGAAATCATTGGAAAATTCGTATAGCTACCTCGAAGCGTGATTTATCAAGCATTAGGTTAATCTAACGAATCGTTAAAGTTCGATCCATCGGGAACACGTCGAACGTACTCGTGTCAACACACGTGACACAAGACCCTACGCTTCCAGCCGCCCTTCCGACCGCTACCACGGACGATCGCTTCATGTCTCTTTCATGAGGCGGTGCTGTAATAGGTTCGACGTGAGGCAGAAGTGAAAAGGAGCGGCGCGTTTACATCACCGTTGTTTATCTGCCTTCCAGCGTACGCTGGAAGAAACGATGGTCGTCGTGGAGGCAGAATAAAGTTCTACGGTTGTTCCTTCCGGGTGAGTACTCCGCGTCGTTAGAAAGGCGTCCAACTGTCTGAAAGTAGAAAGAAAGGAAGAACCGAACGAGGTGGAGGAATCGTGAGAAAGAGGCCGAGAATAGGGGCTATGCTGGATAAAAAGGAAACGAACAGCGAAGGAAGAGAAAGAAGCTCGGATAGGATAGGGAGGAACGAAGAAAGCGAACAGAAGAGAAAAAGGAGAGTAAGAAGCTGAAGGCATGCTGTGTTCATATATGAGGCTGGGAAGACGATGCCTGCGATTCTTCAACCCCGTTTTGATCAGCTCGGAGGAGTAACAAGGATGAGAGATGAAAGCACGTTGACGAGAAAGAAAGAGAAAGAGAAAGAGAGACAGACAGACAGACAGAGACAGAGCGAGAGGTGAGGTAAGGTGAGCTGAGGTGAGGCTATGGAGCGAATCGCCATGGCAACGGCTTCACCACGGATTCCATTTACCTATCGCTATGGAAACGTAGGGTGGCGCTCAAAGCTGCACAGAGAGAGAAAGGGAGGGAGGGGGAGAGAGGGAAAGAGAAAGAGAGAGAGCAACTGAGAGGAAATAAGAGAGAAGGAGATGGCGACAAAGAGAAACGACGGAGATGAAGAAAAAACAGAGATGGAGTTACAGACTAGAAGGTAGAGAAAGGACGAAAAAGAGAAACAATGGGAGGAAAAGAAGAATATAGAATGGAAAAAGTAGGTAGCTCATGAAGGAAGGAGAATAAGAAACAGTGGTTGGAGAAGAATTGAGGATGTACGATCGAGAGAGAGAGAGAGAGAGAGAGAGGGGTAGTTGTCAGATATGATAACACACCTACGGATATATCGATCATCTATCTGGCCGATGTTGTACGCATCTTTGCGCGTCGTGAACACATTCTGTAACGTGTATCGTTAAAGATCGATGATAATTATCCGTCACTTTCTATCCTCCTTAAGTATTTCAATAAAATTCGATGATCTCCCACAAATCATCTACATCGTTATAGTAAAAAGTAAATAATTAAGGTAATGACGTATTAAATTATCTCTGACTTTATTATATGTATGTGCCTATATTAAACATAATTCTCTCTCTGTTTATAAACTTTCATAAATTCTTTTAGCGATATTTAGCCTGATATTTGAATGTAACGCAAGGTGAAATTCTTTCAACGGATTGTTGTATGAAAAACGATTTTACGTACATGTCATGTGTTATTAAACAAACTTTAAAACTTTTAAAGATTGTACACAGCTTCGAATGAAATAAAGAGATAGGTGAACATGTTTTAGTCTCCGAAGAGTTTAAGATCAATATTCCATGAACTGTGCGAACGCTTTATCGAATACTAAATACTATGTACTGAATACAAAATTTTGTAGCAGTATATAGCTTATAATATTTCCTTTACGCAGTTCAGCAGATCTTAAAGAAATGGATCATGAAGTGCTGCGATCGACTCTCAACTATTCGATTAAAAAGAAAGAAAGGTATAATAAACAAAGGAAGTAGACGATAATATTGGAATAAACAAATAAAGAGGAAAAAGAGTAATTATTGCTAATTTAACCGTAAATTACGGACAGTTCAATCTTTAATTCGTAATTCGATTTGACAGAAATAAAATGGAAATCAATTAAACAGTAGAATGCACATAACCGTCGCTAATTTTAAGCCTCCCCTAAGCGGCAACTCGTGACAGTTGTCTCGGGGTAACGGCATCCCTGTCATCCAGAGCAAACGCTACCCCTACAACGTGACTTTGCATTAATTGTTACAAAATTATGTAAGGCTTCAGTTTGTTAACGAAAATTACTTATACCGTGTTTTGTGTATTTTGGTAATTAATCGCTGAACGTTCCTTGTAAGTCTGTGCATGCAGTAATAATATCACGAAGGGTGAATTTCGAACGGGTATACAATTTGTTTATGAATTTGTTAAATTGTACTTCATCCGTAGCCTGTGTAACAACTTCGAGTTTACCGATCGTTTAATCTAATTAGTAATTCCGCAGTAATCTTGTTACGAAACTCTTCGTGAAGTTGCCATCGATGCGACTGAATATAGTTTGCGAACGACCAGACAGACGTCATCTACCAGATATTCACAGGACTAGCGCCGAAACTGTCAATAATAGTGTTAGGTCCGTTAAGACAATCGAGCAAACGATTGCTACTTGACATTTATCATCGATTTATTATATCAGCATAGGGGAGCCAGTCTAGGGCATGCAGGAATGAATGCATGAAGGAATGCAAGTAGAAACCCGACTTTATGAGTATACATCTACGTAGATATATGCATACACAGAATTTAAAAATGAAAATTAGACGTCTTTAAAATATATAATATTCACGGAAAGAAACAAGGACTGCTGTATCGATAAAAGCCTAAAATCAATCTTTTCGAAGAAAATGTATTACTATATTATAATTAAAGCAATCAATCAGGGACTATAAGAAATAAACTTCTCTCACATTTTTATTATCAATTCGAATAACTATGCGCAAAGCAATTTTTATTACGCTACCTGTACGCAGAGTTACAGGATACGACAGTGTCTGTAATATTGATTTCAAAATGTGTCTGACAGTAGATAATCCATTCTCCTGCGCGTTCTATCTCTCCTTCCATTTTCCTTGTCCTGTATTTTATTTTTCCTGTGTATTCTAGTTATACAAGTCAGATACATCTTGCTGTGACGTTTAATATATGCACTCTTTTGAAATTTTGTTTAAAAAGGAAAAAATTGGATTAATACAAATTTTGAAAATATATCAAAGCTTCGTCCAACGCTTTCGAGATATATTCATCTACTGCATTATGAAAAGTAAAAATTTCTTGTCTACACGATGCAAAAGTTTTCCATGTAAAAACTGTACTAATATTAGAAAAAAATGTAATGTATATATGTCGAAGATGTTAGTTTTTTTTTTTTAATAATTACACTGTATTTCCTATCTGCTTATTTAGCTCAACAAATTTCAGCAAAGCATAGACGTCTGTACGTCGTGATAAGGTTTTGTATATATTATCTCTTATTCGAGAAAACGTGACTTTCAGTGAACACGTGGAATTACTCAAGGAGCCTTCCCTCCTCCTGCATAGACCATTTATTTTAAAGTTCAAACGGAATGGTGGAATAGCTAGCATTTAAAGATAATCTTACACGGACGTTTGTCAAAGTATAAACGTACAAATGAAGAAAAATCACCTTCCATTAACTCCACTCTATCTATCTGAATGTAAAAACATCATATTATATTAGACCATAACCAAAATAAAATTTTTAGATTCTCGATATCTCGGCAACAAATTGAATCTAGAATAACGGTTATACAAAAGTAAGCGTAGTGTGATGTAGATTTCACTTTTTACTAGTCTCTATTCGATATCGATATTTCGACGTTACAGCATCATTCGTGGCAACGATACACATGCTTTAATATCATAGTTGATAAGAAGAACGGAGCTTTTATCGAACAAGATCGATCACGCTAGCCTACCAATTACACGATCCTCGTAACCTCTTCCATCCGACAATACTTCATCCCCTTTTACTTTTGGAATACGAATGGACCAGTTCCACGTGGGAAGGTAAGCGGATTGAGATGGAATTGAAGTTGGTCCCGGTGAATGCTTTGAAGGTCCTGCAGAGGGAGTCGTGCCTACGAATTATATTACATCACGTTACCGCACTCGTGGACCTTTCAACCCTTTAATTGCTACCACTGAATTCATCGTTAACAGGTATGTATGCGTCGCCTCTTCAAAGTAAACCAACCGATCATCGTCGGTGAAACGATTTCGAACGCGTCGATTAATCATCGTGGTTCAAATGGAAGAAGAGCCGTTAAAAACGAAGTGTTAGCAGATTCGTCCAGGGAAAAGTGGTTTTTTAATTAAGAACCTTGACGATTTTTTATCTCGTATATACGGTAAAAGTATTGAATTAATCTTTTCCTTTTTTTTTTTTTGTTCTTTAATAAAAGTTACGTTTGAAGATTTATCCGACAGTCAAATTAATCTAATACGGTTTCTTCGTAAATTCGCTGGACAAGTTTCAATAAAACTTTGACAAAATTTTGATAACACAATTTGCACTCGGTTCTTCGTTCCGATATATTCTCTTCCGATTATTCTAAAGTCGCCACAATAACTGCAAAACTTAGTAACCATTCTGCTGAATTCAACGGGTTACGCTATAGTCAACCAAGCATACGTGTACCTGTTACGTATCTTAATACGATTGCGGAATTTTAACCGAGCACGTGTGTAATAATTGAAGTAGCCGCTCTAATTAGTCACACGTAGTAATCTAATACAGTTTGCAAGATCTAAGCGATATTTTCAAAATTGTTTGACTATTCTGAATAATTGTAATTACAATGTAAATTTATCGCTCCTTAAGGATGTAATTATAAAAGTAACAAAAGTAAAAGTTTCGCATAATTTATCCAACGTTGTGTAATAGAGAGAAAAAAGAGAAAGAATGTAGAGAACGCACCAGAGATGGGAAAGAGCAAGAACATGATAGAACTCGTGTCCTTTGAAACGCATTTGAACACATAAGCGCGTTTAAGCTGTTGGACTTTCTGTCTTGTCTCCTTCCCTTTTCAACATTTCTGACTAACCCTTCGATGGACACTGGCGATGGCGAGAAGGGTGGTCCTGGACGTAATTAATTGCGATTTCACTCTTTCCTGCACTTAATGCCGTCGTCGGTCTGCGGTTGTCCCCCCACTCTACTTGCGTCCGGCTAAATCGCAATTACTCAGAGATGCGGCACCGGTCTGTTGGAAAAGGCGCACTCCAGAAGGAGAAAAGGACAAGAGCGATGTGGTGAGAGTAGGTTATTTGTCCTTTTCAAGTTTCTGCTACCAAGAATCTCTCCGGGTTCTGGCAATCGATACTTTTTTCGGTATTCCTTACAATCATCGCTTGATTCGCTTATCCGACACGAAATCGTGAAGCGAATAAAATTTTCTAATTTTACCAAAACGTATAGGTACTTACACAATTAGAAAAACCTGCATTTTATTAACGACAGTTTAGAAAGAAAACTCGTAAACACGATGTATACTTTAAGGACAACCGCGAAGAGAAGTATCGCTTATGTGGCAAAATAGTTCGCGTTACTGTTTATACTATGTTTCGATTTCATTCCAAAACAAGAAGACCAAGAAAATAAATTACTCCACGCGGCACTTTACTTTCCGCAGTTACATCTTCGACACGGCAAATTAATCACTCCGTTAGCATCTTCTAGTCGCGCGAATTGCTACACACAGGAAAGAATTTCACTCATTAGATGGCCATGCAATTAAAAAGACTGCGCGTTCAGCCAAAACAGATAACGAAGAAGAAGTAGGAGCAAAAGTTCAACAACCCTTCTCCTCTTTAATTCTCCTAGTCGGTTCCGTTGGGTGCACCGTTCCACGTTCGTCTACCTCATCCCCTGTTGGCCATTCGATTTGCATTCTCTGCCGTAAAGCAGGGAGAAGGAACGCGAAGAGGCATGAGGTAAAAGGATGAAGAAGATGAAGTTCTAAGAGGAACGCGTCTTTTTATAATTGCAAAACGTTCGTTGACCAAGCAAAGGGAAGACATTTTGAATCATGAAACTGGTAAGATAGAAGAAAGATCGCGATTTTTTACTTTCACGATTTTCAAGCTATTTTTGATCGACATTCGATATTCAGCATTGCTTTATTTGTTTACAATTTAATTAACCATAATAGTACCGTACATGGAAATTAATTACTGAAACGGTATGTGTAGCGGTTATTTTTAATTTTCGTTAATTAATTACAATATAAGAGAAAGGAAGGAAAGATTTTACAGTCGAAATCAGTTTGCTCGTATGGTTATAGTATTTTGCTCAACGTGAATTGCAAGACTTCGAAATTTTAATAAATCATGAATTTCATATTTTATTATGTACGAGTTAAAGGGCATTTGAAAGTTGCTTATTATGTTAATGTTATTGCAGTTGCTCGCGATAAATCAACCACCGCGCTATCTGATCTGAAATCGACAAACTGTTCAGCTAGTCATAGCGAACGAGTTCATTTACACCTTGTTGAAAACGTGAGAAAGTGATTCATTCGACTGAGGGTAACATCCTTCACGTGACCGGAAATATTGGTCACTGTTAACCGGGGCACATTTGGGGCGAGCTGCAGTTTCAGCTCCGATAGGCGGCAGCATCGCTGACATTAGCTGTAGAAGCCTCCGAGCTTGCAGCTTGTGGCGCCACCCTGCTGAAAAGCTCGGAAACCGTTATCAGCCAGTGTTTATCAGTCTCGGGATCTTGTAATTGAATTCGTGTAGAACATACCACGTACAGTGTACAGTGCTTGCACATATATTACGCAACTGATATATGTTTATTACGCAACATGTATATCCTGCCTTAAATTGCTTTACTTTTTCCTCTATATCCCTACAAAATAATTAAAACAGTACGATCGTTATATGTGTGATATCTTCAAAAAGTTGTCTTACTCGAGTTTCTCCTCTAAAATTGATAAAATAGACGTTTATTACGCTCAAAATAAGAAATAATTACAACGTTGAAAAACAGTTACCAATGATCAACTACGATATTGCGTTATCGATTCTTAAGTTCATTGATTTTGAACCGTTGACATTACGTTTAACCGCGAATTAGTATGGAATAACGAGATAGCAGGAATACAGACGTTTAAAGTCACCCTTCGATGTGATAAATCTGGTGTTTCAACATTTTACGAGCGGACTAGTTCCAAAGGTCAACGTCTTTGTCGACATACGATGACGTCGAGCAGGATATCCGGTGCTTGGTTCAAGGTCACTTCCGGACGTCCAATCGAGCACCCCTTCTTACTCCATTACCAGACGCCGCGCACAGAGGGCAGCACTTGCTTCTCACCCCCTGCCGATCGATCGTCAGATTACGTTTCACCGGTTTCCCTCGTCACGATAGTCTGATTCCGAATCATTTAAAACGTTTTACAACCAGTCGCGCGATCGCTGTTTGAAAACCTGTCATCGTAACTGCGTAAACTTTACGACCGGTGCCGCATGAAAGCAGCGAATAATGTGAAACCAGTAGCGCAGTTCCTAATCCTAGATAGACGATCCGTGTAACTCGTGTTGTACAGGATATACGTATATACACAACCAGCCAACTTTGTGGATAAATATGGGCTATTAAACGTAGAATATTACACAGCTGTCTGTAACTGTAACGCGCCGCTGTAACGTCGTGATATTTGCATGCGCGTGCCACCTCTTAAATGAATATCTCTACAGTTGTATTCATTACCGGCACAAAGCGATACGAATCTCAAATATCACAACTCATTTTATCGTAGAACTGTGTTTTTAATTAACTTTGCACGAATAGATTTTCGATCTCTTTTTGTATATATTATTGATTCTTGGTGCAACAAGAAATGGGTAGTTTTTTTTCCTTTTCATCCATTTCGACTCTCATCGCTAAATCTTTTTTGCAAATAACAAACTTCTTCACTTTCCTATATTTAATATCAATATCAAGCGCGTTTACTTTATAATTATAAATATCAATTATTTCAAAACAAATGTAATATCACAACAGAAAGAAATAATTCCAGATATTTAGGTACTTCAGGGATAAGTAATACGAGAAATACCGTAAAGATTGCTTTTAAAATCTAATAATGTATTCTCCGTGTTTAAACTAATACAATCGAAAAATTTTATATTGCTAATATAACGCGTTCCCAGCCGTATAATAATATATTTATTCCACGAAAAATGTACTTCTTATATTCTCTAAAACTATAAACGACAGCGATTGCACGACCATGTGAAATGGAAGGTAATCTTATCGAGGTGGCTATTTAATACTTTTAAACTAACGTTGTCACAGTTTGACGCGAATCACTTCCGAGTATTTCCTTTATAAACATTATCGTATGAGCGAAACGAATTTACCATGTACGTATAATCGTACGTATAGCGAGTGATGCGAAACTAACGCGAATTTAGACAGGGACGCACTTACTATATTTAGATGCGATATGAAATCTAAACTGAGAAAATAAACTGATGGTTAAAGCAACCTTTGAGAGGAAGCAGACTATTAAAGTTTATATACTTCATTATCTTTGTCATCGTTATCTTCTATACGGGCATAAATTGGCAAACATCGTTCCCACAGGTTGCTAAGCTTGCTCGTAGACGCACGTCTATACAGCTTAAACCTTCGATCCCAGAGCATTACTCGTCATATGAGACATCCATTAAATTCAGTCGTAAAACATCGATCACACACTCTCGATAACGTCTTTCGGTTCACGTTTCACGTTCGTTTTCTCTGATTTTTCCTCTCTGTTCTTGCTTTTTTTCTCGTTAATGCTCTTTTCCGTTATACTCACGGTAACGACAGACACGCCGACGCCTAAGGGCCGTTCACGTTTACGAGCGTAGAAGGAGACTGAGATATCGACGGAGAAAATGAGTCGGAAAAGTGCGACGGGAGTACCCCTGGCGATCGTCATTGCTTGACCCTTCTCTCGCCATTTTTCCCTTTTCTCTTTCCTTTTTTATTTCTTTCCACATCTCCGATGTTCTCTTTTCTATCACACCTACACGAGGCGCATGTACAGGGGAATGGTTGTCGCAGAACTGCAGTGACACCATCCTCCAGTGGAAAGCTGCTGGGGGGGAACTGGCGTTGAACCCCTGATAAGTGCTCGATTCCATTCTCATCCTCTCGGGAACAGTTACACGGATTACATTCACTATGGTCCGATAATTTTCGTTGAAAAGCGAACGGCCGTACCCGTACCCGTTGCCGCACACTATTTCTATACCGCGACAAGACCGTGCGCGCCGCTCTACACCGCTTCAACTCGATTTCCTAGGAAATGAACCATAGAGGCGTACGTTTCTGTAATTACGTGACGGGATTCGTAATCTCGCCGAGCATGTAACGCAATTTTGACAAGAGCTCCGTTCATAGAGTAACTTCCAACGTAATGGATTAAAAAAGAAAGATACGTAAACTTCGATTTATGGTTTGTAGGCTATATCATAATGGATTATTTTTATCTAGATCCTAATTGTACTTGTAATTCTTAAACACATTCTATATCGTACACGGCGATTGTATACGATGAGTTATCGTCGAGACACTAAAACATTCTTCGATAAAAACAACATAACTTATACGGTATAGGAACTCTATTCCGCAACCTAAGTGTTTCATCTGCATATAAATAGCAAAGCATTTCTTGTAGAGCGGAAGTAGCTCTATCGTGATCGATCGTTCTCAGACATTTTTCCGTTCACAAATAGCCGGGAAATTAATGGGGGACCAGTCACGACCACGTTGATACAGCCAAATAGATCGTGATAGAGTTGGAATGTTTCTCGCAGTTAGACCACGAGAAATCGAATTTTCTTATAGCAGGAAAGTCCCCAGGGAGCGGATGTTGGTGTACGGTTGTCCTCTTGCCGCCGTTTTAGGAAACATAGTTACACGCGTTTTCCAACCCGTCACCGGATATATCTCTAAGTCATTTCGCGCCTCTGTTCCGCGCATATCCATTTTTTAGTCGGATTCGCGACACCCGTGGGGTCCCAGCTGCACTCCATTCCGAGGAACAATCTCTGCATATTTGAAATCTATCCGCGATTCTATGCGTTACACATAGGACATCCAAACAACCACGTGTATTCCTTGGCGCAACAATGAAAGAGATACGTATGCAGAGATTGGGTGAAACGCTGCAGGAAATCCCGCATTGATGTTTTATGGATATTTATAAGTTCTCGAGAACGCCCAAGGGACGCGCTGGCATCCGCTTCTCTTAAAGTGACGGGCGGGAGAAAGCCAGAAAATCGACTATTTCTACCGTTTTGACTGGTGAAATTTTCAAGAGGCCATCATTGATTTTACCCCCCTCGTGCCTCGAGCGCCACCCTTATTCCACTCTCCGCACCTCGCTCGCCCTTCTCGAGCCGTTCCCCGCATCGATCACCACAGTACTGTCCACGCAAAATAACGATTAGCTCGAGAGCACGAAGCTCTATCGGACACGGCCGGCATATGCCGCCCGTATTCTTCGAATCGTCAGCCTGGAGGAAAAATCGAACTTGTTGTTGTTCCTACTTTTATATCTATACACACGTTTCCCCAAATCTTGTTACTTCCATCGAATTCTACCAATCTACGTTTTAATCATTTCTATCCTTCGTTATCGTAGCAATATTTCAGCAGTTAGTCTATTAAGTTCTAGCCCAATTAACTAACCCAACTAACTAGTAAACTATTCCGGAGATACTCGAAGGAAATTCAATGTTGACTTTGAGTAAAACTTCGAGATTTCAAAGACACGAATGTAAATGCGGAGGACGTACGTTTTATTTACCAGGTATTTTCATAGTAACTCTCCTTTGTCTCTGTGGCGTGATTCGAGTGGTCGATTGCAATCTACTACCTATCTACCCTGATAGAAACCGAAGTCAAATACGAAGACGATCTTCATGAACATTTCAGACGCATTGATCGATTTTTAAAAAATCAACAAAGTCTCAAATTAATTCGATCACTCGTCAGACAGAAGATTTGTCGACTCGCGATTCCATGAGCTTCGTGCATGATTCGGAATACACACGGACTGAATACACTCGCGCCATCGATGTTAATGGAAGGGGATGGACGACAGGGGATGAAACCGAAGAGGGTAGCCGTGTTAAATATTTAAAATCGTGAGTTACGTTACCGCGCATATAGGTGTCACATTATCGATAAAGACATCGAGTCCCAGGTGCACTGTACGTGTTTACGAGTCTCGGAACGGCGTAACTTCGGCAGCCGGTAACTTTGAAGGTTATGTTTTGCTGACTACAACGAATGCACCAGGTGCGCAGTGCCCTTCTCGCGATCCTTTGCTCGAAAGATTTTTTAAGTCGTTCGTTCTCAAATAATACCCTAGAGCTATCTCTTTCGGTTCAAGTAACCGACTCGATATGCCGACCTCTGTACAAACTAATGTATTTTCGATTTTCTAATAAAGTATCAAACGATCAATTTGTTGATCAAATACGCGATATTAAACTTTAGAAAAATTCACTGATTAATTGATTAATTGACAGAGTTCGCATCGAAATAAAAAATAAAATAAAAGTGAGATAAAAATCATTTTAACGTACATTCCAAAGCTTCACGCGCGCTACCACTTGACATTTTCCACGTTACGTAAGACGTTCGAACGACCGTGTTCTTGGAACAATTTAGCAACAGTGTCGCTGATATTGGCGATCGAATCATGTAAGTCGACCCTTACTGTTTTCAGAGTGTTCACTTTCCTCGTTGGCCTTGGTCGGCAGTCAGCTTAGAAACCGTATGGCGGGATCTCGGACGATAAGGGGTAGGTTCGATGTAAGGGGATAAGGTGGACAGTGTCCTCGTGGGGATTGGAACGGCCGAAGCGACCTGCCACTTGGCACGTGCGTGAAGCAGTTACTTTAATTCTTTATAAGCGAGACACCGTTATCGAGTTAGGTCAACCCAAAAAGGAGAAAAAAGATGTTTGACTTACGGCGCGATACAGGAAAAACGGATAAGCTTCCCGCACCGAAGACTATATCTTCGTTCATCCAGATGACAACGACAATACCAGCATTGATAAAACTCTCGTAAATATGGTTCTTACAACTTTCATATTTCTTTTACGAGACAATGAGCGTATACTCTACGTTAATATCGAAGAAAGTACGACACAGCGGCGCGATCGTTAAATCAAGTCCTGTCGTTGAACGAAAATTTCATTGACCGAAATTAAACGGTTTCGAAAACCGTTAAAACCATTTGATTGAAATTTGTTTACGGACGAGGGAAACTTTTTCAGCGGAAAAAGAACAATCAATTAACTATACAGTTCGGTATCAGAAATAGGATCGTGTAGAAATTTATGAACGAATTATCCTGACAGGCGACGAGAGAATCTAACCACCGGATTGGTTACTCGTTCAACTTCTCACTTTATATCTGACAACTTGGCTCTTGAATAACGATCTCGTCCAATTTTGGTGCCTTGACTCGCGAAATGGCGCAACCGCGAATAGATAATATCGGAGGTGGACATATGCAAATGGGCTCGTTGTATCATTCGACCGTAATGCCATATACGTAGATAAAGTTATGCCGAACGTGACGTCAATTATACAGAAATCTGGAGTGATTTAGGTGGATGAAAGTTTTTACGAAGCTGCTACCTTCTGATAGTTTCGTATCGTACATGGGCACCAGCCGAGTCTGCGTCCGTTTAATTACCAATGCCTCTGTAATGATGTCGAACGCCGTAACGGGGATAATTTTATTCGGAACAATGTATATATATTTTCCACGTTTGCATAATTTCTCGTTATTTTAACGTGATACGACGCTTAAGATGATTTTGGAACGTGACGTATAAAACACCTTTCTTTCACAAGCGATATTTTATCGATCGATATTTTACGTTGGAATAGCCAAGTTATAAACGCGAGTTGCATAAAAATAGAATTTGTGTATGTGTATAACGAGTCGGAGCGTAGGGTCGTAAACCATCTTCACTCGGATGGAAACAACGCGTATCAAACGAACGCACGACACGATGCAAGTAATCGTTTTAGCTGGTCCCCACGGAACGAAGAACAGAGTCGTAGAAGTAGCTGCGGCAGTCAAGGGACGAGTGATTTATCCAAAGTCGCGTTTAGCAACAACCACCTTAGATTAACCGAATTACCGGATCTCGGAGGCGGACGAACGGCGGCCAAAGAGTAGGAACGTCGGTATCCGGCATCCCCGACAACGATGGCGAGATCCTGGTACAAGGTAGGTTTGTCATTGTACCCTCCAGTGTTTAATTAGAGGGAATATCGACCGGCATGGAAAGGGTTGGGGCTTCGATCGGTCGGTCGGTCGGTCGGTCGGTCGATGGGTGGGTAGGGGTGGGTGGTTGTGGGTGTGGATCGAGGATAGGGGAGGAGGAGGTTAGAGGTTGGAGGGCACGTCTCTAGATAGGCCCCTCACCTGCAATTATCCAATCGCGTCACGGTAATGGATTACCGATTGGAGAGAAGCGGAGGAGGATCTAGTTCCCCGTTCGATTCGGTCGTCGGGCAGAGCAGAGCGGAGCGGAGCGAAGCGAAGCAGTCGGGTATAGCGGAGAGGCAACCACCGTCTCGCCATCCACCGCGCTCCAGGGGCAATTTACCTCGCCAATCTATGCCACGTAATTGGGAATTTTATAATATTTTTGGAAGCGAGCCAGTCTCGCTCGGCAAGAGCTAGGCACACTAGGAAAGAACGAGAGGGACACGCCGACCGAGGGAAGAACAGTGGAGAAGGATGGCCACGGGTTATACCGAGAAACGGAGGGCCAACAGCCTCTAGGGAAGATAGATATCCTCTTTTTGAGGGCCGCACCGCGCCAGATGAAAAATGCACACGGCTAAAATTCACCACCGCAAAAAGGGTGCGAGTGATTTGGAAGCATACCAAATTGTAATCGTCGGAAATCGACGATTAATTTATCACGGAAGTACTCCCCCCCCCCTGCTGCTCCTACGGCATCCTGAACTCCCCTTCAACGTCCACTCCGACTCTGCTTCTTTCTTACTCGTCTTCCCATTATTTTCCTCTTACTATTCCATCATAATACTGATCGTACGAAGATGAATAACGAGGAATGACTTTACCTTTGTTTGCCGACAACAGGTCGACGTTGGGGTAATTCGTGGTATAATCGTGCGCACACGTGCCACGCGATCGAAGATGAAGGATACGAATATTTAAAGGATACGCGTGCTTTTACTTTTCGCGCCCGTGATACGACGAGCAATATCAAACGCAACCGGACTGAAGATCAAAGCGGTATTTCCATTGAGGAAATCGAAGCTTGGATTAGAACGAGTTAACGAAGGAGATAGGTACGCGAAAAGATTGATGCGCTTACAGCATATTGAAATCGTAAATAGCCCGCGAGCCGTCGTCGAAACGGCGTGCTGTGGGAACGCAGGGAAACAAAAGTGCTTTCTGATCGCGGCACTCGCTAAAAGCATCTATGGACTTTGAAAGTACGATAATAACGTTGGGTTATATACCAGGTTAGTGCAGCTGGTAGGAGTGTGGTGTGGTATCGTTCTGGTACGGCCGCCGGCAGCAACGGTACGTCGCACGTGAAACAGGCACGGCTCGAGCCACTTTATATTCAAAGCGCAGGCGGACGTCTCTGAAAATGCAATCGCAAAATACAATACCGTGCATTACCTATACCCTAGTGCGCCCCAGAAAGAGATATCGTAAAAGATGATGTTATACATTATGCGGCGCGAGGCTTCCAACTCCCTCCCCGCTCTGTCCCTACTAAAACCCGCATCCCTTTGCCGCTTCACCGGTTGCTGCAACGTCCGTACCACCGTCGACCGATACGTTAATAAAATTCGATAGTTGAAAGGGGCGCGCTATGGATATACGTACTCCACCCACGATATTGGAGTATCCCCAAGGAAAATCCTATTCCACTTTTTCCTCTCCCCCCCCCCCCCGGTCACGCCCTCAGGATACAGGCGAAGATATGTGAAAAATCGTTCCCGAAGTCTCCGGGCTTTTATTATTTATCGGCCGTACCGTTTGTTCGCGTTGGGACCGGAAACAAAATTCCTTGACCATTTCCGTCGAACCTGGGCTTGCACGGGTATGGTATTCCTCGGTTCGAACCTCGTACCAAAGCTTTTACTTGTTTTCAGTCGGAACGAACGTTCCAACTCCAAAGGGTAATATCTTCGTCTCTTTGTAATTAGTTTACCAAATGAAAATTTATATCGTGTTTCATTTCCCCTCTGACTTCTTTCGACTTTATTTTATTCGTAAAAACTCAAGACCGTTGGACTTTTCTCTTTCTCGTGTGTTCTACTTGGCCGTGTAGTTCCGCCAAGTCTGAAAATTAAGCTTTTTCGTCATTTGCGAGAGTTGGTCGGAACAACACTGATAAAGACAAGAACTTAAGTGATTAAGCTGTACGAAAGGAAAGCCTCAGCGGTTTGGTGGTTTGCATTAACGGTCTTGACTGTAGGAAAGTGGGACGTATTTCACGGGGAATTGCTGTCTACATCGACCATTGAGTAAGAAATAAAGCTACAGCAATGGGCATTATACCCATGCTTTCGGTTCAATTACAAGCTGGTAGTCAAGTTGTTAACATTTCTACGCGTTTCATTAAATCACCTTTTCACACCGCAAAATATATTCCTCATCGTTGTATTTTCATCGGCGCGTTATAGATCGTATTTTTTTTCGGCCGAACTGATGCGTATAAATTCTCCAAATACTTCATAGTACTTCCATACGTGTACAAGCAGCCCGAAGCTTGCGTATGAATAAAATATGTATGCTAGAAATTTGCAATTTTTCGTTCGATCGAAACTATTTGAATATTAAAGTCGCCTCGTGGATTCGTTTACGATACGCGAGCCTAAGTTTTAAAGTAAATGATACGAAGCGAAAAACAAAAGTAGTAAGTAAAAGTAAAGTAGTAAGTAGTAGCAGAGTATCGACAATACGTACAGGAAGAAAAAGAAAAGAATAGGGAAAGGAAAACGATAACACGATCTCGATTTTCATGGAGATTTCATAACGTAACACACGGTTGAGCGTGGTGAGAATTGTACACGCGCGTATCCGTATACGCTATCTCGTGCAAAGGAACTCGAACGAAAGCTTTCTTCTCGGTGACGCCGACGGGGCAATACCTAGTTCCCCGCTAACCCGAGTTCTTTTCAATCCGGCAAGAGGAAGAGTTCAAAGGGAGGAATATAAGGCTGAGGTGTAGGAGGGGAATCGCTTCACGACCGTTCGTTATCAGGATGTGAGAATCGCACGGGTGGGCATGGATAAGCCGGCTGCACAATGAGGTAGAATGTAGATCGTCGAAGTCGGGGGTGGAGGATACGAGCAAAGAGGACTACGAAGAGAGGTGAAGTCGGACATAGGAAAGGAGAGAAAGGGAGAAGGAGAGAAGCGGAAGAAGGTAGAGATGGAGAGGCTCGAGCGCAGAAACGACGGTAGGAAGGGCCAACGGCGAAGTGCAGTTAGGGGGCGATCAGGATACAGAGAGGTCTGCGGCACCCGCGGCTACTCTTCTCTGTCTGGGCTTCATCCGGGAAGCTTTGCATGGAAATGCCGCCGCTGAATAACCCACCGCCGCTAACTTCAGCACAATGGTCGTCACATTATGTTGCGTCAGAAAGCACCAACGCCGGAGAAGCGAGCTTCACCAACGCGGCCCCCTACACATCTCCGCGTCTCGTTCTCCGTCACTTTCTCGCGTTCTGTCTCTATAATTCCATGCCTTTCCTCTTCTCGTATCGTTCCTTCCTTCTCCGCGTTGTAGCTCACTATCTGCCTACGCCACAGAGCTTCAACGGCATCCTCCGCGCGTTTCTCCTGAACGCGTGTGAAAAGGAGTCGTTCGAGAGAAGCTGGGACCAGTTAGAATACGTTACGCTATCGTCATCTATTGTAAGTAAGTAATACGCAAGAAGGAGACCGTGAAGAATTCACGCTGCGTTCCTGCGTATCTTGATCGAACGAGGCAACGCGCGTCTCATTTACACGCTTATTATCAGTCGTACGTAGAACTGAAACGGCAAATGCTTGATAGATTCTTGCTTGGAACTTCTTTCCAGCCGTATAGAATTCTTTTTTCGGTATTATAATCTTAGCTCAACACGCATCGATACATTTTTAGCGAAGTGCCTTGATATCTCGAAACTTTCCATTTTCGTAATATATCGTATTTATATCGAATAGGTACGAAAGTTGCCGAATTTATAGATGTCGATCAAACTGTCGAATAAAGTGACGATTCCATTCCATTTCAAAGAACAGCGTGTTTTAAATTCGGAAAATCGTTTCATTGTATCTCCGATGAAAAATATTTGCAAGCGATTGGTCGTGGTTCGTTTGTACAGTGATATTCTTGACACCGGGAAAAACGAATTAGTACTAATTCCGCGAGAGACCCTCCGGGTGTGTCACGTAGTACCAAAAGGGAGGGAATCGTCTAGGAATAACAGCGATTACTCACAGGGAACGTGCGACTTGATACAAGAGCCATTCCTCTGGCAGCTCCTCCTCCGATAGTTCGTCTTAACCGCCGCGGGCGCATGGGGCTCGGAGAGTTAATTGCAGAGCTTTGTCTGAGTCGCGGTGATACATGCAAGGGTACCTTCTCTCTTGCCGTGAAGGGTGTCGTCGAGGGTCGATAACGTCGTCTCGAGATGAAACTGTCGTGCCTGCTGACGCGCGTTTAAATGGGTCAACTTGATACGATTCGGTTTAGTATTTCCTTTCGAAATTTCAACACGCGACAAGTCGCGACAACGGGTGTAAGGAGTGTCGCCCGGACCACAAACTCTCTCCAAGTTCAGGTAAAAGTCGTTTGAGAAGAATGATCAACTGCGACGCTGGAAAAATTATGGCGGATGTTCGATCGTAAATGTTCCTACGCGTCAAGTTATATTTATATGTGAAACAATTTAGATGGAAATGCACTATGCGCGTCGTCTATCGTTCACGGTTACGAATTGTGAGCGTACCTCGAAACAAAAAACGGAAAGTTAACGATACAACACTGACGTTGACAAAGTAGCAATATCTAGTAGTGGCGTGTGTGCAGATTGATAGGATAACCTTCCTGCGAGATATAGAGTGCCATAAATACGACACCGAGTTGAAACTTTGCATCTCGAAACATGCAAAGCGATGCAAAAAGCTCGCAACAAAGAACACGGGTGTAGCCGTCCATCCCTATCGTGGACGAGTCGTACCGGTTTGAAAAGAACACCAAGCAAAACGTAGGTAATGGTGGCCGCCTTTCGCAATAGGGGGTCGGATTCATTCGTGACTTTAGCAAGTTAATCAGTACTCTTTTGCAAGAGTTACAGCTCTACTACTAGTTGGAGCCTGGATCTTAGCGGGCTCGTACAATGGGACATAACTTTGCATAGGACACGTACACGTAACAAGTAACAACTAAAGCACTCCGTGGAGTCGCTGTATAACTTGTCTCTCTTTCTCTCTCTCTCTCTCTCTCTCTCTCTCTCTCTCTCTCCCGAACTCTCTCGAACTCTCTCCCGAACTCTCTGGACCAGAATGCGGAGAAAGGAGAGGAGAAGGAAAAGCCAAGAGAGAAGAGAACTAAGGTCGAGGAGTGCTCTCCGAGCGTGCATATGTATCCATTATGCAAATTTCGCACCCATTATAATAAGCGAAGCCCTTGGCATACCTTAGAGACTACCGCCTAGAACTGCCAACATTACCGCAACACGGCGACATGGTCCAAGAGGACAAATTCAATTAGGACTCGGACGATAAGTTTGCAGCTGAGTCAACCGGCTGAATCGTTTCGACTGGTGCCACGGTGTCGTAACTTGGGATCGACTTACGAGGGTTCCGGAGAGACGAGCGTTGCATGAGAATGACTCCTGGTTCGGCTGAAATTTGCGTTCCTTCGTACTTATTGCCACTTTAAGTTTCTTAAACGTGCTGAATTATCCATCGAAGTTAAGCGTTTATTTCCAACTCGAGAACAGACTGGATTTTAGAATACGTTTGAATACGTCGTTCGATCGACCAAGAATCCGTTATCGCAGTCCCTAATAGGGAAAGTTTATCGTGTAATTTTCATGATGCATCAATTACCTGCAAATTTATGGGGAAAAATTACGATTAAATTACCGGTGACCACAAGGTTGAGTTCGTGCTGCCGCGTTACGACCACTAGACGTTTACTAAGCCCTTCGTGTCTAAGATTAATCGTGTCTGGATGGTGTCCACCTTAGATCCGTGTCGTTCATTTATCCCTTCCGAATGTATAGTTCCATCCCTCTTAAGTACCCTTTCTTACGAAGATTCTCATTACTTAAGGCACCGCATTACCATATTGATTTCCCGTGGGAACAATTTCCGAAAGTTCCTCGTATCCATCCTCTTTCTTCATTAGGGGATAATACGGTTGCTAGCTTCTTCGAATAATTTGAATTCGTTCGACTCTAATTCCAGCGCAACAATTATTAACCAATCGTTATACCGATTATACCAATCGCACGGTTATCCAATATTTTTCTTCGCCGTATCACAGATCTGGCACGGCGGCAAACTCCAAGGAATTTCAATAAATCCGTACAACGGTTTTGCATCAACGCGTTATGGATTTGTACAGCGAAAGGCATTATCGCCTACTATCTTCTCGTACGTTCGTAGCTTTCTTTCTTTGTGTACCGCTATTTCGACCGAACAGGTTAAAGAACTTGACAATCAGAGAACAAGGGGACGAATCGAATGGTGAGGGTCACTGTGTGGGAGGGAGACCAGCAGCTATATAGCGACAAATACTTTGTTCTGGCCGGCTTCCTACCCGCCTACTTCCAATAAAAAGAAACAAAAACCTATTGTTGGCCATTCTGTGGGTGGTGGACTGGCTGGGTGATCCATCAGGGCTCGAATAGGAAAGGCTTGGGGGTAACAGGGAATGGAACACACCGAAGCCTGCCTGCCTGACTGGATGGGGGTGAGTAATTAACCAGGCTTGCCTACCCTCTGCTTCTACTGGTCTGTCTGTTTGCACTGGAACCTTATGTACCACGGAATAACGGTTGAATCCTGCTTGCATGGACAATCTATCTAGCTGACCGCTTAAACACGAATATTACTTGTATCTTTTTCTTAATGTCAATACCTGTAACGATTGGTGGTAATGCTCGAATTTCTCTAATTCTATGTACTCGGATGTGGTCGTTTTAATATCCAATTGCTTTACCCTGCTCGTTATTTTGACATTCTTGCTCTCAAGTATGTATCGTCAAGTTAGCTTTCCATTCCTTTCTTTGCAATTCCCGTTCTTTTCTTCGCAGAAGTAAGAATATAGTCTATATTGTATATTCAAGGAAATCAGTATTTCTTAACAAGACGTATTTTACGTTTGAAACAAACCGATATTCTATCCGAATACTATCTTTGTTGAAAATGACAACGTGAGTTCGCGCTCGCCGTCTATATGCAGATGCGATAGTTACGATAAATAGTAACTAGAAGATAGTTCTAGATATAATCGATAGGTTTAATCGATAGGTTTAAGATACTTTTTTTCTTTTTTTTAGCCAGTCCATGCAAGAAAGTGCGGTAAAGGTCGTTCAGCTCAGAACGGTGTGACAGATTTATCCGAAGAATAAACTAATAGCTATTGCGCGTCCTACCTTTAAATAAACAAATACCAACGATCTTTATGCTGTAAATATGAATACGCGTCATTCAGAAATAGACAGAACGGTTGATCCGTAATATCGAGTGAAACTATAGTAAACGCAAATTCGATCCTTCATCACGAATACTAATGTCAAATTGCTACCACGGAGAGCCGTTAATCATAGCTAGAGGTGGAACTCTGCTCGTTGCTGGTGCGAAGTTATCTGCAGCATGTTGGCCATTAAATTCAATTTACATATAAATCCAAATTATTCTATCGCAGTGTTACTCCTGTAATCGTAATTATGTAATATAATTATACACTGCTACGATACATAACAAATACAAACAGATCATGTCGAAGCAATTATGTACAATAATTATATCTACCACTTTGTCCTTTCATTACACACATTTTCTTATATTCCACGAGTTCTAGCATATCTTTACTTGGCAATGATTTGCAAAGTCTTTGAATTTGTCATTTGTCGAATTTCTTTTTATGCAGTCACATCAGACACATGTTACAGGAAAATTTTGAACCGCGAAGAGAGCCATTAACTTCCAATCGATATCGTTTATCGCGATGAACGTAGAAAGCGAATGAAATTAATGGTAGAAACATGTTACATATATCGTAAAAGAAGAAAAGAGGTGGACCAAGAAACAAAAAGCACTTTAGTCTGTCTCGCGAGGTATGAAGGTTGCGGAGGCGTGAAGTAGACCGGATTTGTAGAGGCACGGACTAGAAAACGGCGAAGATGGCAGCAACGGCGTCTGCTGGCAATAGCGAATGTTTCGAGGGTGAAGGCAGTGATGATGGATTGTCCTTTGCGTGTAAATATTTCACACTACACTCATCACAATTTTCACTTCCGTTCGGCTCGGCACCGAAATAACTTCGCGTCGAGTCTTGAAATTCGGCCACTCCTTTTTCTCTTCTTTTATTTCATTTCTCTACTCGTGGCATAGACTTAAATCGAGATAAGATGCGAATTTAATCGTCCACATTGTGTTACGACATCACGTTCGTGTACTGTCGACGTATATTCCGCAACTTCTTACACAGGCTACTATTTAGATTTTCGGACCTCTCAAATTTCTCTGGCCGAAGTTGGGTTTTTAATAGATCTGTGATCTTGCTTTGAATCGCATAATAAATCTCATCCACGTGTTTATCGTTATTATCGTTATGTCGAATAAAATGAACTATCGATGACGATGAAATCTCATGAAAACAACAAATCATAGTTGAATCAACGAAAGTACACTCATGTAGTAATACATCTCTCATACGGTCAAATGACATGGTCGAAACCATAAATTCTACGGAGTATCGAGCCTCTAGATCGTGAATCCTCTCGCGATGTGGCTGTGATCCAAACAGTTTTCGTCTTATCCACAGTTGGACCTTCTTCCTTCTTCCCCTTCCTCCTTTAATCCCTGTCTCCTTCTTTAATCCATCAATGGCACGATGAAAGGCACACGGAGATACGAAGAAATCTAATACCAAAATGGATTTAGTCGTTATAGGATACGGCCACTGGAAAAATAAGTACGGCGAATGGGCGGGATCTAGCTAAATCCATCATCTCGACTGCCGCCGCTGCCATTTCCTTGACAGCGCATCGAAATGCAGTTTAAAACGTAACGCAGCCGCATCGTCGGAACGTGAGCGATAACGAACGGACTGTAAGAAGACCGGAAGCATCGGCGAATGCACGTAATTATACACAGCAGACTGGAAATTACGTGCTCCGCAGTATTTTCCATTGCACGACCGGAAAATCGTCTGACACTCCTTTTTACGCTACACGCTAAATTCTCAGATATCTATACCGTTGAATATTACATTTTTTAACTAAAATAATTTGAAAGAGTAATAATACGTAAATAGAGCTTAATTGTAGATTAATTATAGCCGTTAGAAGAGCAGAAATTATATAAATTGTTCGAACCGATTGAAAAATCAAACAGATAATTAGCCTAGATCTGATATCATTGTCTTTCGCGATGCAGTGTTACCGCTGTTTTTACGATCGTCTCATAGAATGAGAAGGTATTTCGCGGCTGTTTCACGTGTACGCGGCATCTTATCGAGTAACAATGAGGTTTGGCCTGCGCCTGACAGCTGACAAGAAAAAGAAGGAAGGAATACAGTCGAAGAAAATGCGTTCGTGACGAGAGAAAGAAGAATTCTCGAAAGTAGAGATTGCGAGCGAACTAGAGTGAAACAGGGACCCTTTGATACACCATTGCAAAGCCGTCTTTCGCGGACGTGCAGACATCCTATTTACATTTATACCCACCTTCCGGTCTCGATGGGGCCTGAGGATGTCGTGGAACTCAGGGTGGAACAGGGATGAGAGTGTATCTATAGGAGCGAATCGAGCGGAGAACGCTGGATATATCCAGACACTGAAATTTTCGCTTCGATGCTTTCAACAATAACGCATCGTACATCTTCCACGGAGGGACGAGCAATATTTCAAGCGACTGCGGGTTACGTGTATAGGGTTACGTACATGCGCCTCTATAAGGACTGCCAGGGTGCCATAGACGCGCAAATGCCAAGAGAAAGCCAGTCCTGTGTTTGTATCTAACGCGATTGCTCGCGTGCGTGCAAATGCGACACCGATGCTTCGAATTTTTGTGAAACTTGTCACGTGCTTGTTTTATCAACGATCTATACAAGCTAAATATGCAGGCTAATGTTGAAATGTGATTCGTTTTAAGCGAACTACTGTGTATATGAAGTTGTTCAAACAACGCGAGTTTGAACAACGCGGATATTTTTCTCGGTCAATATTGTAGGAGTTTTCGCGGAAATGTATATACCATGTACGTAGTCCGTGCAGCAAACCGAGACTTTGCAACAAACTAGGCGGCTAACGAATTAAGTCTGTAAAAGAAAAACGCGAATCGTCGTTGCTAAAAGCCGATCAGGCAATTATACTCATATTACTGTCATCGTCGTGAGATCAGTCGTGCGTGGTTATTACATAGATATATGTACATGTATATTTAAGTTTTTAGAGAGTCGAAAATTATACGCGGGTTTTCGGTTATGCGGACTATTTGTATCTCTAATCCACGTGTTGTTCGAGGATCAACTGTACTTCAATGGTTAATAGTATATGTTTGGTAGCAAATTAAGAAAATAATGTATCATGTACCTTCCGAAATGCTCGCAACATTACGCTGTTATAATTAGAAGGCAGTAAGGGTGTTACGCTCGCATTAAGTAGATACAGTTACTTGCGTAAAAATGGTGCAGTATCTCGTAAAACGTGGCGGCTTTCGAATGCCTTTGTAAGTAGATACGCTTTTAATTCTATGACAGCTCACGGTTCTTTGTAACGTTGCCGAGCATAAAATGTAAATTCACGGCCTGGTAAGCTCTCGATCTCAACCATGAAGTTTTTACATTGAAATAATTAGCAGGGTTAAATCTTAATCGCTACAAAGGAGAATACGATAAAGAATATTTACGTCAAAGTTGCGTTTAAATATCACCGTTATGTATTACAAAAGATTGATACGTTGTTGAATATCGGACGTCGATATCCTATACGTCGTGATATTTATATCAATTTTAATTATACTTTTCGTAACTAGAGGTTAATTTTCTCCAAATCAAATTACATATAAAACAAAGCCAATTATCGAACACCGCAATTAAAGTATATCATATACCGAAATTTCAACATTCACTATCAGTTGCTGTAATTAAATTAAATTAAATTTTCTACCGCTCCTAGGTAGGAGCTACTACACAATATATATGCGACGTATGCGCATACTTATACAATATGTCTATTTATATTATACGCGACTGAGCATGTTGAAAGTATGTCCATTAATTAAGGGTAGTGCATAGTAGAATAAAATGGTGTTCGTTTGAGTTACAATTTAACCTAATTTCGAATAAATATAACAACTCCCTCCTTACAAGTCAGCGACTTTTAATCGAAACGTCTTCGAGCGTAAATACGAAACGATTTTAGTGCACAAATTCGAGGGACAAGGAATGACTGAGGAAGGAAGGATAGAAGGGATTATTGGAGATTACTTCTGAACTTCGTCCGATTGTCAATACTCGTCCTCGTTTTACGGTGACGCCGCGATAACCCTTAATAAATGTCTCTCGGCCGAAAAACCTGCGGGGCCAAAGAAACACGAACGGAGGGATCAGCGAAGAGATATATTGCCCCGCGTAAATCCTCAATAAACCGTTACTGAGCCTGGCAATAAAACGAAACGGCGCCGTCACGCCGTTGCAATTATCGTTGCTTCAGTGTCATGGAACGCCACTCGATAGTGGTTGAACTTAACACTATTCCACTTGTACGTAACGCGAATTCATCGTTATGAACCTAATAAAGTTTTTACCTTCGTAGGTGATAAGCGTTACGACATTTCGTAGTTAATGCTAAATACTCGCATCAGCATGAATTTTCACGTACAAGATACAGGCTAAAACGCTTCGCACGTATCGATTGTTAATCGTTTCTGTTTCCAGAGCACACCGTGGCGACTAATTTTGAGGAACTAAGTTACGTTCCAAAATCCGCGGGAATTGAATCTATGTAACTTAATCTATGTAACTTATTGAAATAACCTGGAACTGTTACAAATGTTTACATCGTAATAAAAATAATAAATCGTCTTTCATTCTTATTTCTTATTTTAACGAAATATATATACTTTATTATAATGTATTATGTAGCTTACTTATTAATGTACATGTAATAATATCGACATAACTATACGAAACAAAGAACGATATCCAGATGGAATTAGAAGCTATTTTATAAGACCGAGGTAGAAATATTTTTGTCGAATTATCGAAATCCCTTTACCGAGTGATACAAGCGTGCGTGCCTCGAAGCAACAAGGGTGAGCATTATCACAAGCGCGGAGAACAGCGGAACCGGTAAATTTATATTGCCGGCAAATGCAAAAAGGTTTTATTAGCTTTTTACGCGCGGATAGGTTATGTCTTGCGCCACCTCTCGTCGTTAATCTTTGGAGTTTCGTGAGGATAGCGAGTAGACAAGCAGGGGCGAGCCTGCAGTGTACGTCGGCACGCGACGAGTCCGCCTATCTAGCCCATGTTTCAGTCACTGGGTTCCTTTCTTTTTCTCGTCTCGAGTGGAAAAAGAAGAAAGCCTACGATAAAGCTTCTAAATAATTGCGGCTGACCTTTCGGCCACATTTCTCTAATATTTCAAGTCCCCGCTGCCAAATTACGGACTGCGGTTTGCCGACCGTCCGATCCAAAGAAAAACCGTATATCGTGACAGCCAAAAGTTCCCTCGCGTTTCGACCTTGCTCTCTTCCTCTCCCTACGTAACTTTATTATGGTATTTCAACGTATCGTGACACCCCCCTGCGAACAGAATGGTCAGATAAACGATAAATGATAATACTGTCACAATTTTTAAGCCCCGATTTTCGTCCTGTTGTCGAAATGAACGTGGCAAAGTTACATTTTAGTCGTACTCCCAAACGTAGATACGTGTTGTACATTTACACTAAAACGAATACAGGAAAATCTAGAAGACACTACACGATAAAACGAATTTTCCACAGAGAAAATTTGGCGAATTTAAAGGATATTCTGTGAAAAATAAATATTTGGCGGTAAATGTTACGTCGAGTCGAGCTAAAAGCGTCCAAGATAATCCAATGTTCAATTTGAAAGAAAAGTCATTTGGAAGTTACACATGCATATTTAACAGTTTAACGCCGGCGAGGTCGAGCCTGCTGTGGCGCGTCGGTTCATCCGACAGGGAAAGAAGACGGAAAGGCGCGATTGCCGTCGATGCACAGGTTAAGTGCTTTTAGCGACAAAAAAGTAAGACAGCCGGTGGCGTAAAAGCCACGATGTTATCGGCAAAGGTTGAGCAACGTGAGGGTAGAAAGGTGAAGCATGAATATTCAACTAGCCGCAACCGTTAAACACTTCCGTTACTCTTGACGCTTCTCGATGAATCGAACGGTACTGCTATTGCGCCTTCTTCGACCTTATGGCCGCTATTCCAAGACAACCGATAATTATCAAAACGTTCAAATGTCACAGCGCAGTGACATCGCAAATGAAACGTAGAATATCGTCCGCAGAGCCGACACGTCGCGTGATATGTCAATTTGTTGTAATTTTAGAAACTATTCGAATACTTTCAGAACAATTTTAGAACACGAGTGGATAAAAAATGAATTGTCAGAAAGGTATCCATAACTGTATCCATAATGGCGAATGTCTCTAACTATACATAAAATAATAATTCATGATGCAGTAGCGAACGTTTTGTTAACGATCGTAGCCGTAGAATTCAGGACTACGCACAGTTTTATAATATGCCAATCGTTATCGAGGAACGGGAAGAAACTGTGAATTCTATATTGATTCTTGAAAACTGGCAGTTTCTCTGATAATACATGAAACTGAAAATGCATACTCGGATATTACTCTGAAAAATAACGAGTGAAACTAGTGTAACTTTAATCGTTCTCAATAATGACTTAAAATTGTTGGATCGACGCGCTAATCGAACAATATAAAACAGATGTCGATGTTCGTGAATTGAAGAATGATAGAAATATCTTGCCGAATGAAAAGGTAAAACGTGGCGAATATGTACACCCATCGTATCTCATGATGGCGTAATAGTTGGCGAACGCAGAGCATACTCGCAACGCGCGTCAATGAAGTAGAATCGCGACAGGGACGATGCGAAATATCTATAAAATCCTAAATCCG
Organism: Bombus vancouverensis nearcticus; assembly: GCF_051014615.1. Lineage (NCBI taxonomy): Eukaryota > Metazoa > Arthropoda > Insecta > Hymenoptera > Apidae > Bombus > Bombus vancouverensis. The sequence goes on from NC_134925.1 coordinate 12,259,635, forward strand.
TATGATGGATACCGTCCGGGGGTTCGGGAAACGATTGGTAATCGGTGGGCGCGTAGGCGCGCGCTGCAGGTACAGCGGCAGCATCTGCGCATACATCAGGCTCGATTTGACACGGCTCGCGAATCGAAGTGCCAGATTTTCAAGGGGAATTTGTAAATTTCCCGTGTTCTGGCCGCCTGTACGTCGCGCCGTCAGCGTGGCCTCGCATAAACACGTTACGTCATCCACACTGTTCACAGCCGGCGTGCCCGTTTGTTCCCATTAACGATTGAAGTTGGCCCGATCGCGACAGATGGGTGCGACGTGACCGTACACCACAGCCACATTCCACGAAATCCATGAAATATTTAACCGCATTATTGATTCCCTCCGTGGTCCACGAGAGTGCTCCTCGTCGTAAATTCATTAGCCGTGAAGTTCGCTGTTCGACCCGCACGCGAGCGCCCAAGCCACGCGTTTCCCGACAATTATCGAATTCTGCGATATATCCTTTCGGTTTCTCTACGGTCTATGAGTGTCGTTACAAGTAACGGCACGTATACTGGGCCCGGTGAACCCGGTAATGTTTGTAGAAACCTCCGGTAATTGCCACCGCATTAAAGTTATCGATTTATCGTTACGATTCGGTTTCTGACAGATTTATTAATTAGACTGCCGTTCTAGCTTCCATCGTACTCGTTTACTGGTACTATTTCCAGTATTTCTAGTCCATGCCTCTCGCGTGTCGTTGCTTTTCGTAAGTATTCGGATGCGCCGGAAAACATCACATAGCAATATCCGTCGAACAAACAATTTGTAACAAATTGCCATAAACCTTTCCAGTTCGATACTGGTATATTTTTAAAGTTTTAAAGATTAGGTAGCTTTGTCATTTTTGAGCCATCCATCGTAGAAAACGTTCTTGTCAAAAATATTTGGTCCTCGTTAGTACGTTGATTCCGTGTTTAATAAAAAAAACGTACGTAGAGCGCGCGATACGAATAAATGAAATGCTTTTTGGTTGTGACGTGTGACTTTTTAATTAGGTCAAGCCAGAACAATTTGTCGCTGAAAATCGCATTATAAAAAGAAACGGTCATGAGGGACGGTGATTCAAAGGAAGACGGAAAGAAGAATGAGCAGCGAGAAAGAGGGCAACAGGGGTGGACTCGTAAATGTAGGTAGCTGCGAGAGAGTGTCTTGTTCGCAGGGCACATAAAATATCAGTCGGAAGATTACTATCGTCCCTTGATCCCCCACTGGTTCCTCCACATCCGCGCCTTCTGCCGCGCTAGTTTTTACCGGGAATATATGCACCAACCGTCGCTTTGTTACTTCTCTCCCTTTTTTGCTTGGCTTCCTTTCGTCCAGCGACTGCGTCCACCAAACGACCCTTCTTCTACCTACAACTAGCCCCTCGAGCCATTTCTACGACCTACCGCCATCCGGTTATATCGTTCTACTATTCCTGGACACAAGCAGTGCCTGCAAGTTGCATTAGTAACAGCGAATTATCAATGAATGCTGTCGCGCGCGCATTTGCACCGCAGCTTTATTTCTATGATTCGTGTTCGACCGTGAATACATTGCGATACCAGTGAATCGAAATCGTGCTCGTATAACACGTTTCCAATGCGAACGTAATTAGTCCAACGTTATATTATGTAACACATCGAACAATTGCTTTCCTCGTTTCGGTTTCAATTAGGATTTCGTTCAATTGTTTCGTTTAATAGGTAGGGACATTTCAGTTTGCCAAATATTAACCGAATTTGGTATTACATTTTTATCAAAATGTTTATTTCGATTTAAATGTAATATTTTTTCATCTGAATTTATCAAATCAAAAGCACGTTACAGACTGTGTAGGTAACAACAACTATCACGTAGAATCAGCTGTCACCAGACATACCAGTGTCGTAATCAGTGCGTCACGCCACTAGGCGTTGTCCATGCCCATTACTTTTTAGTAAAATAAAAATTCCGTTAGCTCGTAACACGACACTTTCAGCCACGTACATAAATTACTTTGAAACATTAGTTACCAAAGTTCTACGTACATTGTAACGTACGTCACGCGCGAGAGGGTTAATAATGCAAAGCAAGTTGGTCTTATGCTCGCTTCGCTTCACTTGTAAACCACTGACATGTAATTCTCCGTGCTCCCTGCTCTACATCTTTACCACGGTACTTTATGATTCTTTTTTACATCACAAGAAAACTGCCTGAAAGTGCAAGAGTTCAAAGGACGCGTAATTTATTACGTAGCTGTTAGTACGCCCCTTATCGTTGAATCTATTAATGCGGAACAAATGTAACGCGGCGAATACATCCATACAACTTTACCTTTCGACTAACTAGATACGTTGGCCCTAGGTCAAACTTTATAAAGTCTCGCTCAAATACTCTGCGACAAATATTAAAGTACTCGATAGCGGTAGGTGGTGGTCGTCAGAGAAATTGGAAAATGCAGTTGAACTCGCAAGAAATGTCAGACATTTAAAAGAGAAAACGGAGGAGAGACAATAGACTGTTTTGTTTGCGGCAACACGGTCTCGACTATTTGTATCCTGTCTGGGTTAAATATCGATTAATTCGCTGGGTCGTTTCCCTTGCCCATCCTCGTTCTAGTTGTCATACGATAGACGTTTCATAATTTAGTTGCTCTGCTTGATACGACGTGCGAAGAGTTGTCATTTGGAGATAGACAGGTTGAAGGAAGATCTCCAGCCTAATGATAGTAAACGCTGTAAATAACTTAGTCAATTATATAATTGCAATGATCTACTTTATTTCGAAAATTCCCTATTGCGAACTCAAATACTTGAACGTATCGCTGAAGATCATTCGACGAGTATTATTCATTTATATACGATGCCAATGATGTTACACGAGCCAAAAACTTGACTATAATTAAAAAATAGCATCGAAAATTTTGTCGTAAAAAAAGGTCGGCGTGGTTAACGAGAAAGTGGGCGAATTGCTTGTGCCAGAGAGATTCAACCGCGAAAAGTGGTTATTACTTTGGTCACGAAGATAGAATGGCCAGCAAAGTAGAAACGGCGTGACACTGCGACGACATCGTTGCAAGGGTAAGGGGACTCGATTTTCTTGATCGAGTTTCGAGATTGGTGCATGTATCCCGCAATAGACCTCTTCAGTCAACGTACCATCTATTCCAATGATCCGCTTTGACTCCTGTCGACTCGGCATTATGCTACCTACGAACTGGACTCTTCTTCCGACCGACCAAACATTGCCTTTTATTACTTTCATTACTTTTTGCCGTGACTCGCTTCAAGTGCTCGCACGTCCATTTTTTAATCCGCCGTGAATCGAGCAGCGCTGTACTCGCTAGAGACTATATTAAGCTCGTAATTCTTGCAAAGTGAAAGGCTAGGAGAGCCACTGCAGTACCTTGTAAGCTGCCTTCCTGGCAAAAGAGTAAATTTCCTCTTTTCCTCGGCTAAGTATGTAGTTTGCAACGATTAGACTCCTGCCACCAGACCAATATACGTCAATTACCTTTACAGCTGTGTTAACGTCGACACGTCATTTCAATCGGTTTATTTTCTCGTAAGAGATTTCAAAAACGTAATCACAGAATTTATTCGTCTTATTCGCCCTTGATTTATTATCGTTATTTTCGTATATTATATGTATATATATATATATTAGTAGTTCGCGCAGTTTGCAGTCTATTCTTTATCTTCTTCTTCGGAAGGTTAGACTTAATTACGCCCCTTTATACTTTACATCGAAACGCGATAGCAAGAAAATCCTCGGATTCCTCGTTTTGTTGGAACAGTGGAAGAAACGAAGTCTCAACCTTCCGAAACTGTCGCATTTCACGTTAGCTCGATAGGACAGGCGAATGGCATAGTCAGGCAACCAGCAAACCACCTTTATTTCACGTCAACGTGAACGCAGTAAAGTAAACCGTTATTGGCTGGTAGGAATCGTAGCGTTAACGTGCTACGATACTTTAACGTACGGTCAGCCAGTCGGTGTTTCAGTTGGCATCGTAGTAACGGCGTTCGACGACAGTACAAATCGAAGCGAAGTAAGCTCGAATGCCGTGTGTAGGTGATACCGAAGCGAGAACGAGGCGCGAGGCATTCCAATAAGTGGATTGACTCCGGCATGCTCTACAGCCACCCTTTTCTTCCGATAACGCCCTGGAACCAGCGACGGGTCCAACCAGGGATCAACGGGGAAAAAAGCGAAAATCCCAATGGTGGAGTTGCACCGATTTTATACTTCTACGAATCGTATTTACAGTTTATCAGGTTGGGAACGTTTCGTAAAAAATTCAGGCGACGTCTTTCTTCGAATTTCCTGCACAGAAATCGCGCTCCATTCGACTTTATACACTTATTTCCTCGCTGATCGTCACGTTTCGCTCGTTCCCTTCTTAACTCTGCGTTCACCTCTTCGATTTTATCGAAAAAGTTGAGCGTACTGTGTAAGGTTTCACGTTTTCTGAAGGTTTAGCCGAATGACCGTCTATATACGAACGAAGCTCTTTTCATTCTATTCTCTGTAAGTCTTTCTGATACCTCAAATTAATAAATATTACGAGTATCCATAAATAAAAGTATATCGAACGGAAATATTTATTTTCAACGATCGCAAATATCACGTACGAAAGTTCATTTGTAGAAAAACGTTGTTTCCAGAAAAATTCTATCGATTATCTTATTCCAGAAATTGTACGCGACATCGCACCGTTACTCGACCCTCTGCTTACACGGTAAAGCGTGGTTGATAGACTAGGCCTCTATATTCTACGATGTTCCAACCTTTCGCGGAGGGTTTCAGCGCATCGCTCAGGCTTACGCCTCGCAACGACCTTATTAGACATCCCTGATTTGTGCCCTCCGGTAAATGCTCGGCATTTCCTAGTAGGTCGAGAATTTGCTCGTGGATCGGCGATGTGTTCTCTCACGGTGCGCTCCAAAGAAATCCGCACGTAAGATTCGTGCGGCCCGACTAATCTTACGTATTCACGTTCGAGACACGAAATTAGGTTTTGCATGCCAAACTGTCTGGCCCTCGTACTTCCTACACGTGTTATGCAAATCCGAAGATTATACGAAATAACAGAACACCGCCTCGACACGTTCACGACAACCTCAAGAAACACCTTTTCACGCCCTTGTATCGGATGTTCTACCTACAGAGGAAAAAAAGAGAAAGAAGGTAAGTAAAAAACGATGGGAGTTTCGTTCGAAATCGAGACGAATACGCGTAACGAATTCAATCGATGGCATACACCGAGCTAGGTAGAATTTTAAAATTGAATCGAGCCCGGTATCGTATTTTTTGTACGAACGAACACGAAGGTTGCAGGAAAAATTTATACGGCTGCGTTATCAATGAATTACCACCGGGTTCGGGAAAAATACAAAACTGGAATTGGACACCGCGCAGAAGAAGAGAAAAGGAAGTAAAGGCCATTGTTATTGTTAATTCGTTCTTTCTCGTTCGGCAACCAGATACCATTACGAAAATATGATTTCACGGTTTCGGAGAAGAGCGAGCGACCGAGAACGTTAGAATCGCGTTTTTCGCATCTCGATCGAATGAAACGTTCGCATTATCGGTTGGTCTCGGTGACAAGGTACACTTGATTATTTTGGATGGTGGAGGCGCTCGCGTGCCACCTTCTCGTAGGTTTGCACGGTTCGTTCAGATGCGAGAGGACACGCGTCGCGCTCGCGTGCCTCTGATCGACTAGGTTGCTTGTTTGAACGTAGCGAGATACATACGTACGCGCGTTACGTGGACGCGCGTATATTTCACCGCGCGGAAGAAAGAGACGCGACGAGAGCGGGACAGGGAAATGGTAGAGCAAGTTAGGAGGATGCATTAGGGAAATGTTTGTACGTGCAAATTCGGGTTGTCCCCCGGTGCACGGTTTTTGATACCGAGCGATCGTTCACGCATTCCGCCGCTGCATCCTGCTGGGCCTGGCTGACTGCTGCTCGGCAGTTGCAGTTGCGGTTGACGGCTCCACAATGCAGCCAAATGCGGCACACGTTGCAATCTCCACTGCGGTACCGCGAATTTTAGTATCCGCTCAGTCGGCTGAATGTGCGTGCGACTTGACGAAAGAAAGAGAATCGCTCGATCTCTCGAAGATTGATCGAGGTCTGTGCCTTTCTCCAATATATACGTGTTGAGGGAAAACTGCGTCAAACCGAAACCTGTCTGCCCTTCTCTCTGTTTTGCTCTACAGAAATTGATTCTATGTTCGCGTGTAGAAAGTACTATGCGGTTCTACGATCTACACCTACAACGCTAAATTAAACCGTAACCGTAACTGACTCCACCGAAACAGATACGCGTATACCAAACGTTTATCCCATTCTATCCTATTTCATAGTACAGTAGAATTTTTCTTTTCCGATATTTTTCAAAAAAAATTTTTTCTCTGTATTTCTAATCTATCGCAGTTTGAATATATTAATTAAATTCTTGTATTATTTGCAACTCGGGAATAAACATATATAAGTTAACATCATATTTTTAAAGCTATTATTTTATTTTATATAGCAAGTACTGTGTTAATCGTTAGAAATAAAATTTTCGATCGCGCGATCTGTATATAACCCCAGAGAAATCAGGAAACGATGTTCGAAAATAAAACGAGCACGACTTTTTGTATTAAACCTGGCCTGAGGTTTATTAGAGTGACGTTAACTTATGGACGACAGGCGCGCACGATGCAACGCTCGACGTTTCATTAACGTTTTCAGGTCTCCGCTTCTAATCAATCGCACCAATGCACTCCTCTTTCCTCTTGCAACTCAACGAAACGTACATGCGGCAACGTGTAATGCGGTTTCGAACTGCGCCTGTGGTTTCGGGTGTTGAACAACAAATCCGATGGGACTTGGAGAGTATTTCGAGTTTGGCTGCCACTCCTCTGCCTTCCGAGTTTGCCGAGAGTTTTATAATTAAATGTTGGTTGCTGGCATTCTTTCATCGGTCGAATTTATCGCTAAGCGATATCCGCGACACTTTGTCGTTCAACCGAGTGAGTCAACAACGCTTCGTTTCTTCGCTACATTTAAAACAGGTGAAAACAAGATCCGACGTAAACTAGGTGAGAATCAATTTACGATCATTCGCTATACTATTATGGATCGTACTTTATCTAATCGCCACCAAGAGAGAACAAACGCGTGATATTCCATATGGATAAAGAAGAAGACTTTGAGCGCATGAAATATCGAACGCTTAACTCGTTGGATAATGTAGTCGGCTTCATTTTCCGGATAAGTTCGGCTAATCTTACAAAGAAATTTTCGATCGGCCGGTTTCTCTCGTCTCAGCCGGAGGAGTTGCCACCGCCGTATCGAAGACAAAGGCGGTCTCGTAAAAAAAGGAAGGAATTCCATTAACGACGTATTTCTTTTCTCATTGTTCCGCTTCTCGATTGCTTCGGACTCGCCGAGGTTTTAATTAAAAGTTTCTCATTACTCCCGTTGTTTGGAGGCAAACCCGTCGCCGGGCTTTACGTTTCAGACAGTAACGAGCCCTGTTTACGATACTGTCTAACGGCTAAAGTAGTTTCTCCTAGAAACGTAGCATGGAACAAAAATCCATGCGCAGTCGGGACATTAACATCGGCGGCGTTCTAATAATTGCGCGTCACTTGCCCTACTTTTGTTCCCGTTCTCTCATCGTCGTAGAAGAAACACACGATATACCAAGTGGATTAAACAGCGTATAAAAACGTTGCTCCGAATCCAGCGTTGAAACGAAAATATAGAACGAACGACGTCTACATTCGACTCCTAAATACAGAGTCAAAGTAATCGTTCCTTCCATTTTCTTCCTTTATCATTTCCACTCGAAACTCTTGGCATTCTTTCTTTATTTTCATTTTCTTTCAATCTTTTTTTCTTCTTTCAATTTCTTCTTTCTTTTATCTGGTATGCTCGTACTCGTTGACATATTCGATTTGTACGCGTACAAGGCGAGTTATCGTTGCTTTTTCGCCGACTCGAATAGGAATGATATTGCATTGCAGGGAAACCAGCGTAGATTGGGTTCATTAGCGGGTGGACATCAATTTTTCCAGTAATCAGTAATAAAGCCAGGATTTAAACGAACTGCCGGTACGAATGGTGGGACTTGAGGGGAGAACGGCCGTCGACCGGTCTGTTAAATGAAACAAAGCCGTTACAACGAATGGGTATTCATCCGCGGTACGATTGGACGAGGTGAAGGGGTTGGGAGAGAGAGTGCTTCGCCGAATGGAACAGAGAGAGCAGAAAAAGTTGGAGCGAGGAGGAGAAACCGGGAGACGGTGCAGAACGGTTGGTAAATTAAAATTGTTTCTCCATTTGAAATAGAAACATTCCGACACCGAGGTGGTTACCCGAGCCAGAGACGACGATTCCTTTCCCGTTATCGTTCCGAACCCAACACACTATGCATCCGTACCTCGTGAATGTAGACAGGTTCCTTCAACACTCCGCTTGTGTCTACTAACATATTTAAAGTAGATACCGGCACAGCGAAACGAATAAATTACCTTTCGAAAAACCAAATTCACTTGTCCTAAAAACCAAGAGGAAATGGATTTTAATTTTTGAACAAAAAGGTCGGAAGAAATTTCCGTGTTGATTGAATTTTTATAAGAGTTTTATCGTTGAAACGCGCTCTCCGATCTCGTTTCCGAAGAGAGCGAAAAAATATCAAGTTTTCGCATACTTACGAGCAAATGCCGTATTCGTAACGCGCGTCGTTGAAAAAAGAGCATTCGAAATTTCGGCTGTGCAACATTAAAACAATTAATCGTTGTAATTGTACCGTTTCGTGGAACAAGAAAATTACGTATACAATTAGCGAAGTTAGCACGAAACTGGTGCGAATGCGTTGTTATTCAAACAGGGTAGTACCACGAACGTATCAAAGAACGCAACGGTGGAAAACGTTTAACGACTTGTGGAAACGGAAACGTTAATCGAAACGGAACTTTTGAAATATTAGCGCGATCTCGTGGAAATTTTTATCTTTTATCTTTTTTGCCGTTTTGTCTTTCTCAACTTTCGTTACTACGAATCATAAAATTGGCAGACGAACTCAAGGAATTTAACTAACGTTTCGTTACTCGACGCGAGACTATGTAATCGCGCACGTTTTTCCGATAAAAATCCCACATGATCGGCGACGACGACGACGACTTCGCGCCGTCCGTTTCAGAATTAAAAACTACCACGTCCATTGAAGTATAGTGTAATTGCGAAATCCTGCTGCTCTTCGTATTCCACGCGATGCGTAACCGCGGATTTCAAGGTAACATTTTCCCCTGAAACAAAGTCGGCGTGCACGAAAAGTTTCGTCGTCTGTGCCTGAGAGATAGAAAAAAAGCTTTTCCTGCGGCAATGGTAACCTAGCGAATCGAATGGAGAGGCGAGATCAGCGTAAAATAAGTTAGCAGAGCCGTCCGGATCCCAAACCTGCCTACCCTTTCTCTTACTTTTCCCCGCTAGCACGTAGGCTTCTCTCCCTCATAGACCTCTCTTTCTCCCTCGTACGACCCTAGCGGAAAGCTTCAGGAACGCTCACTGGAAGCCAGATCGCCTACGGTTTTTGCAGAAACGACCTCGGTATTTCTGCCCGAGTGAAATTAACGATCACAGAACACCACCGTGTTGTACCTTCGGCCACATTCGGATAAAGCAAAGGAGTTTATGGCTTACATGCACACATTCGCCTAGGTAATACGTGTCCTTTCTTTGTCTCTTTTCTCTGTTTCTATCATTTTCTTTTTCTTTCGGTTCGCCAACCATATTTTTCCAGAATGTCTAGGCATTCTCGATCGCGTTCGATATAAATCAACGTGTACACGGAAAAATTTCCTTTGCTTTGCAAACAGTCGTATTACGCGCAGGAAATACGTTTTACATCTCTAATTTCAAATTCCACGAGTGATTTCAACGCAATTTGGGAGCCAATTCCCATGTTATTTATTAAAAGTCGCGTTGAAAATGGTTATGATAAAACAAACGACGTGTCAACGCATGGAATCCTAATAAACACGCTTAAGCGATACGATATTGCAACCAAAGTACACGTTCTTTATTAGATATGTTAAAGTAAACACGTCGTCACTGATGCAAAATTACTACAAATATAGGGTCCCGTGCAGTGTACGAACGTGGTCATTAAGATAAAGTGCTTCCGTGTAATTTGATTGCAAGCACCGCCCGAAATTGGCATGAAGCCACCTCGCGACATCTGCTTCGTTCTTTGCCTTTCTTCGGCTAAAGAATATTGAAAATAACTACCTTTTAGTTTTTATCCGATGCCGTGTAATAGCACGTCCGCCAAATAACTTACCTGAAACAGAAAAATGTTTGCGATTAATAGCTCGCAACGTAAATGTAGAATTGTCCTTGTAAACAAATATCACAATACCAACTAAATTTAACATGCAAGTTTAATCTTTAACAACGAAATCAAGATGTAAAACAAGCTATAAATTTTGAACGAGCCAATTTGCCATTTGTCCGTGTAATGCTTGATCTTAGTTACTAGATATTCGAATATTTCGTCACGTTTATCCCTTACTGGCTATAAAAGGTAACTTATACGTTAAATACACGGTATTTACAACTAGAATTTATTGCGACGCGATTTACACGATTTAATCTCGTTATGGCAGGTTGGCTCTGCCTGGGACAGTTAGGCCCGCTGCCTCGTTGTTCGCGTTATCACGGACGATTTTATAGAAAAAATCTGAGCGCCAGTACCGAAGCACTCTTCGGATCGCTCGCCTTTCCGACTAGTCAGCTAGAGCGAACTTTAAGGGAGGTTTAACAAAATCGACCCGCGAGCTCGGTTTGTATAATAGCTTGGCGAAACTGTGGAAAAGAGCTACTTTCTGTTCGATTTTGAAGATCTTGGAATATGTTGTAAAATTCAACATTTTCAACGACTTCTTCCTGTAGCCATAATTTCAAAGATATTAGCAGAAAATTATTGATATCGCTACAGTGACTTCTGGCTAGAATTATGTATCTGTGGCAGCATATGGGTCGATATTGGTTGCCGATCGTCAACCGCTTATCTCTTGTTCATAAGCGAAAGTCGGGCGAGCTTAAAGGCCCTATCGTGCACAATTGCATATGCGAGGCTGCAAGAAATATCTGTCATAACGTATAACTCGATTAAAAGTGAATATCATCGATATATTGGACTTGAGTCTCGATTAAATATTTCAATCCGGTCACCACGGGGCGGGAGGCAACGCTTGCGTAGAATTAATTATAGGAAATTAATTATAGAAATAGTAGGAGAATGAATAATTGAAATATGAATATGAAAGGTGAAGAACGTTGTAAACATAAAGTTCGCAAACGCAAGCCGCCAAGAAATCGTCTCGTAATTCGTGCTACGATGGCTAGACACGTTTTCTCGATTAAGATCCTTAGATCGGCGACCGTCGGTCTTCCAACACGACCACCACCTGTCCGGCTCTTCGATCGATGACCGATTAGCAATTTTTCCGACTGACACGCGACGTTTCGCTTGGCACGACATTCTTTGGCAATTAAGAAAGCTTTTCAGGCCATTAATTAAGGATAACCATTAATTAATATATATCGGGGTATGAGGACGCGTTCTATATTCGAAAAGAAATCAGAGCATAGTAACGATAACTACGTTGAAAAAGAATCGAATGATCCCTGGACGCACTTTGTCGTCATTAGCAGAACGCCGGTGATACGCGCCACCGCACGTGTCCGATCGATCTTTCTATCTCTTTCCTCTTTTATCTGTCGGAGTATCGGGACGAGGGGTATCCACGTAGAAAAATTGCATGTAACGAATCGTGGCGCCTGTATGATCGCGTTTCCGATCACGTTTCCGCGGTATTGAATCATCCAATTAGTGTCGTCGCGGGAGCGAGAAATACACGGATGACACCAGATGGTCCCTACGTGAGAACGGGATTGTCAATATGTCTTCGACGACGGAAATTTTCATGCGTGCACCGAGAAATGTGTATGGAAGAACCAACGATAGATATCTTTCTGCTTAAATTCAATTTTTTTGATACGGTCCGCCTTCTTATTTAGATGCACAAGTGATCGATAAAAACGCGACTACAGAAACGTTTACGTTCACTGAACCGTATCATTTTACCGTTCTGATTATTAGCGATGCTTTTATGTAGTATTTCGCAATTCATTTAAAACCCATTTAACGAACGATGAGATTGAAGTCGATGTTTTCATATCTAATAGAAATCTAGCAAGTATCGAATTTACCATCTATCATTATTCTTTTTCGTTGTAGTTGTGCTTGATATATAAATAAATCACATCTATAATTGTATTATACTAAATAAAATGATACGTTAAAACTTGCTCGTATACGTAAAATGCCCATAAGCACGTGATCGATCATATTTAGTGATACCGGTATAATGGTACACCACGGAACCAGGCGAATTGCAAGATAAATTTTCAATCTTCGGTGACTCATAAATACCACATATCTATCAGTCATTTCCGGATTGCGGAGGAAACGCACTATCCTTTTCGTCTGCAGGCAAGTCATGCGACGAAATGCCACAAACCTGTATCCGTGCTAAATCACGTTGAAGTGCCGGCCAAAATTATGTTGAGTTTTATGTAACACGCGTAGAAAGAAAGATAAAAAGAAAGAGAAGAAAAACAAGGAGACCTTTCCCCTTACTATTCTATTGGAAAAATATTATGATGGTACTTTCAGCCAAAAATTCTGCAATGCGGTGCTCTACACGAGAAGGATATCCTACGATGATCGCCGAGGAATTCCATGGTCGATTGAAAATTTTCTAGAGAACAGCCATTTGCCAACAAAGAATATCTTCCATGCATCTTGGGTCCGTGGTTCAACGATAGGCCTCTAATAAATAAGCCGCGTAATAAATCGACGAGCAAAAGGGGCACTGCTAGGTCAAAAAGGGGGTTAGTTCCCTGTCGTATAAAATATTCGCCAATTCATTTCGGCTAGCACACATAATTAAAGCACCATGTGTGCAGGAGGTCTGCTATAAATCTCCGGGATCAGCAATAACGTCGGAGACTTGGCCGTTGCCGTCGGTGGCGCGGATGATGGTGATGGTGGTAGTGGTGGTGGCAGCGATGGAGGTGGCTCGGGGTGCCTACAATTCGTCGGTTGGTCCAGTGAAGAACGGTCTGGCATCAAGTCGCGAGAAATTATGTGAATGTTCTCGCCCTATACCAAGACGGGGACGGAGACCGAGGGTTGTCCTCGCAGCAGAGCCAGGAACTAGGAACCTATAGCCAAGGCTGAGATGTCTAGACCTGGCTGGGCTCTACACTTTGCACGCCGTAGGTATTCGAACCGATTTGCGAGGATTCGCTCGACAAAAAGTCACCAGAGGAGAACGTAGGATTTACATTGGTAATGCGTATGTCCCGAAAGACAGAGTAGTGCAAATAACTTATAGAACGGCTAAAATGCTGATAACAGACAAGTAGTTCTACGGTGTATCCTTGTTTTCATTTACATTTTTTAATTATCCTGTCAAATGCGTTTTTATATTCACTTACCAACCATTTATTTAGCCACAAAGTTCGTAAAGTTGGATCGACTACTACTCAGTAATGTCTTAGTGTGCAATCATTTTTTAGAATTGAATCTCTTAAAATTTATTTAACGTATACGTACACGTACATATACGTTCGCGAACGTTCGATGCATAGGTGCACGATCCAATCTCACCGAGATTGTTGCACGCCAGATGACCAGAGGTCGGACAGAGAGGACGTTCCCGATTGGTGTCTTAGAGCCATGATTATACAGCAACATCGCGCTCGTTTATCATTCCGGCTATGCTCCGTAGCAGGCAACGCGATCTGTCTCTTCGTGGTAAGATAGCCAAACCCTTATGCGAGGGGGTTGGCCGAAGCGTAGCCGCATCTGGACTGCCTCCAAGAGACCAAGACACCCCGGAATCTCCTGGCTCGGTCCAGATCCTCCTCGACTTCATAAATTCCACACGGTCCCCATCTTAAGCCAGAACCACGTAACTGTTTCTAACCAATTATTATAAATAAAATGTGGGCAGCTGTAATGACAAACGGCAGAAGCGAAGTTATCTCATGTTATACATACCACGCTTCTCGCGAGTGGGCTCTGAGCCATCTTCCCTAGCGAACCGTACCGCTCGGAGAATTACACAGATCTTCTACTTCGCTATCTCTCTCCATAACGGGACCAAACTTTCAATGCGAAATCAATGAGATCGAACGTTAAACTTTACAGATCGTAGAAAATATGAGATGTCAATTAACGATTGAAATTAATTTTGGTGAGATTGTAAAAGATTTAATCACTTTCACCAATAAATAATGATTTTTATTACTGTTATTGTTATTGTTGTTGTTGTTGTCATTGTCATTGTCATTGTCATTGTCATTGTCATTGTCATTGTCATTGTCATTGTCATTGTCATTGTCATTGTCATTGTCATTGTCATTGTCATTGTCATTGTCATTGTCATTGTCATTGTCATTGTCATTGTCATTGTCATTGTCATTGTCATTGTCATTGTCATTGTCATTGTCATTGTCATTGTCATTGTCATTGTCATTGTCATTGTCATTGTCATTGTCATTGTCATTGTCATTGTCATTGTCATTGTTACTGTTATTGTTATTGTTATTGTTATTAATTCTATTTAAAAATCGATCATGTGTCCTTGCACTAAATGTTATTAATAGTCCAAAATCACGAAATATGTATAACAAACAAACAATTAAATCTTTAATACCTATATAAAAATTTATATTTTTAAGATTTATCAGGTTCAATTAAATTCTAATATTTAATTTAATAATTAATTTATTTAGTCATAAAAGCAAAATTGTAGAAAGGGATTATAAAAATTAATGAATACTGTACAGTTAAAATATGTTTAAAAAATTAATCAAAATGAAATATCGTTTTTGAAAGTATCGAATACGGAACTATAGAAAATGAATTGCGCTTAAAAGTAAAGCGATCTTGTGATAAAAATTACACATGGCAGTCGTGCAGACATTATGGGAAAGGCGCGAAACTGTTGGCAAGCGATAAACAATAAATAAGTCTGTACAGCTCTGTATCGCGATTAAAGCCACATTACGCTTGTCAAGACGTTCACGCTTGTTTACAACCGAAAAGCAGATGTCTCGTTCTGGCAAAGTTTGCTGGCACTCGACGCCGATATAAGTATACCTTTATCGGTCGTTAAACGAACTGAGACTTACGTACTTTGAGTTTCGCACGAAGAAAATCAGTTAAGATGTCGGTAATAATAATGGAACGGAGATTAATAAACTGATATCACTCATAGTCCGAAAGATTTTTCACTATGCTGTTATACGCCCAACAAGTTACTCGAATGTTGTCTCTATCCTTGGTAAAAAATTGGTATAAAAAACATTTATAAAAGTGATTTTTAAAAAGTTTGCATACATAAAATAATATTTTACAAAAGATATCCAAACCTTTTACGCTTCTCCCTTTGTTTCATAAATAGTATCTACTACGTAATCGGTCTTCTCAAGTTAGCAGAAATTTACAGCAGAAATAGGTCAGTTTTTTCACGATTAATTACTAAAAACGAAACAAAAAAGGAGACCTATAATAACAAAGTCGATGATTAATGTTAATTGAATATACCCCTAACATATATAATATAATATTTTGTATATGAAATAAGTTTCTCGATGATATCTGACAATATGACAATGTATAAATGCGTTCGGTATAACACATTCAGTCCGGTTAAAATTTCATCGAATCTTATTACATATAATGCTATAAGACGATACATTCGAGTTAATGCATATGCATTTCTTAGGTCGTATCGACGACGACGTAAATAAGATTCTCGAGTTTGTTAAAAGCTTCGCGACTGTCATACTCGTACTGAAAGAATGACGACTAAGCGAAATGTAGGAAGCGGCGAAAAGAAAACATTTGAATAACCAGTAGAAGACATTCCGTAACAGTTTATCGTCCGTTTCTTTCCACATGCAAACATATATACGCACGCACGCAAGCCTTAATAGACGCGCGTACATAAAGACGTTAAATCCCTTTGAAGCGAATACACCCCTCTCTTGGTAACTCCGAGCCCGGCAGCCTGCTAAGAGTCCCCTCGACATACCGTGTACTCATCGTACTCACGCATACAAACGTCTTACCCCATGGCACGCCATCCGGTTTACAGCAATTTCCTCTATGAAGTTTCGTAAGGATAGGAATAGCTTCGTCGAGTATGAGCCTGAAATGTTTGCGCAACAAATCAGAAGTCGCCGGGCTGTCCTGCGCCAGGTCGCCTAGACTGCCGTGTAAACTGAGAGCAAACTTAACTCTCTCTAAGATTTGCCTCGTCGATCTACGAACCCAAATCCGTTCCTGTTCCCATTCCCCTTCCTCCTATATACCTTTCGCATCGCGACGGTCCCACGGCAAGGAAATTGAATTTTCTTAATATTGCATCGCGACCAGAGGCGCGACCAGAATTTATGTCGAAGATAGCCCCAGCGCGTGTGATATATCGAATTTTCCTGACAACCTAGTAAACCATCCATGATACAGCTTAGAAATAGAAGGTCGTGTTACTTCGCGAAGAATATTGCGCATTATATAGTTCGATAATACGGCCAAGTTATGTACTTTCAACCGAGTTTCACGACGCAATGTCTCATACACGTATGTACGTCTGTCGGAAAATAATACTTGAAGTTCCTTCCGAGACAAAGTACAAATGAAATCTTTTTCTTTTTTTTAACTCTCGTTCTACTTCCGCCCACAAATGTCCGATAGTGTTACTATCCGAACTTTGAGGCGGAGTATACAGCCCATCTGGTACCAAATGCCCTTAACGCCATACACATGCGATCATATGTATAAACTGCGATATCATCGAGCAAGGTCGAGAGTAAGTGGAGTGAAAATATCGTGGAAGGAACGCGTCGATACAACGAAGGAGAACAGAAGGACACGATGAGAAGCGTGGAAGATTGTCGCACGATGCAGGTGCAGACCTGGTGGCAACTTGTACGAACTTATTACCGCCCACCTGATGAGAGTCGGCAGTTGCAACCCTCAGTTCCGTGCACACACGCAGTGGTAAGCTCGGGCTCACGTAGAATGTAACTTTGTGACGTTACACCACAAACACGCCAGAGGGTGCGAGCCTCGTTACAAGCATTATACCTAACCGCTCCGTCTCGTTACGACAAGATGTGCTTCTGGTTTTCGCTGCACGCGTGCACACGGTCTGCGGGTTAATTCGTGCGAGCAAGTTTCGAGGGCGAGCTGTATACGGGGCCAAAACGCCGCCAGGGGAGGGACTAGGCTGAATTGCGTTAGTGCAGCACACCAAGGTAAATCCAATCGATCTTCCTCACGCGAGAGGCATTAACGAATTCTGTTATTCGACGAGCTTAATTCACCTCGCTATCGCCGATCCTTATATATGTAATTAATATACACACAGAAGCACGCGTGTCCGCCTTTTTGCGAAATTGAGAAAACAATGCCCGCGTAATTCTTAGTTAAGATATAGAAAACGTCAAGAAATACTTTATAGAGACAACATACAAATAAATCGATTCATTATTACGGCATTGGCGAACAAGAGGAAGTTGCAATAACATCTCGTTTATGGTACGTAGCTGTACAACTACCAAACACATAGGGTAACGAATAGAATTTGAAACAGTGTACCCATCAAACTGTTGGCGCGTTGCACGTAATCCCTTCCATAATATTTAAAACTTGTTACGAGGTTTCAGTGGATCTCTGTTTACGCCGGATTATAACTGAAAGCAAGTTTAGATTGTGGCTTCATACGCCACTGGAATTATCCCATTATATTCAACTCTAAACGCGAATCGCGTGAACAGCGTTTTCATAAAATTTATCTCATATTTCTGCTCGGTCACTAAAATTCATTTTCACGATTTTTTAACCAATTAACGGTCTTTACGTTTACGGCGTTGCTCGACAAGTAAAATAAATACTAAGATTAAATTTAATTTTGTAACAAGCAACAATATTCCAACAAACGCGATATTCAATATTTTCGGATCAATTAAACAGGAAAGGAAGCGCATTTGTTTTACGGCAATTCCGCGTGAAATATCACTCGCAAATTACTGTTAATTATCAATTGTTAACTTCCAGTTAAACAAATCTCTCGAGAGCGCCCGTTTTTCTCGCGGTTATCTTGCACAGCCGTTTCACTTGTAAGGTATTAAATTCGAGTGTATAATTATTACACAAAAATTCTCGAGTCCATCAGATATTTCCACGGAACGCGCGATGTATCAAGGAGAAATTGTTTGAAACTCGAAGAACGCAGTTTCCGGTATTTTTCTGAACGCTAGTATACCATATTTGTAATTGTAAGGCTTCCTCAAACAGTCTGTGTGCACTTGGTATTTATCCTGGATTCCTCGTTGCAAAACTGATATAAAGCACGTAAATATCCGTTACGTAAGCCGTATACTATCCGTACATAGTAGTCCTTCCTATTGTTCGAGACGTCGCGTCGCGCACGTCTGTGTACTTCCCGAGCACCAAGTATGCGGCGCCTCCCCATTATGCACTGGCGTCTCCTGGTAAGCAGCAAGACGAATAAAGAACACAAATATTCGTGGAAAATGCACATCTTTCCCCACCGAGATAGAGCTCGAGCCGGCACCGCGTTCTTCTATCTCCGGTCTCTGCCACTACTACCACTATCGCAAACCCTTGTTCTCTCCCACTCGTGCACCCTGCCACCCTTCACAGCTACTCCCGCCCTGGGTTCCGACACCGGGGCATCGGTATTTTCCGCACCCCCGTCCGAGAGCGGTATCTACTTTCGGGGCGAAAATAATTAAAATGGAAGGTAGGTTGAGCGTTTCCGCGACGTAGCGCAAAATATCGACGAGATTACATTGCGCCGGCTGTAATGCGGATGCAAATGCGATGGTAAAATATTCCGAGTGCGCAAATTAAAATGACACTGAAATATATACGCGTATACGGGTTCGGTGGCTCTGTTCCGTTCGCCAGTATAAATTGTTTACGTTGCACCCAGTTTGCGATATTATATCAAAAGCGAGAGGGTATACGCGTGTATGCTCGATGCATGCGCGATGATGCACACGTTGCAACGCATACACGGCTCTCTGTTCACTTTGTGCCTGGTTGTCCGTGGATCGTTCTCGTTTCCCTGCGATGTCTACTCTCGATCGGATCGTTGCTCGGTGATGTGCGCCTAGTGCTCGGTACGATAGCAGCGAGCGAGGCGCCGGAGGCTACAGAAAATTCGTTGAAAATTCTCGATATTTATTCATATAATTTGCATGTAATTATTCATGAACGATATATGTATGTTGCGCGTTGCTCGCTTGATCCGAGGCGCAATCAAAGTGCAAATAAATGTCAGTGAATTCCTTTCAAGAGGTAAGTATACACACACACACACACACATATATATATATATATATATATATATATATTTGCGATAAGATTATTACTCGTTTAATTGTTTAAAAAAATAGCTTTTGATTGAGCGTTTTTGCTCGTTACGATCGCAAATTGTGGTTGAGGAGAGTTTCGTCGGTGGAGCACGACATTCCGCATCGATGGAAAAAGTTTGTAAACGCTGGGAAACATATAACAGAAAACAAAAGTGCTTTCCATGCGCCGATTCTATTATGCGGTTCACGGTGCGTTAAGTGCCCATGCGGTGTATCTCAAATTGCTTTATGGTTCATCCGTTAAAACCAACGAATAAAGCGTTGAAATAATAGACGCGAAACCACGGCGAATGCAGGAATAAAACACGTGTTCATACTTTTGGAATAAAAGTCGACAGGCACGGCGCCGCGGCCGAACAGCGAAAACGATCCATGACACGATGGTATAATAAATGCGATATCATTGCGCGCATCTGCGTAATAAAGTAAGTCGGACCACAGCACACCGAGGGTCCAGGTTAATTTTCATCATGCTCCACCAGCACACTACGAGAAAGTAATTTAACGAGTGACGATATTCTATCCGGTGCTCCGCCAGCTTTTCCCTCTCCTTCATCCTTTTTTCTTCCTCAACCTTCTGCCTTCTCTCTGCTCTGCTCGCGTGCGCGCGCGCGTGTGTGTATGCGTGTGAGTGCAGAGCGTTCTGGAAAATGCAGAAGGAAAAATGAAAGCGAAAGAGAATCCCCTATAACTATATAACGTCGAAAAGGGGAACGCAATAATTTCACGAATTGATCGTCACAAAATCGTAGTTCGCGGGAAAGGGACGATTGGAAGTATAATTTGGAACCACCGTCTCGCGATTAATATCCAGCAGGGTGAGGAACGTTCTGCGCGCTCAGGACATTTTTCATTAAAGCCGGTCTCCGTTGAATTCGTTTAACTTGGAGCGTTTCTTTAGATATAGATACACTTAATCCCTCGGATTTTCCTGCTGCTGGATTTTATATCTCTCCGGCTCTTGTAATTCTGATAATTCGACGACTGCCAATGTGGCTTGGCGTTTCGTGCTTTTTATCAAATCTTATATTAAACTTTTATTTAAAGTTGCTTTTACCATTATTTGCTTTGCGAGCATCGGAGTAGCGGAATTTCACAGTATGATCGATTTGATCGTAACGAAGTTTTCATTTCTCGTATTATCGAAAATACTGGCGAATATATCTAATGAAATGCGAAAACAGGTTTCAACGAAAGGCAACCGTTCACGCGAGTAATGAAATTATAGATGTTCTTCTTTAATTCAGTTGTAATTCGGTGAAACATCTTCCTATTCGCAGCTTGTCATCGTAAGTCATCCCCCGGCGTTGGGTGACCGATGCAATCTTGTTTCCCCAGACGATGGTACATGGTGTGCACATCCATTTATACGGTTGGTACTTGGCACCAGTCATGGTTGATGAGCCTTCGGTGATGAAGGGAAACGGTCATTAGTCATCGTTATATGTCATCTTGCTTCGCCGCACATATCTGGAAGTACGTCGAGGATGCTCTTGGCTGAGCTCGTTTCGGTCAACACCTTGTACAAAGACGTGCTTCACGCTTATGAATAACTGACGACATTTTTCCCCTTGAATCTACGTCGAAAGAAAGGATTAGCCCCCGAGTACGAGTTGGATTCTCGTGCGGATCTCAATGATCAACAACGAAGTACGAGCTCGCGAGACTGTGGTTCTCTGCAAACTGAAAACATAGATACACATACTCGACAGACGGGGCTATTACCAGTTTACAAACTCCGTAAAGGCAACACGTTTGAATTCGTACTAGCGATATATCGGCAAGCGTAGCGCAGGTTTCGCGCTACTCTCGTGCTAGATTTATTGCCGTTCTGACGAAGAACGGCAAGGAATTCAAGGTAATCAAACTTTTTTTTACGCAAATTTTACATTCCATATTCTTGTTTGTTCGTTAACTTGTTGAATAGCGCGCACTTGCCTTTAATGCACCTTTGTGTTTTGCATACATTGTGCATTGACTATTTCGGTACGGTAAACCTGTGTAAGCAAATTTTTCCCAACATTATATCGCTGCTGTTGCCTGTCTATTGCATTTGTTACGAAGAATTGTTCGGCTTCGAGTTATACCTACTACCAAACTTTTATTTTTTGTTTAAAATTGTTTTCTATCGTTGGTATTGTATTCTTCGTCGCAAACTATACAATTCATACATGTACAAAAAGTTACGAAATAAAAATACAGTCAATTAATTATACAACTGCAATGATAATAAAAGGTTTCGTACGTTCCTTTAATTATATTCGTATCGTTCGCCAACAGCCGAAGGTAATAATATCAGTTTATTATACGAATCAATACGACGAAGACCTAGGTTAACTAACTATGTTTGGTTAAAGATAAACATATTCAAGTCGTCTCTTATTTGTACAGTTATATATATACTATGTGTATACAGTATCGATCCCTTAGCATAGAGTTCGTAACATGGCAAGAGGTACCACAGACCTCGCTAAAATCCTTTAATTAAATGCGAGCAGTCTTTAATCGACCATTCCTAAGCGATCTAGTATTACAAGTTTTGACACTTGACCTAGTTATATGTCAACTGAATTCTGTTAGTTACGTCAACAATGCAACGATATCAAATTATTCGTATTGTACACAGATACGAAATTTTTATAGTCGAGGTTTGCATAATATTTAAGAGATAAGTGGAAACGGAATTGCGAAAAAGGTTAGGTGCAAAAAGCTGTTTAAACAACTTTCAGCCAGGAAGAGTACGCTTCCTCGGAAAACTTTGCGAATAGAACTTTTTAAAATAGTTCGCGAGCATTCTTCATCGAATATATTTAACAAAAAGATAAGTTTCATTCAGAAAGTTTACCGTTCGATGTCGCGCCGTTAGGCGATGTTTCAGGATCAATTCGACATCGATCTCGAGAAGAAGATCGGCGAAAGATCAAAGAAAATGCATGGGAGAACTTTTCAGGTCTAAGTCATCCAACACGTACTGCGACTGGCGAGGAGATTTTAGCGACACGTGATCGTAGTTATCGTTAATTCCTCAAGGTGCTATTAGAGAAAGCAAAGGATAGAGAGCATTAGGCGACTCGACGGGCTTTCGATGTAGCACATGGCGTAACTATTCACCATCCCAACCTTCGTCTTTTCACATTTGAAGGGACGACGAGTACGACGACATCAGCCGGATCTCGTTGACGACGGTAACGACAGCAACGTGACTTCGGCAGTCACGGGAGGAAAAGAGAGTCTACGTTCTTTCAACGGTTTTCACACCATCGGTTTAAGCTTGTATTCGTGGAACCTTTTAAATGTTCAAAGAACTGTTGGATTCAGCTTGGTATAATCTAGAAAGAAACGTTCAAAGCAATGCAACCTTTGCAAGTTTTTTAACATCTACCAACAGCTATATAACCGAGATAAATAGTAGAAAAGTTAATTGAAGAGTATTTTCATCGAACGATTTCCGTGGCCCAATATAGATTATATAATTATTATTTTCGCAGTCCGACCTTTCTAAACCACTCAACTTCGTATCATCTTTGACGCTTCAGGGTTTGTTATCGTTGCAAACAACGTGTACATACGTTACATTTCCGAATTGTATAACCGCTAAAATTGAAAAAACAAAGCCGTTCTGACATTCGAACAGATCCAGCAAGACGAGAACCGTACTTCTGTAGTCCTCTCCAAACAACCGGGAAGCTGCAGACAACCAGCGATGGAAATCTAAGCAGCGTGGCGAAAGACAGAGAGAGAGAGAGAGAGAGAAAGAAAGAGAAAGAGGAAGAGAGAGAGAGAGAGAGAGGGAGAGAGAAGGTAGGAGAAGAGAACGTGGCGTGGCGCGGAGCGGTGCACTGCGATGGGACGACGTAGATATCGTTTCGGTGAAATTGGGGTGAAAAGCGGCGGAGATGCGCGCGCGAAAGCGAAAGAAAAATATTCGGGGAACTAGCAGGACAAGTAGAGAGACAGGGTGGCAGGATATCAAGGTATCGATCCGGAGGGTAGAAACGCTGTGCACGACGACGAGCGTCTCTCGAAGCGCTCGTGTCTCTTCACGCTCGGTCGCGCTTTTCGTTAACGCCGAGCTAAGAGCCGGGGCTCGTGTAACGGGATCCTCGCGGAAAGCGCCTTGGGGTTTTATGGTACCCCTTCAGCTGGGATCAGAAGAGGCCAGAGAGGAGCAGCAAAGGAAGAAGGAGGTGCCCGAGATGGGGGTGGTTAACGTTGGAGGGTAGGACAGTGAACCTGGTATCGATCGGCTCGCGGCAAGTTCAGGGTCGCACTGTCGCAACGACTATCTTCTCTTTCTGGCCTGCCGTCACATTCCCGACGAACCCCATCCTCTTTGCTTCGGACCACCGTTCGACTCGCGGAACCGGCCATCCACCTCTAATAATTGCGCGATTTTACAGGCGATGGATAGATGGTGCGAGGAACCTGCAACGCACAGCTGTTTGCATACATCCCCGACTTCACCGGCATTCCACTACCACGCCAGTTACTAGATCGCCTAATGTAAGTACTAATACATATAGTAATAATTTAATTATAATAATATTATATAAAGTATAACGTAATTATAATAATACTTGAGTTGATGTTTCTTACGCGTTCGCAAGGACAGCATGCGACACAATTTGTACGACACCGTTTAATTAAAAAAAATTCAATTCAAGTCACATTATTATCGAGAGATAAACGGAGCAAATTGTATTTGGAAACTGGAAATTATTCATGATATACTGCATATAGATTTTATAAAACTTTTAATATTCGAGTTATGATCGTAATCGTTATTAGTTGTGTTACTTAATGTCGATTTAAAAGCAGAAGAAAAAGTCGAAATCGTTTCTGGAACAACTTTAATAATATGAATTACAAGAATGATCTAACATTAATCTGGTAATCATGTTAGGTATGGAGAAGTCACGATTTATAGGACCATACGGATCATACGGTATTAATGGTTGCGTATATATGCATGGCATGTGACATACAAATTCATTAATGATCCGACCAATCAAACCTCGCCGAGTGAATCACGATCAATCAGGAGAAGAGGAATACGTACTCGCAGATAAATCGCACATCGCTTTCGAAAATTGCAAACAATTTTTTTTTTAATCGTTATTCGACCAAATTTAAATGTTAAGAGAAGAAAATCGCAAATAAAATTCCAACACAAACGAAAAGAAGAAATGCAAGGGTTGCGATAGCCGTTGATAAAAGTTGAGAAAGTTGGGCATATATGGGTTAAAGGATATCCTCGTTCTCTTACCTGTGAAATAGAATTGAATCGAGCGTCACGCTCACGGAAGATCGTTTAAAAGGAATTACAATCGGGGGAGAGCACGGGATAGAAGATGGTGGCGAATGAAAACGGTAGGGTGAGAAAGCGATATTTCGTCGATTCCTATTCAGTGGTCGTAGATAAACTTGGCCGATCTTCCGAATGTGTGCGTGGACTCACCGATTCGTTGAGCATACTCTTTCGTGGCTCAGCTACGGTTCGACGTAGTGAATTGAAATTAACATAAAATCGAAATGCCGGGAAACTTTGCGCATAAAGAGTCAACTGCCCAAGTTCGTTGAATGGCTGCGAACGGGCAACTCCGTTTCGGTATGAAAGGAAGGCTCCTCCTTCCCTCTTCGTTTTGTGTTCCTTCTCCAGTACTCTCATGGAACCTCGAACGTCGTCGTTTCCTTCCAAGCCACCACGCTGCGTTGTCGTCGTACGCGCGGAGAGAGACTAGTATAGAAAAGGCTTTGGAATAATTAGACGAGCGGTCCGTTTCCGGCGGTGCGATAACTGCGATAACGCCGGCCGTAGACCAATAATTCCTCTGGGCTCTCGCGCGGTCGGCACACGGCTATACTGTTGCACGCCCGTTTGCTCTGTGTATCTCGAAAATATAAGGCACGATAACGTGCCGGCCCGATAATAGACGACTCGAATACGGGGAGGATAGCTTTATCACGGAGCTTTTTCTTTGTGTGCAACACGAACTCAGCGCGTGGAAATGGAAAGTTTATCGCGGGGTCTCGCCAACTCGAAATAAAGTGCTAAGCACGCCAGCCAAGTTTTCAAACGTCGATTCCGCCCGAATAGTCGCGATACGAAGTTTCTCTTTTTCATTATGTCCCTTGACGAATTGTCGTTACCGAATAATTTCGTTAATACCGCTGACATCTTGATCGGAGGGCGAATTTCCAACAATTTCTCCTGTCTGAAGAGATTTCGTATGTACGCATATGGCCTGTCAATGGATAAGAGCACAAGATTCTGAAAACTCGCAGTACTCGCTGGAGCGAAAGAATATTTTTTCGATAGCGAACATAAAATCAACTTCTTCGAAGTAAAATATCACTTCGTTGTTGTCAATTAGTTGTGACGTCGCTGAATTTTATATAATATAAATATCGCTAAAGATTAATAGTAAAACTTCCGATGCTTCATGGAATTAATTTTCAAACGGAAATCGTTGTCCATCCAATATACAGAATCGAGCGAAGCCGATGATAAAGGTTCAAAACCAATTTCTCATATTTTTTACGGGCAAAATATCAAGACACGTTTGCGACATATTTCGAAAATATAAAAACCTCGGTATGTGACGGTTAAGAAGCACGCTTCGTTCGTACGCTGAAGATCACGTAGCACGATAATGGCTTCCTTTCCGTCCCTTATCGTACCGGCGACATTCAAAATCCCGGGACCATTACCGCGAGGCGAATAGTACCCTTTTCAGGTAAGCAGGTAGATACATACATCCCCTTGGAAATTTCCTTTTTACTTCAGTCGCGACAGATTATACCGTCGCCCTTTCTGATTTTCGACTTCGCCCTACTATCTCCGATCCTTTCTGGATGCGTCTCACTTTTATCTTGCGTTTCAATTTTTCTTTCTTTGCATCATTCTTTTCCTTCGCTTTGCTTCGTCTCCTTTGTCAGAAACAAATTATACATTTAAAAGTAATGTAAATATATAATAATAAAATAAAATATATCATAAAAAAAGTAAAATATATAGTAACAAAAATAGTGTTCAGATTGAAATTTCAAAAATCTATATAGAGGAAAAATTTCTCCTCGGTACTGACTCGAACGAAGACTACCTTTCTCCATGTATGACCAACTATTTCTTTCCAAGTGGCTACTGTGATTCTCTCTCTTTCTCTCATTTTCTGTAAAATATGCTTCGCTCTAAGTATTTTCTAAACTTTTTCTTAAGACTGGTAAGGATGTAAGTAAAGGGTTTGTTATTTGCCTATATCAGCTGATAGTAAATGAAATATCGATATTTGATTTTAGATGAAGCAAAATTAATTTTCTGGTTAAGTCATAGCGTTCGTCATTCAAGAGAGGTTTTCGTCGAGGATGAACGTAGGACTCTTCGTGTTGGCGTAACTTTCGGAAATACGAACTCGCAATCAATGGCTATAGCTTGAGAAGAGATTGAGGAAGGTCGAACCTGTAATAGGGATTTATTGTTCGTGAAATACGTTCAACGTCAAAGATGATAATGAATTTCTCCATAGAGGCAATAAATGTTCCGTGATTCAAAGAATCATTTAACTTACATGCCCTACAGAAAAGGAATCGACGAAGGTGGCCCGATTTCAACCCCAATCGGTAACTTATTTCAAAATCTGTTCAATGAAGATTAGAATGTTACAAATATACGTATATATGTATGTTGCCAGAAGTAGAGATAAATAGGTATATTTTACGTTTGGATGATTATATACGACACTGTCACCTTCGAAACTTGATCGACTAGGCCTTGGTTAGGATGTGTGCAGCGTTAGAAAGAACGGTAGTATGATTTGCACAGCATTGTGCGTTATCAGCAACGGTTCGCCAACGAGCGTAAAGACGACAGAGGTTCATTAATCCGTTGCGTCGCGGATCGTTCGTCACGACATTGAAACAAAGAGTAGGGGTTTATCGAGAACGACGTCTAATAAACCAGCGGCGGTTTCTTGTCGCAGGGCAGGGCTCATTCGGCTCAACGCTAACATCCTGTCATCAGTCTTCATTACCGAACAATGGCCTGGTTCTGCGGTTAACAGCTTATCCGTGCAGGGAACAACGCAGCTCACTAGCAAGTATGATGTGTCTCTTGAAACGGAACTCGTCCGCGGTTAAGGGAACAATGGAAATAGACGATTAGGTGATATCGGATAATAGCTGAAGAGGTGGCGAACGCATCAGTGATTCAGACGAACGGGGAGGTGAATGATAACGCTGCGTCATCTTCCACCCTGGGACCGTAAATCGCCGAGGATCTTAAAATAAAAGGAAACCTCCTGCTCCTTTGCCGTTCTTTGCGCTAATGTAATTACCAGGAAATCTCAGTTGCACTGGAAGGTGTAAAAGATAGCTTTTTATCGTGGGTTCGTTCAAAGAAAGGATTAGCTCGTAATTCTCTAATTGAATAACGAACTAATTTCAAGACCAAATTCCGGGCATTCGGAAGTTTACATTATGGCGCCAATAGTTCGAGCTTGATCGTGAAAGCTCCATTAGCTTGTTTAAACGTTCAATATCAATTTTGTACATTCGGCACTTTCTCTCTCTCTCTCTCTCTCTCTCTCTCTCTCTCGCGTGGCCTGCTATTTTAACCCCTTCCTCCTTTGCCTTTCCTCTCCGTTACCCTAGGATCTCTTTCTCTTACGTTTGTCGTATTAATTAACGGAAGACGAAACACAGGTTAAGCATTTCATTCGGATAGGATAATATAAACAAGTCAAAGTATCGTGTTATTCAGCAGACTGACAGCATCGGCCCATTACCTCTCGCAGTAAGAACAACTAGAACCCTCTTATTCCTCTCCCTTTGGCAACTAATCTTCTAAAACATACGAACTAGGGCTGCTGCGCAACGTTATGTTCTCTCGGGCTATTGGCTTATCCGACTTGTGATTCGCAACACGCGAGACATAGTCCTCTACCTTCTCTTATAGATACACCCGCCATCGCAACTTACTCCTTTGTTCCTTTGTCGTAATTAAACTCTAAATTACATTTTCTGAAATCTGCCAATCACGTTGACATCTCTTTACGCGTATGTATCCCACATAAACGATAGTTTAGGCGTAACATTGAATTCACATTTTTATCAGTCCTCGCAAGCGCTATCGTGTTACGAAGGTGGCACGTTTTTATGTTGGCGATTTCAAGCACGCAAAATGATGTTCTGGCAATCAATCTCCGTAATATATCCTTACTCGTTAAACTGTAATTAACCCCTTGAATTACAATTTCACGATCACAGTTTGAAATCTATCTTGAACCCTTGTGATTGATGCATTTCCTTTTCGGGACTCCTCGAATTGTTAATTGCAAACGTTGCTCAACGGCCTGATGTAAAAGTTAACGTTTTATTCCATTATGGGCTTTGCCCTGACCTCCTTTTGCGTTAAAACCTTTTAGCCACCGTGCTTCTAGTTATCGCATCTTTGATAAAAAATCAGGGGATGCATAAATTTACGATTAGCTCGTTGTATTATCAGGATGAAATAACTCTTATTACAGAAGCAATTTTGCTTTCCTCCGTCTTTCGCTCAGGCCAATTATCCGATATATAGGCAGATTCGCAAAATATTAAGTTCGATCTGTTACGTTTGAGACATCGTTGAAATAGAAGTATATGTACGCAATTAAAAGTTAAAGCATGTAACGAAACGCAGGTACATGGTATTTATTTTATTAATTTGGAATATATGAAAACTATCCATCGAATTAGATTTTAATTTAACTGCCAAAGTAGAACGCATAAAATATTAGCTTGGTTTTCAGACGATACTCGTAAAACTGTAATTAAAAACATTCGAAACGAATGTGGGAAGTCGTATTTCTTCCTATCGACTGCGTGCTTACTATCCGTTCTACGAGATCGAAGCTTCTCTTTACATCCATCGTTGGTATCACCTTATCAGAATGGAGTCGTAAGCCTGCAATTTCGTGAGTACACCGTAGCATTCTAAAAGCGGACTAACCGTGCTATGAATAATGCAGTCCCGTACGTCTTGCTCTTCCCGTTGATAATTATGTTTTACACCGTTATACCGTGTTTCGTTAACCCAGCTACCCCCTTTGCATCCGCTTCGATGCCACCGCTGCATATTCATTGCTTATAAGCCCAAATATATGTATATTCGAGTTGAAAGACGAGACCGGATAAAGAAAATGGCAGAATTAGGAAATTCGGTGATACGGCGAATTTGGCTAGTGAACTGCTCGAAAGTATCAATTAGATGTTAAACTTGGTGCATGGTCGATAAATGTACACAATTTTCAATGTGGAAACCAAGTTACGGGTTATTAACAAAGTCAGCAAATGTACTTTCTTGGTGAAATGCCTCGTCAAACACCAGGAACCAGCGCACTCGGTTAAACTTTCCAACGTTGACTCGGCTAAGTTCTGCTTTCCTGACGTTCGTGTAGACGGCCTCGAGTATTTTAACCATCTCCGGCGTTACCGCGCTCTTTCTCCAACTTCTAACCAAACTTTAATAGCAATCCAATATAGCGGGTTTAGCAGGGAAAGCGAAAAATATTACGGACCCTGGCTGCTATCGAACGATAGAAAATTACCGTTCTCTCCTCGCCTCGGATAAATCGAGCTTAGCATCAAGGTTTGCAAAGTCTCTAATCGCGGGTTAATTGCCGACGTGGATGAACGTTTTCCAGGTTGGCTTCGGTGGTGGCGTGTGAAAACAATATATCGCTGGGTAACCGCGACACCACCTACGTACGAATCAAGCAAACAGGCTCACGTATGCTATCTGCGAAATCACGTGAACTTTCAAGTCCCGAGCATTTCCATGTAGGCACACATGATACCGAAGTATAAGGGGTAGCGCGGGAGTAATTACAGCTCGCGCGCTGTAACTCCCTATCTACGAGATCGAAATTGCCATTGGACGGCGTATCTTGCGCTGCTTCTTTACGGGCCCAGTTACTCGGTGTACGTTGTTTGCATGTAAACGACGTCTTTACACGTAGCAAAGGTTAGCCTACCGCTTTGTGTCGTCTGTTTCGCTCGCGACAAACTACAACTAGATTCTTTATTTCAGGCAGGTATGTAAATTAACGTGTATTAAGAGATTTTGGATCAGTCTCATTCGAGAAAGCTCGGCTTACGTCGCGCTTACCTGTATTATTTAATAATTCCACTAGAAAAATTTTTATTATCTAAAACCGTGTGATGAGTTTAACTATCTCTTTAGCTCTTTTTGTCTTACTCCTTGCGTATTTCACTCGTGTTTTATTAAAATGTGTGTGAAACTACATCGCGTATTCGTGTATTGTATTTTTCTGTGATATCGGCGCGCGCGAGAAAATAATATTTCCAGATAACAACTAAACGTCACGAGATAATCATAAAAATAGAAATAAGGTTAATGGTACACAATATAAAATACAGGATACCGAATAATTTATAAAAATTCCGTTAAAAAATCCACATCTCCCTTTTATCGAAACGTATCGATACGAATATCAATGGGTGGAAATAACGAAGAATTTTGCGATGTTTGACAAGATCTGCCATCTGTTCCGAAATATTCTTCTTTCCGCCGGCTTACGTAAGGCATACAATATTCTCCTTTCTCACGAGACAGAAAATTTTACAGGCTTCGGTCTACGTATACATATACTACGAGTTGGTGCAGTAGACGCTTGGAGAAGATAGACTCGGTTGCATGGCGCATGGCGTCATGAGCGTAACGATATACGTGCTTCGGAGGTCGAGACTGGTTAGGGATTGGCGCCGTATCGCTGATCTGGGCTCGTCTAGGCGTAATGCCACCCCTGGCAGGCCAGTCACGTCCCCTGCTACTGCTATTCCCTGCACCCTCATCCCCGTAGCCCCTTGCGGACCATAGTAAAGTTATGCTCGGGTCCAAGCGGTCAGTCCGAGCGTGGATCCCACTCGATGCAGAAACGTACTATGGGATCTCTTAGTCTCAATTTACTATTTATTTGCCTATGTGCGTCTAGAAGGACCTACGAGCGAACGTAGACGCACCTGAAACTCTATGTTTAACAAAGAAGCTCGCTTAGCAGTGGAATGAGAACGCGTGTTAAACGTTTGCGATCCAATGGAAAATTTATATATTACTTAACAATACGGGATACACAGTATTTTTTCAAATTGTTCCAAGAATTTTAATCTTTATTACTCTGAAAATAATTGTACGAAATAATGTAAATTACCAGGGATCTAATAATCATAAGCTGCTGTAGAGTGTTTCCGCGGGTAAGCGATAGAACGCTTTACGAATGTCAGAAATGTCGGAAACTGTTGTTCAAACTTTACGGTGATTAAAATCACCTCCCAATCGGTATAATTCAGTGTCGTAAATGTCGAGGGGCTTCTTTAGGAAATTGAAAGAAAAGCTAGCTTGGCCGGTCCTTTTACGAGGCGTCAAACGTTTCACCTCGTTAAAAGCTAGTAGCTCGTGCCGGCACTGGCATTAAGTAATGCGATACGGTCCGTCGGCGACGAAGACGAAGGAGGCGAAGAAGAAAAAGAAGCAACCGGAGCAGAAGCGGCTGAGAAAAGAAACCGGGCTGGTGGAACTTTCCGTAATTAATACGTTAAACTTTTGCACAACTACACCGGAACTCACGTACCACCGTTGCCTGCTGAATGTCAATGATCAAAATCGCTTTTTGATATAATTCCCAAGCCGTGGCCCGAAAACGTGAGCTGAAGATCGTTCCTGGTTGAATGCAAAAGATCCCGCCACGCTCGTTTCGTTGATGCGAATACATCAATTTCTTCTATTATGTTGTAACCGTGAATTTCAGGTTGAAACCTCTTAAGCGAGGGAAATGTAATTCTTTCGGCGATTAGCGATAGCTCATTATCCACGTAATTAGTAGTTTGTGTAATGAATTTAAGTGTTTCCACTTTGGGATTAGCATACTAACTAACTCGGCTCATTCCCTCAAACTCCACTTCTAATTCGAGTTCACCCATTCTACCTCTTTCTCTCTTCCTTGAATACGAACTGAATCGCAGGTGGTAAACTGTCTGAATCGCGCTGGATGTAAAGTAGATGTTCGCATTTACTTCACCGATGTAACCGTACTACGTTAATCTCCTGTCCATGCTTCCTCGTCCATGTATCCTTTGATATGTGAAAAGTATTAAACGATGATAAGGAAAAAAGCATTTTAACACGATGGATTTGCAATGAAACGAAGGATACAAAAACTGACTGACTACTCGTAGATACCGAAAATTTACTATAATCAAAAACAACACTTATGTAATTCCTTATCGTTTTCTCGAACGATACACTCGTGTCCAATTTATCCAGTAGTAGATGTTTATCGATTCACTACAAACACGATTACGTTAATCTCGATACACCGTACGGAGTTAATAGATCTCGCGTACGGAATGGGCTGCAACGTGGTATTGCTAAAGCTATTATTTAGTCGGTAGTTCGGTCCGAAAACCGAGATAAAGTACAGACTCGATCGCGAAGTAATTTCCTTCGTGGGGAAAGTGGAAAATCGGAACGGTCACGGATGCTCGAACCGACTGTACACACAATGTCTTGGCTATATTCCGATATATTGGTCATATCGATGTTTGTAAGGGAAGAAGACACTCCGTAGATGGGTGGTGGGTGATAGGTGCAAACAAGAAACGAGAATCCCTTTAGCCGATTCCTCTCTCGTCGTGTATACGTCGTGCCGGAGAGCAGACCAGCCTATACCAGAGCAGCCTAGAACCAAGAGTAGAAATCCACGTGCAGAGTGAGTGAGAGAGCGAGCGAGAGAGAGAGAGAGAGCAGAGAGCTAGACACTGTGCCGGATGAAACATACACAGTAGCTAGTCGATGTGATTGGCCACGTGCCAGAGGCCCCTAACGACGCTTTCGAAAGGAGGAGAATCCTACTTCGTCCTCTCCAACGACGAGCCTCCAAAGATACCCCGGGACCAGTGGCGGTGACGCAATGTTGCCGCAATCACATTTTGACACGCCTCTAGCCAACAACCTACACCTCTCGGTAGGCACCTTCGATGTTTTGCACCGGTATTGGATTCGACCGGTATCGATCAAATCGAAACGACAGCAGGTTAGTTTTCTCTGAGCGTCACTTATTGACATTTAAGCTCACGGCTGATCTAAATAAAGTATCTAAATAAATCTAAATAAATAATAGGAATACCAGTTCTTATATCTCTTATATCATTGACTCATTTAACGTTAAAACGTTACATATCGAAAAATACGCAACATGTTAAGTATTTCGTATTGTTGTTGTAATTAATCTTTACAACAAATAACATTATAGTACGTTACAATATTAATCGGTGATAATAAGCACGATGGTGATTAATAATTGTTACAAAACATTCGGCAAGATATTTTCAACACCTAACAGGCAGTCATCTTTAAATGCTAAGACTAGTGAAACAGCGGGGTGGAGTAAAGTGCCGTGAAATAAAGGAGTATCTGCAAGGTGATTCGGTAGGCGCGGCGCGAGTTTTAGTGGTTGTGGATGGAGAGTGGTTGTATCTAATTTAAATTCTCGACATAAAAAGCTTGCACAACGCGAGGAGTGGTTTGGATAGCGTGGATCGCGGCCAAGCCACGTGCGGCTACGAGATTCATTCCGCTTTACATGGCCAGTCCGTACCCATCCACCTCTTTGCGTCCTCCGAAATTCCCTCTTCAACGTCCTGCTCGCACCCTCTCCCTCTTTCTCTCTCTCTTTTTCTCTCGCATGTAAACGCTGTCTCTTCTATCTAGACCTCATCTCTACGCAACCTATTTCACATCTCTGGCTCAAACCTAACCCCAACCTAACACGAGTCATCCCTTCTAGAAGGAGTTGTCCACCGAAGAAAAAATTACAGATACAGATAGTCTTATCAGGCTTTTTATTTCGCCGAATATAGTATTTATTTTCTAGCGAGTGTTTCAATTATGCCTTACTTGATAACGTTCCCATAGGCGAAATAACGTATTCCATTTTTCCGCGCATACTACTCAACCTAAAAGAGTATAGGACTCGCAGTTGTAACGATATTCAATGCCGACATGGTAAATCGAACCGCACAAAGTGAAACAAAAGCGTTGTGTTAAGAACAAGCCTACCCTCTTAACCTTTAATCGTCGAGAATTATGTAGCATTATTACGTGAAGTAGCTTGTTACTTCAAAGGCAAGAGCGACGGTACGCTTCTGACCCTTGGTTGTCGAAAGATTGAAGCAAGTTCAACCATCTCCATACTGGTAGCGATAAAACTAGAAATTTACTTCCTTCTGGTAATAGGGTAATCTGCTCCTAAGGCTATTCAAGATTCAGCGAAAAGAGCGTGTTCGCATGACATCGGTCTAAACTTTTTCGATCATGTTCTTTCCCTTCTCTAGGACATCGGTCGTTGATAGAACTCGAAATATGTACCACCCTCTCTTTCTCCGTTACTCTTCAAAGCGACGAAGAAAGCCACTGCCTTTCCTTCTTATAACGTTTCGCTCCAAAAGATCCTCCTCCAAAAGAAGAATACGTAATAATTAACATTTTTGTCGTTCGTTTGAAAAGTAAATTTAATTCACACACGAGTATACGTTACCATTTGAACGGGAATAAAGAACTGCGAAGGAAGCGTTCAATTAAATTCACAAAATAATATTATCCCATTGAATCGCCTGCAATTATTCGGAGTAGAAGGGCGTTTCAAGCGCAGGAAATTTTGTCGATTACCGTTGGCAAAAGTGTCTGCTGCCCCATCTGGTATAATTACCGAACGAACGTTTTCTACTCTTTTTCCGGCGATGATATCGAAAAATAAGCAGAGACAAAAAACGCAGGCGCCCATTAATAACGATAGAGTTTTATCGTTTATTCAGCCGAGTAATTTGCAAAGGAGCTATCATAATTATGAACGAAGAGCAGGCTTGGCGACATAATTTAGCATCGATCTAACTGCAAGTACTACTTCAGATATCCCTAAGTTGGAGAAGTGGAAGAGAGACAAAGATTGCAAAATTATAGTGCAGCGATGATGAAATCGGTAAAGAAACTTTCGAGGTACAAAACTGGAAAATTCCGTTGAAGACCAGCTGTCATAACCACGTGCTTGGTGATTCCCGATAGACACGCCAGTAACAAAGAGAATTAATTATTTTCTTGAATCGAACACCGTTGCCTGCGGTAAATTCCGCTACTTAATTTTCCAGAATATTCTGTATTCAAAGAAATGCTTCTTAATTAAACGGGATGTTCTAGCACGCATGCGAGATAAGAGCGAATAATTATTCTTATCGTTACTATAACGAAAGGAAAATATAATAACAACTACGTAAGAAATACAAAAAACCGAAAAATAATCTGTAATCCTAAAAAGGGGACTCGGCAGTCTAACTGGAAGAGGTTATTGTCAAATAAAATTGTTTCGGATCGAATACAGAGTATTTATCAAAGCGTCGACTCTTCTACATGCAGTAACCATTACGTGTCAGTGAACTATCACGAATGATCGTATATATGCTTCGGACAGCGATCGTTCAAAATCGGTTTTCGAGTGACGAAAATGATGCATACGTATTCACGATGCTAGTACTCTTGACCGCTTACGTATCCAGCATCTATCGATTCCCGGGCGAATCGCATTTCCGGTGATTCACGATGCACGCACAACCCTATCCGACGCATTTATACCGGCAGTAAAACCGAATGATGTGTGTCAAATATTAATACCATAGTAGTGGCACGAATCACCACGGGTATGGATTCTGGTCCCTGGGTGCCGAGCCACGCCAGATTTCCGATCAGACAATGCTTATCGATTATTCTGCACGTCACATGACACCTTTCCGCCAGGAATACTTCTCTTCTCTTCTCTTCTCTTCTCTTTTCCTTTCGTCAGTCGCCTCACGCATCCATTAATAGTTAGACAGCTCGGAAGCACGATTGCTGTGATATATGATCTGAACACCTAAAAGCTATTTCCTACCAATACAGAAACGTTCAAAAATTCTAGAAAACTTTATTCCATCAAAGATACTTATGCCATTTATAATTTTCGAAGATGAACCAGCCAATTTTTTTTTTTTTTTTTTGCTATTCATCGACAAACTCTATGAACGATGAAGAAGGATTGTACCTGTTAAACGTGGGATTACAAGGATCGGTTACAAATTCGTCGGTGGTAAACGATAGCGTTGGCGTGGAGATCCGCACGGGCTTTAGAAATTCCCAGGGTGGCTGCTGGTAGCAGCGGGGTTACCTCGATAAATCACACGGTGCGCTCGACAAAAGGGGCCCGACGAAAGGGCCGTCGCCATAAACGTATAAAGTAATTACGCGTTGCATCCGCGATATGCCGGCGTCGGCAAGCCATTCACCGGGATCCGCCTATGTCCTGCCTATATGGTGATCAAAGCTGGTTCCTGTAGCATGAAATAGCAGGTTAGGTAAGCTATGCGCGATTTTCGCCGCATCGAAACCGAAGCTTTCGTCGCGCGCCACCGTGACGAGGATTATATTTCGGGGCCGCACATTATCGGGACACGTACTCGATAGAGCACCTGTGTGAGAGACGGCTGGCTCACTGTGCACTGCCAGGTAGAACCATGGATTTCATCGAGTTAAACCCTCTTTCGCCCCGAGTCCCCTTTCCAGCCCTTGCAATTCCATTCATATTCATGCGAGACCGATTCAAACGCGTATTACGTCTGTCAGAAGCGATGGTTCGCGATCGTTCGAGGAGAAGCAGCTTTTGAAATGGAAAAAGACGCGCTCGTTCGTTTCCTCTCGGTCAAAAGGTGCCAGCTAACTTTCCCACGATACATAACTCGCACGCTTTTAAACTTGAAAATTCTTTCGCTCGATCAGTTACCTTCCTCTTTTGAGAGAATGTTATCAGGTATATCTCGTTCAACAGATATTGTCCAAAAGTCGTAAATTAGTCGTCGACAGCTATTGACGTTGCGCGCTCGGAGTCGTACGTATTTTATAGAAACACCATCAGAATGCAAGACTCATTCACGGCTCGATACATCAAATTTTTTTATAAACGCATTGTGCGAATACAAAGGAAGAAACAATTCTATATCAACAATGCGGCTTGACAACGAGCTTTCATACGAGCTTTGAAACGCTTCGAACATAATTCGAAGCTTCCATTTTTTTAAGGACTCGATAAATTTTGAACGTTCAGCTTTTAAAGTTTTAATAAGTATGCGGAGGATGGTTGGTTCAGTTGATGTTTAAATGACTAGATTACTTGTTTCTAAAACCGTCAAATATATTTTAAAATATTACAAATATAATTCAGTCGACCGTAGATTGCTCGATGACTGGTCGTTAAAAGAATGTTCGATAAGAACGCTCGATACTAACTGATTCGCTAAAGACTGCGTATTCATCGCTAATAAAATTGTTCAAGACTGAAACTGACAGAACTGGTCGTCTTACGATCGCGTTCGTTTATTTATACTGGTCAGGGGAGTACCGGAAAGTTTAAATTCGACATTGACGATTGCACGTAGCAGCGATATTGTTTTGCGCGGAGTTTGTTTACTATTACATTATGTATATCCTAACGATGTTGATACTCCGAGGCAAAACAACAACACGATTCGAATTATCCTCTAGCTCGTGTGCCGCTACAGGTATCTAAAGTCAAAATTATCAAAGTCGAGGTTTTCTGGAGTAAATAGTTTGCAACGTTCAAGAAAAGTTTAGATATTTCGTTTAGGAAGACAGTTTTTATTTTCGTTCTACTTGAGAACAATTTAAGAAGTATGAAAAAGTTCGAGGAAAAAGTAAAGACACTTTGTTCTATTTGCACGTGTTCTTAATGTGACAGGCGTAGTATATCGAAGTCGTCGTAACTGCGTTCCCAATCTTCTTTCTATCTGTGCGTTTAACGCGTTTTACAGCCATAAATCCAGTTTTTGTAATAAAGTTGAACACTAATTGTGAGTAATATTGACTAAATTATTATGAAAGAACGTGAGAATGATTACGAGTAACACTTGCCTGACTGGATCGAGCGCCAACATTATTTCCAACACTAGTTACCGTTTCATCGTAATAAATTGCGACAGTCCGACGTTTATCTGATTAAGTTCTTTATATTTTTTGTTAATTAGGTTCCTCCTTAATATAATGCAAAGGTATTGCGTGTGTTCCTAATGCACCCATTTTACAGACATAAATCGCACTATACGATCGATGGACGTAATTTCATTGATCTTTGTTACAGCCTTATCAGGCGTTTTCTCGATTTAATTATCATACGTATAAGCACTAAAACGTGGGAATGCAGCCCCAATACAATACAAATGAACATAAAGATTGATGAACAAGACCAACAATGGGAACTGATAGATAAGATTAGGTAGGTCAGCAGAAATGCTGTTTCCATCACAGCCCGTTAAATCGAGCGTAGAAATAAGAATACCTACATGCTCGACAGGAATCCAAATGGGGCCTGGTTGCTCGCAAAACGATGTATTATGTATACGGAATAAATGGAATAGAGAGCAGCTCGAGCTTGGGTCCTTCGGAACCAATAGGGCGAGCTAACGGTCCTGCCATCGAACATATTGCCATGGTCACGTGTATGCGTCCCCTCTGCCCCCATATCCTGCCATCCCAGAGTAAGTTTTCGGACAGAAGAAGTACCGATGTGGATAAATTCTCCGAGCTTCCGAAACTTCCACGCAACGGTGAAAGTACAGATATAAGCACAAGTAGAAAGTCCACGCACAATGCTTAACGCGAGATACCGATCTATAAGAATCATATTTCCTAAAATTTATCCTGGAATTGCTTCTTATTCCATTTCCTATTCAAAGTCGCACTTCGCTCGAGCGCCTCGCTATAGCTGAAGTTTTGCTTTGTGCGAACCGTTGCAAATATATCTTGGCCGTACTAAATGTATATTTCCTAACATGCGATACAAACAAGTATTTTCAATTACAAACACGACATTACAATTCGATGTCGTAACCTTACCCCGCGAGTCTCACCGAACATTTATATAATCCGTGAAACAAGTTGTTAGAACAAAGCATATATCACAACCTGTTAAACTCAGTGTTATACTAATTCAACCACCTCTATTATCCTAACCGAAATACAATTGCCGTTGACACGCCTTCTCCGCGATCGCGTCTCTCCGCGAACGATCGAACAGATATATTATTGCATTATAAACACGGTGAATTTATAAAGTAACGGTCTTATTAGTAATCGACGAATAAAATTTCCAATATGCTAACGAAGTATGGTAAAATGGAAATCTCCCGGAAGTTTATCGAATAATTCAAGAACAGTAAACTTTATGGTTACTCCCAATAGTTTCATTTTTCTTATACCATAGTGTGTATATAATATTCTCTTACAGAGTACCGACAACTATCATCAAGCCATTACTATTTACTTCACTTCGCAATTCAGCTTTCATCCTATGCAATTATGCGCACAGGAAGCTTAAATACAGCTGTCCTTATAATTTTATTTGATGAGTACTAAAGGTTAATTCGATTCAACGCAACATAGGACAACAATTGAAATAAAGTTATGACAGATCAAAAGGTATTAAACGAAACGTTAATATTAAAAGCGATTTCATAAATACTGTATTTCTGTGAAAGATACTCGCGCAAGTAATATTTGGAAGAAGGAGAAGTAGGGTAGTAAGTTGTTATCAAGCGCATCTCGAACTTTAGGTGACTGGTGTGAGTTCATGCTCATCGCGGATATCGATTGTAAAATGTTCAGCCTCGTGCTTCTCTCTGATTCATTCGATTCAGTGATCATTCCGTCTATCACCTCCGTAATAGAAAGAAATGGAGAACGTGTAGGCGCAGTCAGAAGGAAAAGGGACTAGAAAGAAAGGGAAAAAGTTATCACGGAGGTCACGAAATTTCTGCAGCTTCGCGTTCGTTCCTATTTCTTTGTTTTCGTTCCTTTTTCACCTCCGAAAAGTTTTCTACTGTAGATACCTCAAGACTCTCGCACAGAATCCTTCGTAAAAGTCACCTTGCTCTTCTATTGTTCAACCATTCGCGAACTTCTCTCTTTCTCTCTGTTCCTCTTTCTCTTTCACGATCTTTCCCTTCGTTTCCATACCATCCTCTTGAATCTTGGTGTACACTTTCGTTTCTCCAGTTACTTTTACTTGGTCCCTTTCTTTGGCTGTTTGCATTGCAGCAGCGCAGCGGTAGCAACGGCGGTGGTAGTAACAGTAGCAGTAGCAGTTGGCGGCGGCTGCGCGTTTCCGAACTTTCAAACTCTAACGAAATCTTGGGCAAGGTGAATATTTTATGCGTAAATCAAATCCCGGCAAATATACGCGAGAGAGCGAGGATCCGTGGCATGCAGCAGCTAAATTGAATAGAAGCGCTACTTGAGTACAACCGTGTGTTTCGCCATTCGACCTTCTCATTTCCTCCTCTCTTTTCTTTCTCCACGTATTTCTTCTGTGACGCCATCATTTTCTCTCCCTTTTCTTTCCGTTTCTCCAACGTTCTTCATATCTCCTTTCGTTCTTTCGCATGCTATTCTCGTTACTCGTTGAACATATCTCACGAATACTTTTACTGGTTATTGAATTTTTGATCCGCAACAAGGACACGTTATTATCAAGGTTATTTGAATCAGAAAATTCGAAGTCGAGAAACTAGTATTTCCATCGACTTAGAGTGCCACGACGAATCGTTTGAAGTTACTTCAAGATTTTTAGAACGATATCGAAGAAATCGTCACGGTACCATAATTAAATTTCTTTCAGCTTCCCTGTCGACCTATATATTCAAAGTCAAGTATTTCATACTTAATTAACACTTTCGATCAAAATACATTCTTAAATTATAAGAATTTGTTAGGTAGAATAAAAATTGTTTAAAATTGTGTATAAAGACATATGAAACCGCAGGCGTGTATTATTAACCGGTAATCTTTCCTACTGTATTAATTCAAGGACGGAATATACCACCATCAATTACTAATTGTTGGTCGAAGTAACAGGCTGGGCGGCTTAATGGTTGAATATTTCGCACCATGAATCTTAGTCAGCGGGTGTTCGTGATTACGTTGTTATTTATTTGTTTGCGACTGGTTACTCTCTACAGGCCGTTTAGGGATCATACATCCAGAGAAACACGACAGGGAGAAAAAGAAAATTATTTTTCCCTGTCGCTTGGGAAAAATGCCAACGTCCTCTCACCTAGATACC
The DNA here is from genome assembly GCF_051014615.1 of Bombus vancouverensis nearcticus. Classification (NCBI taxonomy): domain Eukaryota; kingdom Metazoa; phylum Arthropoda; class Insecta; order Hymenoptera; family Apidae; genus Bombus; species Bombus vancouverensis. The sequence goes on from NC_134925.1 coordinate 12,301,390, forward strand.
ACTCTGACCCAAAAAGGCACGCATTAAATTAATAAATTATACCGGTTCCTCTCCGTTGGCTCTAGTCCGAATTGCTTGGACTTTCGTGATCCTGACATTTACTACTCGCCGATGTCACGTACGCTTCGCCCGGAACGAAAGTTCCTTGTAGATTCGAAAGATAATTTGAACATTTTATTATATGAAAGACCGTACCACGGTAAATTCTCGATCGTCCATTTATTCGAGCGGAAACCATATTCTCGATTCTTTTACCGCGAACAAATTCCGCAAACTGATTATGAAAAATAATATCCAGAAGCGAAGACAGGATCACCGTTTTTTACGTGTACGATTCTTTTAATTCGAGCGTAAGAATCTCGACCGTTCGAACCTCTTTTATCAATCGCTGGCTGGCGAATGAAGTATCCGTCTCGAAGCAACCGTATAAACATAGGCACGATAATAACGAGAATGGCGTAGAACAACGTTCCATTTTTCAGGAAGTTCGGCAGGGCCGTTTCCGAGACTGCATATTTGGCAATGCCATTAAAACGAGCAGCCTATTCGTAATCACGTCGGTGCGCGTACTCGTTCACAGGAACTGAAAATGCCGAATGAAAATTAGATACACGGAAAACCGGGCGAAGCTGTATAAACCGCGGCCGCGTTAAAATATCACAATGGCGCGGCAGGTGCATTTACTAGGTTTCACCAGGGCTTTGACGACAGTCGCCAGATAGCTCTTTCATCCGGTAATTAGCCGGAGAGCCCGAGGAGTTATCACCTGGTGCGATCATGCTCGTGTACAGTACGCGTGCCCTGTCTATTCGAGCACTCTATTCCGAGTGCTACATACTACCGGCAGCGGTTACCCGACCATCCTGCTTCTCCCTGTTTAATTAATTAACACTGTACCAAATAATAATTATCGAAATGAAAGATGGTATCGGTCGGCTTATTTATTGGTACGCGCCGATATCCTAGTTACATACGATGCGATACGATAGGTACGAACGGAGAAGCTCTGTAGCTCGTGCCCACTACAAACGCTTATCCGGTACCGTCGATAACCCTATCTAAACGCGACTACCCTAAGTGATTAGTAAATTAATTCACCAACCGATTTAAGCGTATTTAAGCGTTTTAAGATCGTGCGTCCTCTCCGTCCTCCTACTCGAGTTTCGTGCTAGGTATTTTTACGCTTATGGAGAACTTCCCTCGAGACTCGAGACATTCATAGATTTTTATCCACGTTTCCACGATCCTCCTTTCGTTCCAACTTCGTCTCCCTTGATGCCTTTTCCCTCGGTCTTGTTGCTTCACGTGATCGTTGTATTATTCAGATTCTTTCTCGCCAACGGAACCCCGACGTTTTCTCGCAAGACGTTTACGCGAAAGCGAGATCAAGCGTTACCCCGTTGGTGAATTTACTTTGCTACAACCGGAATATCGAGCGATCTTGAATTTTGTTATGTCGTTAATTCGACTTTGCCTTCGCTAAATTACAAATAGTCGTAGAATTGTAAAAGATTGAAAATTAATCTTCGATCGACGGGGTAAAGTTATCCGAATCTATCGTTGTTAGACTTAATTTCCAAAAACCGTGATTCAGGGAATTTTCTGCCACGCAAAATATAGATGGACAACACATAACGTTCGAGCGTAATCGAGTTTCCTCGATATCGAAGCGAAGGCAAGGGGATCACAACGATATGTGGCGTGCAACGATCTGCTTGGTGCCAGGACTCCCGATAATTATGTGCCAATTAAATTTAACGACTATCCATTATTCTGGTTTGCGAACACGCGTACAAGCTCCCTACTTTTGTTATCTTCCTCTTTCTACCGATTCGACACCCCTTACAGCATTTACCGTCCCTCTTCTCCATTCCCATTGCTACACCGGGATCGAGGCGTGCACGCTGGCAACAACTAGCCAGGTCGAAATCCAATTACCTTTTAATATTGTCCGAATGTGCTTGAAATCGAATTGCCTTTTGCAAAACTCCACACGGTCTGGCTGAAAAACTGCCGAGGATTCCTGCCAGCAAATAAATGTTCCTTCGGTCTATACTTTCTTTCTCACATACATCGTAGTCAGAACGGTCTTGAGCAGCATGACGTCCTCTTTTTCTCTCTACCGTTTCCACATCCCGACGCAATTCAATAGAATAAAATGTCACTCGTCGTTTCAAATGGAATTGGAACGCAGATCCAGACTATGGTCTTACACGATTAGACTTAAATGCACGTAAGTGATATAGGGCAGGACGCATATGTCGGATATGGTTTCCATTAAAGAATTCCACATAGTATTTATACCGATATAAATATTATAATCGTTCTTGCCATTTTCATTGCCAATACGAATATAATTTCGGAATAACTTTTGGTTTCGTTATTTCGCTATTGATTATCGATTTCGATTATTCCAATTTCTTTGCCTCGATTATCGGTCGTGCGTACAATTATTTTTGCATCGGCATAACGTACAAATATGTAAATTTTAATAATACGAAATACCGCAAAAAGTTCTTTCAATTAAAAGTACTTCTTTATTATCTACTCGTGTAATTGTTTTACCCATAGCATAGTAAACGGCAGCATTTTTCGTTTTTCCGGTCGGTTCTTATTAAGAATTCAAGCACTTCGACCACAGATTCCCTCTTTACCGGATCGTAAACAGCGATCGTTTTCCAAACCCATTAAAACCGTGATAACAAGCTATCGCACCCTCTGAAACTTAATTAGCGAGGTCGATTAAAAAAATTCTAGTATCAATATTTATCGCGTAAATAACCAGGAATAAATTGCGCCCGTTCACGCATGTACATACATCGAGTCATTGATTTCACTCGATAATTAACGTCGCTTCGAATAGTAAGAATATTTCTCACCGTTTCGCAATTAAAAGATATTTCCGTTGCATTACGTGTCCCCTAAAAGTTATCGAAACAAATTCGAGTCTGATTAGATGGGATGCAAACTAATGGTACACCTATGAAACGAGTAAAAGAGGAACCATTCTCTAATCAAATGTCGGCCGTTTTCTAGTAACGCACATCTACTCCTGGTCTAGAAATGGTATTCCGTAAGGGAGACCTTTACGCGCGCTGCATAAAAATTATTGGGTTTCGTATCCATTCTTCAAAAATATTTAAATTCCACAACGAAGCGAAACGTGCCTTTCCGTCCGTTGCTATCAATTTTCTACAGATTCGTATGCGGCAGTTTTCACAAATTCCTAACGTTATACAATAAACGCTGGCTCATTGAATGAAGCAAATCTTTTCCTCAGCTAGACGATACGACTTGGAATAAGAAGAAAATTGTACAAAAATATATTTAATATATAATAATATATTTGATCGATAACGAACTTCTTCACAAGGGAGGAAGATCGCGTTGAAAACGCTTTACATACTTCAAACTCATTACAAAGTCATTTAACATCAAGTGCCGCTAAATTGCAACTTGCAATTTGCAATTTTCGGCAAGAATTCGTATTTCAACGCGACATCGATCCTAGATATACAGCTGTTAGTGAACATCGACATATAATATATTTCATCATTTTTCTTAATTAATCAGTGATATTCATCATGCGACACTTGCTTACTTCTCTTTTCTGTCATACGTAAAAACAGCATGCTGTCTGGAATAAGAACAGACTATCGAATAAAAACCTTACCGTCAGTTTGATATATACGTTAATAGTGTTGCGGATCTTTCCGTCGTCCAATAAGATTGCTCGTGGCAGGAGACAAGCTTGACATTGTAACTTCTAACATCAAGTTTGGGATTCGAGTTGTCGGAGGAAGGGAGTGCAGGTTGTCAGGGTTGCGGGTACAAGGAAGGAGCCGATAGGGTGAGCACCAACACAGAGTGACCACTAAACACCTAACAACCAACAATAGCAGCCAACATCGAACACCGATAAACCAACGAAACTAAACCAACCACAAGTCACATTGTAACGGAACTCAGCGAATATGTACGTATACATATGTGTATACGTGTATGTATATGTGCGCGCACGCACGCATACGCACACACACACGCACACACACATATATATATATATATATATAGAATATAGAATGTATACATAATGTTGATGGATGTGTAAATACGTACGTGTGCGCGAAGAGTGCCACTGCCTCCACGTGTAAACTTATCTCGCAAATCATATCGCGAAACGGGAAATGATAAATCGTTCGTCAAATATTAAAAAAGAAAAAAAGAAAGAAACCAACGAGGATAACATATGCACTATGACCAAAAGTGATTCTTTTAAAAAAATAGTTGGACTGTAAAATTGTTCGATGAACAGATTTAATTAAAGTGCAATTCGCATGAAAACTGAAATTCAACGACACAGTTTAATTAAGGGGAATGAATATACCGCAACGAAAATTTGCTTTTGTACCAGATATGTAGGTAGGTGCCAGGTAATGGAAGAATACGGTAATTATGACCGAGCTACGAAACCTTCTCGGAGAAATAAAAAAAGCCGCGCAACAACGTTTTACCGAGCTTGATATTTAATTTAGCGTTCGAGCTCGATGTTCGCAGCGCACTTTCTTCGCCACACGTGCGTTCATCAACAGTGATGGATACTATTATCTTTTGCGGGCTCATGACACGAGTTTCTGATTAAAACATTGAGGAACACTAACTGTGAGGCAACGACAACGTAAAAGTGAAACACGTTAAAACTTAATAAGGATGACATATTTTCAGAGACACCGAGTAGGGGTATGGTGACGTACCACATCGAGTACATTGAGAACGTGGTTCACGCGGACGACTCTAGTAGTGGTAGTTGTTGTTACATTGTGTGTTGTGGTCGTGGCAAGAAGAAGAAGAGATGGAGGAGGTGTGCGGCGCCCCCGGCCAGCCGGTCGCCCGTCACACCCTGAAACAGAATAATATTGTCACTTCCGTGCGGAATTACACCATCCCTATCGACTATCTTGTCGAAACCATTATCTAAAGTCATTATAAATATAAATATACGTGTCATTATATCTCGAATCTTTTAACGCAATACAAATTATTAAAAACGGTTATAGTCTTTTTTCTCGTTTTTCTTGGTTTCAGTACTTCAATTCGGCAATGAAAAGTTTTCGTTAATTAATCACGAATACTTCGCATGACGCGTAATGACGGTTGTTGTTAGCAATTTACCGATGTTGCACCGGGGAGCATACGTTTCATAAAAACTTGAGACGAACGTTCTCGAATTGCATAAAAGTCTTCGACAGTAGCTCGACGAAACAGAATGAAATGAACCATAGTCTTTCAACGATGACTTTATTTCATGGTTTATTCCATTTCTGGCGTGATCATCGATCTGGCTGGCTTGAAAATGACGTTTTCACCGATGAGAGCTGTGGAACATTACACTTTTATAGCCGTAAATTCAAAATGATCGGCGAAACAATTTCTCGTGTTCCTTTTTTTCTTCTTTTTCTTTTTTTTTTTTTCAATCACACCATTAATCACGTAGAACACGAGATAATTATCAAACGAAACTGATAATTGATAATAGCCGATACGCAATAGTAATAGCCATCGAACGATCGAAACATTATTATGTAACAATATCGACGTTTAGTTAAGTTGGAACGTTCGATTTCCGAGTGTTCATCGGATCCTTGAAATACAGCAAGTCGATTTCACCGGTGACTCGATACTTGTGCCGCCTGGTTTGCTCGCAGAAAGTATTGGCGCGAAGTCGCGCTCAACGGAAGGACGAAGTCGAAAAAAGGGGTAAAGCTTTATATCGAGGAAAAGGGGATTTCGGATTTGCTGGACCGTGTCTACCCATTGCATCGTTTACGTTCAATACAAACGCACGGACGAATGAACGGACTAGAGAGAAAGACAGATAGAGGGGTAGCAAAGGGTGGTGGTCGGCTACGGACGGGGGATGAAAAGCAAGAGAACGATGACGGTGGAAAGAGGCAGAGTAGTAGAGGGGGAGAGGCTGAGAAACGGGAGCAGCGACCGGGATTTTAACGTCGAGCACACTCGTTTCGAGTCGATAGGTCCACTTCGGCTGGCTTGGGAAGCAGTCGACATGGTCCAGCAACTTCCTCTCCCACCTCAAACCCAACTCCCCCACCCTCTCGTTGCTCTTATACCCTTCGGTCCGAGACATCATCTCCGTATCCGGAAACAGGGCAGCACCGTTGCAAGTTTTCATAGATGCAACTCTCTCTCTCTCTCCCTCTCTCTCTCTCTCTCTCTCTCTCTCTCTCTATCCTCTCTGTCTCTTTCTTCCTCTCACGATTAATAAAAACTGCCGATCTAACTGGTTTTAAAAGAGACTCTTCAAGACGAAGGGATCCGGACATGGGAAAGAAACGGCTGGACACTCGACGTGTCGCGATTAAGGTAATTACAAGATTTCCATTAGACGCAAGGCATCGAATTGAATTTTTAATGAAAAAATGTTCGTGTTTACGACGAGTGGCGATTGTGGTAGGTATCATGGACTGGTGAAAAACGTGCGACGTGGAAAAGTATTATTCCGTTAAATAAGCAACTAGAGAAATGGCAAGAAAGAAACGAGGCATGTGACGTAAAAGAGTAACTCGTGGGAATTTCGCCATATGCCCTGCCACGGTAAGTGGAAAACGCGAAGTTTGCTTAACCCTAAAAGCCTTCAGTTTACGAGAAGCTATACAATTCCCTAAACTTTCATCAAAAGTAACCATACGACAAATAGCAGAGAAAACGGTTCAAGGAATCTATTTATATAAAAGGGAATAATTGTTAAACACGCAAACAACGACGATAAAATATATAAAATGTTTCAGTGATATCGGTACACACCGAAAAAAAGGAAAAAAAGACGTATCGGAAATAGTTCGATGGAACGATGAAATTCGTAGACGGAATACATTTTTTCATTTCAATGATACCGGTCGGTATTTTAATAAAGATCGAATTACTAACGGATCAACAATTTACCTGCCATGGGAAATGAATATTATCGATGTAAAAAAATGAGAAACACATTGAAAATGGTATTACAAGCAGTTCGAGCGAATAATTAAATATGCTGCTCGAATACTTTTGGGTGAAACAAATCACTGAAATTCCAATGGAGAATAAAATGCATTTAGTATTGGAAGGTTGAAATGGAAATGGATCGTCCCGATGGACGAAACGCTTTTTATTCTGGCGTGCACAGGCAGACGCGGCGAAATTTTATTTAATGGTTCTCATATGTTGAACGGGTTCCTTTTTGAAACAATGGTTCTGATGTAATCGAGGAAAATCCTCACGCTCACGCCAGGTTTCCAGTATTATTAAAATCATTATTTCTGTCTCTTGGTATTCGCACGGAAATAAATAGGATGCATGCTGCGAGTATGGTAGAGGGAGGGGCTCGTATTACTTGAGAGAGAGAGAGAGAGAGAGAGAGAGAGAGAGAGAGACAGACAGACAGACAGACAGAGAGAGGAGAGAGAAAGAGAGAGAGAGAGAAACGAGGAAAATGGACTTACGTATACACCAGCCAACTCTGCGAATGCGTAGAAACGAATAAGCGGAAATATTATGTTCAAAGCGAGAGAAGGGACAAACTGGTGAACGAAGATTGAAAGATCATGGAACCAGGTGAGAAAAAGACAAACGTTACGACGTTACGAACTGTACGCAACCTGAAACCGTTCACTCGAGAAGTTCGTAACTGTTGCGTTTTTCTACGGTTACTTGTTCCTCGTTCTACATATATCGTACTTCAAATTTAACGCGACGCTATCGTCGCAAAGGAAATGGTCACTTGAAGGTCTGTCTTCCAGAAGGGAATGATATTTTTCGGAAGTTTCGTGAAAGCGAATGAAATATACAATGCGTTAGGAACTTTATACGCGCTCGTAGCAGAAAGATTCTTCCTTTCAAAGCCGATACGAAGATGATTCTCAGCCGAATAAATCATAAAAAAGATCGGTCTCTCAACCGACGAAATGGTATTTAACTCAATAACAAATAATTGGCGTGATTGTTCTATTATAAAATCAAATTTATATGGGTTCTCGTTGTAAAGATCTTAATAATTTGCCATAATTCGTAAGTATCCCTAAACGTAGTATATCAATAAATATAACTAATGACAGTTTTGAAATATCAAACACGCCATTTAGAAAGGCCGATTCGATCGAATGACCGTGTGCCACTTTAAACACTGCTATACCGTTTTGACCGGATTAAAATTTCGAGATTAGTATTATAAATTTATGGAAAGATGACATAAATAATTCACGATATACGGTATAACTGAGTTAATTAAGCGCTATTTCTCTACAACATTAATATTCATAGATTTGGCGAATACCAGTAACAAAGATTTCAGAGACAAATTCGTCAAATCGAACCGCATAATCAATTGGCAATGACTGTCGGCTATTAAACATATTCAATGAAGTAGCGATTGACAAGGGACGTATTCTGTGATCGACAGGAATTGAGCGACGCGGCGCATTTCACCAACCGTGAGGTTCAGCAAAATTAATCACACCACATCGTTTCCACGATTGATGGTCGCAGCACCCAACTCAAAAACCAAAGGCGTGTGAATATTCAGGGACCACGGCCTGATTTCTATTTTGTTGGCGTACCGATCGGTGTTGTTCGAAATAAATAACGCGGAATACATCATCCCTAGTATACGTGTCATACTAGCCGTTTGCCCTCCTCACAAATAGAACCCCGGGGAATTACGCCACCAAGATCTGCGAGATGGGTTGGGCTGACGCGGTAATACTGGTTATCATCGCGCTGATTGCACCCATACCTACCCCACGCCGCCATTGCTGCTGCATCCAACGACTATCTTCCACTGGAACCTGCATCTGACCTGATATATTTCCATCCGAGCTATTCATTACGTCTATCCACCACCAATCGTTCCTTTCGCGATATATCGATATACGAAAATTGCCAAACACCCCACCGTAGCTTAAGGATTCACCTCAGCCCAGTTTTATTACAAATCTCTTCCTAATCCTGTTTGTACATTCAGATATTAATTCGGATTCTTTGTTGTAAGCTTCGTCGATATCCGGAAAGAAACGGTGAATTTGCTGACTGAATGATTTATCGAAAGTAGTGCTGTATCGTTTAAATTGATCGACAAGCGATAAAGTAGCTCGAACGTAAGAATTTAACTTGTAAAGTTTATATATTTTCACGGAAAGTAAACGATAACGTGGAAAATGTACCTTCGATAAATTCTTGTTTTGTTACGTGTTACGATAATAAGAATTTTACTCCTTTTAAGAACTTAAAAAATCGTAGATACTCGTTATACAAGTTAAACTATACAAAAACTTTCGTTACAGTCTGCAACGACGTTTATGAAGCACGAGATACGAATAGTTCGTACCGATGTTGCAACGAATAGCCAGGAACCTGTTACATTATCGTAATAAGTCGTACGTAGTAATAGGAGATGTTATGTAAAGTGCATGTACGTTATTTGTTAAACATTTCAATTAACGTGTTTTCCTTTAAGTAACTACAACACACATTACATATTCCACGAACTTACTGTTTAAACGAAACAAGGAAGCCGATGCTCTCAAAATCATATGTCAAAATAAACTCAAGTAAATCTCATTCGATCTACGCAAACAAACGTTAAAACGTCAATGGGCATTATGTAACGACAGTGCGTAAATGAACAAGTTGTCTATATGCACGCCCGCGTTAACGCGCCAACGTTTCAAGATAGATATACATGTACTTACGATTACCAAACCGTGATATCATCGGTACTGTACGTGTGTGTGGCGGGGAACGTTGTGGAAAAAAGGTGGAAAGGAAACGGCAACAAAAAGTTGCGGCTGCACCGTTATTTGCGCTCGTAAACATGACTCGGCGCGCTTGCACGCCGGTGCGCTCGCAGCAAAGGTAACGAATGGGAGAAGTCGAAACGACCACACCTTCCTCCGAAATGCGCTCTCAAACCTCGTTCGTACTCCCTGTCAGCTTTTCTCTCTCTCTCTCTCTCTCTCTCTCTCTCACTCGCTCTCGCTCTCCCTCTCTTTCTCTCAAAAGAGAGAGTACGCTTATATACCTACGTACGTGTTTACGCTGTGAACGCGCCTCGCCAAGCGGAACTAACGATAACGAACGGTTACGAATGTAAGGGACCAGTTTGCAAAGCAAACGACATTTCAACCGAACGCTGCATACTACTCGTGGAAGAAAAGAGAAAAACAGATGAAACGAGGTGGTAAGGGTGAAACAGATGGATAGGAAGGTAGATAGGCAAACAACGCGAAGCACTGGCATATAAGCCGAGAGCGTGCCCAGTGCCCAGAGATGTCTCTATGTCGCGCTCAAGGAACGGTTAGCATTGTCTCTCGCGATTTACGTATATTTTCACTTTGCAGCGATAAATCGGGAAATTGCAAAGGTTTAAGGTGAATCTGTTTCGTATACGTTAAACGTTTACTCGAACTGTTGCTTTTTATGAACTCGAAGTCACGAGTATTTTAAACATCTTTTCATTTACCGAACTAAATTGCTAAACTATTAGGTCTTATTAGCGCACAATTTTATATAAATATCTATTTCGAACTTTCACTCGATATATTTAAACGTAAGCAAGAAACATTGATAACCTCGTTTAATATATTTTATATGGTCAAGGTACTCTTATTATAGCGTATATTTCCTCTTTTGTGATCGCCGTTGAATAAGAGAACTAAACATTCTTAACTTGGTATAATTACGTAATACGACGACTTTCCCTAACACGGTATGTTACGTCGAACATTCCGGTCAGTAGACTTTATCGGTTTTACTTTCTAGTCCATTGCCTCCATAATACTATCTTCGCGTATCTACTACACCAAGCATGATGTGGCAAGGCCGTAAAATCAGTTAATAGTCGAAGTAATCATGCTTCGGATGCTGAGGCAAAGGAACTGGCATAACAATTGGGGTACATAAGGACTGAAAATCCCTGGAAAAATTGACCGAAAAAAATATTTAATACAGAAATAACTAACTGTATATATCATATGATATATTTTTTCTTAAAAATTGTAATTAAAAATGTAATTTTTATAGTTCTATACGGACTTAAACCTTAAGAGGATCGATAATTTAATTTACGATCTCGTTACATCGTTGCTCGTATGAAAACTATAAAGAGGACTGGAGGGTAAATGAAGATGTAACGATACGATTCAACGACGTTGAAATTGTTTGCAATCGGGTAGCAACTGCGACGATAGTCGGAGGAGCAAACTTCGGTTTGAGTTAATGACGAAATAGTGAGCAGGATGTAGCAGTTGGTTTATGGGGATCTTGCGGTGACCTGGTTCTGAGTGGTCAGTGGTGCCTGGGCTAGCCGTATCGTCCACTTGGATCGTAACTAGCGACGGTAACAACGGCAATACGGCAACAGCAGTGCAGAAGCAATGTTCGCGTCCTCGTAGCCGTTAGCGCCGACGCAACGTCCAGCCTAGTAGACAGTATTTGGTGGTCCAGGTTCCGAGCAACGGGCGCATCTGCATCGAACGGAGACAGGATAGTAAATTACACGTTGACTAGAGCTGACAACCGCAATGCGTGCCACACACTGGCATGCATGGGCTTCTGCACGGGATGCCGTGTGTTTATGCGAACGGTGAGTCCAGCACTGTCAAGCCGTCTAGGCCGCTCGGTGAATTATAGATGAGCTCCCTTAATAAAGACACCAGAGATGCCCGAAATTCTCCCGACGTTCCGTCGCCGCAGAAACCCAACGTTCCTTCGAATTACAAGCGGATACCACGCGAGTTCGTTCGTTCGTATGTTCGTTCGCTCAACGGCTGCGTGAAAGAACGCGAGTGCCCGTGCTTCGTGCCTGTGCTCGGGCGTGAATGGCCCCACCGCTTCTCAGCTTGACTTTTCTTCGGTGCGATATGTGTGGCTTGTTCGTTCGAAACGCAAGAAGCAGCGGAGAATTCAGAGAAAAACAAAGTAATTTACCGACGGAAGTGGCCGACGGAAAAGCTGTGACTATGAAATACGCGGTTAATTTCGCGATTAAAGTTTAAAATTTCATTCCCGACGTGCGATACGTTTAGCGCCTGGCTATGCACCTCTTGCGTGTTCTTTTTCATTTAATTTGAAAACATTCCTTTGCAAGAAAGTGGACCATACCTCGGTGAATTCTCTAATTGCTTGCGATGAAATTTTTATGCAACAACATGCGATCGTTTACCGGTTAGCACTTCCCCGGCATTACGTGCGAATAAATTCTTTTCGCGCTTTTCGCGATCGTTTCTTCGTTTCTCTTTTCCGAGAAATAAACGGTACACGAGTTCACCGTATTGGTCGTAAAGAGATTCTAAAGCGTGGCATCCTTTTCTTTCCTAGAAACTCGATTCCAGACTGTCTAGCGACCGGTAGTCGTGGTCACACTAACAGTGATTGGAGTGTACGCGTGAGTATCAGTGCCAAACACTGGTAGTTATGTATATTAGGGGTAGTAAAACTGATGTAAATTTATTTCGAAATTCCGCGGTACTCTCGTAAACTTGTTTTAAAACTACCCTCGTAAAACGATTTGAGTCCTTTTCTCCGTGCACCGTAGACGCGTTCGCGGCCAGACTTTACCGTCAAACGCCTATCGCCTCTTAAGTAATTCCACGTCTTACCCTTAAGATAACGAGTTTGATCGTGAAAACGTGCTCTTGCATGGATCGTTCGATGCCAACGTTATACCTCTCTTTTTAGCTCGAGTCTCGATATTTTATAATACCTCGATATCGCGATGAACTTATCGAGCCACGATATAGATTTCCTCTACTTTATGAAAATACGTAAAAGGGACGTTACGAAGAGATCGGGAGGCGTATTGTGTTTTTACGAAGGTTGTCGTAAGTCAGGCGTTTTGCAGCGTCATTTATTAACGAAATCGAGGAAAGATAAAAAAGGAGTTTCGCAAACGTTTTCGACGCGAACGTTCTTTCTGGAACGGCCTCGGGGTCGAGCTAGATCGGTTATCAACGGCAAAGCGAGCGAAGGTGCAGGTTTTCCAGCATACGTGTCGGAGTAGGCCGATGCCGGGGTCGGAAAGGGAGGAATCGAAGGGGAACGAAAATTTAAGGGCAGCCATATATTATCGCGACGAAGGGGTTGTCTGAGGTTAACTGCCAGAGCTTCGCAAGGGGTGTGGGATCGGGTAGTGTTGAGGGGAGCTAGAGAGGCGAAGCTGTGCCATGAATATGCCGCCATTAGTCACACGCCGAACTGCGCCGTAGAAAGAGAAGTAGGTGACACGAATTTCCCGGCATTGCGCGCCCTATTGGTATCCCAAGGGTGCCGCGGCAGTAACGCGAACAATTCCTCGTGAATGCGCATTTATCTCAACCAATCTCCTCCTCCCTCCGCCTTTTGCGCCTCCGTCTCCTGCTTCGGGCTTGTGATACCCAAAAGGCTGATAAAACTTCCTGAATTCGCCGCGCCGCCGAGAAAAAGGCATCGTATCGATTTTCTTGTCCAGAAAAACTTGCGGCCGTATCACTCACCGCACACCTCTCTGTCTCCGTCGCGTTGCGCTCGTGCCGCGACCAGCTGACTATACTATCGAAACATTCAGCTTTCTAGTGACGCTCTGTCATGGACAGGCCTCGTTACATCTCAAAAGGCAGCGATGAAACGGTTAACTAAATTGCTACACACTAACTGTCATTCGCAGAATCCCTCTCCTACACTCGTCGCTTACTCTCTCTCTTCGAGCTAGTTGAATAATTCCCGGTGTCTAGACATTCCTGATCTTTGACGAAAAAAAAGTGATCATTATCGAAAAGTTAACAAAAGCAGCTGTCTCGGTTATGCAAAACAATCGACAGTTGTCAGATTCTGAAAGTATATTTTATATAATAAATTGGTCGATAATTGTATAAGAGAATATATAAATATATCACTGTCACATAATGTATACACGTGAGAGAAATAAATTGTCTTGTTCGAATAAAAATTTTACTTATATGTTACTCGTATGATTTTGCGATCATACGAAAGGATACGTAGGTAGGATCTGGTGAATTGAATTTGATTGGGATAATGCAATTTATTCGATTCATATCCGGTGCCAGAAGTTGGTATCCGGAAATCTGTGTTTTATGCCAGAAGGCTCGCAATTCGTCCCTCTGATAATATCATCGACTTTCCCTCTGATTATACGGAAATTCGTTTCAGTAGGTTTCAGGGTCATGTTTATCGTCTTTTGTAACCTGTTTGTGTTGAACCACAACTCTTCTTCGCCCCGTCTGTTTCTAATTACTTTAATGCCACTCACGTACTGCAGCGTCTCCTCATCTTGAGCAATTACCACGACGTTTTCCGGTGTAAATGGTTTCTCAATGTTCCAGCAAGCGACTGCCGTTAATTGGACTAATTGGAAAAATATTACGCCTCTTCGCGACGTTGCTTGAACACCCGCTTGGCTTGCTCGCTTATAGTTCGATTCGAACACTATTGGTTCGCTGTATTTACTTTCCTTTAAAGAGTAGGTATTCGTAAACTTTTGTCGATAGCTGGCCAACGAATTGAAGTAAAGATACCTGGAAATTGTATAACGTGTGACGAATTTCTGTTGAATATAAAACGAGCATCGGACATAATTTTTGACAATTTTTCATCGACTTCCATTTATCTGTATATTCCTACTTTCCTCGTTCTTCGATCAACTCACGTTGAGTTAAGGAATAGAATATATTGCATAGTGTTTTAATAGGATTCATTTTCCGAGATTACTTTAAATGTTTGTAAAACTTGTTCTAGAACACGAATAATAAAATCGATACCTTTTGTCGAAAAATCCAATTGGCGACAATGACATTCCGAGAGTACCATCCGTTAAATCGAACGATTCTCCAGCGATCGTAATGTTCATGGCATCGTCATCCGGGCCAAAAGCATTGCCACGCGTGTTGTTTACTCGCCATGAATAATCGTGATATAAGTCATAAATCAGTAGGCCATTTTGATCCACATCCGCCACGTACAGATAAGTATCGAAACATGTTTTTCCGACATCGACGATTGGCGTAACTAATGCTGCCTTCCCGTACAGCACTTGATCACCCGGAACCACGTATTTATGGACCAACTGATCGTTCGCAAGATCGAAGATCAATATTTTCGAAGGACAAACAGCATTTCCTCCGATGCGTCCAGTATCCACAACCCACAAACGATTGCATTCGTCTATCTGTACAGTGATTTCGTTGCTACCTTTAATATAATCTTCCACGACTTTTAACGCGTCGAGTTGCGATTAATTCTAATGGTAAGCATATCTTAAAATCGTATTAATAAAATTATAAAATAAAAAAGAAGTAATTCCCGTAGTCGAATATTCCAACGTGTAAATTCCCTACGCGTTTACTATTTTCACGTCTACATTAACATAATGATATACCTACATATTTTCATTTAATATTTATGCGTGTGTACGATCTTTCGATCTCTTTTACGATCTTTTTTGATTTGAAAGATTACGTAGGAAAAGACACATCTCCGTTATACACGTGAAATAAACGTTTTATTGCATTTATCATCCGATTATGAAATATTTATAGAAGAATGTTAAACGTCGTGTATAACTTTTAATCGTAGAATATTTTAAACGCGTTCGTTTATAGGTAATTCGTGCAAATTCTTCTATTATCCTCGCGAATTGCCAAATTTTGAACGCTCTACCAAACTTGTAATTAGTAATATCGTCAAAAGAAAATTCTACCTCGTATCACTTAGTGGAGTTACAATGCCATACAAAAATTTCTATGCATCTATTTTGTGATTTTCCATATAATTGTTAAACGTAGACGTTACTAAATTTAGCTGCTTAGAAATCTTTATATGCCACCCCATATCTCTACGAAATTTAAATAAAGGTATTAATAAATTTATCGTAACAAGAGCTGTTTGAATTATTTTAGCGTACACAATAACTCAACGGACAATCTTGAGAGAAGTAAAGGCTTCTACCAAGAGTTGTTCATTCGAAGAATTTTCGTCTGAATTTATTAAAATGCCATTTCACTGGTAAACCTGAAAACCTTTGCAGCAATTACACTTATCGTGATATTTACCGCCAACCTATACACAGATATTATGCTGTCACAACTGTATGGCGTGTGCCAGGTCCAATCGGGATACGGGATCAGTAAAGGACCACCGAAACCAGAGGCAGTCGTTACCAACGACAAGCTAATCGGTACACCATCCAACCACTGAGGACTTGTTACGAACACACGACCATATCTATCGATGTCCACATCCTGGGTAAACGCGTTACCCAGCGTCTGATTTCTTCCCGTCAAATGAACATTCGGCCAGGTCCAATCCAAATATTTCCATTGAAAAGCAACTTCTAGTCCTTCGCCTGTTGCACGATACAAGAACCCAAGAATCAAGATAAAACTGAACGATCGAACCATCGCGAATTACACAAGAAACTGAAGCCTTCGTCGTGACATATGAACAACATATGCTCCACTCGGAAACTCGTAGACTAGAATGTTCGTCGTTTCGATCGGTTTCGCGATCCAAAGTACACTGCCTCACAGAGCAGCGCAGACATATTCTTGACAGTGGCATTACTACCATCGAAACCAGTTACTTTCCCTGTTCATACGGCTTGATGGCGTGGTTAACCTTGAACTGAATATTACGAGACTGTTTAACGCGGCTTACGATATCAACTATCTGGATATATTACTAGATAATAGAAAGTGAATAAGGGGTATTACATGCATATGTATAAGACTGCATAGTCTTATTAGTAGGCGCAAGGTCGTTGCTCTCTGCATAGGTACTTGCTATACTACAAAATCAAGAAGTCGATCTTGCGGTTAAGAGATTTTTAATACTAACAAATATAACAAGCATAACGTTAAATCATACGTTCAAGACGCTATGTTGGTTCAGCGAATCGAAAGTTGCTTAACACTAAACCTACCAGTGCTGCTCAAATTGACCGCTTTCAAACTTCTACACAAATTTAACCATATTTAAACGTTACCATATCGCTTCATAATCTCTGACTTTTCCTAAAACACGCATACAACATATTTTTCGGTATTTACTTTTAGTTTGCTTTTTCCTTTTTTAAGAAGAAATTGTATTCTGCCTTGCCTATCGCGGGCGGTCAATTTGACCGGCCGATAAAATATTTTAGTTACTCTTAAAATAAATGCAATCGGTATAAAGAAAAGGCTATCTCAAGGTCAGATGACAAACAAAATCAGTAATAACAAATAATAACAACTGTTACGCTCGTAACGTTATCATAAATCATAATTCATCTCTCGGTCAAGATGGCCACCAGCTGTCAAGACATATCAATTCAGGCCTATAATAATCCTAACCGCCATAAAATTTAGCATTTTTTACAGTCGATTGTTACAAACATTTTGAAAGTCGGGAAGTTTCTTAAGGTTGTCGCTCGTTGCGATAAAACACGGGAAAACCGGGTTTATCCTTACTCCACACTCGAGTAACCGTTGGTGGAGAACGGCCAGTACTCATCGATATTTTCTTATAAATATCGTCGTCACAGACCATATTCTTACTTGCTATCGTCTAAATTACAGCTCTCGACTTCTCGACCAGAATACATCTCAGTTTGTTAGTCAATCAGTCGACGTTTAACCTTGTTAACTCGGACAGAAAGCATCTCAGAGCGTTTTGCGTAAAGTTGTTATAAAAGTAAAAGTAAAGCGTATCAAATCCGACAATAAATTTGCACATCGATAAGCTGATCTTTGGAAATCCACGTTTTTGCTAAATCGATTTAATTACCGTGAAAATAGTGATTCTACGATGCACTTTACTTTCGTGGCTTTTCTGTATTTCCCGATGAATACAAACACGAGCTATCAGAACCGTCGGCAGTGTGCGCGTCGGAACGTCAATAACGAATGCTCACCGAATGTGGTCATGAACGCATTAGCTACTGCGTGATTCGAAACTGGATCAGCTATTTGGAAGCGGTACACGCTCACCTGAAATAGAGCTTCAACTATTTTCATGTAAATTTGCGAGCGTGGCGAAGGTTATTAAAAACGTTCGTGTTCGAATACATCTTGGCGTTCGGCAAATCGATTGCGAACCCACAAACTACAGGATTAAGAAAAGTTCCTTCGTTTCTTTAACACTGCTCTAGGTTGTAATTTCTTAATCAGCAGCTCAACCTACAAAAGCAACGTCAACGAATGTAAATACACCGCAGGTATACTTGAAATCGGGGGATTAAAATCACACGTATATTTAACTAAGCATATGGATACTCGAAACGAAATAATACGAAAAATAATAATAAACGGTGAAAGTAAAAAACGAGAATCGCCTTTATCTAATTTTAAGACGCGAACATATATTTTAACTCTCGTTGAATTAACCCATTTAAAACGAATGTAAAAAGGATATTTCGCAAAACTTTTTTAGATCGTATATCTAAATATCACTGCGTCGATCAGTGTCGCGAGCGGATCGCTTAATTTGTATTTGCACAGTGTTATTTTCACCAAATTACTGGGTACGCTGCGAACTATTTTTATATCGCAGATAATATGTATTATTATCATCGATCCGAGCATTGCGTTTTACTTGCAACAAACCTTTAATATAGATATCCATGAAGTACTACATAAAAAAAGAAAAACGACAATGTAAGATCGGTCGATCTTGCGTTTCGCGGATAATGAAAACCTTGGCACGTCAGAACTGTTTTCCAACTGTTACGTACGTAAGTACGAATCACGCAATACGCTCATAATCTCCACGCTTTTCATGGCAGACAGCACCTAATTTTTTCCACCAACCCTTCTCGATTTCGACTCTGAATCGCTTTACACCCTTCGCCACATCTGGCCAGCACAACTGTGTTTGCTAAGGAGAAGTGGAAATCATAAATCATCCGGCTAGTCACGATTAAGCAGAACCAGAAGACAAATGGGTGGTTAATTTCAATTCTAATGCAAAGTGTACAACGAGTATCAGTTATATTCGTACCATAAAGATACATTTCCAGAAGGAATTCTTGTTTTAGATTAATCTATAAATAAACCTGTTTCAATCATTCAAATGGACATGACTTTATACTCGAGATCTTCACTTCTGAATCATAATTTATACTTCATGTTCAAGTGGTATTATAAGCACAATCGTCGATGTAATTTTCTAGTAATTGTTCTCGCGATATAGAAAAATTGCACTTAATTTATTGCACTATAATAATAATTACGAAATATAAGAGTAGCATATACTGATATTAACAACGTAGTATTAAGAATTCAGGAAGTATTACTCAATTTCGCAGTTAACGAGACATGAATGATGCATTAAACATTGCAGAGTACGCACTTCCTTGTTAAAAGTGAAACGGCCTGCTCTCTACGAAGTTAACGAGAAATAAGAAACGCTGAATGAGGACAAATACATAGGTATACGCACACAGGGTAATGAGTACACTGCAAGCTACTTATGCAAATTAGTTTGTTCAAAACAACTCTTCAATACCGAACGAGAACTTAATAAGGAAACAATAATCTTTCGTAAATATTACGATCGTAAAGATCGAGCTAGTGATAGAATCCTTTATCCGATGTTGTAGAAAAATTTTATGATAAGAAATGCGCGTAGAGATGAATATTGCGATAAATATCGTGGAATCGTTGAACGTCAATAAAGGTTTAATGTGTACGAAGAATTCATAGAAGTATAGTCGCTCTCAGAATTTCATAAGAGTAGGAATAGCGTAGTTTTCTCTTTTGCTCTCTCTTTCTATTCACTTCCACTGATTTAAATATCCAATAAAGATTCTTTGCCGTTACGTTGCACAAATTGTGGTAAAAATTTTTCATCCAGCGAGATGTAGAAAAAATATAATTGATTCCTGATGTACATTCATCAGAAATATAAATTGCATTTGAGTTTGGTACACGTGTCCTTTGATATAATATATCTTTTTATGAGAATAAATAAGATTCCAATGTTTTCCGTTGTGAATTTGAATTACGCAATAAGTTACCAACTTTTACCGATTTTTGCGTCGCATGTCCTGTCGAAACTGTCTAATTATCGAAGAACCTGTCTAGAACTTGTCTAGAAATGTCAATCAAAGACCTGTTTCAAAAATATGGTACTCGAGTATCATATTATCGTTGTCTAAATCATTCTATTCAAAGTGTTAATTAAAGCAGATAATTTCATACCATATATCACATTTCAGCGAAATTTCTTCAACCAAAAGAACTTTTGTAAATTTAAGCGTTTTACACACAAAAGAACATTTTACATAATGGGTTTTGTGGCAGGTAAGATGGTGAACTTCATTTTCTTCGAAGTTCTTGTACAAAGTTCTTGCCGAAGCAAAAATTACAGGTAAAAATAAAACTTTTTAAAGAGAATGCATCTGTATGTATTAGGTTTTATAGATATTTGAACTACTACCTACTACGTCCTTTTGACATATTTCTATGTATAGTAGTAGTAGTTAACTAAGTAACTTTGGATCACTATAACATCGTACGTAAAATAAATTCACAATTTTGTGACATATAAATTTCATCGGCACGGGCATCGAGTCGTTGTATCCTCAAAGACGTATGCCAGTCACATTTCTCGCACAGGATTAATCGAAAAAGAAAAGGAAAAGAAAGGTGGAACAATTTACGGCGATACCGTTCGTTATTCCCGACGGTTCGAACTTCCGAACTGCCATTCTAGCAGAAGCTCTCGCATCGTACGATTTTATATCGACAGCGGAAGGGAGAAAGACCCGCAAGATGCGTCTCTCTCCGGTTGAAACAGTTCTTCTTCTTCTTCTTCTTAAACTGAGTTTGGTAAACCCTCGTACAAGTTGAAGTTCTGACCGTGCGGGTGGCGTCGAAGGGGCGTAAAGGCGAAGGCGTCGTAAAAGTTGGACGAAGTCAATTTTGCAGTTGAAGTTGGTAATGCGATTTGTGCCGGAATAAATAGTTCGAGTGGGGAGCACACAGGGCACCCTTTCCTTTTGCTACACCTCGTTTCTCTCCGGTGTCTGACCCGTGGACCAATCCACTCGAGTTTGGTGTCACGGGCACGTCTGTTGGACCTACTGAACGTGACAGTCTTACCCGAACAAATTTTACGTAGCTAGGACGAAGCAACGAGTGGCAACGTAACAAAATAAGAGACTCATTACTCTCGGAAAATCGTCGAGATAGTTGTACTTTTCACTCCGTCGTCGCTACAAAATCTGCCTCGATCGAAAGCAACGCGTCTTCCTTCGTTTCGTGGATTTTCTCTTTCCAACTACGATTAATTACAAACGACTAATCGATTATAAACGACTGTGAAAGCGCATAAATTGATCTTTCTACAAGGATTAGCCTATTTGCGAACCGATGCTTAAAATCTTCGAACGACGAGTTAAATAACGACGTTCCTCCGATTTTCCACGGTAAGGGTAAGCGGCAAATTACTAGAGGCTTTAACATAATCCGCGAAAATGCAATAATAAGCCACGTTTGCGGTGAAAAACGATCGTTCGCTCTTTCCTCCCCTTAACCAGTGATTCTCTTTTTCCTCCGCTCTTACCACCCACCAACCAGTCTTCCTTTCCACTCTTCCGCCACCAAGCGAAAGTTTGCTGCGTTGTAATCCTACAAATGAAAACTTACGCTAATTAAACCGTTAATAGCGGACCGCGCATGTAGGTAACGACCACGGTGGTTACTTAATCCTGAGAAAATGAAACGTTCGGAGTCTGCGTGCGTGTAAACAGCGACTGGCACGACGCTCTCTCTCTCTCTCTCTCTTTCACCGATCTCCGGCCACACGCCCACGTTCACGACCATTCGTACGATCGGCAGCATAATGGACGAACGCATTCTATTAATGAATTAATTTTTTTCTCTTTCGATTCTATCCGTATTTCATCCCCTTCCCTTGGCGTTCGCTCTTTAAAACCAGCGTTTCGTTAAATTGCCTCCTTTCTCCCTCTTTCTCGTTCCTTCCTGACCACCCTTCTATCCCTCTCTTTCCATTCACCCCGAGCAATTACCGGCGGTTTAAATAGCCAGGCGGAATAATGCGAAGCAAAGAGTCGTTTGTTTTCGTAGCAGGTTTCGCAATTCGAAAGAGGAAAAAGGGGAAGCGATTTTCGTACCGCCTTGCTACAGTTTCACTGCATCAAACGATATCGCGAAACACGTTGAAAAATAGCGGCGCGACCAGAAAGGGGAGGAAATTTGAATAACACAATTCGCCGAGTTAAGTTTCGAAAGGCGCGTTAGAACGGCACACCTGGAGGCTGCAGCGACGGAACTGTTGCCGCTGTTGCTGCTCATCGGTGAAACATGCTCGCTCCCGATTCCACACCACCCAAGCGCCGCAACGAGACGCGGTAATTTTGTCAAGTAATAACTTCCAACTAGTTTTCATTGGAAAACTTTTTATCCCATTCCAAAATGTCGTTATACCGAATAGTGGCTCGCATTCGTTCTGTTTTCTACTATTCGAGGCGTTGCACCTTCCATGGCCAAAGAAACAAATAAATGGCGATCGTACACCGTTTACTACGAGATTTCCATATTCTCGATTAATAGATACGTAGGTGTATTTACTAGTTCGATTCTAACGCTTTCGATCCTACCAACATTACCCATATACGTTAAGCGAAATCCACCAGGTCACATAAGAAACGATCCTAGCCGGTAAACGTTTACACCTGGAGGCGTATAAAATGCATGGAAATCTATATCCATCGATAACCACTGTGAAAGACATTTATCGTTGACATATATTATTGAGGATAGATTCGTCGGCGTGGGACGTTTGTTTTCCGAGAATACCTTAAAACAAAGAACAGAGTCTAATTAAGTTATACGAGACCATTGAAAGTACGCAAGAAACCACTTTAAACGCAAGATCAAAGAACAGCTTACAAAGAAACTGACTTTCGTCGATTAATCGTTCGACGAAAGAAGAGTTTAATCGGTCTATTATCGATTGCCCGGCTTGAAAATTACGGTAACAGTATTATATCGAGGGGAAACGTTCTTGCAAAGTTGAATCTTGATCGGTTGCGCGCTGTTGAATTTCCAAACGAATTCCGTGGTTTCCAGACCGATGCATTTCCACTCGGTCGTGGCTTCGGTAAACTCGCGAGAATAAATAGAGGTGAAGTTGTTAGGACAATCGAGGCAAGGTATTAGAGCCAGCCGTTTAACCTTCCCCGTCGAGGGGTGCCGCCAGTGGATGGCACTAACACGGCACTTTAATTATCGAAAGTGCTTGGTCGTATGGACGACCGGTCGCGTCTTTTTCCGAGGAAAACCGAGAACCAACGGCGCGTTGTGTTGCCTGCAATTTTTCTTCCAGCTGCGAAACATTGCTACGTCACTTGGCTCATGTTAGTCAAGTAGGATTACCGTAGCGTCACCTGAATCTTGTAATGTTTTGTTGCGTACGAAGAACTGCATCTCGTTGTCGAGATAGAATCTTTGCCATAGCTAACCTCTTGGAACCGTTTCTACGACCCCTTTGCACGGTATCACAGAAGAGCGACGTTTCGCTAACAAGAACTTTGAAAGGATCTCCCGAGTAAGATCGACGGTGATTTATCACTGTAACCATGGTCCTGCGCATTTTTCCTATGCCGTCCACGTATCTCTACCTTTCCGTACCACCTTCTTACACGTTCTGTGTACACCGACCGATCCAATTGACTATTGTTACGCGACCAATCTCTGGGACACATCCCGGTTGAATAGGTCCCTTGAATATGAAAATGATATTATTTATAGGTTGACAAGGTGACAACAATAAGAATAGAGAGAACATTAATCACAGGTTTGCACACAGTTTATGTCCATTGAACAGCTCACGTCCAACTCTGTCGAATTGAATTACGCTCGCACCGCGCGGCTGGCATCTATCAAACGCAGACGTGCTTTGATCAGCGTAGTCAATCGTGTCTGTACAGGGCTCGTAAACCCGATTGCCGGTAAGATGTCCCGATCGCACAACCGAATACCGATTCCGTTTGATTACGTCTGATTCGAGGCTGCAAAGCCTCCGGGTAAAACCTCAACGCAGAACCACACGATTCGAAATATCATTTGGCAGAATAACGACGTTGATATTTAACGTAGGAACGTTGCGAAGCGTTCGCTCGCGTCATCGATTTTTATTACTTCCATGTCGAGTATATTTCACGAACTAAATTTTGAACGATGTTCGCGCGATCTTCGTAACTAAGAGATTCCAAGAAAGAAAGGGATAGAAATATCTCTGTATTTTGCGAGTCGAAAGATTGGCGTCGAAATCAACACACGGTAACGATCATCGAGACTTTTCTCCAAACGCGACCAACGCTTTTAGATTTATTCGGTAAATACGACAAAGTTTATTCTCACGCTTCATTCGGTGTAACTCGAACGTTGATTTACGGCGTTTGTGCGGCACGTAAAACCGGACACAATGCGCACCACGCTCAGAAGGCTCGGTAAAACGGGTTCGTTTCAATCGTCCTTAATCGAGTAAGTTCGCATATAGTTGTTTGTTCTCCACCCGCCGCCATGGCTATTCCACGTGTGACCCACTGGAGCACAATGGCTACTGCTCTTTCCCCCGGTCGCTCGACTGTCAGCAGCCAGTGCCTGTGTAAATACGATACGGCACTCGCTTTTCGTGCTTTCAAGCACAGTTTAAAAACTAGGAAAGGTCAAAAAAAAAAAAAAAAAAAAAGAAAGAAAAACAGAGATAAAGTGGTCCGGAGAGAGAAGAACGCGCGTATAGGTGAAAAGGCTGCGCGTACGCGAAGGATGGAACTTGGTTGAAATTGCTCCGCTTGGTTTTCAATTTACAGTTCGTACGACGGTATTTACTTCGCTCGTTTCCGAGAAGGAACCACTCGCATAAAAATAATATTTTACGGCGGCGGAAGCGTCGCTGGTTTATTTCACGTTACCAAGCAAAAACAAACTTTATTTTTAATCTACGCGGAAGTTGGCTTCGGAACGAGAAGAATACAAGTAGTCCTCGTTGACTTCTTCAACGACGTTACGAACGATATTTTAGCAAATTAAATATTAAAATTTGAAAATAGGCCGTTGCTTCCTGCCCTCGCCTCCGCCTGCGACTGCAAACCGATTTGTAGATTCTAAAGCATCGGGCGAGCGTAAACGTCTCGCATGAACGTCTCGTTAGCGTAATCATCGATTTAATGTTCGTTATACGAGTGACGATCGATAATGGATTTCGGGTACGGAGCGAAGAGAGGAGAGAGAAGAGAGGAAGAAACGGGAGGTGGTTTAAGTTATAGACGAAGGCTCGAATCGACACGACGAAGAAAAACGGGGTAGCTTGATTGCTAGGCGGATCGCAGTCGGTGATTTGAGGCAATCTACCAGGTTCTTGTTACTCTGGACGACGAGTAATAACCGTAATGGGAGCTGGTCTTCGAAGGTAACTATCCTTCTTTCGAATCTCTCCTTCGATCTTATTGTCAAATCGGCCGAAGAGCCTTGCCACTTAAATCAGTCTACCACGCGCGTGATTTGTAGAAAGATTCTGCGGAGACAGGTCGTTTTTAGCAAATGAGTCGTAAATTTGCTTCGAGATCGTTACCGGTAATAGCCTCGCCGGTAGAAAAGGAAAACATCGCGTCGAATCGACGGATACGATTAGCTGCAGCCTCGACTAATCGCATTCGTTCTTATCTTTCTCTCAAACACATTTCCGTTCGTGCCTTCTTTATCGTTAACCATTTCTAGAATTAGCGTTTTTACCATCGAACAAACGAGCTTGACAATCTTCGAAGTAAACTTTGTGTGTTTATTCAAACGAGTCTGAGAACTACGTATTCGAGATTATAGCTCGCTCTGGATATTCGACCTCGGTCGACTCTGGTATAGTTATCGAAAGGAGGCGCGCTGTGAGAAGAAAAATTGAATAAAAATCTGGAGATATCGTTAGCTGGTGAATTTGTCGATCCAAAGGTGAGAATTTTGACCAGATAAAGCCATATGTTTAGGATTCGGCATAAATGTATTTTCACGGATGAGAACCATTTAAAAATGGCTTCTATCGTATTATCGTATGAATAATTCATGCGAAAAAAGTGTTCGTTCGGTTTCGTCCATCCGTATTCGACGCATCAAAATATTCGCGAGAAATATTTATTTACTATACAATTTAGCAAACGTCACCGACGCGTTTACATTTATCAGCATCCCGTGAAATGTTTTCCACCGATGTTGAAAACAGCTTCGTTTCGTCAATCTCTTTCGTTATTTCCGTTGGTTTCGTGTCATCGAGAGTAGCGAAAAAATCAACGAGAGAGGGCAGGGCGCAGGAGAAGGAGGGGAATCCATTTTATTGGGAATCATCGCGCGACCATCGTATTATTTATTCGTATTTCCATTGAAACTTTCCTGCCAGCGCGACGAATCAACCTGAATAAATAATATGCTGTTATTGTGCCGACATACCGCAGTCTGTCAACTATGTCAGTATTGCTGGGAAAGTTTCGACATGGCCCTGCAGGGTTTCCGGCACCGCATAGCTGCCTCGAAACTATTTCCAATATAATTCCCCGTCGACGGTAGCTACGAAAGTAGCGACCTTTACGTTTCTAGTGCCGTTATTTTCATAACGGCGAATGACGTCGTCCGCACAAAGACCATCGAGAATTCCAAGACTATTCACATTGTTAAGAAGATCTTGCCAGACGTTTCAAGTCTTACCCGTAAAGTGGAAACAGACGAGAGGGTTTCCTCGTCTCTGACAGACCTCTTCTCCGTAGAAAATTCCTTTTCATTAAATTCCCAGCTGGTGAGAAAATACGCGAAATATCGGGGACGGGAAATAAAAATAAAAAAGGAGAAAATATACTGCGTTTTAAAGCAAACAACACATTGTTTGGTTAAAATAAATATGCGTATTTTTTCCAACGAAATAAACGAACGTTCCTGCTAAAGCTCGCGTATACATGTACCCGTCGTTACATGTACTGTACGATACGGTTTTCGTATGCGCGTATATTTTGTAACGTTACGCTTAAGCTCTTTCGACAGAAAAAACTTACAGCGTGATCTGTAACGCGACGTTCTGTCCAACGTAAACGTCAGAATTGTCGGTAAAATTTTGTTTCGAGCATTTTTTTCGCGAATCTCTTGCAATGGATCGAAGCAGGAAAACGAACAATTCAAAATTCACAGGGAACGAACGAGCTTCGGTGAGTACCGGTGCACGGTCTGCCAAAAAAGCGATGTCAGTGAGGTTTGTCGGCTGACAAATGGCCGGTCGCCCCGGGCGAAGCTTCGTCGTTTAAACTCGAAGTCATTGTGTCGGAGCCATTAACCGTTAGGACGATCGAAAAAAGGTATGCGGGCAGGAAGTGCACCAGGCGGAAGAACGAAAGACCGAAAAAGGGAAGAGAAGAAATATCTGGCAGCTAATAAACAACGGCCCTCTATTCATGGATTTCATCACGTCGTATGATCGTACGACGGTACGAAGTGAGAAAAAGAGAGAGAAACGAAAGGGAAACGGTTGGAGGGAGAGAGAGAGAGAGAGAGAGCGAGAGAGAGAGAGAGAAAAGAAGCAACGAGAACGAGGGAAGGGGATTGAACCGTAGCGTAGACCAAGTTTAAACAGCGCAATCAATCTTCCCTTAATGAACTCTTAATTATTTCGAGGACACGGCAGAGCGGGAAAGGAAACTGCCCGTATAATGGAGGCGCAAAGTGCGCGCAACCCGAGCTATACGCAGCTGCGGTGAACCGGTTGTCGGTGTAGGAAAAGAGCCCGCGGTCTGGGGGTGCTGCTATTAGATAAATATAGGGAGGAACAGCGCCACGAGGAAGGCAGCGAAAATGAAAATAAAGGGCCACTCTGCAACTTCTCGCTCTCGTGTGTGTAGCATCCCGCTGAGAGAGAACAGAGGCTACGTTCTCGACGCGAGACTCTGCATTCCCTCGACGATTGCGTGGCCGAGGACTGCCGGGGGATAGATGGAAAGAGAAAAAGAAAAAACCACGAATCGAAACGAACGGCACGACAGAGTGTCCCCGCGTCCTCCCGTTATCCCCTCGCGCCTCCCCCCCCCCTCTACTCCATCGAGGATAATCTTATCTACTTCGTTTGCTTTAATCGTCTCCCGAAAATAAGTTATTACTCGGAGCGCGAAGAAAAATATTTATTGGCTCGATAAGGACAACTTTGGTATTGGAAGCGCTTCGTTGAAATATCGAGACGCATATTTCTTTCGACGAACAGCAGATATTTCGTCGCGATACGCGATTAATTTACATCGTACGTTCTCGCGATAGGTTGGAATTAAAGAAAGAAGCAGATAGTGATTTCGTCGGGTTTCGCCCTCGCCCGATAGCGATATCGCGTAATTCTCCCGTGGGAAAATTCGTTCCGTTCAGTCGCCAGTGGGAAGAAGAAAAATTAAAAAACATTGCTGGTCGGGTCACGAACGGCTTATAATATACACCGTGGAAATTACGCGAGCCGTGCGACGACATAACTTCGAAAATTACGCGAGTAGAGTACTAAAAGTTTGCGCGATCTAACTACTACGAAGTCAGTCCACGGTGTGGCCCTTATTCACCGCCCTCGTGGGACTTGGCCACGACCACTGTTATTACGGGGAGGGTTGGTCCCGGCTTGCCGAACGTGCCGGCGAAAAAGTCCTCTTTAATACGACGAAATTCACTGTGACACATCCAGGCTACACCGTGAGCCGTTTAATAATGAATTTCATCCAATATGCATCCCTCTTTGTCAAGGCAGACCACGGGGAGCTTTTAATTCTTTTCGATATGAGGTAAACATATGAAACTTTGAGCAAGATATCAGAAAACTTTACCAATCTCAATTTGTTTCGCCGTTATCGTCTTCGTTCCACTGTGTTCTATCGCGTGCTAAAACAGAACGACTCGACGCGAATTTTTCTTTTACGAAATTTTCTTTTGTACCACTATACGTAGTTATCCTCTAACGATATGCAAAGGAAATCTTTGTCGAATGTCTACGGTAGAATATCCGCTTAAACTACGCTATCGATGACAAACTTGTTAAAAGTCGATATTCAAATTCAATAGCAAATACGCGAGGAACGTTTGTCAGTGACTTTGGAGTGAGTTTGTCAGTCGCTCGTTCAATGAAACTAATTGTAACAGCTACGAGCACTACAAGTGTAACATACGATACGATTTGCTTAACTTTTCCATGTGCCCTCATAGAACGTTGATAAAACACAATCGATATGAACTTGCTCGAAAGAAGTCAACGCGTAATTATTCGTACGCGTTTGTTCCTTGATTACGAAATGTCTCGGTAAACATTGAATTTGCCATGGAAAAGTTACGCAAGGTACGCTGCGGTGTGTGGCAAGTGAGAAAGACGAGACAACGAAATAGCATATTGATAAGCTGGAGCTCGTGAACTGCGCTCGCATGTCAATAAATCTGCTTCAACGCTTTGGCCGCCGATATTGACGTTTCCGGGAAAGGCTAAACCGCAGGTCGATGTATTACTACGCGATTAGAGAGTACACTACATACATACGTACATACATACATATATATATACATACGTCTTTCATGCCCGAAAGCGGAACGAATAAAAGTGCATGTTGCATGTTTGGCTAACTAGAGGTTTAGCCAAAATAACAGCTCGTAATAAAATGCTGATGTAACGACATGTCAGTGTGTTATTTGTACGGAAAATTAACAATCGTGATGAAGAATATATCAGTATAGTATGGTTAAATCTAGCTATTTATTAGACAAACAAGGCTTGTCACTTACTAAAGCACTTGCAAGAAGACGAGGAATACTCGGTGCTACGGATGGAAGAACACTTGTTGATAGAGGAAAAATTCCAAGTACAGGTTTCAGGTTCCGCTTAAAATTAAACAATCTACCAATGAAACTGCAATTGAAATTTTGAAAATTTCGATTAAAATGTAATCTGTAATTAATATTAAAGAAGCTATATAAGCAATGTTTGGAGATTAAAACGAGGAAAAGAAACATTGTGCGTCTCACTAGGTGCAGAATATATAATTTAGATAAGATAATACTTTCGTTGCCGATATTGTTACATAATATGATATATTGGATATATAAGCAGAATATGAAAGTCTTCGACGATCAATCTAGGATTTCTTCCAGACAAATCGAATCATTCACCCTAAAGAATGATTCTTTTCCGTTAACGAGGACACCGGAGTTCGACGAGGAAGACGATGTCGAGTTGGCGAAAACAGGGTTCCATAGATCAGAGAAGAGATTCGAGCGACAATGCAAAGAAACCAAAAAAATTGACGATCGTTTTCGTTCCATGATGCTGACCCAAATTTCGCCACAGAGTTTCCGCATGGTTGACGTAGCAAACGTTCTCGGTTACCCTTCCTCATCTCTTCCTGTCGTTTCTCTCGCTCCCTGTTCGCGATCTCCTGCTGATATGGATGCCGATAAAATTGAACATCCCCGCAGACTCTAATTTCCAATCGTACTAGCGTGATTATGATAACGCCCTTTATGACTTGCTGGAGTGAAACTTAGTTGCCTTCGTAATAGGAAATTCGCGACAGTCGAACAAATTAGAATCCCAGAAGTTTCAAACTAAACAACGTAATTAGTATTATGAATTGGTATTATTTTAGCGAATAATTTAACATCGTACAATCGAGAAATATAAAAAGACCAAATACGTAGCAAAGAACCATGTGCGATATTATGAGACGTTTTCACCAAAAATAAATACGTCAGGAAGATTAAAGATCTGCGGAAAATTTCCATTCGTTTTGCGTGTATTTGAATTTTGCTTCGCGATCAAAAATATCCTTTACGAATGAAATTTTTGTTGAACGGCAGAGAAAAAAGGCAAAAGCCGTCCGGCTGGTAGACGTACGCGCTTAAGTGGTCGGAAATATTTCGCTTACATGGAAACAGCGGGCTCGCGTTGAACAATGTGCTTTTAGCCTGCTCGAATAAAATGTTACGTCAGCCATCGAACGTTCATCGGAAACCCGGCCTCGTTGGCTGACGGATACCGAGGCTGGTCTACTGGCCGATAACGAAATTATCTTAATCCGGGCCGATCGATTGACAGTTAGTCGATTGCGCAGCATTGCTAGATGGCTCTGAGTTGTACGGACTGACGGCAGCAGCGTGTCCATTGTGCGGTACACACGAAACTGATGTGTATTTTGATGGTCTGAAGTGCACGATAATGCTCCCATTGAAAGACCCGCGATCAAATCTCCTACCAAATCTTAACAACTAATATAGCTTGTGTTCCACAGATAGATAGCGTATAGAACGTGTTTCGGTTGAGATGCTTGTAGGAAAATTAAATAAATTTTAAGTAGTGTCACGTCTCGCGCGTGACAAGTAGTAAGACAAATTGGCTTGTCAGAACCAAATTAACCGGTCGCTCTAACTGTCTAATATTTTATTCGATCAATGATACGACAGTAGATTAAATCTACTCTATGATACGAAAGTAGATAAAATGTGAAATATTTTGTAAGAATCGGTCGTTCGTATATATATATTTTTTGTATATAAATATTTTCCTCGATCTTTTATTGACAAATGTTCTAAAAATACCTATCTGTTTCTTGCAATTTCAATGATAATTTAATTGCTTCTTAATTATTTTAATCCATACGTCCTTCTGTACGCTAACAACATATGAGAAAACATGCTAAGGTAATAAGATACAAGGTAACGAGGTAACAAGGTTTAATAATACATCGTAATCAGTCTTCATTTCTTATTCGCAAGTTCTTACGTTCGAATATTTAAATGTTCTTTAAATCATTAATTAATACTGTCATGGTAATTTTAAAGCAAGCTTTAAATAAGGCTAAGCAAAATCCTGATTCCCGATCTGAAATACGTACCTTCTTGAAACAAATTCGCTCGTTATAAACATTACTCGTTGACCTGCATCAAAGTACGGCTTGTCTTCCGCTTCCTACTTTTTATCGGTCTTTAGATTAAAGAAAAAAATTGAACTGTGCCTCACGATTAATTTTGTTATGTTGTTCTTGTCTGTCTCGTTTTCTTCTAAACGCATCCTTTTACTTCAAATTGGAGAAAATAAATCATAAAATATTTCGCGTTTATGGCTCTCAGAAGATTAATAATCAATTATAATAATAATCAATTTTAATGTCTCTCTCTCTCTCTCTCTCTCTCTATGAGGATGAAAGTTCCACAAATAATAAAAAAAATCGTGAAAAAAGAGAAAGGAAGAGCAAAGATATAAGCGTCGTACAAAGAACGAAGGTTGTCAAGTGTGGCGAGCCATATTTGGAGTCGCGTCCAATTTAAAAGAATCCTTGGGCGCGGTAGTTGCCTAAGTAATGACAGTTCTAGATCTTGCAACAATGGACGCCCGTTGCTACAGGGATTTATTAACGTAATCTGCTTAGCTTCAGTGACACCGAATTAGCCCAGTCCGTTTCTTCGTAGCCTAGTTCTCACGTCGAAGATAAAACAAAAGCCGACCTTACTTTGCATCTTCGTGTCTATCGTGGGTTTTCCTTTTGTTATAGTATCGTATTTTGATATTACGACACTTTTGAAGGAAAGATTATTGTTAAATACAAAACGCGTGAGATTATAGTCAAATTCGATCAAATTTCATTATAAATGCATAAAATATATAAAATAAATTTATAATCAAATACAATCATGCCGGAGTAACCGTCGAACTTCTCGGGTGATTAATGTTCCTCCTTCGTTTTTTATTCTCTCCTTGCTCTCATCCTGGTGATAACTAATTTCGTAGACATGATTGAAATTTGAAAAAATGCGACGTATTTATCTCGTTTAAACACGGTCCTCGCGTTCTACGTCACGTCGTTTAACATCTCATATTCCGTTGAAGAGTTGTTAGACTTCGAGAGAGAATCATAAAGGGCGCGTGAAAGAGTAAAAGAGGAAGAGAACGAGCGTAAACGAGAGAATGGAGGGCAGACAGGAAAGAGGACAGAACGAGACAGAGAGAGAGAGAGAGAGAGAGAGAGAGAGAAAAGAAGGAGAAAGAAAACTGCTAAAATCGATATTTAAGACTGTTCGCTTCCCAGTGAAAATTTAATAACCAACCTCGAAGTATGTGCCCGGGGAAGACGTGCTCTCACTACATACACGTGTGAGAATGTTCGGTCACACGACGATGGTTATCGTACGATATTAAATCCCGGTCTGAAATAATTAAAACCTGTCGAGAAAGAAAGAATACTGTGTTCGATGGTTGAAAAGCAGGACAGAGAATCACATCGAAGCTCATCTTGTAGTAACGGGGCCTGTCAACCTTACGTTGACAATAATTGCGATCCTTGCCGGTCATGCTATGTACATGTTATGTATGTAACGAACGGTGCAGGATTTAAGGATCAATCGTACAACAAGCCAATGCTCGTGTTAACACAGTTAATAATAGAACTAACATCTCAGAAGATGGCGGTGAGGTGGTAATTTCAATGTTAAACATCTCATAAGCGATTAATTGTTTGTTCTCAAAACCGTATATCGTTAGGTTCAGTTCCTGAAAGTTTGCGATCGTATAAAGCTTCGTAAGAAAGTTAGAGATACATCGCACGCGAAATATAAAGTATTTGTTAATTTATCGCAATGAAAATTTTAATAACGTGGAATCAACAGAATATAACGTGCAACGTCTAACTTCCCAATTGGATACTTCTCTGCATAGATATTTACATTTAAATTATGCACGATATTATCGCGTGTACGTGAAACACACCTACGTATATTCACGTTACGCACGCAAGGTTAAACGTTAACGAAAGGTAAAGCTAGAGCGAATGTGGAGGCGTGGGATAGAAGATTAACAAGCGAATTGGTAAATGAGACACGCGTAGGAAGCAGTTATAAATACGAACTAATTGAATTCTCGTTTTCTCCGAAATTTAAGGCGAGAATACTACTGTGGCCGCTATCGGTGGCGGCAACTTGAGCGATGCTGCAGCTCGCGAAAATAGGCGCCCTCTTGGCTTGGCGTTGAATTATTATTCCGCTTTGTACGTACATCCGCGAATATTAATATCCCGACTCTTGACTTAATTGCGGAGAATGGATTTTAGACGTAGTCCGCATGGTTACAGGCAATCCCTACTTACTCCGCACCCTATATACCCATATACGGAACCACCACTATTTCAGAACGCGTAGCGTGAGCAGGAGGCTAGATGGTATCCACTTTCCCGATGGGTTGAGGCGGTGACGCGATATTCTTTTGTCTACTGAGAGTTTTGGCGACAATGCCATTTATCTGTATGATGAGACTCACCATTCATCGTTTTTCCATCATCATCCAAAAGTTACAATTAGCCGAAGCGTGTCGATAAAAGAACAGAGGTTTGGTAAAAGAAGAGATTGTTACGTTAGTGGACGAATCTCTGATTCCACCACATACCGGTATCCATTCGCATATGAGACACAGTGTTTATACGATGCAAATGATTTCTTTAGACTTGAAATGAAAATGAATGAAAATCTTTAGACTTATCGTTATAAGAAAAAAAGGATTTAATAACGATTAAGTAGTATTGACGGAATAACAAATTCGCACAAACGATATGCACTATCGTTTCTCCCTTTTTTGTTGTTCGTTTAAACGTTTGGTGACAAGTGATAAATACATCGGTTTTTAGGTCATTATATTATTATACTCGATGTAATTTGGTACGATTATAACCTAGTTTTGTTTCGCTTCAAAGCGTCGGAAGATAAGCTGTTCACACGAAAGCAATAAATACGACTATTAAAAAGATAAAAAAATATTTATGCCGGCGGGAATATTTCGACAAAACAGAAAACGTCGCCGCAAAGTAACCATTAGCAAAGATCTATCAAGCCTGATAGGACATTTGAGGCGACAAAGAACCTTGAAAGAAATCTTGAGAGAACACTCGAGTGTCATTGCAAGTAGTGGGGAGGGCACTCGGTTCTTTCGCTCCGGCACTCTTTAGCGCTACAAGACCAAGAAAGCGAAAGTATAAGGGTGTAGAAACCGCCAGTCGGAAAGAAAGGAAGAAGGACCGGAGAAAGAATGAAAAGAAGGGGACTGGTAAAATGGAGCACCTAATGAACTTGAGGAAAAAGTTAAACATCAACGCTGGAAAACCGTTAATGAATGCCTTGAATAAAAAAGATCGATATTATCGTTAGCTTTCTTCTGAATATTGCCCCTCTGCATCTGAACGAGGACACAAAGTGTTTCTTATCGTATAACAGACTCCTCGAACGTGCTGAATATTTCATTATTCCGCAATTTTTTCCTTTGCAAGAAATCATAAAGCAAACACGCTTCAAAGCAAACAGCGTCCGAGTCCTCCTTAATTGTCCTCTTTTCGATATGTCCCCCCCCCCCGTTCCCACATCCCTCTAACGAAAATACGCTGAAACGGAAACGTTAATTATTCAAGCGTTCTTCAATTATCGAGGATCAAACGGTTATAGCAACGAATAAGAAGCGGTTCGATACGATAAATACAATTCGAACGTGGATATCGTTTTTTGACAAAGATGCGGATGGCTGTCCGTCATGGTTATGAGTTGGCAATTTGGTTGTAACTATGATGGTTACAGGAAATCCGACGAGAGGAAATTAGCGCGCGCGAAGAAAATCCTGGGTAATTTGGCCGCCGGCAAAACGGACCGTGACCCGCGGCAGCTTTATTGCGAATTTATGCAATGTTTAGCCGCATGACCAATTAGAGATGGGCCAACCACTGTGGCCTTCGTAAGCTGTGCAACGAGCAAGCCGTGCCGCTGGAAAAATTATGCTTATGCATAACCGCCGTGGCGGCTTTATGGTAATATCGTGGTCCGTGTTGAAATCTTCTATGCGCATATATAGGCATAGCACCCCTCCAAAATCCCAGTCAGACAACCACCCGCGTTATTCGAATATATTACCGAAGAATCTCTTTATTTGCCGGCGGACGTTATCGCGCACGTTCTTCTGTTCGATAAAAACGTCTGGCTATCTGTTGAACTTGACATACCTGGTTTCGTACCGCAGGATTCCAGTTGACTTTACATTCCATTACGAGCGATAAGCCGATAAGGCCTCGTTGTATAGTATACGTTGCATTTTGTCTATGAATTCGTCATTCGTCATTTTCATTCGTCATTCACTTTCGATGCAAATACTGCTATCGATTAGGAAAATTTATCACCGATACAGAAGACGTAGAAACGAAGGGACTGTATCGCATTGAAATGCGGAAATCCATGAAACCTAGGAAGATAGTGGTGAAAATGTCACTGTCACTCGGCGAGAATGCAGCGGAAGGAATGAAAGTCGCGTATGAAAATGGGTGGTTTAACCTCCTTTAGAAAAAACTAAAGAATATGCTCTTAATTACACTAAAACAACCCAGTCCCTGAATACACCCTTGCAGTTTGTCAGCTACTCTCTTCTCCAAGTCAAGGCATTAATCATTCTGCAAAATAAATGTTTCGAGTTCTCATATATACAATATAATCTTTGTCGCTGTTATTAAAATTACTTTTTGAATGATAGATGACGCGTTTGGCAATAATTCAGTTAGAAATTAGTTACCCATCATGTCATCTCCATTACTTTCGAATACAAAGCGTGATCGTAATTTTAGATTAGTTCTAGATTACGTCGGACCTCCATGAAGGGATATTAATCAGTAAAAGTTTCTTTCGTACGATAAGAACACAGACAAATTACCTTCGATAACGATCTTCGGATGCACCTCAACCCTTTCTCGGATGTTTCCATTATTCTCGCCATGTTAAGGTTACTGTATGAAGAACAGATTCTAACAGACGAGTAAAACTTTATAAATAATATTGGTTACGAACGCTAGTACATAGGACAAAATGACGTATAATTAGTAATTTAATGCTTCCGTTATATTCTTACGAAATATCATTTACGAAATATGATACGAAATATATTATGAAAAATATTACGAAAAATATTTTTCACGCGTTGAACTAACACTCATACATAGCCTTAGCCAATTATATCTTAATATAATAAATGACAAAGCAAACTAAGTTTTCTAGGCGACGAAAACAGGAGCTTTAATGGAAATAGAAAGAAATCTCAAATTGAATGTTACCGCAAGAAAAGTAGTGACGTAGAATGTAGACGGAGTGGATCAGAGAAACGCGGAGAAAGAATACGACGTAGGTGAATAGCCGACGGTGGACAAACGATATAAGGATTCCACACTGAAAGATGCTCTAATAAAATGGACGTGAGACGACTACGTCGGCGGTGGCCACTTGACGACCTAGCCAGCCTCCCTTTTACTTCTGACGCTTCTCTTTCATTCGCCTGACGCTTTCTTCGTCGTTTGCTATTCGCAGCGAGACTCGTCTAGCGAATCTTCATTCTAAACGCGTATTTCAGTTTACGTTTACCCCATCGAGCGTCACCACTTCCTGATTGTTGTCATTTACATCAACTTTCATTATCGTTTAAAAGAGCATCGCGTTTTAAGCGTAGAAAACATTGACCAAACTTAATTGTAAAATTTAAAAAAATAGAATTTATTTAACCGTATGAATGAGAAAAGAGAATAAGAAATTATACGAAGTGGTGAAATGTTTGCGAATCGTTTGGATATGAATAACTAATTAAGAATGGCTAATATATGAAGTTTTATACGCGTATAAAAAAATTTAGAAGAAATGAAGACTAAAAGGATAAGTTTTACGATAGATTACAGTTACTAATGAGACTTTTACGACTACGTTATAATTTGGAATTTGCATACGATTGTAATCTTGATAACTCTTAAAAATAAACGTTTGTTTAATTAAAAAGTCTCTAATTAACAATGAAAATCGATTTTTTACACAAGACATAATCACGATAAGATAACGATATCGTCGTAGTAAAGGTGGACAAAATTGATTCACTGCGAACTTAGCAAGGGGACATTAGCGGTATTCCCGTAAACGTCTTATGCACCGAAATCTTTCCTTTGCCGCGACCAAGCTACGGGTAAAGGGAGAAAGAAAGAGAGAAGGCAGGATTTCCTCTGTGCGAAAGGCTCTATCCGGTATCGCGAACAATGGCGCACGGACACGGGCGGAACCTCGAGGTTTTTTCCTTCGAATGCACGTTTTAATAATACGCGGGGGCGAAACGTCGCCGACGACGCATACGAATTACGCGAACTGTAGAATGCGTCATTATGGTGCACAATGCAATGTCCATCAAGTCCACCCATTCCACCGTTGGAATATTCTCCTACACCCCTTTGCACGACCGCGCCGAGAGGGTAGAAATGCGAGAAAGGAGAAGCTAGAGGGACAGAAAGAGAGAGAAGGAACGTCGTATTACCATCGCCCAGGCCGCAGACCTCGACCATAGTCGATCTTGCGGAACATTTTAATGACAGCAGCTTACCGCGCGCATTTACCGTACCCGTAGTCGCTCGTCTTGGTTAGCAGAGCGTACGTGCGTTCGATGAAACAACTCTTGAACAACTGAGCATCACGGTATGCCCCCTTCTGCCTCTTTTCACCCCTCTTTTGATCTCTCACACTATCGTCATTTACGTTCTCGTCTCCATTCGTCTACAGTCTACCAGCTCGCTTTCCATCTCTTCTCCCCTTTCGCTCCTTTCCTTTTTCCTTTTCGTCCCAAACTGCTTTTCGTGTACGCGTTCGCGTTCGCGTTCGCGTTCGTCGTGCTTCATTTCTATTTCCTGTTCGCGTTTACGCGCCGCGGTGGCTTTCCACGGAAAACGAATACCGCACAGCGACCATTCGCTCCCTCCATTTTTCCTTATTCTCGCTTGTTGCTTATGCCATGGTAGATGGAACGTGAAGATGCCAACGTTTGGAAAAAGTTTTTCAACGCAACAGCATTCCGTTTCGCGTTCTATTTGTCATTTAAAATACGCCTACCCGGTAAAAAACTCGTAACATTTTACGAGGATGAACGTTCTTAATTTTTCACCGTGAAGATCGTGACTCGAGGTCGCGCGGTTCAAATAGGTCAAGTTCTTCGTATTAAGTGAAAAGGAAATTCTTGTAAATTTAGCGCGGTGTTCTACGTTATTTGGTGATTTATCGTATCGCCGTATGCTGTACGTAACACGCGACGATATCGTTGACGAAAAATTTACTCAGGGTGTCGGTCTTCCGTAATCGGGGACCATTTCATTCGGGGATTCTCGCGTGTCTTGTCTGTTCCCATGTACCAGCTTCCAGTGTACTCAACAGTCGCAAGGGAATATTTGCAGAGTCGTGGATTTCTTCGAGAGTCGAACAAAGTGGTCCTAATGGCGCAAAAACAAACTCCATCTCGCAAAAGTTGCGGCATAGTCAACGAAGCACCCAGCTAGCTACTAACCAGAGAAGGATAAGGACGAAGAAGAAGGGAGACGACTACGACTACGACTACGACGACGACGACGACGACGACGACGACAGGCATTTGTCACCGTGCCCCCCCATGCGAGCAACGCCTTCCGTTTATGCAAACGTACAGTCCCGCTGATGTTTACCTCTTTGCAAACCTAATTTCGGTTCCCCTTGGAGAAGGAGCTGCTGAAACTTCTTTACTACGAGACACTATTCGCCGTAAAGGAGAAGCTGTTTTCTCTTTCTAACTTCCTCTCTTCCGCTAACTTTTGCGAATAGTAGCAATTCTTTACGATGCCATTGGGAAGCGAAGGGAACTGCAGCATCACGGTCTTTCTAATAAAAGAATTTTCAGGAACACTACGAAAGAAGATGTGTTCGGTAAATTTGTCCATCTTGTGCAAAACGAATTTCAGCAGATTAACCCGAAATCAGCATTTATTCGTTCGATTCGAAAGGAAGATATTAGAAAGTACTTTATCCTTGGCTAAATCCTGTTGCGATCGATACGATTTGTTATTTAAAAGATTTTAGGATACAAGCAACGTGCTAATCGTTTCCCCTTTTTTAATGAACGTAAAATTAGACCAAATAAAGCTCTCGGCGAGGTTATCAAGAATAATTGCTGGTAAGAGGATAAGATTTCTACCCTCGCAGTGATCGAGCGTGCCAAATCTGATTTTCAGAATTCTCCGAGATCGTAATTAATCGCCGAGTCGTACGTCTAGCGATCTAGCGACTGGCGAACACGCTCGCTTTTTCTTATTCTCTCCATTGGTTGGTCTATCTGCCTTCAAGTAGCGCATTATTTATTACGAGGCAAAGGATTGTCGGGTTGGCAAAAGAGAGAAACGAGAGGTACGTAGAGCGGGGTATATAAATTATGCATTTCTACGACAGCTTTATCGCTTAGTTCTTTCTCGTCCTCTCATTGCATTGTCGTGTTGTCACAAGCAAAGCTCTTCCTTCCCGCTCTTCTTTATAATCCATAAATCCAACAAAGTCGAGTCTGAGGAGAGAGCCGCGGTCGCGCACCACATTGCGTATTTCTGAGTTACTACGTTCACGGCCGTACTTTCCTTCCCCAGTTCGTCCTTTGTCCGATGCCGATCCATCGTCTTTTGTCCGAAAGACCTATCTCAGGGTCTGTCCACTTTTGCTTTACCTGACGACGCTGTCATCTCTACATGACCAGACACGGAACACCCCGTCGTTGCTTTCATTCCTCCTATCACAAACGACGCGATCCTTGCGAGCAATACAATCGCGTGGCCACGATTGACCGTAAAAGCCAACGTATTCCGAGCGACGTTAAACGTCCGTCTAATGTTCCCGAAAACCCGACCGGCGAAATTGCTCGTTGATGGGGTTAAAACGATGGAGTTAAAAAATTTTTCTGCTCACCGACTTATTATCTTCATTATCGATCCATCGTGACTATTAGGTAAGTTTAATACTTTCAAGTTCTTCGCGAAACTTCTGTGTACCAACGTATACACATTTATCCATCTGCCCGAAATCGGACAAAGATCTCCAAAACAAATATCGCCATTATGTCATTGCAACAAGCACACAGAGGATGTAAGAACGACAAACAAAGATAACATTAAAACATTAAAAGAAAAAACATTAAACCCTGACGACGGAATCATAACACATTATGAGAAAAGCTCATTGTGAGTCAGTCTGGATGCGACGAAGTTGTAGTTTTAATGGTATCATGAAAATGGCCACGTTATGCTCCCGTATGTTGTTTCATGACAAAGAAATGTCATGGGACAGCATCGTACTGTACTTCAACCGTCACCTACAGCAGTTTCGCCCCGGTGAGCTTTTTCCATTTACATATCTAACGATGAATCGTCAAAGGTGAACAACGTTGTATTCGCGCGAATTACCCCGCTGGGACGTAACGTATATTAATGAAATTATAAGATAAACCGTCAGTCGATATTAAACCGATTATCAAACTTCACTGCACGACCGCGTCTGTTAACAGTTAATGACAATTCTGTGATTACACTTATTAATAT
This sequence comes from Bombus vancouverensis nearcticus, assembly GCF_051014615.1. Classification (NCBI taxonomy): domain Eukaryota; kingdom Metazoa; phylum Arthropoda; class Insecta; order Hymenoptera; family Apidae; genus Bombus; species Bombus vancouverensis. Next base: position 12,342,833 of record NC_134925.1, read on the forward strand.
TCGATCGAGTTTACCGGTGGTACAGTTCTAAATAAGCGACGCATCTGTTTGTTGGTATCAAGGTACATTTAGCTTGGTATTGATAGGATTTTAATAAACGCGGTGGAGATTTCATGACCGCAGTAGCCAGCATCATTGTAAATTTCCTTGTGGACATTTCGATGCTTTTGTGTGCTTTATCAATCTGCTGGTTTGTAAGCTTTGGGTATCGTGAGAGTCATTGGACTACGAGGGAGAACAAATATCGTAAATTAGGCTATCGGTGCTTCGCACATGCTGCGAGAATTTCTGACAGTTTTATTATGGAAGTTTCATCAGGAAGCCTTATTTTTTCTACACAACACCAACTACATACATATACTTATGTTTAGCCCTGTTTAATATCTAACATTTAATATACATATCTAATACTATATTCTATGTACTTATATACATTGATTAATGGATTAACCGTTTTGAAAATTCTGCATGACTTCTAAAAAGATAAAACTTGATATTACGTTGTACAGATTCAAGTATCAGCAACACGCGTGACAAGCACAATCTCAGATCAACTGCACGCTGAAACTATTTTAAGCGTTCACGTAAACCTTCTATCACACTCCATTAACGACGTAATAGTCGTGGCATTAATCTAATGCGTTCGACTCGTACGATTAAAAACCATGACTGTTGAAAATGTTATATTTCATATACACGTCTTTGACGCTATAATCAAATGAAAATGAAAATGCGAACTTTAAGATCGTTATACCGTAATAGCATTTTTCCTTATGCTCATCAGGCTCGTTAAAGGAATCGATCAGTCTGCAACGATCAATCAAGATCACGTAGTCCGGCACGTCAGCAAATCTTTTCGGCGTTGTGTAACGGAGCGAAAGGACCTCCCCGTTCTGACGACGAAGAAGGCTTGATTAATGAGACAGTTGTCGGGGGACAAGGGACAACGCGGCAACTGCCGGGATAAATAGACGACGATAAAAATGGAGTAGTAATTAATTTCGGACAGCAGCAGTGAAGGGAAAATCGTCACCCTGGTTGATGATACCATCGTGCTCGAGGACGCTCGAGACCTTATGAAGGAAAGCTTAACGCTGAGCTTGCGCCACGAGGTGAACGATGTGACGTGCAAAAAAAGCAGGTCGAGCAATTGCGAAAATTAAATGTTTTTCAAACCCATGTAAAAAGGAAGACGGCCGATGAACTCCTAATAATATTTTTCGTTTTCCAGTGTACTACATAGTACTACATAGTACGGCGTACAAAAAGAAATAAAGAAAAGAGAAGGACACGCTTGTAACGTACAACCCGTATAAAAAACTTGCAACAAACGTATAGCAATTTAACCTAGAATAGAATAATATCTTTCCACTGTTCCGCCGTTTTATGAGAAATATATCTCCGTCGAACGCGTGGCTTTTTACCTTTATTTACTGTTTTCGAATATTTATACGAAGGATGTAAATTTATTATTGTGCAGTGCACGTAATCCATCAGATTGAATAAAACACGTACCAAATACACGTGGTGGTCGCGCACACAAATTGCTCTGGCTTATAACGGTTTGCAAACGCGTCGTCGTTCGCTCGGATTTTACCGCAATACTTGACCCGCGAAAGATGACGAAGAAAGTCACTTTCGAGGATTCGACACTGGAAACAGGTACAAAGGAAATCTACAAAATCTACAAAAATATGCAAAATTGTATTCGTATATAACAAGGATTAAAGGAGGAGGGTAACCGTGAGGTATCGAAGCGAGAGAGAAAAGGAGGATGCAAGAAAGATATCTGGTGCCATCGATAGATAACTTCACCCTATCCATTCTCTATCCAACTTTCGCATTTCTCTTAAAACTTCTACGGCTGCAACCGTAGGAAGCGCAATGGAGAAGGCCAGGAAAGAGGGCGAGCCAAAACTTTCTTCCCGCCATACCTCACCGATTGACAGGCAACACATCACATAGACACGGAACCGGCGTGCCGCGATTCTGTTCGTCTATCTCGTACTATTTCAAGGACAACATGAGACCTCGCGTTAATGGAATATGCTCGATCCCATTGTCTACGCGTTTCCCATGATGAAATGCAGCATTCGCATCTACGTCCTACCTAGTTTTATCCCGCCCCACGACCTATGTTTCAATTCCTCTTGCCTTTTTACCTTTCTATATTCGTCCAGTGGAGCTTTCCAATCGTCGCGATAGATAATTCATTAAAGCTGCAGAGAAGATCCCATGGCAACGTTCATTCATGTATGCGGATGTTCCCCGATCAAAATTCAAACCGATCTCCCAGGAGAAATCGCTATTATCGTCGCAACTCTTGAGTCACGTTTCACGTTTAATGAGAGAGGAAAGAGATCGTAGATTTTTTACTAATAAAAATACAAACTGGTATTAGTATTATAACGCATGAAAATTTCCACGTTATTCGTTCTATGCATTATGATTTTGTTAAAGCTTTTCCCTTTTCTAAAGCGAAAGAAAGTATTTGAAAAATAATTTCGTAGTACGCAAACACTATCGGGGATCGAAGACGTATGCTCGAAAGTTCGTATGCACCAATTATCAAGCCAGAGTTTCTTTACCTGCGCAGAAGTAACTATACCGAAGAAAAGTGTTCATGCGCCGGACGCGTATACACCACTTGGTGCTCCACCCCCTTTCAGTTCTGTCATCCGCCGGAATTCTCCACCCTTTCCTACGAAACCGTTTCACACGGTTACACCGCATCCTCGCGGCCCTCCAAAGACACATTAATATTCACAGTGCGATACGGCCGGTTTTTCGGCGCGCTGTTACGAGGAAAGAGATATGACCGCCCGCGGGAATTATTGTATTCCCGTAGCTGAAGTGGTGTGAGCACGAACCCCACGAGTATTTCCCGAGAAAAAGGAGTCAAGGAAAATGCGGGGCATGCTCGAGAAACCGTATATACGAGAGTGTTTCTCAAACTCCCGCGCCGATAAATATCGATCGACAAAAGTTTATGCGAAATTGAAAAATGTCAACAATGTATTCTATCGAACATATACGTTCTATTAACTTGTTTTTGTTCTACTTTTCGAAAAATTACTCCCATTATCTTTATAATCCTTTACTCTTATTTTGAAATGCTATTTCAATAAAAAAAAATTATCCGCGTATGTTTGAAACCATCCACGACCGATTTACAAATTCAAGTTGCTTTTCTCGTAAGGCAACGTTATTGTTGTTTAATATCAACCGCAAGGACAATTGCATATTGTTGAAAAATCTTGCCGTTAACGATAAAAAGTCAGTCGGTTGACAGTAGACGGTTTGAAGGTTGAAAAAAGTTCAAGCACGAGCATGAGAAGTGGAAGATGGAAGTTGTGCGAAATGCGCACCGCCATCTCATCGTCTAGATACTGTGAGGGATACCTCGGTAAACCGTAAGTCGGTACGACCAAAGAGGGTGGTCGCCGTCGAGGTAGATGGGAAAGGGGTGGATGTACCCAGACTCCGGTTCGTCTATTAAGCCGGCCCGAGCGAACTCTGCATGCCGATGAGCTTAATACACTTTACTTTGTCATAGCTGTACGCAGCCACCTTTGCGAACGATAGCCTGCTGGGCCACTCTGTCATGTGAGATCCTTTGTCTACTTTTGGATACCGCCTGTTCAAAATGTACATTTTCTAAAGAGCTACTCTGTCGATTGAAATGTTGTGTAGATTTTTTTTTCGACTGCACGGCATTTACTCGTTTCAATTGACCGTGATTGGTAAGATAATACACGAGATGCACGCTTTTAAAAATAATATCTAAGTACGTAAAGCGATGATTCACAGAATATTTGCTGAAACGATAGATCGAACTGTACCTGTAGCGATTCAAGTTAGCTATCCAATACACAGGAAAAGACAGTGCTTACCTGAAACAGAAAAGCAAAAACACACCGGTTAATTCAATCAGGTAAATGTTAAAAGTGTATACGTTGTATTATTATATTATATTATATTATATCATACGTAGAGTGCGTTAGAGTGTTATATATAAAGTGCGTTATATACCTGTTATACTATACTGCAGTATCTCGTGAGAGACTGAAGCTAACAAAAAACTGTTTGCGGACTTTGCAGTCCGCATACCAAAAGGTGTCACTATCTTCCCCACTTTAAACAAATCCTTTAAACAAATCCTTTATTCTTTATTCCTTGACAGTGCAATGTTGGATCGCTCGCCATCAACTTTCTACCAACTTATCAGCTTTTATCGACGTTTCTATCAACTTATCCTTCGTCAAACTGTTTCACTCTATACTGCTTCCTCTAAACTCTAAACAGTCGTGTCATCGATACCTCATAGCTCGACTTCCAGTTGCCGGTTATTGGCTTTCCAAACATTCACTCAAACACCCTGCCGAAATTCTTACTGAGCGCTCGTACCAGTCATAAATTATCGTAAAGCTAAATAGCGACAGACTATCTTTTATTGTGTATATCGACACAAAGGTGAATTGCCGTTAACATATATGTACCATAATTTCCCTGGTTTTTACATTGATTAGAGGAGCAATGTTAAGCAAGGCTTTCCACTCGAGTTCCGCGTTTGCCACGATGCTACGAACTGTGCCGTCTATCCGCTATTTCGTACAGTGGATGGGTAAATTTAGTTCTGGACCACGTCACCGTGTAATATTGGCAAAC